>NC_085139.1:220794763-221994763 GCF_024139115.2 Armigeres subalbatus
AGTTACGTATTGCTCAAAATTTTAAGAAATTAAAGTATCAGAATTTTAAAGATCCAAATAAAATCGTCAGAATAATCCACTAGCGATGGTGATGCCTTTCTCGTGAATTAAAACAAAAAAAACACATTAGATAGGTATCAATAGCACCTATGGAAATATTTCATTATTTTCATCATTTTTCATTTATTAGCACTCATTAAATGCATTGCAGCAATTTCCGAAAAAAAACTCCAAAAAACTATGTTTTGTTAATATCTCCAGAAATCGAGTGTCCGACTGTCTATTTTTAATAGGAGTCTAATAGGCCAATAAATCTGTGTCGAATGCAACTTGTTGCGAGAAAATTGATAATGAAATAATATATACAGAAAGGCAAAAATCAAATATCCAAAACATGAACTACAAAAATTCTGCAATTCAGAAATTTAAAATTCTTATACTGGCAAATTAAATACATAAAATAAAAAAAAAAATTCCAGAACTCAAAGATTTAGTAGTTAAACAAATTAAAGATTCAAAAATCGAAGAAAAATACAAAGTAAAGATTCAAAATTCATCAAATCTTCAGGATTTGAAAATTTAAAAGTCAAAGATAAAAATACAGAAAAAAAATTTTAAACTCAAAAATCTCAATCTCAAAACTGGAGGTTAAAAATTTCAAATCAAAGAAAAACTAAAATTTAAAAAAAATTAAGATATGATTGAAGAATTTAAAAAGATTAGCATTTAAAAATTTAACTTTTGAACAGAATTTTTAAATTTCAAACTCAAAAATTTACAAAATCAAACATCTAAAAACTCAAATACTTTAAGGATTTAAAAACAAAAAAGATTTAAGTTTGAAAATTCAAAAAAAAAATTTGAATTGAATCTAAAAATTCACAAAATGATTAATTCTAAAAGTTAAACTTTAGCAATTGAAAATTCAGATATCAAATAATACTTGATAATTCAAAGAACCATGAATTAAGAAAAATGGGAAATTTTGAGGTTTTAATCGAATATCGATTGAAATTTATATTTAAAAATCAAAATACAAAAAATGGTTGAATTATTTTTGAATTCAGGTTTTGCGCGTAAGCGCGTTTCGGAGATCAAATAGTAAGTCAATAACGTACCGGCCACGTCCTTACGGTGATATAGGAATGGAAGGATTGTTAGTCCGACCTCGTTGCTACTAGAGACCGAGTATACCTTCGCATCTCCCCGATTGTCTTGGGACATTGTTTAGTTAAAGGATAATTTATCTGGATTCACTTTGGTAAGCAATGCGATCTATGGGATAAAAACACTCAATACGGGTTAAAAGTTAAAACATGCACGCCCGGTAGAAGAAAACTGAGGAGATTCGCGTTTTGACGACGCACGAATGGGAGGTATTTTAATAGTTCGACGGTCACATTTTGGACCACTGAGTGCAAATTCTCTTGGTGGTCCAAAATAAGAGCCCCGTAAGGGTGGTCCAAAATCACTCTTTCATTCCTCTGTACTCACTTTCTGCTCGATGGCTACAGCAAACTATTGAAGAATAATATTTTATTTCCTTCTGACGACTAAAACACGCACTGCATTACTTGTTCGATGGCTACTTCGCACTTGCGCAATGCAGAAAACATTATTTCGGCCGATCGCGCGATCGTTCTGCTGTCCGGAAACAAATCACGCACTGAACTGCTGAGGAAACATTATAATACAGTATAATGAAATTTCCCATACTAATTTGTATGAACCGAAATGGTTTGTGCAATCCAGTTTGATCCAAATGAGTTCAAATTTTCGAGGCAGTCAGAATATGATACATAATCAGATGAGGAGCAAAATCGAGTTTTTGAACCACTATTACACATACATACATAAATTACTGACATCACCTCGGTTCGTCGTTGCGTCGATCAGTATATTGCGGATCATTTCAAATTTTCCATCTGCGGATTCTGCAAAGTTCCTTCCAGCTAAGCCAAAGCTCCCACCTGCAAGCCTGAAAATCTTCGATGCACTGAAACAAAATTGATATTTGGCATTGTCATCGTAGAATGCCATGCCAAACAGCAGAAAAAAAAAGGGAAGTTACAGTTGCGGTAGCTTGAAAATTTAGCCGGAAAGAGGAAATTTTCTGAACGGCACATAACACTATGAGTCTCCGGCCTCTTCAAAAGTTCATTTTTGAGTAATCCCATAGCGAAACAACTTTGTTGTACGAGAAAGGCAAAAAAGAAAAAAGGAAATTAAAAGTTCAAAAATTTTAAAAGTTTAAAAAGTACAGAATCTAAAAAACGATGATTTGGGGAACATTCAGAAAAAAAGAAAAATGTCAGTTAAATTTTATTTAAGAATTCCTGTAGGTAACGGATGTAATTTTAGGCCTGGATGCAACAATGGCTCATCATGCAAATTTAATCAATAATTCAACAATAATACATCGTTATGTAGAGAGATATTTATCGAGGCTTTGGAAAAGTGTATCGCGACTTTATTCATATTACGCAAGATTCATGCACTTCTTCAACTGATAAACGCACAAAATCTGCGTGATGTTTGACTCGGTTTGGTTTGGAAATAACTTAAGTAGGCAGGCAGTGCAAGAGATTTTTCTTTGTCCAATAAAGTAGTTTTTGGAATGGATCTTACCTATTTTCACACATTAGATATATACAAATAATCCCACATTTTAGCATTAATGTTAAATTCACTATTTTCATTAGTATGGTGAACCAACAACCAAAACTTTTTGAACAATATTAGAACACTCTGCCAAAATTCGGCTGAGATTTTCACTTGCAGCATTATAATTCGCTCACATCTACGGCTTATACAAACGATTCACAGTGAATAATGCACCAACATTATAGGGCCAAAAAGAATCCAAATAGAGCCTAGATTGAGAAAAATTGGCAATATAAAGTCCATTTCGCATGAAAGTTTTGATGGATTAGATAATAGAATTTTACCCTAATTTTCGCTTAACTTTCAAAAGGACCTAAGGAACATTTTTTCATGAATTAATTTGAATACTGCAATCAATAGCTTTCATGTTGTTCTGTTGATTGTGTATTGAATACTTAGCGTAATAACAAAAGTAAGAAAGCCATTTGTGGCATAATTACGGATAGATCTTCAATATTTCTTCTTCTTCTTATTTTGAGCATTACATCCCCACGCTGGGACAGAACCGCGAGACCTTTACAAACTGAAAATTGCCTAAATCGGCACTCGGAATCAACGCCACCCCTTAGCATGGTCTGTTTCTGTATCCGCGCATCTTACCGCACGGCTAAGGAGGCACCTATTCGATGTGATACCAGAGTCTCTTAATTCTCGTGTATACATGGATGAGATGAGTGCATGAGCTACGAAAGCTCACGTAGCACCGATTCCGTGACGAGAGAAGCTAGCGCAGCATAAATAATGAGTGAGCGTGTTCCAGTACGTCCTATGAGACTCATCTCATGCGCTAGGAATGCATAGCTGGCGTTATTTAGGCGACGATATTATTGAATGAAAATCTTCCGCCCAAGCTGTTTTATGTACCTCCGCTGTTGTTTGCAAAGGTTTGCCAGCTAAATAGCGATGAGCTGATCGCATTGGAGATGTCTCAATGCGACTCACCAATGTTAATGTGAGGTACACAAGCTTCGTGAGACTCGCGTGTGCTTAAATTTTATGTGCGTAGCAGTCGTTGCTCAATCTCATCCTTTTTGTACGCGTGCATGATGTCTGTGTGATACATATTACAAATTACTGAGTATTCAAGGTCAACTTTCTCAAAGAAGCCTTTAAACATCTATGTTAAAAACCGAAAATTAATGCTTAAATTATGATCGTTAATCATACTCAAGATGTTTTGTTCATTCATGATTGTCAAATAATTGATTAACAATCAAAATAATAGGTAAAGATAATGATTGCTATCAAAGTATGAATTAATCGTTGATCATAATTGTCAATCATGGATAACTCCATAAAATTTGTTCAAAACAGATTCAATTATTCAATAGTAGCTTTAAACAAAGCTCTGGACTCCGAAATGGTCTGAATTGTAACCGTTGAACCTCATCAATTCCAGAACCCATCCGGTTTTGCTCTCTTCAAACAGGTGGTACCGATTTGCTCGGAAAACTTCAAACGAAACATAAAATGAAAAGTATCATGAAAGTTCCAGAAAGGCTAATTTGTGCGAGCTTTTCGGATCACCGCCAGACAAACTCCGACAAACAACAACAATTATCCAATAACATTTCCATTATCCTCGAGTATTCGAGCGGTCGCGGAATAATGCGGTGCAGGTGCTCTCATGGTAATCACCAGAATTTCCCCATTTAAACGTCCATTATGAACCGTATGCGGGAGAATGAGAGCACTCGACTTGGGTTGTTTAAATATGGTACCGCCAGCGCCAGGTACGGGCCCCTGCGCCGCCCACCTAAACCACGACAGCGCACTGCGAATCACATGACGGGCGAACAGATGAACGTATAAAAATCGACGATAATGATCGCGAAAGCTTATTAACGATTTTCAACAATGGTACATTATGTGTAGCTCGTTCCGGGGGCAGATGGTACAAATGTCCCACTTGAAGTGCTTAAAAGTTTGAGAGAATAAAAAAACAATTTTCCTTTATATTAAAAACAATTTCCAACAGTCCACAGAAAAATTACTGACTTTGAATTTTTTAGAAGAAAGGGTCTTTCGAACGTAGGTGGAAAACTAGCAATAAGAATTTGTCCAACGAGTTAAGCTAAACAATCAGAGTATAGTTACAAGCCCATTTGCTATCATATCCTGTATTTTTATTGAGGGGGCTTAAAGATTTAGAACAGAGCAGTAATTATTTACCCAGTTTTGACGATCGTCAGTATTTATTTCAACTATGAAATTCTCATGTTCAGTGCCAGACATAGTGATTCTTCTACCATCCCCTCTTCATTGTTATCTACCCTGGCTGGATTGGGGATGGGGTGTTGTGGTGATTGATATATTTTTTTGTAGCGAAGCGATTGAAGCGTGTCATATCGCGCTGCAAAGGCGATAGAGACGGGGTCTCCTTTCGTTAGAGATAGCAAAACATTGCATCGAATGGCTGGTTGCATGGATGTTGGTCGAATCGATCAACTGGAAGCTAAATAGAATCTGGCAATATGGGAGAAGCAGGAGTGTTGATTTCGGAACAATAGCAGCAAAGGGTGGTAATTCAATATGAAGAGTTTTTTTTATCGATGGTCAGTTGTTGTTTTGTCAACGTATTTTCCAGCAAAGTGATTTCCGGCTCGTCGGTGTTTATAGAGCGATGAATAAATTTGAATTGATAGTTTGATGTCAATTTCATGAGATTGGTTGTATTTAGGGCAGAAAAATAAGTTGACTAATTGGCCGTGTTTTGCTCCGTAATACTGTAGGAAAAGTACATTTAATCATTTTCGGTTGACCTATTTATATTCAATACTAATGGGTAGTTTCCAATCATACGCTGTAATTGGTCATTGCGCTGCTATGGCACGCAAATCGAAGGTGATATTGTCCAGAATCCATATCAAGGTGAATAACCTCAGTGTATTTCGCAACAACTGTTAAGTTTTCATTTAGCTTTGAAATTCATCGTAATATCATCGTTTCATTTCATCAAAATTTCATTGATCGGAAGATCGTTAAACTAAATTTCAAATGGCTATATCTCAGTGGTTTTCAACCGATTTTCTAGATTTTTTACCAATCTTAGCCATCTCTTCTAGTTTCTGGACATTACAAGGGGTTTTCAATTTTGCGCTAGAGTTGTGTAAGTAAAGAATAGATTTAGAAAACAGAAATTTTGGTGATATTCTTCCATGATGTCTCCAGCCGCCAGTATACATATACTGTTTACTCAGTTCGTATTTACGCATTTTCACCATTGCTTTCGGCTCAGTTGCAGAAAATATTCTAAGCTGTTTTCTAATTGATCATATGTCGACCGATTTTGTAATTTCGATCCTATGTTTTCTTATTGTTTAAAGCATCAGAATCGACACATCTGTATGGAGGCCCATATTCAGATGTGCTCGACTTGCGTTAGCGGCAGTTTAGTCTCACAACTTTTCGTAGCAACAACGAATGGATTCTGTGAAAAACTCTATTTGGATCTTGAGCAGCATAATTCGATATACTGCGCAAATCATATACTGTATTAAAGAATACAAATTTGTAAAATTTCAATGCAATGATGAGAATTTTCCGAAATTGTGTTTTCTTGACTAGGTAAACGAATATTTAACCAATTAGCGAAGCCCTGCAAGGTCGAGGCCATTGTTTTTCTGATAAGGTGGAGAGGAAAGCAGCACAACTTTCGTGTCAATTATCCATCCTTCCAATATGACGATCGTATACGAAGGGGTCGGAAGATGACGTGTTTCAGGTGTGTCCGCTCACCTTTTCTAATCTGAGGATTCACGACTCAATCAACTCGTCCGTGATCAGCGAGTGTTGAAGTGTCCGCGTTTGCTAATTTGTCTTTCAATCGTCTGAAGTATGTTTGCTATAGTGTTAGATGTAATTATTTAATTAATTTATTGTTCGTTCTCCAATAGTCATTCATAAGTGTGCGTATTGTGTGCGGTATATTGGCAAACGCCACCATCTAGATAAGAAAGTTTCAAATGATATGATGTGCTTGTGCTCAAGTATTTTGTTTCGCCAAATTGGCTGGATATTTCCACCGCAGCAAATCATCGCCCCAAGCGCGACGACGCAGCCCACCCCTTTAACGGACGAAATATTCCTGGCGATCGCCACTCGTACAAGCGGACCGATCCGTCGCCATATCGGTCTGGGAAGGTCAGGGGATCTTCACGGGACGAGATCCACCAGCCGGTACGTCAAACCAACGGCAAGAAACCGCATCGCGATTCAGCTTCAGAGAAGCGATCACCGTCCTCAACAAGCGGGAGCGTCGCACTCGGCAGATCATCGACCGGTTATGTAAGCCACAACAACAGCGGTGAGTCACCAAACCCTATTTTGATGAGGTGCGAGTCCGAAGAGGGCGCGCGGAGGAAAGATTTTTGTGCCAGTTTTAGGACTGAAGAACCACCGAATGTGCTAGAAAGCCGCGACCTTTTGTCGCAGTCGGAATCGGAAAACCCACGACTATTGCTTGAGTCCGCCACCACGAATCCGTGAAAATGTGCATGAGCCCGTTTCGCGCCTCCAAAATTTTGTCAGATACCAGGAGAGCAGATCGATGAGCAGCAAAGCTGCGAGAATAGTGACGTCGCAGGGCAACTTAAATTGGGCCGTGGTCTCCTTAATGAAGTGGCGCTTAAGCCATGCCTCCAGAAACTCATTCAAAAGTTCCTCCAAGAATTCCTCCGAAAGTTTCTCCAGGAATTCATCGGAAAGTTCTACCATGAATTCCTCCGAAAGTTTCTCCAGGAACAATCCTGGGAGTTCCTCCACGATCTCCTTCTAAAGTTCTCCGAAGTTCCTCTAGGAATTCCATCGGATATTTCTCCACGAATTCCTTGCAAGTTCCTCCAGGAATTTCTCCAGAAGTTCTTCCGGGTTCCTCCAGAAATTCCTTAAAGTTCCTCCAGGAATTCCTTCAAAAGTTCTCCTTGAATTCTTCGAAGTTCTTTAAAGTTTCTCCGAAGATCCCTAAGAATTCTCCGAAGTCTTCCAGAATTCCTTCGAAGTTCCTCCAGGAATAACTTCAGAAGCTCTTTTACTCCGAAAGTTCCTCCAGGAATTCCTCTTTTATCGAAATTATGTACAACACTCGAAGTTTCCGGAGGCATTTCTGGACGATTCATGACATCAACTGACATAATCTGTTCTGATATATTAAAAGCAGTTAATCCATCAACTAGTATTGAATTAAAAGTTTATTTTAATCAGATCTTCCATGGGTCCACCTGGTGGTTTTTTCTTCCTAAAATGGAGGTGAATCTGCTCAACAGACATCCTGTCCAGGAAGTGCGTGTTAGGGATCACTTAATAGCAAACGAGGGAGGCAGGACCATCCCTGACCCTAAAATTCCATTGCGTTAACCCCATAGTCCCTTCGGTACAACCAGAAAGTGATGTTCCAAAGGGGGCCAGTACAACGCACCTCGAGGTTAGAGCGTGTCCTTTGTGACTCGCTTTTTAGAAGAACACCATGGTATCGTGCCAGCGCATTACCGATTTCCAGGTGGCCTTACCACGCCCTATGTCCTCGGGGGGAAGGGTCGACTTCGCGCCTGCTTCCTCGACTGACTGGTATCAAGAATGATGATGCTGCGTGCACCCCTAAATTGACCTTTCTGCGATAGGGTATTCGCCAGCACACAGAGGGACTTGCCTACGCCTGCCCCAGCCTTGACGAGGACCCCTTTCCGTGCTCGCTCTGGAACCCACCTGGTTGACTGACGCCGCGAAAGGACGATACCATGTTGTTCTTCGCGCGGCCACTTGTTCGATAAAAGGATCGAGTTCGACCACAAAGCATGACCACAGGTATGACCCATGAAGCGACTCCGATCCCTTGACCATCTATTATTTGCGCCTGAACAGCCATCCTTGAGTCCACGCGCCACCTTCTGTGTAGCTCAGACGACGGGATAGCCGATAAAACGGCGTTCCAGCCAACTTCTTCTTAACACATCCTCCGAACTAGGTTGTCCGGTAGTGTCCAGACCACATGTGGCAAGCATGTGGTCACGCATTGCGCGAAAACGTGAGCACACGAACAACCGTGTTCCGCCGTTTCTCTAAACCTGCGCACACCAAACACTCGCGAGGCCGAGCAAGCCAGCTGCGTTACTGCACTGTGATTTTGCAGCACGCTTAAACGTTGGCACATCGAGCCCCTATGGGTGCTTGCTGTTCACAGCTTTGCTGGAACAAATCAAACAATTGGGAGGATTCGTGCAGCATTGTGCCTTATGTCCCTCCAATCCGCAGCGTCGGCAGAGATTGCTTCTGTCAGGGCCTTTGAGTCCCATTGCTTGTGCCCCGGCTCCAGGCACTGAGCAAATTCCGGTTGCTCGTATATGCCCACAGGGCATACCGACCATCCCACCTTGACGCTCCCTAACTTGACTACTTTGAGGCGTCCTGCAGATAGCCGAACCAATGCTACCTGCGTCCGCCGGACCTTTCCGTAGCCGACGATGCGGTGGGCGTCTCCACTTCACACTGTCGCCGCAGTGCCGTGAGAGCTCTTCGACTTCGGTGATCTCGTCCAGGTCTTTAACCTTTAGATTCACCTCCGTCGAGTGCCCTCACCTGACCGCCTGCCCAGGACTCCTCCGCCAACTTTTGTAGGAGGCGCTTTGCGAGACGCCCGCTTCAGCTCGAGGATCATCTCGCCCATCCAGTCTTATTCGACGTACGTCGGCGCCGAGTTCACCGAGCTTGACGTCACTACTCATCGCCTTCAAGACGTCGAGTACTTAGCCCCATCCGCCGTGATGACTAGGGCATCGCCCTGGAGCGATTGGCGCTCACCCTGGACTTCTTGTACCTGATTCGCCTCTTTTCGGCCCTGACGTCTTCGGTTCCTCTTGTTTTGACCAGGGTCCAGGAGGCGTCATCCCCCATTTCCAGGCCTGGTGCGGCTGAGTCTGCTCGCCTAATCCTTATCACCGTCTTTCCTGGGTGGGCGGATCTTCCAGGTCCTTCCTCCCCGGTTTTGCGATACCTGGCCGGTTCAGCTTTCAGCCCCTTGTTCGGGGTAGTAACCACGCGTTTTGGAACGGCCCCCAGGAGCTCATCCGTTGGAGCAGTCACCCCGACGTACCCGCAAATACTTGAGACTCAGTCTGAGTAGACATTGGTACCGTCTTGCTGGCACGCCTTCGGTCGATTCTGCTCGAGTCCGCGAACCTTGGTCCTCAGTCTGGGTAGACGTCGACTCCACGGATTT
Organism: Armigeres subalbatus; assembly: GCF_024139115.2. NCBI lineage: Eukaryota > Metazoa > Arthropoda > Insecta > Diptera > Culicidae > Armigeres > Armigeres subalbatus. The sequence continues at coordinate 220,804,641 of NC_085139.1, forward strand.
CACGGGTTTACACTTGGCCCCTGACGCCCCTCTCCAGCTTGGCGTCCAGCATCGACTTTTGAAGTTTCTGAAGCCTCTTGAGGTCCTTACTGATATTATGCTTCGATGACGCAAAGTCGATGATGGCGTCCTGCTGTCCGTCGCCATCCGAAGGCCGAAAGCCCACTGCGTTCATCGCCTCCACAAGCCATGGGCCGTCAACCCCTACCGGCGTTTTTAGCCGAGATGAAAGTTAAGTGACCCACGGCGCTGCGCACTGAGCTGCCGACTATTGCCCTGGCCCCTAGGCGGAGACCTGAACAACCTACCTCTTGCGAAGGGGTGTTGCCTACACATACCACTAATTGAAGAATTTACTTGGTTTTCCATTTTCCCACGAGTTGCTCGGAAAAGAAGTCCACCACGCCAGAGCCCAGCATGACGCGGTAAGGGACAATTACTGCGGAGGTGTCCAGGTACCCCTAGCTTATTTCACCCCTGCTGGCTATGCATCCCTCGGCACGGGTCGCTTAACGCCTTGAATTAATGGTTAGGACGATGGTCCGGTCTAACCTGCAGTGGCCATGGGAGGGGCTGGGCTACAAGGTCCGTGTGGTCCTATTCCACATATCAGGGTTCGATAACAAATGGTTCCAAAAATCTCGGCGCTCCACGATGAAATAAAAGAACGACCATTTTTATGCATGTTCCGGATCTTTCGCAGCCCACTAGGGTGACTACACTTGTCCGTGTATGGATCACAACATCAATTTCACACTCAGGGATGGACAAGATTTGATTCTAAGAAATCCTGGCGTTCCACGATGAAATTTACGAATTGTTCATTTTACATTCATAAAGACTATTTTACGGATATTGCGGATCTTCCATAGGACTAACCGGTGGTCACAATGGTCAGTGTGGTCACAACATCAATTCTGTACTCAAGGTTCTACGATCTACGATGCAATCTTTTTGATTTTTACGGATGTTTTGGATCCAGGGGACCACCTGGTGGCTCAATGGTCAGTGTGGTCAAAACATCAATATACCAGAGTTCGACAACAATAGGATTTAAAAAAATCCCGCCGCTCTACAGTGAAATCTACAAATTAAATTGACCATTTTATGAATATTCCGGATCTTTCAGGGGACCACCGGTGGCTATAATGGTACTGTGTGTCACGACATCAATTAGGTTCTGCAGCGTCTGAATGTAACCTCTATCTGGTGACAGATTAGTAGTACTTCTCGATGGACTCAGGGCAAGCCAACAATCACGAACTCGACCCTCGTCGGAGTCAGTGGAAAGTACTACTGAACTGTCAAAAAGTTCATTCGACGAGGACCGAAATCTATTCGTGACGTCATGCTAGAACCCAGGTTCAGTGCACTGCATGAGCAATGACGCGGTGCGCTTTACTAAAAATGAACATGAATGAACTCGATGAATGAAAAAGTATTCATTCTTAGTGAAGCAGCGCACCGCTCAAACGTCAATGATCAAGTGGTGCATTGGAACATAACGGTTCGCTGGCTGCACATTGACTAGTGAATAGCATGATTTGTCTCTTCTCCTCCTGGCAACCAACGGAGTTTCGATCAAGCGATCAAACCAACGGATAGCCTGTTCGGCGGCTTTAGACCACATTTAGCGATCCTGCCAGATTGTTCCTGGTTGGAAATTATTGTTTTGTAAGTATCCGTAGGCGTGATTTTTATTCGGTTTCGACTAGTGATGTCAAATGGAAGAGCGCGGAACAAAAAAAAGTTTTCTCATCGGTTTCGACTTGTAATGAAGACGCTCTGGAAGAGGGTCGAATTGAATAATTTTCATCGGTCTCGACTCGTAATGTCGAAGACGCTCTGGAAGAGCGTAGATTGAATGATTTACTCATCGGTTTCGACTAGTCATCGAAGACGCACTGGAAAAGCGTCGGAATAAATAATTTGCTCATCGGTTCGAAGTCGAAACGAAGACGCTCTGGAAGAGCGTCGGATTGAATGACTTGTCTATAGGCTTCGAATTGATGTCGAAGACGCTCTGGAAGAGCGTCGGATTGAATGACTTGTTCATAGGCTTCGAATTGATGTCGAAGACGCTCTGGAAGAGCGTCGATTGAACGATTTGTTTATCGGTTTCGATTTAGGATGTCGAAGACGCTCTGGAAGAGGGTCGGATTGAATGATTTCCTTATCGGTTTCGACTCTTGAATATCGAAGACGCTCTGGACCAGCGTCGGATGAATGATTGTCCATCGGTTTCACTCGAGACGAAAACGCCCAGGAAGAGCGTCGGAATAAAAATTTGCTCATGGGCTTCGATTTGTAATGTCGAAGACGCGCTGGAACAGCGTCGGATTGAATGATCGTCCATCGGTTTCGACTCGTGACCAGGGAATCAATTTTTTTGAATGCGCATGCGAAACAAGCGACAAAAGAACCAACGACAAAGCTTTGCTTTTGTCGGAGATAATAATGACGATCCGAAATTTTTGTCAGCAACAAAAAGAAGACAATCTTGTCTGCTAACTTTTCATCCCGTTATTATTTCTAGAGCAAATTTCGTTTTATGCTATCATAGTTTCTGCTTTTATGGAAATATCTGAGAATCGAACAATGATTACAAAATTAGCATCAGGAAACATCAGAGCATGTAAGGCAAATGATTCTTGGCATATTGTGTTCGGTTTCTGATAAAGGTTTGTCGCTAGGTGCGTTTGTTAGCAAAAAACCTGTTGATGACAAAGAGTATATTGTTAGGCGTCGCTCGAATATTGATTCCCGTTCGAGACGAAGACGCTCTTGGGAGAGCATCGGAATAAATGGATTTGCTCATCGGTTTTGACTTGATGTCGAAGACGCTCTGGAAGAGCGTCGGATTGAATGATTTCTTCATCGGTTTCGACTTGAGATGTCGAAGACGCTCGGAAGACGCGTCGATTGAAGTGATTTTCTTATCGGTTTTGACTTGTAATATCGTAGACGCTCTGGACCGAGTCGGATTGAATGATTTGTCCATCGGTTTCGACTCGAGACGGAATAAATGATTTGCTCATCGGTTTGATTGTAATGTCAAAGACGCTCTGGACCAGAGTCGGATTGAATGATTTGTAAATCGGTTTCGACTCGTGATGTCAAAGACGATCTGGAACAGCGTGATTGAATGATTTGTCCATCGGTTTCGACTTGTGAAGTCGAAGACGCTCTGGAAGAGGTCGGATTGAATGATTTTCTTATCGTTTCGACTTGTAATATCGTAGACGCTCTGGACCAGAGTGATTGAATGATTTTCCATCGGTTTCGACTCGAGACGGAATAAATGATTTGCTCATCGGTTTGGATTTGTAGTCAAAGACGCTCTGGACCAGCGTCGGATTGAATGATTTGCTGTCGGTTTCGACTTGTATTAGGGTCGTACACATATTACGAAGCATTTTTCTGGGTTTTTCGACCTCCCCCCATGTAAGATATTTTCATAAACATGATTTTTATTTATATGGTGCGTAAGAAAATGACGGACCACTTCCTCCATCGTGCTCGAAATAGTACGGCCCCATTAAAGAATCTTTAAGGGCATCGGATTGAATGATTTGCTTATCGGTTTTAATTTGTACGTCGAAGGCACTCTGGAAGAGCGCTGGATTGAAAAATGCGTTGTTTCTCAACGTTTCGAAGGCGCTCTGAAGAACGCCAGCATAATGATTTGTTTTCTCATCGGTTTTGATATGTGATGTCGAAGCTGCTATGGTAGAGCGCCGGATTGATGATTTGACCCTTAGTTTTGGCTTGTGTCGTCGAAGACGCTCTGGAAGAGCGCCGAAATAAGTACAGAGGATTCTGTTTTTACTCGATTTTTTTCACTCGTATTTTTGATCGTGTGACTTCAGTTTACCACCAAATCATTGCAACATGTTTCAAAAAATCCTGAATAAATCAAAGAAAAATCACATGATAATTAATATGTATAACCAGTGTTTCCTAACCTCAATCTACCTGTGCACTGGACTTATATTTAAGAAATTGATGCGGAAATGTATAGAATAACTAGATTTTGATTAGTTTAAACGACTTGATAATTTTATTCTCCATTTGGGCTGTCAAAACATCAAAGTTTTCATTTTTTGGATCAGCACAGGTAAAAGTGAGGTTACGCGACGCCACTGCGTTAAACATTAAGGATAAGTGTAATCGTAAAACAGAATCCAGTGTATTTGTTTTCTCATCGGTTTGACTTAAACGAGTTGATATCGAAAGAACTCTGGAGTAGCGTGGAGTATCGGATGTTGCAGCTTTTGTTAGTGAAGGTTGTGTAGAAGAGGTCGATTGTTCGCGCAAAGAAACGTTAATTTGGTGGACAGCAGAACGCAACAATTCAAATTTGATTTCGAATTGATATATTTTGCCGGATCGAATTCTATTGATTTTGGATTTTTTTTTAGTTTTATTTATTTCATAGGCTCGAGGCGCATTAGGCATTACAGAGCGAAATCTTAGAAACTAATTATAGTTATAAACATTATTTAGAGCTTTACGGGCTGTTTTTCTTGGCCGTAGCTCCATAGGCTTGATGTTGCGAACTGCGCCTGTCTTTGGCTTGCTTTGTCCTTTTTTGGCAGTGCGTCGATCATATCCGAAAGTTTTGAAATATTTTCCTTGAAGTTCTCCAATCCTAGCTGTTCTGCTGCTTCGTCAATCTCCTTTCAACGTTGCTCTTCTGCATCTTCTACTGTAACTGGAAATTTTGTTACCATTTTGTCCTGTTCTATCGTTGCTAGCTCCGTGTCCGTTTCATATTGCAAATTTTCTTCCTCTGCTATTTCAATTACGTCTTCCTCGATGTCTATTTCTGCGCAGCACCTCTCTTGACCAACCACACCAGATATGTTGTAGCATGAATTTTCGTTGCTTCGGACAAGAATTCTTCTGTGTCCCTCCAATTGGCATAAAAAGAATTTTTCTTTAATCCATCGTAGTATACCTTGTTTCCCAATTGAAATTTTCAACGCTGGAGGAATCTCGTTTCAATCTCCAATACTCCTCACTGTAAATGGTCTAAACCAAGTTCCGTGGAAATTTTTCTCGAATTAGAGATGAATCTTTCCGAACGACCCGAACACTGTAGTTAAATTCGAATCACCAACTTCGGAGGAACATCAAACACTCGCACGTAGAATTCCTGCATCCATCATACGTAGCTCCAAACTCTGCCACTTGAATACTGAAAATTAACGGCATCAGCATTCTGTCGCATTGCATCTCGCATTATTTCAGACTTAACTGATGTTCAAGCTTCGGTCTGATCCCATTTTATAAACAGTCTCCATTTCTGCTAATCGGCATTTAACTGATTGGGAAATGGACTTTCGACCCATGATGGCCGTGGTCAGACGGGAATTTCAACTTGACGGTGTAAATTGTCTGTCCACTCATATTGCAATTAATTTCAACGAGCAGCGAAAGGAACACGATTTTGGATTGCAATGTTGGATAATTGCAAACAAAATTTTCGTGTATACAAGACACGACCGCTTGACGTAAGCTACGTAAAATCAAATATAGTACGATGAACCAATTATCTGCTCTATATAAGAGAAGAACATCCACTACTACCCAGTTTTAGCAGCATCTCCCACCGGAGGAAGTAAGGACCCCATTGTCTAGTAGTGGGCCACCCATCCATGCACCCCAGTTCAACAATTGATAATACCCTAAAAGTAGGCAATTACGAAGGATTGAGCGCGTTCCAATAGGGAATGCATGATGCATGAAAAACTGAAATTTTAAATAGTTAAATATGTTGATACTCAAAAGTTTCAATAGTATTGGAAAATTAGTGGAAAGTTTATGAATCGATTGATATATAAATCTTTAAATCCATTGAATGATAAAGGACCTATGAATGTTACAAATCTTACATGATTTCGTGACGGTCCTCAATTTCGAAATTTTCATTTTACACCCTGTATCCGAGTCTTCCCTTAGACGTAGTTTACGTCAAAAACAAATAAGAAGGAATAAGCTGGAGGATTATGAGCATGAAAAAGTTGACAGTTCAGAAGGCTCAGACAAATGGCTGATTATTGTTTAGAAAATATGCATTTGCTAACAACGTGCTCACTGCGAAAAAATCACCAAAATAAGAAACAAATCAAACTTTTCATTACTTTGTTTTTCATGGATGAAGAGTATGAGATGAAATGCCGAACCTTTCCCTATGTGGATTTTGAATTGAAAAATTCAATAATTGGATTATTTTGATATTGGTTTTAAATGAAACATTTGATTTTGATAATGGAGAGGTAACAGATGGATGATTATTAGATTTAAAATTGAATTGGCTTTTGAAGTATTGAAATTAATACTAGATTAGAATCAACTTTTAATTATAAGCTAGCTAGAGATTGTATTTGAAAGATGAACTTCGATTAGAATATTAGTTGTAAAAATTGGATATGAATATAAAGAAAATAAATACTGATACAAGATACAAATCATGCAATACCAGGCATATATATATTTCAATTAATTACTGTGGAAATGCTATAGAACTTGAATGCTTGATTTTGGTATTCCATTATGAAAACATTCCAATGTTGGTTTGGGATTGAAACTAAATTTTATTTTCATAAAATAGGAATATTGGATTTGCATTTCAGGTTCATAACTTCGATTTGAGATCGACTGAATTGGAAATCGTAATAAACGTAGGATTTAAAAATTTGAATTAGGATGATTTTGAATATGGGAATTGAGTACGGATATTGAATACTGGATTGTAAAATTAGACTTTTTTCTCTTTTTTAGTGAGAGAAGAAGGGGAATGTGAGGGTGAGCTATATTAGAAATTGGGCAATCCACTTCCAGCATAATGGTTAGTTGCCAACATTGACTAGTGAATAGCAGGCCATGACTTTGCCTCTTTACTCGTCGGGCAACAACGGAGTTGCACGCTTGATAGTGCTGTCTCAAACGGATAGCTCGTTCGATCAAGCGATCAAACAACGGATAGCTCGTTCGGGAATTAGGCCGACAATACTGTCAAAGCAAGATAATCTCTTGTATTTAGAAACATGTAGGAAGATCCCCAGCCGGACACCTCCCAATAACGGACACTTCTGAAAACGGCACTTTAGAGATCCCTCCATCATCTTATGTAGTACAAAAGAAAGTATTGAAAAGTCCTCAGATCAGATTATCAGATCCATGTTGTAAAAGTTGTACAAAATTTTAAATCGAACAAAATGTCAAAATTTTCATTTTCCGCCTTATTTTAGAAGGTTTGAATCAATATTAAAATTAATCGAATGCATTCTGATTATGTCGATGGTCAATATTAGTAATATTTCAAATAGCGATCATGATTTGTTAGATATACAATGTATCTACGTGTAAAATCAATTTCTCATTCGGTAGCTGTCCCCCGGGTCCGGATAGTTTTTTCATGTGATCAAATAGCCATTCTTTGCACATGTTTTGTTTGAACCTTACCAATTCAATTGTTTTTCTTACAGATGTATCAGAAAGCCACAGAAATAAGCAGAAACAAAAATGGAGATGTCATTGAAAATGGAGGAATTTTGAGTAAGATGTAAGAAATTGAGCTGGAGAGTCCAATAAGCTCTACTAACACGTGTTAATATTCACAACTTGAAGCAAGTGAAAATATTATTATTCAAAATGATGTCTTTACTCATGAAATAGGAACTTGGTCATATTTGAACATGATGCAATAGTGTCCGGTACTCGGGGACACTTTCCTGAATCCAGAAAATTTTCACTAAAATTCATCATCAAAATACATCGTCCAAAAATGTGTTCAAATGATCAAATACAGTTTATATAAGTCAATAATGATCATATTTTGTGTATAAGGTATAAAAGTAAACATAGTCCGGATAATTAGAGAGCTTTTGATAAATGGCTTATGTCTTGGCATGGGGACCACCTCCTATTCTAAACAATCAATTTAATTTTAAAGAGACACAGAAGGCCAGCAACCTCCTAGCTTTTCTAATAAACACCAACTTTTTAATTATCCGAAAATTATCTCAATTTAAAAAGAGCTAACCGGTGGAGGTTGGTACTCGGATTCTGATGGCTTTCCGCAAACGTGACCTTTATGTGTCTTGTTGTAGAGGTTATCACGTCTATCTAGAGAGTAGGAGGTTGAGGTTCGAGTCCCTCTAAGACACGTGGATTCTTTTCGCAAATTCTACAATTGTCCATTTTGAAACATGTGCTGTGATATGCACAGCCAAGAAATATAAAAAAAGCTAACTTTGTCAACGCATCATTTTCATTTTCACCACGGAGATGCGCCGAATGTAAACACCAATCCATTCTCGGATGAGCAACGAATATAGAAAATTTGAACAACATCGGAACATCATTATAACTTTTCTGCATCGTCGAACGGAATCATTAGTATACACATTAGACTTGACCTTTCGAACTTCCTATCAAATCTATGCATTTTGAGTCTATCAGTAGGACTAAGGCGAAGAAAAAACAATTTGATACATTATACATACTCGTGATTCATAATCGTGACTTATAATTAAAAGGTAAGACTTGACAATTTTAAGACAATGTTTCATATTATTACACTGACATCAATCGCCCATCTGCCAGCCATGATGCAAAAAAACAAAGAACAATTTCCTTTCTATGACAAACAATTAGTGCCAACTCACCTGACTTCCGGATGTGCATCCAGCATCGCTCGCATCAGTGTCGTCCGAGCGGGCACTCCTCCGATGAATATCAGCGGCATGTTCCGGTGATAGCGAAGTTTTGTCTCCACCACCACCGCCTTCGCCGACAGCGCCACGCCGCCGCCCCACCACCAGCACCACCCGCGGGTCCCGTTTCGCCACGTATCATTGCACCACCGGCGGCGATGAGTTTGCGATGTCGCCCGCAAGCATCGTGCCCCCAGTTCCGAGTCTTTGAACAGCACAATCAGGAGCAACGTACCACCGAATGCGGCCGCAACCATTAGCTTCCTATTTCGCATCGTGTATCGATTTTTGATAGAAGACTCGAGATGGTCTGGCGTTCTACCGGTTGCGAATCTGATGTATGTCTGGACCTCAACGTCAGTCAGGGAATTTACAGTCTTTGGTTTTATGATTTAAAGCTCTTCTCGTTGTTGTGCGTGATTGTGCGCCGTGTGCGGCGCGCGAGGAGATATGTGTGATTCTGCGGATCAAATTCGCCTAGTTTACAGTGCTCTTTCTTCTGTAAACTCGATTAGTAATTAGTGGCGATTAGTGCTCGTTGCTTGGTATTGTTGGTAGTCGTCGTCGTTGGTTCGGTGATGGCAATGTCAAGTCGATGTCGGTTGGCGAGGGGCTGCGACGACGAAACGGCGCAATTGTTGCTCGTTGTGGAATGATTCGTCTCACCGATCCACCCAAAGGGCCCGCCCATTTGGGTCTCGAGGGCGAACTTTTGCACTTTTTCTTCTGTTTCTTCGAATGAGGGTCACTGCACAATGTCGGAGAGAAATTGATTTAAGCACTTCAACATCCAGTCTTCTGAAACAGTTGGTATAGTTTACGACTGCAAGATATAAATCACCTAATGGATTCTCTAATAAACGGAATCTTTTCGCAACGGTTATAACTCTTTATTGTAAATACGTACAGTATGTTCGACATCAAACTCTTTTTCACACATTCTCGTATGAACAACAAATAAAGTAAACTTGAACAAATTCGAAACATCATTATAACTTTTTCTATACATCTTAGAACGGAATAAATAGCATACATACATATGATACTTAGCCTTTGGAGCTTTCCATGATAGAGTAACTCTAAGGGTAAGCCAACACAAGTCAAAATACAAAACAAACTCTACGGAATGCTTCTGATTTTTTAATATCCTAGGGAATGTATTTTGAAATTCTTAGAAATTTTCTCGAGAGATTCCCTGAGAAAATCTTTTAAAATTTAGGAAAAATGGTATCAATCTTCCAAAGGAAATTTTGATTAGTCATCATTTTTCCAATTTTTTTTCAAAACCTCAAAAAATCTTTAGAATTCAGAAGATATTTCGAAATAGCCTTGGCATTTTCTTTAATTCTTTGGAATTTTCGGGAATTCTTTCGAATTTTCATTGGAATTTTTTCCGAACTATATTGGTAATCTTTAGATTTTTTCGAATTTTTTTGGTATTTCTTAAGAAATTTAGGCAATTTAAAAAAAGCTGCTAATGCTGATTAATTCTTCAGGATTTCTCCAAAGAATACTTCGAAACTTCTTGGAATTAGGATTTTCCTTTTTTCCAAATTTTGCGGAATTTCCTGTGGATATTCTTTGAAACTTTCCTCGGGAAACTATTTTAACCGTGCAACTTTCTTCCTAATTTCAGCTTAGCTTATTTGACTTAAGATATCTACGTTTGCAACCGCGTTATTTGCCAGAATCAGTTGAAATTGTACAAAGAGTCAACTGAATGATTAACTGGATTGTCCAAACATTCTCAGTGTGCAAGTTTTATTGACTCAAATGTTCAAATGATCAATAACGGGGCCGGCCATGTCCTTGAAGGCAGTTAGGAACAGGGCTGACAATCGTCATCGTCATAGCACGAAATGCCACAGTAGCGACGAGTTGCATTGTCTTCATTGTACCTCACATCGTCAAACGCGCACGACGTTAGCTTTCGTCGTAATCAAATCGTCCTGACGACATAGAAGAACGAAGACTTCATACCGTTATTCTTCAAGCGGCAGCTGCCATGCGAAGATTTTACTAATTCTTTGTAATAATGAATTTGAAGCAACGTATGAAAGCGTTAATGTTATCGATACATTTATGTTACCAAATTTCCTACTATTTGTTTATTTGAAACGCTATTATGTTTTTAACCAGTACGTCTAAGACGTGCAATCAATTGTGAAGAAGTGACGACGAAAATCGTCATAACCTTCTGGCGGACTATCGTCGTGGTAGCGCATGCGCGCGAAGAAAACGAATAGGTGTTCGTCGTGCAAGTTATGACGAAGACTAAATTTTTTCGCTTTCTTCATACGACGAGAATGACTATTGTCAGCCCTGGTTAGGAATGACTATTAGTAGATGGTTTTTGCTATTTGGGCCTCTGCGTCCCAACAATAACCACAAAAAGATTATCACTTAGTTGGTAGGCATCGCTGGATTTGGATTAACTCTGATAAGTGAAGACCGAATTTTTCTACACAATAATTTAACAAACATTTTCGGCAACAGAACAACACCGGATAACGCAAACGCGCACTCTCTTCAGAATTTATTCCTGGTATTTACGCTATTATTCAGAATGCACGCTGGAAATGTTTTTGGAAAAATCAGATTTTTTTCGGAAACAGATATCTAATTTTCTCGAGAAATTTTTAAATATTCTCGAAAAATCGTCAGAACTTTCTTGAGAGATTCTTAGGAATTACGTCAGTTAAATCTTCTAGACCTACGTTAAATCTAGACCGCAACGATTCCAGCAACCCCACTCTGCAATCAGAGCTGAACATAACCACTACTAATCGGTAGCTTCGGTGTCTTCAGGCCGTATATTCTCTAAAATCGATCAGGACTCTGACCTACCAGTAGTTCCCATTCTTGACATGGGCTTTTCCTGATCAGTAGTGTCTTTCTATCTACTGAATGGAAAACTACCTAACCTGAGCAATAGGTGTCCCAAAAAACATGATGTTCGAAAGTCATGGTGCTCAACCCTGAAATGAAAGATATACCTATCTGGATAATTTTGTAGAACAAACCGAATTTCTAAAAATCGTTAGAGTCGTGCCAGATCGATTTTAGAAAAATGAGCTTTTTAGGTAAAAATCAAATATTGGGTCCTTTCACAATTTTTTTCAGGGTCATTTGTTTAATATTTTTTATTTTTCTGTGATCTTTGCCCATATTCTCCATGAATTAGTTTTGAGTGTTTTTACAGTCTGCAGAACTTTTAAATATCTAAAATTTTTTTGACGAAATTTCGAGTTACTTCATCCGAACCCAAAAATTTTTTTTCTCGTTCGGAAAAACTTAGATACTACAAAGAGCTATTTATAACGAGTATTTTCAAAAATATCCAAGAAATGTTGTTCTGGGCTGAGATATTGCAGTTTTATTATTATTTAAATAGTCAAAAGTACTAAATTCGTTATTTTTTTTACATGTTTAATTTCATCAATAAATTCAATATTTAAATTTAATTAAAAAAATCAAAAGCAAATAAATGGAATATTTTCTAGGTAAGATAGCTTTTCTTTCCGATGGAGTTGGTAACCTGAATTACGGGATTTGGTCGGAGTATATGAATGGAGCAGTTATAAAATGATATCACACCCAACAGTTAATATGTAGCAATATGCAATACAATACAATCAGGTTTCAATCATAGGATGCCGTCACGGCATACAAAAACAAGCAGGCTCAGCACGTATGTAAACATTTAGTTTGAACGTAAACATGTATCGTCACTACTATCTTCGCATAAGCTGAACTGAGATGATGCTCACGGTCTCAGCATGCTTACTTTTGTACTTCAAATCCCAAGTAACAATTTCCTAGTCTTGGATTTATCTAACTCTTATTGTGGATCTATGACAGCAATCACCAAGCTGATTCTCAGTTTTATTGGCGCTCTTATTGCTATCAATAAACCTCCCATAAAACTGCTGAAAAAGCTTCAAACGTCAAATGCCCATTGACCATATGAAATATCTATGGTAGTGATGAAGAGCGTAATAAATCCAATTTTCAACGCTCAAATAAAGCTTCAATTTTGGTCATAATGTGGTCAAATGAATTACCCCATAAGAATGTTTGTATTGCGAAGAGTTTATGACGGTGTTTTTAAAAGCAAAATTTTCTGATCAAATCTCGATGGCCATATTGAAAACGGAAAAGATTTCGCAGTCAGTGAAATATATCACTGAAATTCATGATTTAACAAAATTTTAACCGCTTGTCATACTTTTTCCGATAAATAATTTTATAAATTAATAGTTGGGCAAAATACTAATCGATTTAGTGGACATCCCAGGTGTTGGCAATCAATATTTTCGATTTATTTCCTAACACACGTTAGGCCGGCGCGTGGTGTTCAACCTTATTTTTTCAAATTTGACCATAAAATCGGAAGCGCACTTCTTTCAATGGTACTGGATCGAAAAACGACCTGAAATAAAAATTATTTTGTTGTCATCATCATAATTTTCATCAACAATCCGTTTTGTTATTATTTTCTGCAAAGATTTGTTTCTCTTTTTTAAAGCAACATTTTGACAGCTGCCGCAGCCAAAATCTTTTGCGTGGTTTAAAAGGGTTTCTAAATGCTCTTATAAAAACTTTATAGTGGTTATCTAGAGAGGGCCACTTGGCAATATCTTACTCTTATAGTGGTCATCAGAAGGTTGCCGTATTACTGGTTTTATGTTAGATCTTATAAAATGATCTTGAAAACCATTCTTAGAGCGGAATAAATCTTAAAATGTGGATGGCTTTAAAATATCGTCACCTCTTGATGTGTCATTTTTCCGTTTTTACTTTACGTTTATTCAGTTTTTTTCAATATCTCAAGTGAACTCATGAAAAGCTGTCATGATACGACGAAACAAATTGTTTGACTGTCATATGACATATCAAAAGCATCACGGTATACCGACAACAAAGTAGGCTCGTAAGAAAGATACTTCAAGAGTGACGCAAATTTTAACGCCACATGTTAGAATACAAAAGTAAGCATGCTGAGACCGTAGAGCATCTTCTCAGTTCAGCTTAGAAGATAGTAGCGACGACACATGTTTATGTTCAAATAGAGATACGTGCTGAGCCTGTTGTTTTTTGTATGCCGTGAAAAGCATCCATGATTGAATCAAAACAATAAAGAGATTGAGAACCTGATTACTTGTATATTAGCATATTAACTGTTGGGTGATATCATTTTATAACTGGCTCCATCCATATACTCCGGCCAAATCCTGTAATTCAGGTTAACCAACTCCATCGGAAAGAAAAGCTATGTTACCTAAAAATATTCCCATTTATTTGCTTTTGATTTTTTTAATTTAAATTAAAATATTGGTAAACTTGATGAAATTATAACATGTAAAGAAAAGTATCGAATTTGTGCACTTTTGACATTTATAAAACTGAAATCTCAGCCCCAGAACAACATTTCTTGGATATTTTTTAAAAAATACTCGTTTAAATAGCTTCTTGTAGTATCTAAGTTTTTCCGAACGAGAAAAATATTTTTGTTTCGGATGAAGAACTGCGAAAATTCGTCAAAAAAGTGTATTTTCGATTTAAAAGTTCTGCAGACTGTAAAACGCACAATAACAAAACCAATTCTGAATATGGCAAAGATCCACAGAAAATAAAAATATAAAACGAATGTGACCCTGAAAAAAAATGTGAAAGGACCCATATTTGATTTTTACCTAAAAGCTCATTTTCAAAAATCGATCTGGCGCGACCTCTAAACGATTTTTAGAAATTGATTTGTTCTACAAAATTATCCAGACAGGTATATCTTTCATTTCAGGTTGAGCACCATGACTTTTCGAACATCGATTTTTGGTACACCCTACTAATCATTTATAGGATTGGTATCCGACAACTCGCACGGCTCAGCTATCACAAGTATGGGAAGAAATGCAATGGAGCCATAACAACGATTAATCACCCACTTTTTCTCGAGGTCAAGCAGAAATGTCATAGAAGTCGCATCGGTGTCAATCTTCAACCGATTTATTGGGTACTATTTGGTAATGAGCTGACCTTTCGTGATCCGGCTCCTGTATGCTTTAGCGGGATTATTGTCAAGGTAGCCTAACAGAGTCGATTTTCCATAGCCAACGTGGTTACTCGAGCAGATCGTATTTTATTAACAAATAGATACGAAAATTATTTAAAGTTTTGTGGAATGAATATTACAAAGCCGATTCATTCGAAATGATCCATTCGAATCAGAGCCGGATTCCATTCGAATCGCAGGATTACGATTGGAGCGATTCAATCGGAATCAGAGCGGATTCCACTCGAATCCGAGCAGGATCACTCACTGGCAGATTCACCGGAATCGGAGCAGGATTCCACTCGAACTGAGCAGGATCACTCGAATCAGGATCACGACGATAGATTCCACTCGAATCCGAAGATTCACCGAACTGAGCAGATTCCCTCGAACGGGGTCTCACCGGAATCGCAGGATTCCACTCGGAACTGAGCAGGATTCCACTCTCGAACTGAGTAGATTCCACCTGGAATCCGAAGATTCCACTCGGAATCGAGCAGGATTCCACTCTGAACGAGCAAGATTCACTCGAACTGAGAGTAGGATTCCACTCGAACTGAGAGACCACTCAGAGCCACTGAGCCCTAGAGACTCCACTCAATCCGGAGCAGGATTCCACTCGAACTGAGCAGGATTCACGATCAGATCACCGGAATCCGAGCAGGATTTCACTCGGAACTGAGCAGGATTCACTGCGAGGATACTCGAATCCGAGCGGATTCATCTGGAATAGCAGGATTCCATTCGGAACTGGAGCAGGATTCCATTCGTCCAGCAAGATTCCATTCGAAACGAACGACCCCGTCGTTCATCCCTCGGTAACTAAAGACTAACATTAAATTAAACGAATGGAACATTGTTGATTTCACAATGGATTCACGGAATCCCGTCTGGATTCCAAGGATTCCGTCTGAATCCCTCGGATTCCAGGAATCCTGTTCGATCCGAAGGAACCGTTGATTCCAGCGTGTTGAACTCGCGATTCGAAGGAAACCTGCCCGGATTCCAGTGGAATCCGTTCGATTCCGAAGGATTCCGATTCGGAATCCGGATTCCGGTGGAATCCGTTCGGATCTGGGGGAATCCTGTTCGATTCCGCGAATCCCGTTCGATTCCGAAGGAACCGTTCGATTCCGAAGGGAATCCTGTTATTCCGAAGGGAATCCTGTTCGATTCCGAAGGAACTCGTCGATCCGAAGGGAACTCGTTCGGATTCCGAAGGAATCCTGCCGATTCCGAAGGAATCCGTTCGGATTCCGAAGGGAATCCCGTCTGATTCCAGCGGAACCGTTCGATTCAGCGAGGAATCTGTTCGATTCCGAAGGGAATCCCGTTCGATTCCGAAGGAATCCTGCCCGATTCCGAAGGAATCCCGTTCGACCTGGATAACTCTGCTCGATTCCAAGGGAATCCTGCTCGATTCCGAGGGCGGAATCCCGCTCGATTCCGAAGGAATCCTGCTCGATTCCGAAGGAATCCCGTTCGGATTCCGAAGGGAATCCGTTCGGAACTCGCTCGATTCCGAAGGAATCCCGCTCGATTCCGAAGGGAATCCGCTCGGATTCCGAAGGGAACTCTGCCGGATTCCGAAGGAACGTTCGATTCCGAAGGGAACTCGTTCGATTCCGAAGGGAATCCGCTTCGATTCGAAGGAATCGTCTGACTTGGGAATTCCCGTCGATTCCGAGGGAATCCCGTTCGATCTGAGGAACTCCCGATTCCGGAGTGGGAACTCGTCGACGCTGGAGGAATCCCGTTCGGATTCCGAGGAACCTCGGATTCCGAGTGGAACTCGTTCGACCTGAGGAACTGTCGATTCCGATAGAATCCTGCCCGGATTCCGAAGGGAATCCGTTCGATTCCGAGGAACTTCGACCGAGGAATCCCGTTCGGATTCGCGGAACTTGCCCGGATTCCGAAGGAATCCCGTTCGGATTCCGAAGGAACCTTGCCCGATTCCTGAACTGTTCGATTCCGAAGGAACTCGTCGGGAACGTTCGACCGAAGGGAATCCTGCTCGATTCCGAAGGAACCTTGGATTCGAAGGAATCCTGCCCGATTCCGAAGGAACTCGTTCGATCTGAACGATTCCGAAGGAACTCTGCCCGATTCCGGCGAATCTCTCGATTCCGAGGAATCCGTCGATTCCGGGAATCCGTTCGGATTCCGAGGAACCCTCGATTCCGAGAGAATCCTGTTCGATTCCGAGGAACTTCCCGGATTCCGAGGACCGTCTGATCGAGTGAATCCGGATTCCGAGAATTTCCGGATTCCGAGGAACCGTTCGATGAGGGAACCTCCCGGATTCGAGGAATCCCGCTGATTCCGAGGAACTCGATCTGAAGGAACTGCCGATTCCGAAGGATCCTGCTCGATCGCAAGGAATCCTGTCGATTCCGGGAATCTGCGACTCAAGAATTTCGGATCAAGGAATCCTGTCGGATTCCGAAGGAACCGTTCGACCTGAGGGAAACCGTTCGATTCCGAAGAGGATGTCATCGAAGGAGCAGGATTCCATACGGAACTGAAGTTTTTGTTTATTTTATATCAATTTAAAAGCCATAGAAGATAACATGCTTTTGAATATTTTTCGAGTTTTATACACCCTATAGTATAAGGCGGTTTCATCAGGCACTGAATTATCACCACATACATAATAGGGATGCTCGAAATATGTTCCTATGTTCCAGGTGATGTCTTTTATTTGTTATGTCAATATTCCCATCATCACTAGATTGATAAATATCATTTTGTAATAAATATAGAGTGAATCACCAAAATTGCATTTTTCACAATCCGTTCACACTTAGCCAATTCACACTGTATTCGGTCAATTTACTGCAATCTCAACAGCAGAACTGTTCGGTAATTATTTTACAGATTTTTGTAATTTTTTCCATTGTTCAACTGTCAAAATCACCAGAAATCAATAAAATTATTTACCGAAAGTTCTGTTGTGAGATTTCGGTAAAATTTACCGAATTCGGCGATTTAGTTTAAGTGTGTTGCTTACTCCCACAGCTGTAGCGAAAAGTTGAACAGAGGTGTTGTAGGGTAGACACAATATTTTATTGCTCAGAAACTAGAAGAGGTGGCTGAGATTGGTGGAAAACCTGAGATCGGTAAAAATAACTGAAAATTAGCCTTTAACATGGCTTGAAATACAACGATTTTCGGCAAATGTATTCTAGTCTAAAAAGAAATAATTTAAAAACTTTTTTTCAAAATTTGCCAAAATAGTATACCTCTTATCTTTCTATCACCTCAGCTAACTTTCTGAAAAAATCAAAGGTATACATGAAACTTCGATAATAATCCATTTTATACCAATGAAAAATTCTTTGCAAGTTTCTTGAAAATTCTTCAGAAAATTGTGTCTTCGGCAAAATTTTTGAATTTTTGCGAGAAATTATTTCCTCAAACAAATCTTTAGAATTTCACGGATTTTTTTGAATTTCCTCGAAAACTTTTGGGATTCAATTTTGAACTTATCGATGAAAAGGTCTATAGACCTTCCTTGTGAATCTTCGAAATAACCTCCAGATTTTTCGAATTCTTCATAATACCTGGAAAATCGTCGAAATTGTCTCGTGAAATACGAGTTTCACCAGGTACTGCTTTTGATTTTTCTAGGAAAATTCTTTAAAGTTATTCATAAACAATCCTCGAATTTCCTAGTAAATTATTCAGATTTTAAAAAAATCCTTGGGTATTCTTCAATGATTATTCTACTAGAAATTTGTCATTATGTCCTCAAGAAGTTTTTTCCGAATTTGTTGGACATTTTTACCGAACTTCCTCCGAATTTCTTTAGTAAGGTCTTCTGAATTTCCACACGAAATTCTTTCAAACTCCACAGCAAAATCTTCCGAATTTCCAAGTAAAACCTTGGAAGTTCTGGAATGTTTTACTTTGAACAATATAGTGTCTATGAAATGCTACTTTTATAAATGTACATTTGCACAAAATCAATTCGACTTAACATAACAATAAAATGACTATTGAACTAAATTCGATTAAATGTGTACTTGACTGAAAACCCTTTCTGGAAACGTTTCAGATCAGTGAAACACGATGACCGTTGGGTCATCATTCTAGAAGCCGCATTTACAACGAAATCAAAACCCATGATGACGATTTCATGGTTCTCCGATTCCCATTCATCATACGGTTTGGCACTCTCAAACCGAGATATAAACACAATCATCCTCAACACCCACCCTGGATGTAGTATCGCGAAAATTCCAAGTCAGTGGAGGTAATGGTCAATTGATTGATTCCCTCGTGACTCGTGCTGAACGGTCAAAAATCGATATAATATCGTAGCATTTCTCGAATCATTAGCAATCTACCTATATTCCACCTCGATTGAACAGCAAAACCACAACATGAGCCCGTTGGATCGATCGGAGATACGATGCTGAAATTCCTACGATGCTTTTGTCCAGAAGTTCCTGTAAAATGCTGACGGAATTCTGAATTTATTGAAAAAACAACGTTGGAAAACGAGCAAAACTGGGGAGCTGGTGAGAAGTGTTGAATTTGGCGCTGGCTTATTTCGGTTAGCCTAAGGTAGTTCTCCGTGGTAGAGATTCACTCGAAAGTAAAGAAGAATTTCCGAAAACCTCAAAATTGAATGCCAAATAGAATGATATAACCGGCTAGATTCTACCACCGAAACAGGAGATCTGTAGTGATATTCCTAGCACCGAAACCTTTGATGAACAAAAAATATTTGATTCAATATTTACCCGTCTAGGAATATGCAGAGATAGTGAAAGTACTTCACTGCTTCCTTCATCAACACATATCAGTTTTTGATAGATTATTGTTAATTTTAGCACGTTCTGAGTGCGTTTGAAATTTTCTAAAATATATTGTAGCAGATTTTGTCCATGACTGCGACTTATCAACATTGATTGTTTGTGATGTTTCGATTGTGATTGTAAACATGATTAAATTCAAAATGATCTATATCTGTTAAGTAACATTGAAAATACTCATCGACTGTATCAGATCATAAAAGATCTATTCAAATAGAGCATACCCAACAAAAAATGTTAACAGACCACCAACCCAAACCCCAACACTTTAAACCCGCGGAAATCTTCCAACGTTTGACCTGCTTTGTTTCTAGCGGCACCACCGGCACGAAATGCGATTAACGGTGTTCTAATAACGCTTCCAAGCTTTTCACTCTCCATCCCACGGAACCGCCCGAAAAAAACACGTGGTATCTACGCGCGCTCTCCCGCACTGACTCACTAGAATCGAGATTCGAGAATTTGTTTGTCGAACGGGCGCGCGAACGAACGTGAATCTATTAGCACATGCTGCCAACCAGAAATTTTAGAAGTGAGAAGCGCGGGCTTCTACTGTTGATATAACTGGAACTGGCAATTCTCGCTGCTTCTGCTTCCTGCTTCCGATGCTTTGAAGAATGCTGTTCCCCGGCTTCAAAAGAGCTTCTTCTCTGCTGTAGAAGTGATTTAATTTCGACTGCTATCACATACCACCCTCAGCGCCCCGCGTAGCTTCTCCTTAGCGAGTAGTAGCTCCAGTCAGCGTCGTCTGTAAATGTAAAGAAAATAGAAAACAACAATCAACTACGACATCAGTATTCAGTATCAGTATGCTCATGCTGCTGCTGCGCTGCGGCAGAATGCTCACGTCGACAAAGTCATTCACGGAGTCGTTAGATACCCCGAGCCCCATCACAGCACAACAACACAACAGATCCGGATAGAGACATGTGTATGCACAATACAAAACGCCACCCGTCAGTAAAATGAAACGAAAGAATGACGACGAGAATCCAGACGTCCTGCGCTGAAATAGTGGCACTTTCTCTAGGCAGGCGCGTGAGTGGAATAATACGAAAGGGATTTTGGTTAGAATGCCTCAATTTTCGAATTTAAAATGCTCCCCGTTACGTTGTGGCGCAAAAAAGGTTCCCATCATAATTTCAGAGACCACTAGGCATGTGTTACGGTTTTATGATTAGGCAAAATTTTGTCTGAATTCAAGTGCCCGTGACTCTGTGGAAAAAACAACTACTTTACCTCTTCTAGCGTTCGACGGATAAATTCGTCTGGTAACCGAATTCAGGAATGTTGTAAATTTTTCGGAAGTACCTATGTCAATATTGCTACTTTTTTATCGTTTGTATTTGGTGCCATATATTTCCAGATTTAATATATTTGCAGAAAGCATAACCTTATCCTAGCTGATTGATATGTTGATAAATGAGCGAAAACAGAGAGCTGTTGGCAAAATTCTGGGGTAATAACGACATGGTCATGGTCTCCCGTGCCGGCTTTACAGAAAATCAAATCGAAAACACATCTGCATCAGCCGAAAATTGAAACAGAGGCTTCTTGATGTACGGAATAAACTTAGTGCCGATATTGCGTCTGATCGTCATCTCCTCATCGCCGAAATACGCCTGCGAATTGCGTGGATTTGTCGGCAAAGGGAGAGAGTTGGATGACGCCGACGGTTCAACTGCAAGGCGGTGAAACGGCCCTTCGTTTAAGAATTGGAGACCGCCATCAAGAATGCCTTCATCGCCAACAGCGAGAATAATCTGGGAGAACCGCGCACCAAGAGAAAACAATGGATCACCGATGACACCTGGAGGAAGATAGAGGAACGATGAGAAGCCAAAGTCACGATAGAGCGATAAAAAAAACCAGAGGAATCAAAGTCTTAGTCCCTCAACGATATTCGGCTCTGGCCTAGAGAAGGTCAGATGCCAGATCTACGGAAATTCCGTAGATTTACGGATATGAATGCTTTTTACGGATCTACGGATCTATAGATAAAAACTACGGAAATTTGAAAATGTCTGCGGAAATCTGCGGATTTTTTTACTAGCACACTTTTAGTTTCAATTGGTGTGGTTTCAAATTTAGTTCGAGTTGAGTAAACAATATGTACGTTCCTGATATATGGGTTTCTATTTAGATCAGCGGTTCTCAACCTTTTGCTTGAGAGGTAGACCTTCGAACTTTTGCAATAATTGAGGTACCCCCTCTAGAAAGTAGGCTTCCAATGCTCTTGAAAAAATAATTCCGAGCTCTTTGAAGGGAAGCTGCTTTCAGCTTTTGAATCCCTTTAAAGTAGGCTTCCGCGCCTCTCGATAAGAGGTTTCTGAGCCACTTGAAGGCGGCTTTCGAGCCACTTAAAAGAAGGCTTCTTTTGCATCTTGAAAGGACGCATGTGCGTCTCTTGAAAGAAAGTATGCTTCCAAGCCTCCTAAAAGAAGCATTCCGAGCTTCTTGAAAGGAGGCTTCCGAGCCATTTTGAAAGGAGGTTTCCGAGCCCTTTTGAAAGCAGGCTTCCGAGCCCTTTTGAAAGGAGGCTACCGAGCCTTTTTGAAAGGGGGGCTTCCAAGCTCTTTTGAGAGGAGGCTTCCGAGCCCTTTTGAAAGGAGGCTTCCGAGCCCTTTTGAGAGGAGGCTTCCGAGCCCTTTTGAAAGGAAGCTTCCGAGCCCTTTTGAGAGGAGGCTTCCGAGCCCTTTCGAAAGGAGGCCCCAGAGCCCTTTTGAATAGAGGCTTCCGAGCCCTTTTGAAAGGAGGCTTCCGTGCCATTTTGAAAGGAGGCTTCCGAGCCCTTTTGAAAGGAGGCTTCCGAGTCCTTTTGAAAGGAGGCTTCCGAGCCCTTTTTAAAGGAGGCTTCCAAGCCCTTGTGAAAGGAGGCTTCCAAGCCCTTTTGAAAGTAGGCTTCCGAGCCCTTTTGAAAGGAGGCTTCCGAGCCCTTTTGAAAGGAGGCTTCCGAGCCCTTTTGAAAGGAGACTTCCGAGCCCTTTTGAAAGGCGGCTTCCGAGCCCTTTTGAAAGGAGGCTTCCGAGCCTCTTGAAAAGAGGCTTCCGAGCCTCATGAAAAGAGGCTTCCGAGCCTCTTGAAAGGAGGCTTCCGAGCCCTAATGAAAGAAGGCTTCCAAGCCCTTTTTAAAGGAGGCTTCCGAGCCCTTTTGAAAGGAGGCTTCCGAACCCAATGAAAGAAGGCTTCCGAGCCCTTTTGAAAGGAGGCTTCCGAGCCCTTTTTAAAGGAGGCTTCCGAGCCCTTTTGAAAGGAGGTTTCCGAGCCATTTTGAAAGGAGGCTTCCGAGCCATTTTGAAAGGAGGCTCCCGAGCCATAATGAAAGAAGGCTTCCAAGCCCTTTTGAAAGGAGGCTTCCGAGCCCTTTTGAAAGGAGGCTTCCGAGCCTCTTGAAAGGAATCTTCCAAGCCTTTTGAAAGGGGGCTTCCGAGCCTTTTTGAAAGTAGGCTTCCGAACCCTTTTGAAAGAAGGCTTCCGAGCCTCTTGAAAGGAGGCTTCCGAGCCCTTTCGCAAAGAGGCTTCCGAGCCCTTTCGAAAGGAGGCTTCCGAGCCTCTTGAAAGGAGGCTTCCGAGCCCTAATGAAAGAACCCGAGCAGCACAAGTCAAGCAAAATAGGTTGCAGCAACTTGTTTGTGACTAAATCTGGTCACATACGAGTTGCAGTAACCTAAGTGGAACATGTGTGCTGCTAGGGAAAGCTTCCAAGCCCTTTTTAAAGGAGGCTTCCGAGCCCTTTTGAAAGGAAGCTTCCAAGCCTTTTTTGAAGGAGGCTTCTGAGCCCTTTTGAAAGGAGGCTTCCGAGCCCTTTTGAAAGGAGGCTTCCGAGCCCTTTTGAAAGGAGGCTTCCGAGCCCTTTTGAAAGGAGGCTTCCGAACCCAATGAAAGAAGGCTTCAAAGCCCTTTTGAAAGGAGGCTTCCAAGCCATTTTTAAAGGAAGCTTCTGAGCCTTTTTGAAAGGAGGCTTCCGAGCCCTTTTGCAAGGAGGCTTCCGAGCCCTTTTGAAAGGAAGCTACCGAGCCCTTTTTAAAGGAGGCTTCCGAGCCCTTTTGAAAGGAGGCTTCCGAGCCCTTTTGAAAGGAGGCTTCCGAGCCCTAATGAAAGAAGGCTTCCAAGCCCTTTTTAAAGGAGGCTTCCGAGCCCTTTTGAAGGGGGGCTTCCAAGCCTTTTTTAAAGGAGGCTTCCGAGCCCTTTTGAAAGGAGGCTTCCGAGCGCTTTTTAAAGGAGGCTTCCGAGCCCCAATGAAAGAAGGCTTCCAAGCCCTTTTGAAAGGAGGCTTCCGAGCCTTTTTGAAGGAGGGCTTCCAAGCCTTTTTAAAATGAGGCTTCCGAGCCCTTTTGAAAGGAGGTTTCCGAGACCTTTTAAAAGGAAGCTTCCGAGCCCTTTTGAAAGGAGGCTTCCGAGCCCTTTTGAGAGGAGGCTTCCGAGCCCTTTTGAAAGGAGGCTTCTGAGCCCTTTTGAAAGGAGGCTTCCGAGCCCTTTTGAAAGGAGGCTTCCGAGCCCTTTTGAAAGGAGGCTTCCGAGCCCTTTTGAAAGGAGGCTTCTGAGCCCTTTTGAAAGGAGGCTTCCGAGCCCTTTTGAAAGGAGGCTTCCGAGCCATAATGAAAGAAGGCTTCCAAGCCCTTATGAAAGGAGGCTTCCGAGTCCTTTTGAAAGGAGGCTTCCGAGTCCTTTTGAAAGGAGGCTTCAGAGTCCTTTTGAAAGGAGGCTTCCGAGTCCTTTTGAAAGGAGGCTTCCGAGCCTCTTGAAAGAAGGCTTCCGAGCCCTTTTGAAAGGAGGCTTCCGAGCCCTTTGAAAGGAGGCTTCCTGAGCCCTTTTTGAAAGGAGGCTTCTGAGCCCTTTGAAAGGAGGCTTCTGAGCCCTTTTGAAAGGAGGCTTGAGCCCTTTGAAAGGAGGCTTCTGAGCCCTTTTGAAAGGAGGCTTCTGAGCCCTTTGAAAGGAGGCTTCTGAGCCCTTTTGAAAGGAGGCTTCTGAGCCCTTTTGAAAGGAGGCTTCTGAGCCCTTTTGAAAGGAGGCTTCTGAGCCCTTTTGAAAGCAGGCTTGAGCCCTTTTGAAAGGAGGCTTGAGCCCTTTTGAAAGGAGGCTCTGAGCCCTTTTGAAAGGAGGCTTCTGAGCCCTTTGAAAGGAGGCTTCTGAGCCCTTTGAAAGGAGGCTTCTGAGCCTTTGAAAGGAGGCTTCTGAGCCCTTTGAAAGGAGGCTTGAGCCCTTTTGAAAGGAGGCTTCTGAGCCCTTTGAAAGGAGGCTTCTGAGCCCTTTTGAAAGGAGGCTTCTGAGCCTCATGAAAGGAGGCTTCTGAGGCCTCTTGAAAGGAGGCTTCTGAGCCTCTTGAAAGGAGGCTCTGAGCCTCTTGAAAGGAGGCTTCGAGCCTCTTGAAAGGAGGCTTCTGAGCCTCTTGAAAGGAGGCTCGAGCCTCTTGAAAGGAGGCTTGAGGCCTCTTGAAAGGAGGCTTCTGAGCTTCTTGAAAGGAGGCTTCTGAGCCTTTTGAAAGGAGGCTTCTGAGCCTCTTGAAAGGAGGCTTCTGAGCCTCTTGAAAGGAGGCTTCTGAGCCTCTTGAAAGGAGGCTTCTGAGCCTCTTGAAAGGAGGCCTGAGCCTCTTGAAAGGAGGCTTCTGAGCCTCTTGAAAGGAGGCCTGAGCCTCTTGAAAGGAGGCTTCCTGAGCCTCTTGAAAGGAGGCTTCTGAGCCTCTTGAAAGGAGGCTCTGAGCCTCTTGAAAGGAGGCTTCTGAGCCTCTTGAAAGGAGGCTCTGAGCCTCTTGAAAGGAGGCTCTGAGCCTTTGAAAGGAGGCTTCCTGAGCCTCTTTGAAAGGAGGCTCTGAGCCTCTTGAAAGGAGGCTTCTGAGCCTCTTGAAAGGAGGCTTCTGAGCCTCTTGAAAGGAGGCTTCTGAGCCTCTTGAAAGGAGGCTCTGAGGCCTCTTGAAAGGAGGCTTCTGAGCCTCTTGAAAGGAGGCTCTGAGCCTCTTGAAAGGAGGCTTCTGAGCCTCTTGAAAGGAGGCCTGAGCCTCTTGAAAGGAGGCTTCTGGGTCTCTTGAAAGGAGACTCCCATGCCTCTTGAAAGGAGGATTCTTAGCCTCTTGGAAGGAGGCTTCCAAGCCTTTTGGAAGCAGGCTTCTGGGCCTCTTGAAAGGAGACTTCCGGGTCTCTTGAAGGGAGGCTTCCGGGCATCTTGAAAGAAGGATTCTAAGCCTCTTAAAAGGAGGATTCTAAGCCTCTTAAAAGGAGGATTCCGAGCCTCTTCAAAGGAGGCTTCCGGGCCTCTTGAAAGGAGGATTCTTAGCCTCTTGCAAGGAGGCTTGAGGCCTCTTGAAACGAGGGCCGAGCCTCTTGAAAGGAGGCTTCCGAGCCTCTTGAAAGGAGGCTTCCGAGCCTCTTGAAAGGAGGCTTCCGAGCCTCTTGAAAGGAGGCTTCCGAGCCCTTTTGAAAGGAGGCTTCCGAGCCCTTTTGAAAGGAAGCTACCGAGCCCTTTTTAAAGGAGGCTTCCGAGCCCTTTTGAAAGGAGGCTTCCGAGCCCTTTTGAAAGGAGGCTTCCGAGCCATAATGAAAGAAGGCTTCCAAGCCCTTTTTAAAGGAGGCTTCCGAGCCCTTTTGAAAGGAGGCATCCAAGCCTTTGCTAGTAAGCCTTTTTAAAGAAGGCTTCTGAGCCCTTTTGAAAGGAGGCTTCCGAGCCCTTTTGAAAGGAGGCTTCTTAGCCTCTTGAAAGGAGGCTTCCGAGCCTCTTGATAGGAGGCTTCCGAACCTCTTGAAAGGAGGCTTCCGAGCCTCTTGAAAGGAGGCTTCCGAGCCTCTTGAAAGGAGGCTTCCGAGCCTCTTGAAAGGAGGCTTCCGAGCCTCTTGAAAGGAGGCTTCCGAGCCTCTTGAAAGGAGGCTTCCGAGCCTCTTGAAAGGAGGCTTCCGAGCCTCTTGAAAGGAGGCTTCCGAGCCTTTTGAAAGGAGGCTTCCGAGCCCTTTTGAAAGGAGGCTTCTTAGCCTCTTGAAAGGAGGCTTCCGAGCCTCTTGATAGGATGCTTCCGAACCTCTTGAAAGGAGGCTTCCGAGCCTCTTGAAAGGAGGCTTCCGAGCCTCTTGAAAGGAGGCTTCCGAGCCTCTTGAAAGGAGGCTTCCGAGCCTCTTGAAAGGAGGCTTCCCGGCCTCTTGAAAGGAGGCTTCCCGGCCTCTTGAAAGGAGGCTTCCCGGCCTCTTGAAAGGAGGCTTCCCGGCCTCTTGAAAGGAGGCTTCCCGGCCACTTGAAAGGAGGCTTCCCGGCCTCTTGAAAGGAGGCTTCCCGGCCTCTTGAAAGGGGGCTTCCCGGCCTCTTGAGAAAAGGCATCCCGGCCTCTTGAAAGGAGGCTTCCCGGCCTCTTGAAAGGAGGCTTCCGGGCGTGTTTTGGGCACATATATATGTGCAAACACGTGCACACTAGGGTGGTCGGTATTGGTCATTTTTGATTAATACCGGTATTCGGTATTTGGTGGAGTCAATACCGGTAATACCGGTAAAATACCGGTATTTGTGAAAAATTTCAAAAATAAGAATAAACTTTTGATTTGAACTTCTGAGTAAAAAAAAACAATATGTATTTATTGACCAACTTCAATAGTTAAAAATCATTGTTTGTTGAGCTGGGCAAAGTGTAACTTGAGAAGGCATATTTTCCTTCCGATTCATTTTCCAATTCGCATTGGATTTTAACGGCAATGTTGCTAGTTGCTGAGAATGCCATCTCTAATTCAACCGAAGTTGGATGATTGGTTACAAGAGCGTCGAAAATCAGTGTCAAGGATCCTGGCGTCAACGTAGTTGCCACCGACAACGCAAGTGTTTTGCTCTTTTGCAGTCTCTTCAGGAGGTGTTCTTTAACCAATCAACCAAAAAAAATCATCCTATGGATGGCATTTTTTTCATACCGATCATCAGTTGTGGTCGTTGTCTCAGCTTCAACGATCGGATCAGGAATGATTAGACGCTTCAAGATCTCGTCCGCTTGCTTAATCTGGATTTCTTGAAGAAAATGCCAAAATTATTTCTGATCAATTGTTTTATGACGGCATTAATCAGAAAAGCAAAAAGATTGGCGTCGAATAAGTTGGCGGCAAATTCTGTGGTTTGTTTTGATACTGCACCGCTCATAAAAAAAATCTACTCCCCCCCCCCCTTTTTTTTCAATAGCAACAGAAAATGAGCGCCAGATAGTCGTCTAAGAAAAACCTAGAGAAAAACATACCGCCAGAAAAAAAGCTACTATGATATTTTTGAAAATTCGGTCGACACGTGGTGGATTGTGGCATGAATGCTTTGATAGCACATGCTATTTGTACTGCGGATAAATTTTTCACATCTATGAGAGCCTTGGAAAATAATCACGAAAGTTGTCATTTCGTTGCAAGGTACAATAACTGCTTCAATATAAATTGGAGCGCAACGTCGGCTTCATGAAGAGTGCAGAAGTCACGACAGAGTAGTTCCACAGCAGCTTCATTGAAGCTTCAAATGGATCAGAGTTTGAACAGGCCCTTCAACTCATAGAACCGTTTAGGCGTGGATAACATTCTATTCCAGCATGTCTTGGTATCCGCCACCAATACAAGTTGTTCTCCGAATTCAGAATTAGCATCATTTTGCAGGAAATCATTTTTCATAGGTGATCTGAAATTATAAACAATGAAAGCAATGTTCATTAAAGATAAAAGTCGTTGACAATTTGACAAATGGCTAAGAGAATGAAGCGTATGATTAATGAGATAATGATCAATTATTGCTGTAGCGTAAACATCGTTAATGATGCTGACTTGTGCAAAAGTTCATTCGTGTATGTTGCACGGTGAGTCTTTAGCTGGTATATGTAGGTGAAAGCTATTCGAGATTTTTTATACAAACAGCAAAAATTTGTAATACCGAAAATACCGGTATTTTCCGTCTCTAATACCGGTATTTTCGGTACTAAAAATTGGCCGGTAATACCGGTATATTATTTGGTAATATTATTCGATTGGTATATGGTCGGGCTTCTGCCAAAACACACCAAGCGCCAACAAAAAATTACCTATTTTTCTGCCCAAGCTATCGTTTAGTGAATTAGTGATCGCAAATCGTATCGAATACGATACGTATGAATTGCTATGAAATGATTCCCGTTTTCATGTACGAACAAAATATCAAATGTCAGTCAAAAAGCTGCTTGGTGCGGTTTGGCTGAACTCCGACCATATAATACTATGCTGCCGCCACTGGACGCCATATACAGATGTGCTCGACTTGCGGTTAGCGGCAGTATGGCTCCCAAAATTTGACTTTTAGAGTGAAATTAAAGCCTTCTGTTACAACTTTGTTGGCGATGCTGAATCTGACGCGAATATACAACTTTTCGTTACACCTTGGTGGCTTTGCAAGAAAGGCTGAACAGATTTTTTTTCCAAGAGTCCCTCCTTTCCAAAAAAAACGGTGCAATTATGGAGTGCATCCTGGGGCGTGATAGCGTGATATGAATGAAGTCACGTCTCATATTGTTTTTTTAATCCGTAAGCTCACTGACACCTGACAGGCAAATAAAATGCAATCATCTACTCCCATCGCCTCATTTTTTATTTTCATGCAACCAGTTGATGAACATTTCATGAATAATGCTTTACTTAACTAAGAAAATATCATATCAATTCATAAGCATCGTTGGTGGTTCGAAAGTATTTTTGCAAGCAGGGCAACTTCCAGTAGCCTGGATGGCATTCTACAAATTTGCCAGGATTGATGTTTATGCCAAATCAGTGCTTCAAGATTACAATGCGCTGCTTTATCGCATTCTCGATTGAACCACATTCATCCATATTATCCTCCTCTTTCAATTCAAAGGATGACCACATTGTTTAAGGGTCATAATACAACTGTAATTAAAAACGAAACGCACACTTTGGAACGCTCCTTCAGACAGATTGAAGCCATTCAACGCCCGCACTATATTCTCCCATGTATCAAGCTCTGCAAATTCCCAAGACAGTTCCTGTGAGCGATAGGCTCCATGTTTGCTCGAACTAATCAACCGCACAAGAGATGAATGATGATTGATAGTCCCAGGAATGTCCTACATACACAACTGCCTTCAAACAAAACCCTTTCGGTGACATGTGGCACTCCGGCTCAACGCTTCTCGCCTCCTGCTTCCTGCAGTTGCCATCCCAGGATGGATTCAAGTGGATTCCAGCGGGAGACTAGATATTATGTTCGAGCGCTGGAACTGGCTGCTGCCGGCTGGCAGCAACTTGAGCAAAAGATTCTCCTTCCGTTGCCGTCGTCGTCGTCGTCGTCGCCATCATCTTCATCATAGTCGGTCTTCCTTTTCCGTCGAAGTGTATGTGTATAGTTCCGGTACGGGGTTCGTTCTCGCTGCTGTTCGGTACACTATGAAGCATAGAGGTTGTGTGCAAGATACAAACGACAAGGACGATGCCGCTCCCCCGGAATCACTCTCGCCCAGCCTTCGCCATATCCGCAGTCTGTTTGTGCTTCTTCCCTCCTCACTCAGTGCTGTCTTCGTTGATCCTAAGTGCGGCGCGGCCTGTGTGGTGGGATATGACTAAGGGGCTGAGAAATCATCATCAGCACCATCACTTTCTCATTTTTAGTGGCACTTTAGTGGGGGAGCTCTGCGTCGGACTGGGGCGTTGGAAGTGAAAATGTTGTTTAAGGTATAGGAAACGGGACACATTCGGATTGATGTTTGTCCTTTTTTCCCCGTTCGTAAAGCCATTCCACCCAATTGTGCACAAAGGAATCCTCAACGGAATTCTAGGCGCGGTGACTGGGATGGATGGATGGGTGACGACGACGGTTTGACGATAGCGAAGCCTTTTCCGATTGCGATGCGAGGAAATTGTGTATTCTGTTTGGAGAAGCAACTGGTCGTTTACCATATCGCAGCGCAACGTCGTTTGGAGTTCGTCACTCACAAAAGCCGGAGTCAGTCAGCCAGTCAGTACTCGGGTTGATGGGTACAAAATTGTCATCTCGGTTGATTTTGGCCCTGAACAAGCGAACGCATGGGTAATGTGAAAAGTTTAACGAAATTTGCATAATCCTATCACCGTGACGAGCTCTTCCGATCCTTCGCGGAAAGAAAAGCGTGTGCATTGTGTAAAAGTCCCGCAGCTGTCGCAAAATTTAAATTGATTATTTAGGTTAGCTACCTGATTCGATTGATCAGCATATAAATGAGGCATCCGGAATTGGCTCGGGGGCTAATCCGTATTCGGAACCTGATTGAAATCCTTATCTAGATGTGCAATATCTTACTCTGATTGAGGGAGGAAAATCCCTTAATTTCGATTATTCAACATTGAAGGGACCACCGGCTTATGGTAATACGCCAATCAATTGGGACATTGTTTGTAGTTTACGAGCTCAAAACTCAACTCGTCGTCGAACGGAACAAATGTCTGTCAGTTCGTGTGTATGTGTGTGAGTGTGTGTGTGCACTCGAAAACCGGAAAAACATTAGCCATTTTTTGTATAGTAATTCTTAACCGATTTTCTCGCAACAGGTTGCATTGGACGGGGGATAAACCTTTGTTGATCACTATTGAATATAATCACGAACGGTCATTACGTTTGGAAGTTATAAAGAAAATTGTGTGTTCAACTACACAGATAGAAAAATCCACTGAACTTTACGCTAAAAATCATGCACATAAATGGAACACTATTATTTGCGTAATTCCACACAGGATATAGCCTAAATGTATACAATATTTGACGTGAATCATCAATATTGCATACAAGTTGTAAGCAATCTTGATAGGAAGAGGACCATTTCAGTGAAGAATAGCGTAAATTCCCGCATGTCAAGTTTTACGCGGTGTTTATTTTTCATATTTTTTTTCTGTGTATATTAGTTTGGTTGGTTGATTCGCTATACAGCGTTTGCATGAGCCGTAATGTAGGCAATTATTTATGAAGTGTATCACGCCAAGGATAAACCAAACGATTGAATCGAGAAAGGCATCGTCACCGCTAGATGGAATACTCCGGGTTTTCTTAATTCTGAAGTTAAAATCTGAAGGCATTCGGATGGGGAATTCAGAATGTTCTCCAAAGGGGGAATTCTGAAGAAATTCCAAAACGAGCTCTGAACAAATTCCAAAGGGGGAATTCTGAAAATAAATCTAGGAGGAATCCTATAAGCAAGGGGGGATTCTTGGGAAAAGAGGGGAATTGAAAGGAGTTTTAGGTGAATTCCTAAGGAATCCGTAGGGGAATTCCCGTTTGAAGCTTCAAAAATAATATCCAGAAGAATTCCCTAAGAGATTCCGGGATAAATTCTCAACGAAATTTCAGGGGGGATTCCCATCCGAGATCCAAGTGCAATTTCCAACAGAATTCTAGAATAATCCGCCATTATAGATTGTGGATGGATCTCGACTGGGAATTTTGTAGTTCGATTTTTGGAGTGGCTTTCAGTTGTGAATAATAGCTTTGACAATTTAATTTTTGTTAGTGTTGAAAAGGGGTTCGAAATGACCTATATTTTGTCCAAGTAAGATAGATTTAGATAGGAAAAAGTTTTTACACCAACTGCCACACTGCCATCGAATAAGTTTGTATACAAAAAAAAGATCGTTTGAGTTTGTTAAAAAATAATATTTTAATAAAACAACAGGCCCTGAAGAAGATTCCATCTTCGGATCATAAAGTCGGCAATGAAATAAAATTGCTGGCGCTATTATTCACGACTGAAAGCCACTCCAAACTTCTAGAATAAATTCACAACAAAATTCCATTTGGAATCGCCAACGTAATTCCAGCATTCCCAACGGAATGGGATTCTAACGGAATTCCCAACTAAATTTAAGGAGAACTTTCGTTGCACTATGGTCCAGGATACAGATTTACGCGGAAAGATGCATTTTACGCCAAAACTATATTTTTTAAAAAACTGTTGTTTTACAAAATTGTTCGAAATAGTAAGGCCACCTTTATGGTGCAACCAAAAAATAGGGTGGCGCATCATATAAAAAAGTAGATTTTTTTCGGAATATTGATATGTTATGTTCTGCAAAGTTGTAGCGCAGCTTATTCCAATCAATTTTGCTGAAAAAACTTTTTCTGTAGCTTTTAAGTTGGCTGATTTAGAGCAATTTTACCTAATTGGATTAGGGTGTACCTAAAAAAACAGTATTTTTGATCTACTTTTGACGTAGGACTACGTCTGTGTTTTCTATATTGGGGTACACTTTACGATTGCGAAAATCGGGGACCGTCACGAAAATATGATAGACTTTAAACTTTAATATCTCAGCCCTTTCTCGATGGATTTTCAATTTTTTTGGACCATTCGATCAAGGATGAGTCAACGCTTCTTTGTATTTATTTGAAAATACTGGTTTTTTACTATTTATTATCGATAATTGATTAACAGTTTAGAAATAGGTCAACCAAACAAACACGTACATGCATCACTAGCACAGACATCAAAAATCAATCACTTGCGGGTTTGGATCTAATCCTCAGTTTGAACAAGGTTTCACGCAGAGCAGACGCATCAAAGCGATTGCAGCGGAGCGGACACAGCATCACGGAGGCGCTTATAACATTTTCAAAGGAAATCCATCGCATTGGTGGTGGTGCTCGATGTGTTGCTGCATTCAACCTCAACGAACCAGCATTTCATATGAAGAAAGGGTTGACCATAAAAATAGCACTGTGGCAATCCCGCACCGCCAGTGCCGATGCTGAAAATTTATTACAAATTGTGGTGTCAGTTAGTTGGAAAATTGGGAAAAGAAAAATTGGTTCTTCTCAGGACCAACATTTTATGAAAAGAAAGAGTTAATTGCGAAAATGGACTGTTACGGTGGCATCGGGTTTGGCGTGGTAGCTTGGTTGCTGTTAGTGATTCTATCCATTAAAATTTACTGCATCATCTCCCTCCGGCGCGCTATAAAATTCGCTATTTACGATTGAGTTTTGCACGTTGAAGAAAGTTTATTTCGATAAGTCGGATCAACCTTCTTTTGTATAAAATCAATGAAGACGCCACCTCAGTGGAAACTTTCTACAGCAACCACCCATCGGTGAACGTCGCTCGGACAGACACATGCCAAGAGATAATGTTTGGTAATATGAAGAAACTTCGTCTTGAGTCAAATTTCTGCTGTTATTTCTCGCAACAATACGCATCTAAGATAAATAACATCTCATAACCAAATTCAGAAACTTGCGAGAACATTTTATAGGATTATTAGAATTTGTCATTCTCCGAACGGTCTGCTGTCTGCGGAATCTCCATCAAAAGCTCGTTCGCGCCGGAAAGCAGATTTATTATATCTAATGAAGTAATTCCATAAGCCCCGCCCCTTCATTAATCGTTATGAGTGCACATTATATTTACACCCATATCAGATCACAAAGGGGCGGGGCTAACGGACTTTATTTATTAAATACAAGAAAGCTGCTGTTCGGCGTGCGCGAGCCATTTTGATCGGGACTCCACAGAGAGCGGTTCGACTAATAATAATTTCATAGGATTCTTAGAATTTGTCATTCTCCGAACGGTCCGTTTTCTGCTGCGGAATCCCGATCTAAATGACTTGCGCGCGTCGAAAAGCAGCTTTCTTATATCTAATGAGTTAAGAAAGAGTTAATTGCGAAAATGGATTGATTCGGCGGCATCGGGTTAAGCCTGGTAGCTTGGTTGCTGTTAATGATTCCATCCGTTCAAATTAATTACATCATCTCCCTCCGCCGCGCTATCAAATTTGCTAGTTACGATTGAGTTTTGCACTTTGAAGAAAGTTCGTATCGGATTGTCGGATCAACCTTCTTTTGTATAAAAACCTTTTTGGAGGACACCATCCTCTAAAATGACCGAAATAAAGAAATAATAAGCAGAATCAGAAGTGTCGTGAAACCAAACACAAATATATTTATTAAGCGTACGTGTCAAAGTAAGGATTGTGATGTCCCCGACTGAAAGCCAATCGAGTGGCTTCAGCGGCCGATGAGTCATGTTAATTCCACGGTTAGAAAATCAAAGTCCATCCAACTGGGAACAACTATTCGACTTCTTGATTCAGTTGGCCTCCAAGCAGTTTGTTCAATGTTAATAAAACGACACAAATTATCATGACAAATACCATCAATTTCGAATAGCTACCCGAGCAAAGGCAGATAACTGAAATGATATCAAACTGATAACACGATTAGTTATCCTTATTATCAACTTGATATTTAGTTATCAATCATGTGATTAACTGATAACTGAATAATATCAAAATTTGTTATCTATACAAATTTGGTATTTTCTTCTAAATTTCGCGTCTTTCAGATATCGGTCTAAGCATTCTATTCTTTCAAACGTATTATACAGCGCATAAAAAAATCTACTCATCTGCTTATTTTTCGACGCATCCAAAAATAAGCGCCAAGTGGTCGCCTAAGAAAAACATACCTGTAGCAAAAAAGCTAGTTTGATAATTTTGAAAAGTTGACCGCCACGTAGTGGGTTGTAGCGATGAATGTCAGATCTGTAGAAGCTTTGAAAAAATGATCACGAAAGATATCATTTTGTTGCAAGGCACAATACTAACTTCTGCTAAATGTATCCGACCTATGCTATAAATAGTGTGACAAAAGCTGTTTCCAAACACTGTACTGAAATTTTCGTCTAAGCATTTTCCTCGTTACCAACGATATCTACCGATTTGTTTATTTCTCTGTCAACAAAGGAATTTGCACACAAGTTGAAATATTTCTAGTTGTTTTATACTATCTTTATTAACTATACTTTCATTTCAGGTGTCGTTGAATAATGAAATATGTATCTGAGAACCAAGCGTTGTAGTTTAATAAGAACTTAAAATGGCCTTGCAGCTCCCGGAACATGTGATCCAAGGGCATGTGCTAATTTAGGAACGGTGAATAGTCTTGACTAACCGCAATATAATTGGTCTTGGGATCCACAGTGCTTATGTGCGTTCAACACGTGCACGTGCGTTCAACAATAGGCGAAGAAATTAGCCGTTCAACATTAGGCGAATTACCCTATATGGGGAAGCGAAAAATTTATCTGGAAGTGTCAGATAATCAAGAAATTGCAACGATCTGGTTTGTTGTGGAGAAAACAATCATGCTCGCACTTTAGTAGATCTAGCAATTTGCTCAACCAAAGACTAATTGCTCAACTATTGACAGTTCAAACCTAGGTTTGTACGCAAACGAGCAAGATCATCTGCAGTCAAACCTCTAATGAAAATGAAAGGACTCATGGGAATATCGAGATGTGAAATAGAAAATCCTTTGGAAGGTGTTTGAATGGATTATCACAGTAGCCCAAAAAATATGTTTAACTAGTCGACCCGGCAGACATTGTAGGCGAAAATGCGCGTTGTGAATTCATTCGTATCCAAATTCCGAGGGGCCATGGCCCCGGGCCCCCACATAACCTTATGTACCAAAATCAACCCTTTCGTACATCATTTTTGTTAAGTTGACTTGTAATTCAACCAGAATGATAACCATTCTAGTTATCAATATAACTGGATAATTAAGTTTGTTATTAATAAGTTATTCTGCTTTGCACTCTGTCCAGCCGGCTGTTATTTACATAAATTGTCATGGCATCATGATTTGATTATGAATAGTCTTCAGTAAATACAAG
This sequence comes from Armigeres subalbatus, assembly GCF_024139115.2. Lineage (NCBI taxonomy): Eukaryota > Metazoa > Arthropoda > Insecta > Diptera > Culicidae > Armigeres > Armigeres subalbatus. The sequence goes on from NC_085139.1 coordinate 220,840,854, forward strand.
ATCGTAGAAAGCGAAGTGCTATTCTCTCCTGCTCCTCAAGAGAGCGTAATTGGGTGAGTGCCTAGAGACGACGCCGTACAATCACTCGATTCGAGTTCGAATCCCAGTGAATGCCAACATTTTTTTTCAATGCGTAACGAAGTCGGCAAAGAAGATTTAACTATTTTGGTCGATAAAACAGTGATGGCTGATAACTAAATAATAACTAAATTAGTTATTTGAGTAAATAACATGTATAACAAAATGTGTTATCAATTTGGTATCAGTGACAACCAAATTTGTTTTCAGATAGTTATTTCAGGAACAAAATTCTGGTATCATTTTTGTTATGTTGGCTGTTAATTCAGCCAAAATGATAACAAGTTCAGTTATCAATATGTTCGATAACCGGATAATAGAATTTGTTATCAATTAGTTATTCATTTTTGCTCGGGTACATAGTCCTACGTCACCTTTGCGTACAACCCGATTGGGCTGCACCTTTGAGTTTTTTTGTTTTAGATTTCTCGAAAAAGTCATCTTCAGGTGACTTTTAGAGCTTAAAAAATTGCAATTTTTTATGGGTAAATATGCTCAATATCTTTTTCCGATCAAAAGTTATAATCGTTTTTCTGTCAAAATTACATTTTTTTCATAAGTTGATATCTCCGGTTAGGGCAGACCAAAAAAATATGTTTACACGGCATTTGAAATAGAAATTCATATTCCTTATTATGTCAAAAAATTGGAGATATGTTATTTTTTTATCTCTTATTTTTTTTATCTCTTATTTTCTGAAGACTTTTGGGGCTTTTCAAAACGCGTTTTTTGCTATAAGAATATCGCCTGTATCTTCTTGCATTGTCGAGTTATATCAATTTATTTGAAAAAAAAACATGATTTTAGTCAAATTGGTAAAATTTGAGATAAAAAAATAACATATCCCCAATTTTTTGGCATAATGAAGAATATGAATTTCTCTATCAAATGCCGTATAAATATATTGTTATGGTCTGCCCTAACCGGAGATATATACTTATGAAAAAAATGTAATTTTGACAGAAAAACGATTATAACTTTTGATTGGAAGAAGATAAGGATTTTCAACAGCTAGAACCGTTTATATTCCGTTTTTAAGCTGACAAAGGCTACAATGTTTCTGGATATCGACAAATCAATGACAGTGTGTTTCTTACTGATCTTCTTAATGATTTTGTTGACATCCCGATTTACATTCTCATTACATTGACAGTTGTTAGCTTTTTTTTGTTGGGGCGTAGAACCACTGCGTCCATTGAGTTGAACTCAATTTAGCTTATAAAAAATGTGTTGGAAAACTTATGTTTACGCGAAATTCGAGAAGCTTTGACAATAGGCGCCATTTTGTTGGATTTAAACTGTTTTACCTCTTTTCAAAAATTACAGTTGATTGACAGTGTATTATAATATACGATAAATCAAACTCTATCAAAATTGACCAATCTGTCTGTTTTATATCGTCATGTGAAAGTGTCCTCTCAATAAACTGAACAGTCCTTATTGAGCATATTTACCCATCAAAAGTTGCATTTTTTTGAGCTCTAAATGTCACCTGAAGACGACTTTTTCGAGAAATCTAACTAGAACTTCGCGATTCCTCGGGACGAGCCAGCCCAGGGCTGAAAGTCTCGCTAATAAAGACAAAAAAAAACGCGATTCGCGATTTTTTCATAGCAATCCATCCTGGCGAATTGTGGGGACAATCAATAGTGGAAGTCTTCTGTGACCCCCAAATGCTCCCTAAATGGCTCTCCGGAACATCAATTTTAAAAGTTCGTCCCAGAGCTTTGGAGACTTCCTTAACCGTGCGGTAAAATGCACGGCTATAAAGCAAGACCATGCTGAGGGTGGCTGGGTTCGATTCCCGATCTGGTCTAGGAAATTTTCGGGTTGAAAATTGTCTCGACTTCCCAGGGCAAAAAAGTATCATTGTTTTGTGTTAGCCTCATGATGTACGCATGCAAAAATGGTTACTTGGCTAAGCAACCTCGCAGTTAACAATTGTGGAAGTGCTTAATGAACACTAAACTGCAAAGCGCCAATGTCCCAGTGGGGAATGTAATGACAACGAAGAGATTCCAGAGCTTTGCGATATTTTACCATCTAGTCTGCCGGATTGTGGTTGCAATCAATGGTGAAAGTCTTTTGTGGCCTCCAAATGTCCCAGAAACAATTCTCCGGAAGGTCCAGGACATTTGTAAAAGTGGCCAGTTCCAAAAGTTCATCCCAGTAAAGACTTTCGCATTCTTCCGTAACCATCCATTCTGACAAAATGTGGGTGTAATCAATAATAGAAGTCTTTTGTGACTCAAAAACGGTCTTTCAAGAAACCCGCAACATTTATAAAAATGGCCAATTCGAAAAGTTCATCCCAGGGTTTCACGATTTTTCCGTAACATCCACTCTGGAAAATTGTGGATGCAATCAATAGTGAAAGTCTCCAAATGTCTCAGCAACGGTCCTTTGGAAGATCCGGAGCATCCGTAAAATGGCTTATTCCAAAAGCTCGCCCCAAAGCTTCGCGATTGATTATCTTTCCTGGTGAATTATGGATGCAATCAATAATGAAAATCTTCTGTGGCCTCCAAATGCTACAGAAACGGTCCTTTGGAAGATCCGGAGCATCCGTAAAAGTGGCCAATTCCAAAAGTTCATCCCAGAGTTTCGCGATTTTTTCGTAACCATCCATTCTGGCAAATTATGGGTGCAATCAATACTTGTGATTTTCCGTAGGCTGTCTCCATAACGTATATCCATTGAATCTGTGCGGATCAAAAGCTTCCGAAGTGCATTCATAATGGTTTTTCTCGATCATATACAGTTGACTCAGAAATTAGTCGTCAGGAAGCATAAACCACTTAATTTAATGAGTAAATTAGTAATAGTGCAAATGCGGAATGAAAAAAAAAACTATGATCAGTGCTTTACTGATTACGGTATCTGAACTCTAGAGCATTAAACATAGTTCTCACATGTACCGACATTACTAGTACATTATCGATTATCTTGAAACATCTAACAACTCGATTCATGATATGTACAGCAAAAAAATACAAACAGTGTTATCATACCATGTGTGGTATTCAAGTTCATACGTTTGGATACTGGGGCTTCAATGAGCTCACTCTTCATCAGGGACACCAAAACATGCGTTCACATCATCGTCCCTGGTAGCATTGCCAATGTTTTTGTGAAGCAATGATAAACAACTAGCATCTGTGTTTGCCTTCAGCGATTCGTTCATATCAGCGCGACTAAATACACCTTGTAATAAATCTGTATAGTAAGCATTTTTTGGACAATTATGTTAAGTAAAAGTGTTTTGCAATTTTCAACTGCTTTTTGGGTGCTCGGGGAATTCGAAAGATAAAATTGTACAAACAGAACTCTGGTACAAAATTAGCAATTGTTCACACCCAATATTTTTTATTACACGGTTGGTATTCTTTATCTATATCTATATCTTTATATATATATATATATTAGAGTGGGGCGCAGTTGTATGGAAAAACGCAAACTTTGTCCGATCAAGTGAGATCAAGGTTTTTCTGAATCGTTTTGGGACCCCAATCAACTGTGCAAAATATGGGCTCGATTGGTTGCGACCTCGCATGCCGCATCGCGTTTTAAATTTACATGGAGATTAGTATGGGAAAACGTACTTTTTTACATTTTTGCTATTAGCGGCTTCAATTTATCATCAATCACGTGACTCAATACGTTAGCATATAGTCTGGAAGATGCCAAAAGACTTTGCCGAAGAAGGTACATAGCTGGAAGGTCTACAAAAAATGTTATTACGTTTCGAAAACTGATTGTTCAAACCATATGCAAGAAATCAATGTTTCTGCCAGCACTACCGGACGACCTATGGTTACCGAAGGGCAAAACCTATCTTCCTTCTTGTCGTATTTTTTTCTTTGTGAAATGATTCCGGATAGCTCCCATTAGCTCTAAAGCCCTATAAGATCAATTATTTTGAAATAACACTCAATTAAATTATTGGTCTACGTAGTACGGCACTGCCGGCAGAATAAACGATTTTCTGCATGTGGTTTGAACATTCAATCTTCGAAGCGTTATATCTTTTTTCGTGGACGTTCCAGCAACGTGCCTTCTTCAGCAAAGTTTTTCGGCATCCTTTGGGTTATACTTTTACGCAATGTGCCACTTGGTTTACAATGAACTGAAACCTCTAGTAGTAGAAATGCAAAAATATACGTTCTCCCATACTAATTTCCATACAAACTTCAAACGCGATGCGGAAAGCGAGGAAGCAACCAATCAGTCCAAAATTCTGCACAGTTGTTCAGGACTCAGAATGGCTTCGAAAAATCATTGATTTGAAAAAATGACCATGACGCCCCACTCTAATATATATCTATTCTATATCTTTAATTTCCCAGTTAACCTGATCTTTCACAGCTTTTTAAATACCACCTGCATTTTCTTTGATTTTTTTTGATTTTTTTCATGGGGTTAACTCATAGTTTTATTGACGCTAAAGGTCTTAATCGACTAAAACCTATCCGTGTAAAAAAAGAACTGGGCCCAAGCAGCACAAGTCAGACAAAAACTTTTGTAGCAACTTGATTGTGACTGAATCCGGTCACATATAAGTAGTGCTGTATCTCCAACAAAATTATGTTTCCAATGATTTCCTTTTCCATTCATGCACTGTTCTGCAACTGGGGTCTCCAGTAGCCTTGCAAACAAAGGCGGCAATGTCCTAGTGGGGAATATAATGCCAATACAAAGACAAGCGGTAAGGAGCCGTACACATATTACGTAAGCATTTATGAGGGGAGGGGGGGTCGGTCATTATATTACCCTCCATATAAATAAAAATTCATTTGTATGAAAAAAATCTTACAAGGAGGGAAGGGGATGTCGTAAAACCCAGAAAAATTGCTTACGTAATAAGTGCAACACCATGCTGATGGTGGCTGAGTTCGATTCCCGGTGCCGGTCTTAGGCAACTTTGGGTTTGCAAATTGTTTCGACTTCACTGGGCATAAGGTATCACCGTGTTAGCCTCATGGGTTTTCACGCACTTGGTACTATCGAATGCAAGCGCAATGATGTTATTAAATTAACAAAATTTTGGAACGGAAGAAGACCAGATTTTATATCCTTCAAGGTGATTTTAAATAAAAAATGGAAATCTAGAGCGCTCGATCCTTTGACGTGGCCAGAAAATATTAAATGTAGAGAATTTGTCAATATGCATAACAATACTTGGAGGCCATCATTGTAACATTCTATTCGTATTATTATTGTTCTTTTTTCCTGTTTTCTTGTAAAATCGAAGTAGATTCTGATTTTTTCGTTTTATTGTATTTGAGCTGTGATTTTTGTAAAAAGCGTCATTTGTTTCGGTTCAGAGTCTAATGTAAAATGCGTGTTTGTTGGTAGTTTTAAGATATTCATTAAGACAAAAAATGTCAGATGGATTTAATATCAAATAAATAAATAAATAAATAAATGATAGGGTAAGGGCTGTATTTTCACCATGGCTCATATTTTGGACCACTTACTTGAAATTTGATAAATAAAATCGCTACATTTTGATTTTTTCTAAATAAGAAACTATTTACAAAGCCCCTACCATATTTGCCTAATTAAAAATGTGGCATTTAATGCTAATAAATTGAGTATATCTTCACGTATGTTATCATTCGAACCAAATTGAAGAGGATAATCCGAAAATGAAGTTAACTTCCGAGAGATACTGTTTATTCTAAACATATATTTTAAACATGTGTATAACGTTGTTGACTTATTTAAACATAATTGTAACCGTTTCTTAGCTTAAACAAACCATAAATTGTTTTAAAACAGTATTCCAAGGCATGTCAAGAATATATTCCTTTTTATCAAAATGAACATATTTTCGCCATACCTCCTTAATTCTAACTCACTTTGACAGTTGTTTCTATCCATCAATCATTTTTACGCGCCGATCAAACCGGCTGTTCTGATTTAATTGAAGGTAGGTACATTTGCTTAAATTATCGCTTATTAGTTTATGGAAACCTAAGTAAAACACCAATAAATCCAGCGTGGAACTATTTTCACTATATATAGATGGCGGAATTCAAGAAAGCTCCACGGAAGAAGGAATATTCGGAAGATAACGTCAGCAAATGTTTACACGAAATTCGTAAAGGCATGTCCGTCCGCGCAGCTTGCGAGCGGAACAGAGTCCCGCGCTCTACAATCATATTCCGTTAGGGAAAAAGTCTAGCCCAACATTTGAAAAGGGCGTAACAGCCAAAATTTATTCCTTCTGATTCGTCGTCTACATATAATGCTATATATGTGCACAAAGAATCAGAAGGAACAAATTTTGGCTGTTACGCCCTTTTCAAATGTTGGTCTAGAAGTGTAAGGAACAAGGCAGGTCCATGGACAAGGTGGAGAACCGGTCCATCCACTGCCATCAGCGATGCGGATGAAGCGGAATTGGTAAATTGGATAACGAAGATGACTCGCAAAGGGTTCCCGGTGACAAGATAACGCATCATAAACCGAGTCACTGCATACGTGGATCAAAATCCGATTTATATTTTATTTTAATGTAGCTATAATAAAATTTAAATGATTGATTTGCAGGTCGCTCATGGCTTAAAAGCTTTTTGGAACGGCACAAGGAACTTTCTGTTCAGAAGCCAGAAGGCGTCACTAATGCGAATGCTAACGTTGTCGAACAAGATATAAGGGAATGGTTCCAGGAAGTTCACGGCTTGTTACTTGAGGAGGGCCTTGTAGAGGTTCTCAAAAGCGCTAAGTGTGTCTTAAATGGTGATGAATCCAGTTTTTATCTCGACCCAGCAGTGGATAAGGTTATTGCTTGCCGGGGTGAAAAGAACGTCTACAAGGTTGATAAAGGTCCTGCCAAAAAAATATAACGGTTATGTTTACCTGTTCCGCAGACGGAAAAATGTACTCTCCTATGGTGGTTTTTCCGTACCAGAAAATTCCTTCTGAAATTACGCGTAGTGTGCCCTCCGATTGGAGTATAGCAAAAACCGACTCTGGGTGGATGACGGGGCCTGGCTTCTCGAAATATGTCCAAAATATATTGCATCCCCAACTGGTTGAACAAAAAGCACTTCCAGCTGTTCATTTTATTGATGGACATTCATCGCACACTGCCTGGGAGACCGCAGAAGCGTACCGGAAGCTGGGTATTCATTTGGTTTGTTTGTACCCTAATTGCACAAGAATCTTGCAACCCCTCGATGTGGCAGTTTTCAAACCAGGATACTCTTAATCCTAATGTAATAAGAAATGGATTCGAATGCTGCGAACTATTTCCATTCGACGAAAACAACGTCGACTACTGTAAATGTCATGGTCCTAACCGCACGATACCGCAACCGGAGGAACTGTTTCCAGTGGAAGGACTAGTTCAAGTGGTAGGAGCACAAGAATCATCATTGCCGAAACCTGATGAAACATTGTTTCCAGTGGAAGGACTGGAACAAGCGCTACGAGTGCCTGAATCACCACATCAGGATAAAGCTGAGACGAACGATGACCATCGACAGACTCAATCGAAAATTGATTATCTGATCACTGAAAATGAAGGGTGTGCTTTTGTTGTCGAAACATTTCCGGTTATTCGATCAGAAGCTGAACAAATCCTTCAAATGATGGGACCTGAACGACAGAAATTATACCAGACTCGTAATGTTGATGATTTTGAATCGACGGAGGAATTGATCCTCGCCCGTGTTTTCAAGCTGCTCGAACCACTGATTCACATTACAGATAATCAACACGAAATCAAAATAGATTCTGTGGATGCAGACCTGCCAATGTACAATTCTGAACCAATGGATGAAATATTGGGGGAATATATCAGTGATCAGCCGAGGTACGAGATTGAGCCAAGCTGTTATTTGGAAATCGATTCTGCAGCTGTCCAAAATGAAACAACAAGGCGACATGAGCTACTTCTCGAAAATCAAGCTCGTTCACAAACTGACTATGATGTACCGGAATATGATGCACCACAATTGACGCCATCTTAATGTACCACAAAGCTGTTCAAGAGGAGAAGAAAAGAAAAGCAGAAGATAAACGAAAGAAGATAGAGGAAAAACGTGAGAAAGCGGAAGATAAGCGAAAGAAAATTGAGGAAAAGCGGAAGAATGCGGAAGAAAGACGGAAGAAGGTCGAAGAAAAGCGAAAGAAGGCTGAAGAACGAAGAAACCAACCAAAACAAAAGAAGAAGAAGATTGTTACATCTAAATTTGAAAAGAAGAAGAAAGAAGTTTATGATAACTGACAGAAAGTTGAATACTAATGAATATTATAATCAATGCATTCAATAAAGATAAAAACGTAGAGTACAAGTAAAATATATTTCGTTTTTTCTCTAAATAAGTGTCAGACTTAATTTTCTTTTTTTTTATCATGTATCAAATATATACCCATCAAATGCTCCTCCTTCTCTTTGCTTATATCAGGGTGACCACTCTAGTTGACAAAACAAATTGCCGGGTTTTTCCCGGTTTTCCCGGTAGGCTTTTCAAAATTTTCCCGGAAATTTTTAAAAGTTCCTGAGAGCGTTTTGATTATGTAAAACAATGTATAAAATGTACAACATTATGTTTAAGTATCAATTTAGTTATTTAATAATAAGCATTGAATTCTAACATTCTAACAGGCTCTTGACTTGCTGTAAAAGATATCAAGTTCCTATTGCTGTTTTGTCCGAAAAACTTTTGAGATATTGATTGCACTCTAGAAACTATGTAGCAAGAAAATAATGAAAAGGGCACACAACGGTTTCGTGCAATACTGCCACAACTCAAAATACTTATTTGTTTGCATTCGCGAAGTCGAAGTAAAATTCTTCACACAAACAATGACAGTTCTTTATGGGTTTTTACAGTAGAGCAACAGAGAGGAGGAGATGGCGGCCATGTTTCACTCAAACTCTGACAGATAGCAATGGGATTTCCCATAGGAGGGAAGAGCAGAATTTGCTTCGACTTCGCGAATTTTGATTGCAAAGCACAGAAAACAGTATAAAGTTTCACCTGTCAAAGACCCAGGTCGCAATTCACAACGTTCGCTAATTGGGTTTTATTTAGTTGGGGCGCTTTTTAGTTGGGGGTTCGATAATTGGGGCGAAACCCAATTAAAAAGCAGCTAAACGTCAAAATGTGATGTCAAAAACGCGTTGAAGTCTTGTTTCCGTGTTTGGCGGGATCGATATTTTCTGGCGGGTAAAATTTTCCTTTGTTCAATGCAAAAAGTAAACAACATTGACTGTTCCTTTTTGGACCACCCTAATGAACACCAATTTCCAGAGCAGTGCTTTGTTTGTGCAACAGCTTGAAACTATTTTATTAAGTTCAGATATGAAGAGACACTATGTTAATTACATGTTTTCTGTTGGTAAGTATACTCTAATTAACTACTTACATTTTATAGTTTTCTTTAACGTTTCCTTTCAATTTTACAGGTGCGACGGCTTGATTTACGGGTGGTTTACTTTATCCCCAAGGCACTTCAACACGATTCAAATATATTTTTGCGATAATTGAATCTATTAGATCCGGCAGTATTCCAATAATTCACTTGAAATTTTACTTAAAACCACTCGTCTCTCGTACGTTATATGATATATTTTGTTTACCTTTTTTTCTGCCGCATCCTCCTTGCTCTGATATACTCACGCATACTTACGTCCAGGCTGCTACCACTTCGCCTCGACAACATCGTTTGAGGCGAACGGATGCACCATGCGCCGGGTGCGCACAACTCAGGGTTTCTCGATGCCGGGTGGTAGCGGTGCCAACATACTCCCTCCCCGTATCTCTGGTGGGGCCTCTGCAACGCCGGAGTTACCATCCTGGATCCCCAGCACCGCTAGCTTCGTCACCGGTCTCTTCAACTTACCCTTATCCGTCTGTACCGTCGCTTGTCGAATTCGGCCGTCCGCCCCGGGTAGACATCTAGCACGATGCCGCGGATCCAGCTCTTCCGCACTGCGTCGTCCGCGATGTACACCAGATCACCGCTTGCTATTGGTGGCACGTCAGTATGCCACTTAGCCCGATGATTTATCGACGGCAAATACTCGAACACCCACCGAGCCCATAGTTTGTCCGCCAAACGCTGTGACCGCTTGTAGCGGTCTCGAAGTGCTTCGGCTTCGCTCGTAGGTGGAACAGGATGTTCCTCACCGATCGTACCGACGCCACGAACAAAATGATTTGGCGTCAACGCTTCTTCTGTTCCCGGTTCCAGGCCGACGTATGTCAACGGCCGGGAATTAATTAGGTCTTCAGCCTCCGCAATCGTCGTCAGCAACACTTCGTCGGTTATTGTTCTCCCGTCGTTTAGCACGGTTAATGCTGCCTTCAGGAGCGGACCAATCGCTCCCAGACACCACCCATGTGAGGTGCGCTGGGGGGGTTGAAGTTCCAGCGGGTTCTGGAATCCGTGAATTCGTCCTCACATTTTTCTCCGATTTGCTTCACAATCGCCTTGCTTGCAGCTTGAAAGTTCGTGCCGTTGTCGGAGTAGAATTCCAACGGTTTTCCTCGGCGGCACACGAACCTTCGAATGGCCATCAAGCACGCTTGAGTCGTCAGGCTGTGAGCGACTTCAAGGTGGACAGCTCTCGTAGTCATGCAGGTAAACAAACAGATGTACCGCTTCTCCGATCTTCGACCGACTGTAACTGTGACTGGGCCGCAGAAGTCCACGCCGGTGTGGCTGAACGGTGGTAGTCCCGGCGTGACGCGCGACTCCGGCAATGGAGCCATTCTCGGTGTCCTCGCTCGGCATTTCTTCACCTTGCACCACATGCAAGACTTCCCGATCCGCTTCAACTCTGCTCGCAGGTTCTGAATGCTGAATCTTTGCCGGATTTCGTTGACGGCAGACTCCACGTTTCCATGTGCTACTCGGTGATGGTAGTATTCTAGCAGCTTGTCAGTCACCAGATGCTGTTTCGGTAGAATTATTGGGAATCGAAGCTCGAACGGCAGCGACGAACCTTGCGCTGCTCTACCTTCCATTCGCAGTACGTCCTCAGTGTCTAGGAACGGACTCAGGTTGTACAAACTGCTACTCTTCTCTAATTGCTGCTGCTGCTGTAACGGTAGCTGCCGGTTCTTTTTGATCGTCCTGATTTCGTCGCCAAAACAATCGGCCTGGGCTGACCGCCAGAGGTACGCCTCCGCCTTCTGGTACTCTTCACGTTTCAACGGTACCGTCGTCGATCGTACAGTTTTTATAACCGCCTTCTTCACCGCTTCTGTAGTTGGAACTGCTTCGATCTTGAATCCATCTTTTTTCCTTCGACAGTTCGACGCGAACCGATAGACGCATGCCACCGTCCGCAGTAATACCCTCCACTTAGAAAATCGTTGCAGATCTACTATCGACATGGTGATGGCGATATCGTGGAACTGGACACACCTCTCCGGGAACGTTTGGTGCGATGCTGCCCTGCTTCGGCCAACAATCCTCCGGCTGGTAGAGGAATCCAGGGCCGCGGAACCACGGAGCATCGGAATGCATGCTGTGCGCCTTTTCCCCCTTCGTTAACGCGTCGGCCGCATTGCACTTAGTCGGCACCCAACGCCATTCCGCTATTTTCGTTAGGCTGTGTATCTCTTCGATCTGGAACGTCACGAACCGTTTATAACGACGGTGGTCGGAGTGGATTCACGAGAGTACGGTCTTAGAATCGGACCATATGAAACGACGCTTGACTTCTAACGTAAGAATCTCGCCGACGGAATTGGCGAGTCTCGCTCCTAGCGTTGCTGCTTGCAACTCCAAACGGGGAATGGACATGTGTTGCAACGGTGCTACCTTCGACCTTGACATTACTAGCGAGCATATCGGTCCCTCGTCTGTTTCAATTCGGATGTACGTTGCTGCTCCGTACGCGTCCTGGCTTGCGTCCACAAATGTGTGTAGCTGAAGACTGGCGTAGTCCAAAGAACGTCCACCGCAGAAATAGTAACGAGGAATTCGCACTTCCTCGACTTCCGGAAGCCTCCTGATCCACTGGTACCACTTCCTGAATCCTGAATCAGCAGCTTCCCGTAGAACGTAAACACGGAGAGTAATCCCAACGGGTCGAAGAAGCTCATCACGCAGCTCATCACGATCCTTTTTGTCGGCAGCTGCTCGCCGGACAGGAAAGGCACCAGGTCTTCCCTGAGCTTGGTCGAAAAGGAAAATTCGTCGTTTGCTGGGCTCCACACGATCCCCAACACCCGCTCGGAGCCGGACTCCTTATCCTCACCGAAACGCACGCACTGATTTTCCTTACGTTCTCCCATGGCCTCCAGAAACTCTCTGGAATTGGAAACCCAGTTTCGCAACTCAAAACCGCCCTTGGAATGGACGTATCTCACATCCTTCGCAAGTGCCACTGCTTCTTCGATTGTATCTGAACTGTCGAAATAGTCGTCGACGTAGTGATTTTCGACGATGGCTTTCGCCGCCGCCGGGAATTGCCCTGCAAATTCTCTTGCATTACAGTTCTTCACGTATTGGGCTGAACACGGTGAACTCGTAGACCCAAACGTCGCTACGTCCATCACGTACACTTCCGGTTTCGCTGATGGATCATTCCGGAACAAAAATCTCTGCGCTCGTTTGTCTTCTTCTCGGATCCGTAGCTGGTGGTACATCTCCTTTATGTCCGCCCCGAATCCGACTTCTCGTTCACGAAACTTGCAAATTACCGCCGGCAAGGCGGTCAGCATATCCGGCCCCTTCAGCAGCTTCGAGTTCAAAGATACTCCTCTCACTTCTGCTCTTGCGTCCCACACTAGACGAAACTTCTGCTTTCTCGGATTGTAGACGATATTCAGTGGCACGTACCACACTTTGCTGCAACCTAGCGCTTCTAGCTCGGACGACGTTGCCTTGTGTGCGTACCCCTTGACTAGATAGTCGGCGATCATGGTCCTCACCTTGGCGTACAGTTCGGGATCTTTACTGAGACGATTCTCCAGGCCAATCAGCCGCTTAACGGCCATGAGGTAGCTATCTGGGAACTCGGAGCAGTCGTTTTTCCACAGCAGTCCCGTTTCGAAGCGATCTCCTATTCTTTTTGTCGTCTTCCTCAGAATCTCTTTTGCTCTTCTGTCTTCTTCTGACTCGGGAAGCAAGGCCACAGAAATACCGGATTCTTCCAGAGTGTACTGACTCTTCAGCAGGTCGTGCAGCTCCTGGTTAGTTACCGAGCTACAAGCGTGATGTCCGACGATTCCACCTTCCGCGGCATTCGCGCCGGTCGGTCCGTAGACAGTCCACCCCAATTTCGACCTGACTGCTATCGGCTCTTCCGGCCGGCCTATCCTAGATTCAATCGGAGCGTAAAGATGGATATCCTTCAGCCCGATCAGAATCTGTGGCGTTGTTTGGGGAACATCTGCGATCGGCAGATCTCGAAGGTGGCTGTATTGCTTCACCACTTCCGACACAGCTAGTGAATGCTGCGGAAGCTTGAGACTCTCCACCGTGTGGGCACTCTTGATGAAGAAACGTTGCGCTGATCCTCGAGCGGAAATGAGCATGTTTACACACTGCGAGTCCTTCTCGACTCGTGAGACTCCAGCGGTCCACGTCACTCGTAGTGGCTGCGTTACACCACGAATTCTCAGTCGGTCGATCAGCGTGTTCTCCACCAGCGTATAGGAAGAACCTTCGTCCAGGAAGGCAAAGGTATTCACCGAGTAGATTCCGCTGTGCAGGGTGACAGGCATCATACGGAAAATAACGGATGGCTTTGGTTGAATAGCGTGGATATTGCAGTTCGAGCCAGCCACTGATCTCGGTGGATGCAGAAGTGGATTGTGGCGCTCCTTGCACCCGCCGATGTTGCAACGAAAATTCAACTTGCAGCTGACAGTACCGTGCTCGTTCAGACACAGCTGGCATAGCTTCCATCTGCGAACCGCTTCCCATCGCTCACTGTAGTGGAGTCTACGGAACCTCTCGCAGTTACGGATTCGGTGATCTACTCTTCCACAGATCCTACACGGCCTTCTCTCCTTCGCAGGCGGACTCCAACTTATACTCTCCGCCGCGTCATGGGTGTGAATGTACCCTTCGCTTGCTCTGCTTCTCGGGTTCACCTTCTTTGAACCGACCTCTCCGGACCGGGATGCTTCTCCGTAGGCAGCCACTTCACTTGCATCCTTCACTATACGTGACAGGAAATTTGACAACGTCCGCAGCGTCACCACCTTGCTCTTCCTTCGGTATCGTACCCATTCCAGCTGCGTCCCTGCTGGTAGCTTCTCTATCAGCTCTTGAATAAGCATGGGGTTCACCAGATGCGAAGTTAACCCTGTAGCTTCTAGATGGTCAGATAGCTGCTGCACCACCACGCCGAAGCCGATGAAACTCGCCAATTGATCTGCTTTTGGAGGCGCTGCATTGCGCACTTTCGCAAGCAGCATGTTCAACAGTCGCTCAGGTCGCCCATACAGCATCTGCAGCGTCTCTATTATTTCTGGGACTAATTTCGGCAGAACGAACCTACTCCTGACCGCTTCCAGCGCCTCTTCTTTCAGGCATTCCTGTGGCCGGGCCAAATTTTCTACGTCGGAAAAGCCGCACGCCTTCGTCGACGTCTCGTAGCTACTGACGAACATCGACCACTCTTCTAACTTGCCGGAAAATGTCGGCAACTTCCTGGATAGGAACTGCCTAGCGGACATCTGCGCCTTCGTTGGTTTATGCTGCCGATTTTGTCGACCACGCCTGACTTCTCCTTGCTTCCTACGTGACTTCTCCCTGTCTCTCTCTTCTTCAGAATTCTCCGGACTTTCTTCTTCCTTACAGCCTTCTTCCTCTTCCGAAGAGCTCTCTTCGTCCTCGATGGAACTTCCTTCTTCTTCTTGGCTTACCTCCTCTTCAACGGACTGTTCTTCTTCTACTTCTTCGGAACTCATTTCAGATTCCGACTCTTCTTCCGCTATCTGCCACTTCTTGCTACGCTTCCCCTTTTCCGGTTTGGGAACCCCTGAACGTCCGACAGGCGTCGAATTTCCATCGTGCCCGATTAGAAAACTCTCCGGCAGAGTTGATGGATCTCCGATCGACTTTGGTGCGAGTTTCTGAGCAACTGTCGGCGTCGAGTGTTTGCGGTAGGCTCCTCTCGGATCGTTGAATTTCGCAATCGCTGCATCCGCTTTTCCGGGCATTTTGTTCCCCGATTTTTTCTTCTCGAGGTTTTTCCCCAGCTTCGAATGCTCCAATTCCGCAATCTTCCTTGTGCCGCTTTTCGAGCTTCCCATTTTGACACCACCGACAGCTCCCTTTGACTCCTTTTTCCAGTGTCCATTTCCGTTCTCCGCTTTAGCTTCAACTGCTGCAGCTTCTCTTCCATCTCCGTCCGCATTTCGTCCAGTTTCCTCTGGTGGGCTTCTTCTTCGGCAATCTTCTTCTCCATTTGTGCCTTCTCGAACTCCAGTTCCATATCCCGCTTTTCCTTTTCCAGCTGCTGGCGCATCTCAAACAATTCTTGTTGGACCTCCAGGCGCTTCCGATGCAAAATCTTCTCTCTTTCCAGTTCCCGCTTCTGCTTCTTCTTCTCCTTTTCGAGCTTCTTCAACTCCTCTTGCAGCTCGGACGAACCAGAGTAATCACTACCACCTCCACTGCACTTTTGACAGCACCAAGAAATGTCCTTTACTTCTGCTGTGACGCCAACACAGCCGAAATTGTACCACTGTTGGCAGTGGTCACAAAAAACCATTTTGGACTAGGCATCATCAGGAAGCTCAAAAGCAACGAGACTAAACCCTGTTTTATCAGGACTTTGCAAATTGGGATTTGGTCAGAACATTATAATATTTTCAAGTTTGTTCCTTTTTGGACCACCCTAATGAACACCAATTTCCAGAGCAGTGCTTTGTTTGTGCAACAGCTTGAAACTATTTTATTAAGTTCAGATATGAAGAGACACTATGTTAATTACATGTTTTCTGTTGGTAAGTATACTCTAATTAACTACTTACATTTTATAGTTTTCTTTAACGTTTCCTTTCAATTTTACATGTACGATGGCGTGATCTACGGGCGGTTTATTCTATCCTACATGTTGATACGTTTAATTAGAAACAGTTTACAAAACAATAAAAATACCATTTTTTCACCCAAGGCACTTCGACACGATTCAAATATATATTTTTTCCGATAATTGAATCTATTAGTTCCGGCAGTATTCCAATAATTCACTATCAATTTTAATTAAGACCACTCGTCTCTTGTACGTTATAAGATTTGTTTTGTTTACCTTTTTTTCTGCCGCATCCTCCTTGCTCTGATATTCTCAATCCAGTTGAAACCCGGAATTGGGGGATAGCGAAGTTGGATTTTTCTCACAATCCGTACGTTAAACCTAACTTCGGAAGTGGTGCGCTGTTTTCATATCGCGAAGCGCTATTCAGCGCACCACTTCCGAAGTTAGGTTTAACGTACGGATTGTGAGAAAAATCCAACTTCGCTAGCACCCAATTTCGGGTTTCTACTGAATTGAGTATATACTCACGCATACTTACGTCCAGGCTGCTACCACTTCGCCTCGACAACATCGTTTGAGGCGAACGGATGCACCATGCGCCGGGTGCGCACAACTCAGGGTTTCTCGATGCCGGGTGGTAGCGGTGCCAACATTGACGCTTGTCAAAACGCCCCAATTAGCGAACGCCATTCGCTAGTTGGGGTGAGGTTGTGCCCCAATTAGCGAACGATCACTGTATAGGTACTTTTGGATTATAAATTTTAAAAATTTGAAGAAAATGCCTGCGACTTCAACAAATTCCCGGGGTTTTCCCGGTTTTTCCCGGTGATTTCGAATTCCCGGGTTTTTCCCGGTTTTCCCGGATTCCCGGGTGAGTGGCCACCCTGTTATATGAATCCTGTAACATAAGTGATGATTTACATAGAAAATTACAATGGTAGTCGAAAATATGTTCAAAGGGTGGTCCAAAATAAAAACAAGTGGTCCAAAATAAAATTAAAAAAATTCTTCATAATTTTTGATATTTTGTGTCTAATTGACTGATGTACGACAATTTTTACTAATGTTCCCTGTATTTAATTAAATGGGGACCTAATCAAATATAACCACAAAATCGAATTATTGCTGAAGAATAGTTGGGCCGGGCCAAAATACCTTCCTTACCCTATACGGTAAAAATGGTAATTGACTTAGAAACCTCGCGATTAATAACTGTGGAGAAGTGCTTAAGGCCTGAGGGGAGTTCTCTCGCGGTAGAGCGATATTTTCGAACTAAAATGTTTATAACTCAGAATTGGGAAGGAATCCCCCAACTGACAATCTCTTTCAATATATCAAGAAATGTTCCTAGAAAATTTCGTGCACATACTATTTTCCAAATTTGAATTAAGCTCCAAATACTGAACTGAGTCAAATAAGACAAATAAATCTCCGAGTATCTCCGGATACTCCTCCAGAAAATAATCCAAATACTCCTCTAGGAATTCTCCCAGATATTCGCCCAGAAATTCCTTCGAATCACTAGTCAACAGTGTTTTACTCCCTTCAACCATTCTTAGTGTACTTGAAAGATTTTTCTTCGCTGAATTCAGTCATGTATTCAGATTTTTTGTAACACGTCCAGTTTTTGAGAAAAAAGGGTTTAAATTCACAAAACTACGTATTCTTATGGGAATTTGGTTTCTCTGTTCTGTAAAGCTGGTTTTCGGTTTATAACTTTGAGAAAGAGGTTTGAATTATATAGAAGAAATCGTACAAGATCTAAGTAAGTTGTTGAATCTTATTTGACACGTTCAATTGTTGTGAAAAACGGAATTAAATTCACAAAAGTACGTATTTTCATAGGAATTTGTTTTCTCTCCTCTGCAAAGCTGAATTTCGGCTCCTCACTTTTAGAATAAAGTTTGAATTTTGTAGGATGGGCCTTGTAGAATGCATGTGGGTTGTTGGATTTCATTTGGCACGTACATTTGTTGAGAAAAACGGGATTTCATTCACAAAAGTACGTATTTTCATAGAAATTTGTTTTCTCTCCTCTACAAAGCTGAATTTCGGCTCCTCACTTTTAGAATAAAGTTTGAATTTGGTGAAATGGGTCTTATAGAATGCATGTGGGTTGTTGGATTTCATTTGGCACGTTCAATTGTTGTGAAAAACGGAATTAAATTCACAAAAGTACGTATTTTCATAGAAATTTGTTTTCTCTCCTCTGCAAAGCTGAATTTCGGCTCCTCACTTTTTGATCATTTGTTGGGAAAAACGGAATTAGGTTCACAAAAGTACGCATTTTCATAGAAATTTGTTAACTCTCCTCTACAAAGCTGAATTTCGGCTCCTCACTTTTAGAATAAAGTTTAAATTTTGTAGAATGGGCCTTGTAGAATGCATGTGGGTTGTTGTATTTCATTTGGCACGTTCAATTGTTGTGAAAAACGGAATTGAATTCACAAAAGTACGTCTTTTCATAGAAATTTGTTTTCTCTCCTCTACAAAGCTGAATTTCGGCTCCTCACTTTTAGAATAAAGTTTGAATTTTGTAGAATGGGCCTTTTAGAATGTATGTGGGTTGTTGGATTTCATTTGGCACGCACATTTCTTGTGAAAAACAGAATTTCATTCACAAAAGTACGTCTTTTCATAGAAATTTGTTTTCTCTCCTCTACAAAGCTGAATTTCGGCTCCTCACTTTTAGAGTAAAGTTTGAATTTGGTGAAATGGGTCTTGTAGAATGCATGTGGGTTGTTGGATTTCATTTGGCACGTTCAATTGTTGTGAAAAACGGAATTAAATTCACAAAAGTACGTATTTTCATAGGAATTTGTTTTCTCTCCTCTGCAAAGCTGAATTTCGGCTCCTCACTTTTAGAATAAAGTTTGAATTTTGTAGGATGGGCCTTGTAGAATACATTTGGATTGTTGGATTTCATTTGGCACGTTCATTTGTTGGGAAAAACGGAATTAAATTCACAAAAGTACGCATTTTCATAGAAATTTGTTTACTCTCCTCTACAAAGCTGAATTTCGGCTCCTCACTTTTAGAATAAAGTTTGAATTTTGTAGAATGGGCCTTGTAGAATGTATGTGGGTTGTTGGATTTCATTTGGCACGTTCAATTGTTGTGAAAAACGGAATTTCATTCACAAAAGTACGTATTTTCATAGGAATTTGTTTTCTCTCCTCTGCAGAACTGAATTTCGGCTCCTCACTTTTAGAATAAAGTTTGAATTTTGTAGGATGGGCCTTGTAGAATACATTTGGATTGTTGGATTTCATTTGGCACGTTCATTTGTTGGGAAAAACGGAATTAGGTTCACAAAAGTACGCATTTTCATAGAAATTTGTTAACTCTCCTCTACAAAGCTGAATTTCGGCTCCTCACTTTTAGAACAAAGTTTAAATTTTGTAGAATGGGCCTTGTAGAATGCATGTGGGTTGTTGTATTTCATTTGGCACGTTCAATTGTTGTGAAAAACGGAATTGAATTCACAAAATTACGTATTTTCATAGAAATTTGTTTTCTCTACTCTACAAAGCTGAATTTCGGCTCCTCACTTTTAGAATAAAGTTTGAATTTTGTAGAATGGGCCTTGTAGAATGCATGTGGGTTGTTGGATTTCATTTGGCACGTACATTTGTTGAGAAAAACGGGATTTCATTCACAAAAGTACGTATTTTCATAGAAATTTGTTTTCTCTCCTCTACAAAGCTGAATTTCGGCTCCTCACTTTTAGAATAAAGTTTGAATTTGGTGAAATGGGTCTTGTAGAATGCATGTGGGTTGTTGGATTTCATTTGGCACGTTCAATTGTTGTGAAAAACGGAATTAAATTCACAAAAGTACGTATTTTCATAGAAATTTGTTTTCTCTCCTCTACAAAGCTGAATTTCGGCTCCTCACTTTTAGAATAAAGTTTGAATTTTGTAGGATGGGCCTTGTAGAATACATTTGGATTGTTGGATTTCATTTGGCACGTTCAATTGTTGTGAAAAACGGAATTAAATTCACAAAAGTACGTATTTTCATAGGAATTTGTTTTCTCTCCTCTGCAAAGCTGAATTTCGGCTCCTCACTTTTAGAATAAAGTTTGAATTTTGTAGGATGGGCCTTGTAGAATACATTTGGATTGTTGGATTTCATTTGGCACGTTCATTTGTTGGGAAAAACGGAATTAAATTCACAAAAGTACGCATTTTCATAGAAATTTGTTAACTCTCCTCTACAAAGCTGAATTTCGGCTCCTCACTTTTAGAACAAAGTTTGAATTTTGTAGAATGGGCCTTGTAGAATGCATGTGGGTTGTTGGATTTCATTTGGCACGTTCAATTGTTGTGAAAAACGGAATTGAATTCACAAAAGTACGTATTTTCATAGAAATTTGTTTTCTCTCCTCTACAAAGCTGAATTTCGGCTCCTCACTTTTAGAATAATGTTTGAATTTTGTAGGATGGGCCTTGTAGAATGCATGTGGGTTGTTGGATTTCATTTGGCACGTTCATTTGTTGTGAAAAACGGAATTGAATTCACAAAAGTACGTATTTTCATAGAAATTTGTTTTCTCTCCTCTACAAAGCTGAATTTCGGCTCCTCACTTTTAGAACAAAGTTTGAATTTTTGTGAAATGGGTCTTGTAGAATGCATGTGGGTTGTTGGATTTCATTTGGCACGTTCAATTGTTGTGAAAAACGGAATTAAATTCACAAAAGTACGTATTTTCATAGAAATTTGTTTTCTCTCCTCTACAAAGCTGAATTTCGGCTCCTCACTTTTAGAATAAAGTTTGAATTTTGTAGGATGGGCCTTGTAGAATACATTTGGATTGTTGGATTTCATTTGGCACGTTCATTTGTTGGGAAAAACGGAATTAAATTCACAAAAGTACGTATTTTCATAGAAATTTGTTTTCTCTCCTCTGCAAAGCTGAATTTCGGCTCCTCACTTTTAGAATAAAGTTTGAATTTTGTAGGATGGGCCTTGTAGAATACATTTGGATTGTTGGATTTCATTTGGCACGTTCATTTGTTGGGAAAAACGGAATTAAATTCACAAAAGTACGCATTTTCATAGAAATTTGTTAACTCTCCTCTACAAAGCTGAATTTCGGCTCCTCACTTTTAGAACAAAGTTTGAATTTTGTAGAATGGGCCTTGTAGAATGCATGTGGGTTGTTGGATTTCATTTGGCACGTTCAATTGTTGTGAAAAACGGAATTGAATTCACAAAAGTACGTATTTTCATAGAAATTTGTTTTCTCTCCTCTACAAAGCTGAATTTCGGCTCCTCACTTTTAGAATAAAGTTTGAATTTTGTAGGATGGGTCTTGTAGAATGCATGTGGGTTGTTGGATTTCATTTGGCACGTTCATTTGTTGGGAAAAACGGAATTAAATTCACAAAAGTAATGCCAAATGAAATCCAACAACCCACATGCATTCTACAAGACCCATTCTACAAAATTCAAACTTTATTCTAAAAGTGAGGAGCCAAAATTCAGCTTTGCAGAGAAGAGAAACCAAATTTCTATGAAAAGACGTACTTTTGTGAATGAAATTCCGTCTTTCACAACAAATGTACGTGCCAAATGAAATCCAACAACCCACATGCATTCTACAAGGCCCATTCTACAAAATTCAAACTTTATTCTAAAAATGAGGAGCCGAAATTCAGCTTTGCAGTGGAAAGAAACCAAAATTCTATGAAAAGACGTACTTTTGTGAATGAAATTCCCTTATTCACAACAAATGTACGTGCCAAATAAAATCCAACAACCCACATGCATTCTACAAGGCCCATTCTACAAAATTCAAACTTTATTCTAAAAGTGAGGAGCCAAAATTCAGTTTTGCAGGGGAAATAAACCAAATTTCCATGAAAATACGTACTTTCATGAATTAAAATGCGTTTTTCTCAAAAACTGGACGTGTTACAGAAAATCTGAATACGTACCTGAATTCAGCGTAAAAAAATCTATTAAGTACATTAAAAATGGTTGAAGGGAGCGAAAAAACGTTCAATTTTGTTGGATAGTGATATTCATCCAGTTATTCCTCCAGGAACTCTTCCGAATATTCCTTCAAATATTCCTCCAGAATTTTCTCCCCATATTCCTCCAGGAATTCCTTCATATATTCAAGATATTCCTTCGAATATACCTCCAGGAACTCCTACGGATATTCGACCACGAATTTCTCCGAATATTCTTCCAGGAAGTTCACTGGATATTCCTCAAGAAATTCGTCCGGATATTCCTCCAGGAGTGCCTTCGAATATTTCTCCAGGAATTCCTTCGGAAATTCTTCCAGGAATTCTACCGGATATTCCTCCAGGAATTCGTCAGGATATTCTCCGGATATTTCTCCAGGAATTCCTCCGAATATTCCTCCAGATATTTCTTCGCATATTCCTCCAAGAAATCCTTCGAATATTCCTGCAAATATTGCTTCAGATATTCCTTCGGATAATCCTCCAGAAATTCGTCAGGATATTCGACCAAGAATTTTTCGGATGTTCCTCCAGGAATTCTTCCACATCTTCTTCTTCTTCTTCTTCTTCTTATGGGCATTACATCCCCACACTGGGACAGAGCCGCCTCGCAGCTTAGTGTTCATTAGGCACTTCCACAGTTATTAACTGCGAGGTTTCTAAGCCAGGTTACCATTTTTGCATTCGTATTATCATGAGGCTAGCACGATGATACTTTTATGCCCAGGGAAGTCGAGACAATTTCCAATCCAAAATCTTACATCTTACAATCTTACTGCACGGCTAAGGAAGGCCCCCTTTTTCTTCCACATATTACTGCGAAATTCCACTGGATATTCACCCTAGCGGCACTATATAGTCCTGTTTGGTTGCTGTAAAGCATTTATGACTGAATTTGGTCGTATATGAGTAATTTAAACTTAATTACAACATGTGTGCTGCTCAGGCTTCCAGGAATTTCTTCAGGAATTCCTCCGGATATTACTACAGAAATTCTTTCGAACACTTCACTAGCAATTCTTTCGGATATTCCATCAGAAATTCCTTCAGATATTTCTCCAGGAATGCGTTTGGATATTCCTCAGAGAATTCCTCTATATAGGGTCTGGGTCATTTGGCATAAAGTCATTTGGCATAACGCCATTTGGCATAAGGTCATTTGGCATAAAGGCCATTTGGCATAATGGTCATTTGGCATAACGGACATTTGGCATAATTTTGAACTGGTAAAAAGAGTGGGTCATTTGGCATAACGGACATTTGGCATAATTTCGAGCTGTGAAAGTGAAAGGGATATTTCATGTAATGTTTAGCGTAGATAAAGTAGGTCGAGGCTGTTTTCTGATAAATTTAGATTGATGGTAGACATTTTCCGGGATAACGAAATAACAAAACGGCAGAATTACTTCCGAGAGAGGGATCACATCCATCAATGACTTATTCCGGCCACATGCCTACTTTTAAAGTAGGGATTACACCCACCATTGCTTCAATCCGAGCATGCGCCGTAAGACCGGATCAAATCCACCATTGCCTTAATGCGGGTAAGCGCCTAACTTTAAAAACTCAAGCAACACACTTGTCGTAGACGAGTTACTAAAACCAATCAAGTCACATATGAGTTATTGCAACCAAATCAATCTGAATTGTGCTTTTCGGGGAAGAGATCACATCTACCATTGATTTATTCCCGACAAGCGCCTACTTATAAAGAAGGAGTCACATCTACCATTGCCATAATCCGAGCAGGACCTACTTTTAAAGAAGGGATCACATCCACCATTGCATTGCCACAATTCAGGCCACACACCTACTTTTAAAGAAGGGATTACATCTACCATTGCCTCAATCCGGGCAAGCACCTTCTTTTAAAGAAGGAATCACATCAACCATTGTCATAATCCGGGCAAGTGCCTACTTTTAAAGAAGGGATCATATCCACCATTGCCTCAATCCGGGCAAGCGCCTTTTTTTAAATAAGGAATCACATCCTCCATTGCCTCAATCCGGGCAAGCGCCTACTTTTAAAGAAGGAATCACATCCTCCATTGCCATAGTCCATGCAAGCGCCTACTTTTAAAGAAGGGATCGCATCCACCATGGCCTTAATCCGGGCATGCGCCTACTTTTAAAGAAGGGATCACTTCCACCATTGCCTCAATCCGGGCAAACGCCTTCTTTTAAAGAATGAATCAAATCCAACATTGTCATAATCCGGGCAAGCGCATACTTTTATAAAAGGGATCACATCCTCCATTGCCATAATCCATGCAAGCGCCTACTTTTAAAGAAGGGATCGCATCCACCATGGCCTTTATCCGGGCATGCGCCTACTTTTAAAGAAGGGATCACTTCCACCATTGCCTCAATCCGGGCAAACGTCTTCTTTTAAAGAAGGCATCACATCCACAATTGTCATAATCCGGACAAGCGCCTACTTTTAAAGAAGGGATCACATCAACCATTGCCATAATCTATGCAAGCGCCTACCTTTATAGAAGGGGTCGCATCCACCATGACCTTAATCCGGGCAAGCGCTTACTTTTAAAGAAGAGATCATATCCTCCATCGCCATGATCCGGGCAAGCACCTACTTTGAAGAAGGAATCACATCCACCATTATAATAATCCGGCCAAGCGCCTAATTTTAAAGAAGGGATCACATCATACATTGCCATAATCCATGCAAGCGCCTACATTTAAAGAAGGGATAGGATCCACCATGACCTTAATCCGGGCAAGCACCTACTTTTAAAGAAGGGATCACATCCTTCATTGCCATAATTCGGCAACACGCCTTCTCTTAAAGAGGGGATTATATCCGGGCATGCGCCTACTTTTGCATTGCATTGTAAATGCATTCTTTCCACGAGAGGACAATGTCTTTTTAATATTGTTATCGACGGGTTTTATATTTACTATTCCGGGGTGTTTCCCGCACCACTGAGTCACCATTTAGCGAACGCAAAGAAAAATTATGCCAAATGTCCGTTATGCCAAAAGACCCTTTTTTTGACGTTGGTTACAATTATGCCAAATGTCCGTTATGCCAAATGACCGTTATGCCAAATGGCCTTTATGCCAAATGACCTTATGCCAAATGGCGTTATGCCAAATGACTTTATGCCAAACGGCCCGCTCCCCTCTATATATATATCCCTTCGGGTATTCCTCCTAGAATTCTGCCAGCTGTTCCACCAGGAATTCTCGCTTAACTTTTGAAAAGGTCCTAAGTAACATTTTTTTCATGATTTAATCTGAATAATGCAATCAACATATTTCATGTTAATATGTTGATTGCAATACTCAAATTAAATCATGAAAAAAATGTTACTTAGAACCTTTTGAAAAGTTAAGCGAGAATTCCTCCGGTTATTTCTCCAGGAATTCGTCCGTATATTCCTTCAGGAATTCCTTCGGATCTTCCTCCAGGAATTCTTCCAGATTTTCATCCAGGAATTCCTCCGGATATTCTTCCAGTATTTTCTTCGGATATTCCTCCAGAAATTTTTCTGGATATTTTGCCATAAATTCTTCTATATATTTCACTTAAAATTCCTACAGAATGTCTTCCGGATATTTCTCCAGGAATGCCTCCCGATATTTCGCCAGGAATTCCATTGAATAGTCTTCAGGAAGAATTCCTGGAGAAATATCCGGAGGAATATTCGAATGAATTTCAGAAGGAATATCTGTAGGCAGGGATGGGAATGGTTGACATTTATTTTTACCATTCATTCTTCCATGCAATAACAGAAAAAACAAAACCACGGCAGCCGCAGCAGCAGCCACGCCAAGCAGACGACAGTCAGCTCATGTTTTGCCTTTCTCGTATACAAAGCATACGTAAAGGCTATATGTTCGCTCCAAAAACAAACTTTTTATAAAAGGCTCGGAGACCCATAGTGTTATATACCAATCGACTCAGCTCGACGAATTGAGGTGATGTGTGTGTGTGTGCGTGTGCGTGTGTGTGTGTGTGTGTATGTGTGTGTGTATGTGCGCACCAAAAGAGCAAAAAGTCTCGCTCACTTTTTTTGTACTTACCCTTGACCGATTTCTTCGCAACAGGTTGCATTTGACGCAGTATTCTGCCCCATTGTTTCCTATTGAAAATTGGCCGAATCGGACTATGGGCTTGGGAGTTATGGCCAAAATACTTTTTCTCATGAAAAAGCGCGTAAAAAGTCTAGCTCACTTTTTTTTGCACTGACCCTCAACCGATTTCCTCGCAACAGGTTGCATTCGACGCAGAATCCTTCCCGTTGTTTCCTATTGGAAATTGGCCGGATCAGACGATCAGTAATGCTCAAAATACTATTTTTTGTACCGCACGAGAAAGGCATCATCACCGCTAGGTGGATTAATCTAGTTTTTTTTTCAATTTTCTTTTCCCACAATTAACGTTTTCGTACAATAATTTCACAATGTATAACCGTATTTACGTATAATATTTGGTGGAATTCCTCCGGATATTCTTCAAGTATTTTCTTCGGAAATTTCTCCAGGAATTCCTCTGGATATACTTCATGAATCCTGGAGGAATATTGAAAGGAATTTGTGGAAGAATATTTGGATGAATTCCTCTAGAAGAATAATTGTCACTGAGACTGGACCACTATTTGCAGGAGGTTCACAAAAATGCCTAAATTCATATTCATTCGAAAGCTTTCGGCGAGTATATGAATAATCCGAGTTAAATTCCTCGGAAAGATGAACCCTTTTATTAGTTATACACGAAATCACTTTTATGGACCCTCGATTTTTGTCAAATCTTGACTCACCAAAACTGTCATAACTCCTTCATTTCTCAACCGATCTTAGATCGTTGGAAAGAGGAAAAGTGTGGCCACGATTTGCAATTATAAAAAAAATGGAGGCAGCCATATTAAATGTGGCAACCATCTTGGATTTACAATGTTATGAAAACTCATATGTGAATATGTACGTTATGAGGAAGATATTGATTTGGAAAATGTATTGGAGGTAACCACTTTCCCTTCGATGGGACTCGAACCCATGACCCTACAGTACGCTAGACTGGTGCTTTAACCAACTAAACTACGAAGGACCTCCGTCGGCCTTCGCAACCTAGCTGCTACTGAACGAGCTCGAGATTCCCAAATTGGGCGCATAGTCAAATCACTCGCAATCCATTTCTCAAGCCAATACTTCCACATGTGTATAGTACACGTCCACATTGGAGGAGCGTGAGTATTTAGAATGTCTGGCGGCTATACACATTCTTCATCAGCAACTGTGAGGTTGTGTAAGCTATTTGCCAGTCGGTCGTCAAGCTCAAACCCGACCGCACTGCGTAGGCAAGAACACGCAACTCAGGTTCAGTTCAATCAAAGTTAATACACACATGTGGAAGTATTGGCTTGAGAAATGGATTGTGAGTGATTTGACTATGCGTCCAATTTGGGAATCTCGAGCTCGTTCAGTAGCCGCTAGGTTGCGAAGGCCGACGGAGGTCCTTCGTAGCTTAGTCAGTGGTGGAAATCTATGAACCTTGCCCACAAAATGAGAAGTAGGCAATGTGAAATACTCGCGAACACTTGTTTTGCCGTTTCCTTGCCTACCTACTACTCGCAGAGAAAACTGAAAAACGAACCCCGAAAAATGTTTTCGAAGCTTCGCGAGTCATTCGGGTTAATTTGCAAAATGCCATAAAACAACTTCGGAACATGTTTATCACGGATGTTCGAGGTGTTCGAGCAAGAACACCTTTGTTTATAGTTATTGTGTTTATCACAAGTGAAATTTATCCATTGTATTCGAAATAACCACAAATACTCGCGACCGTGATTTTTACTCCCGAACAAAATATTGCCCTGCTTTTTTACTTTGCTCTGCCCGTACTCGCGAACAAAGCAAGCACCAGAAAATTGTAGGCAGTAGGTTCGCGCGAGTGTGGCATTTTTGGTAGGCCCAATTACACTCTCTTCTTACTCGTGAAGCGAGTATTTCCATCACTGAGCTTAGTTGGTTAAAGCACCAGTCTAGCGTACTGTAGGGTCATGGGTTCGAGTCCCATCGAAGGGAAATTGGTTACCTCCAATACATTTCCCAAATCAATATCTTCCACATAACGTACATATTCACATATGAGTTTTCATAACATTGTAAATTAACGTCCAAGTCGGGTGGTTTAATCCCCGGAAATAGGCAATTAACTTTGATTGAACAAAAACATCTTGGACTTATTTTTTTTAATTATTTTTTTTCCTGAAAAAGGATTCCTGAAGTAATTTCCGGAGAAACTCCTGGAAGAATATTTAGCGGAAAATATTTGTCTTATTAATCCTATTTGTCCTTTTTGCCCTTTTTGTCCTATTTGTCTTATTTGTCCTATTTGTGCTATTTGTCCTATTAGTCTTATTGGTCTTATTGGTCTTATTTGTCTTTTTTGTCTTTTTTGTCTTAATTGTCTTATTTGTCTTATTTGTCTTATTTGTCTTATTTGTCTTATTATTTGTCTTATTTGTCTTATTTGTCTTATTTGTCTCATTTGCCTCATTTGTCTTATTTGTCTTATTTGTATTATTTGTCTTATTTGTCTTATTTGTCTCATATGTCTTATTTGTCTTATTTGTCTTATTTGTCTTATTTGTCTTATTTGTCTTATTTGTCTTATTTGTCTTATTTGTCTTATTTGTCTTATTTGTCTTATTTGTCTCATTTGTCTCATTTGTCTTATTTGTCTTATTTGTCTTATTTGTCTTATTTGTCTTATTTGTCTTATTTGTCTTATTTGTCTTATTTGTCTTATTTGTCTTATTTGTCTTATTTGTCTTATTTGTCTTATTTGTCTTATTTGTCTTATTTGTCTTTTTGTCTTATTTGTCTTATTTGTCTTATTTGTCTTATTTGTCTTATTTGTCTTATTTGTCTTATTTGTCTAATTTGTCTTATTTGTCTTATTTGTCTTATTTGTCTTATTTGTCTTATTTGTCTTATTTGTCTTATTTGTCTTATTTGTCTTATTTGTCTTATTTGTCTTATTTGTCTTATTTGTCTTATTTGTCTTATTTGTCTTATTTGTCTTATTTGTCTTATTTGTCTTATTTGTCTTATTTGTCTTATTTGTCTTATTTGTCTTATTTGTCTTATTTGTCTTATTTGTCTTATTTGTCTTATTTGTCTTATTTGTCTTATTTGTCTTATTTGTCTTATTTGTCTTATTTGTCTTATTTGTCTTATTTGTCTTATTTGTCTTATTTGTCTTATTTGTCTTATTTGTCTTATTTGTCTTATTTGTCTTATTTGTCTTATTTGTCTTATTTGTCTTATTTGTCTTATTTGTCTTATTTGTCTTATTTGTCTTATTTGTCTTATTTGTCTTATTTGTCTTATTTGTCTTATTTGTCTTATTTGTCTTATTTGTCTTATTTGTCTTATTTGTCTTATTTGTCTTATTTGTCTTATTTGTCTTATTTGTCTTATTTGTCTTATTTGTCTTATTTGTCTTATTTGTCTTATTTGTCTAATTTGTCTTATTTGTCTTATTTGTCTTATTTGTCTTATTTGTCTTATTTGTCTTATTTGTCTTATTTGTCTTATTTGTCTTATTTGTCTTATTTGTCTTATTTGTCTAATTTGTCTTATTTGTCTTATTTGTCTTATTTGTCTTATTTGTCTTATTTGTCTTATTTGTCTTATTTGTCTTATTTGTCTTATTTGTCTTATTTGTCTTATTTGTCTAATTTGTCTTATTTGTCTTATTTGTCCTATTTGTCTTATTTGTCTTATTTGTCTTATTTGTCTTATTTGTCTTATTTGTCTTATTTGTCTTATTTGTCTTATTTGTTTTATTTGTCTTATTTGTCTAATTTGTCTTATTTGTCTTATTTGTCTTATTTGTCTTATTTGTCTTATTTGTCTTATTTGTCTTATTTGTCTTATTTGTCTTATTTGAATAATTCAGTATTGAACACATTCAGATGATTCAGGAAGATAAATTTCATCGACAACCTTACGCATAAGATAATTCTGGATAGCCACATGATGTACAGATGCCATGTAGGTCATAATCCCGAAGTCTAATTATCTATAAAGTACCCTTGTTTTAAAGAGAGTGTTTAGGTCCAAGAGAACTAATTAAGGGCAGCTTTCGTTTATCACATTTTTTTTCTTAGAGTACCATCGAGTGAACATTAGATAAGCCACTTTCCATTTCAATTTAGAACAGATTATCTATTTTCTCTATGAAATAATATACGCAGATTAACTTCATGGATTCAGCTGTGGGACGCTAACCCCTCATCAATTTCATAAGATGATGGCTCTCTCTTGGAAATAACCGGTCTAAAAGCCCCATGATATTGGAGCTTTGCTTTAACAATCAATCATCGTTCACGTGGAAGAAGGATTACCTACCCAGAATCAATTTTCACAGAATTCAAAACCTATTATACATCCTACTATGCATCATGCATTATCGAAGCAGTTTCCCTATCAGGTATCTGCCAGTGATATGGCTGTGTATGGCAATGTTTCTGTTTTTTTGCTTCGATTAGATACCCTTCTTTGGTCCACACACATGATCGTATCGTAGGTGAATGAAAACTTCCTTGCATTCATTCTGGCAGCGCTTGTATGCTCGGAGGCGATGATGGTAGCAATAGAGACCGCACAATAATGTTCTTATCCTTTATTTCGGTACGAAAGCACACTTCTCGTCCAGCTTTATTTCCGTACATAATGTAAGGTAATCCTTCTAGAGAAGAAAAAAAAATCAAAGAACCTCGTTCAAAACCAAGTTGCCTCAGCTTGCTCGACGAACACAAAACCACTGTCCCGTCCATGTGTGTAATTCGATGGAAATTTCCAGCTCAAATCTTGACCACGCTCTTCAAATCCGGATCAAAGAAGACCACGCGCGCCGCCGTCGTGTCGGAAGCACACGCTCCGCTCAATAGCTGGGCAGGTATCCGAGCGGAACCGGAAGCGGAGATCCTCCGGGAGGGGTCCGGGGTGGTTGAGCGCAACACGGTTTGCGACAGTGCTGTGTTCCGTTGCTGTCGTTACGACGACGCTCCCGGAAAGTGGGGTGTGGGTAGATGTAGGCAATGCTTGGCCTAGCCTGTGCCAAGCCACCACCAGGCTCGACCCTGAGCTGGTAATGAGATGCGACAGGAATGAAACGCAAGCTTCCCATGTTTTGCATAATGGCGCATAATTTTCCGACCGAGTGGGTGGTGGCGGTATATATTCGTGGTGTTCGGCGGGGAAAACGGTTCCCCATGCGCCTGGGGGACTGGAAGAGGCGGACGTTCGTTCGTCAATCACTGCTAACGGATAGAAATTCACGAAGCGTTACAGAGTCGGAAAAGTGCCGGAATTGTTGGCATCAGCCATTGGTGCCATCCGAGCCAGATGGAACATTTAGAGATGCTTTCCGGTTTCTATTAGTTTCCAGATTGTAGTTAAAGTTAATTAGATAAGTTTTATTTTTGTATTTCTGAGCCAACTGAGGAACGTTATTGAAATAGATGACTGTCAAGCTATTTCAAAATTAGCATATCGGCGCCATGGTGCCTCTTAAATAAGGAATGGAATAGAAAAAAAACAAACGAAGGATTGATGAAAATAGCACTGATAAGAGAAAAGGTTACATTATTTGTCTTCATTCATACACATTGTAAGAGCCCTCCTCGAACACAAATGGTGCGAGCACATTGGACGAGCAAGGACTGTTTATTCTATTGAGAGGATACTTTTCCATGGCGATATGAAACAGACAGATTAGTCAATTTTGATAGAATTTGCTTTATCTTGTATTACAATACACTGTCATTCAAGTGTTATTTTTGGTCGGCGATAAAACAGTTTGAGTTCAACAAAATGGCGCCTATTGTGTTCTCGAATCTATACAAATAAAAATTAATTTCTGTTTGTCTGACCCTTTTTTTTCTAATTTCGTTTATTTGGTAGGCTCAGGCGTGTATAACACTTTACGGAGCCATGTTTCTTTTCTTTGTGATATATACAATCAATATGCGGTCGGGGAAGGTTCTTAAGATGGTTCGGGACCCCTCTCCCCTTTGGAAAGGGGGGCTCCCATACAAATTGCACACCAATTTCTTCATAACTCGAGAATTAACCCTCTACAACCCAAATTTTTGTTTTCGATCAAAATCACTAATTTGCTTTCTAAAATCGATTTAAGCACGGTTCGGGCATTAAAAATTTTAATTCGTGATTTTGTCAATTTCACTCATTGAGTTTTTAGAATTTTATTTTTCAAGTTTTTATTCAATCAATTAATTTCTTGAATCTATTAACCTTTTCTGATTTTTCAACATATTTAGAGTTTGAAAACTCTTATTCAATGCTAACTTATTGCACTTTTTTAATTTTCAGTGTTATTTTTTTATTTTCGCTGTAACGAGTTGGATAAATAATTTAGAGTGTAACATTCACAACTATAACCTTCTATTGAATAAGGTTAGGGGCTGTCCATATACCACGTGAACAGTTTAGGAGGAGGGGGAGTATGTCGATTCTTCACGGTCCATACACATTTTTGGAAATTTATATGAGCAAATGTCCACGCTAGGAAAAGGGGGTATCTAAATCTGATCAAAACTGGTCCACGTGGTATATAAACAGCCCCTTAGTTGTAGAAAAATACTAAACTACAAATATTTCACTCTTTAAAGGTATACAGGCGAAAACACGGAAGAAGAAAATATTACTCAATTTTCAATATTTTTTTATAAATGTGCGAAAACTAACTTTAAACCACATTTAAACATGCATTGAAGTTTATATTATTGATCAACATCAAAAACTTTTTGAAATCTGGTCTACTGAAAATTATAAAAAATAATCAAAATACCCAAATACTTGAACGAGCAAAAGACGTATTATTCTGTCACTTCTCCTTTCAAGAGATTCGGAAGCCTCCTTTCAAGAGACTCGGAAGCCTCCTTTGAAGAGACTCGGTAGCCTCCTTTCAAAAGATTCGGAAGCTGCCTTTCAAGAGACTCGGAAGCCTCCTTTCAAGAGGCTCGGAAGCCTCCTTTGAAGAGACTCGGAAGCCTCCTTTCAAAAGACTCGGAAGCCTCCTTTCAAGAGACTCGGAACCCTCCTTCCAAAAGACTCGGAAGCCTCTTATCAAGAGACTCAGAAGCCTCCTTTCAAGAGACTCGGAAGCCTCCTTTCAGGAGACTCGGAAGCCTCCTTTCAAGAGGTTCGGAAGCCTCCTTTCAAGAGAATCGAAAGCCTTCTTTCAAGAGACTCGGAAGCCTCCTTTCAAGAGGTTCAGAAGCCTCCTTTCAAGAGGCTCGGAAGCCTCCTTTGAAGAGACTCGGTAGCCTCCTTTCAAGAGACTCGGAAGCCTTCTTTCAAGGGACTCGGAAGCCTCCTTTCAAGTGGCTCGGAAGCCTCCTTTCAAGACACTCGCAACCCTCCTGTCAAGAGACTCTGAAGCCTCTTATCAAGAGACTTGGAAGCTGCCTTTCAAGAGACTCGGAACCCTCCTTCCAAAAGACTCGGAAGCCTCCTTTCAAGAGACTCGGAAACCTCCTTTCAAGAGAATCGGAAGCCTTCTTTCAAGAGACTCGGAAGCCTTCTTTCAAGAGGTTCGGAAGCCTCCTTTCAAGAGGCTCGGAAGCCTCCTTTGAAGAGACTCGGTAGCCTCCTTTCAAAAGACTCGGAAGCTTCCTTTCAAGAGACTCGGAACCCTCCTTCCAAGAGACTCGGAAGCCTCCTTTCAAGAGACTCGGAAGCCTCATTTCAAGAGAATCGGAAGCCTTCTTTCAAGGGACTCGGAAGCCTCCTTTCAAGTGGCTCGGAAGCCTCCTTTCAAGAGACTCGGAACTCTCCTTTCAAGAGACTCGGAACCCTCCTTTCAAGAGACTCTGAAGCCTCTTATCAAGAGACTTGGAAGCTGCCTTTCAAGAGACTCGGAACCCTCCTTCCAAAAGACTCGGAAGCCTCTTATCAAGAGACTCAGAAGCCTCCTTTCAAGAGGCTCGGAAGCCTCTTTTCAAGAGATTCGGAAGCCTCCTTTCAAGAGAATCGGAAGCCTTCTTTCAAGAGACTCGGAAGCCTCCTTTCAAGAGACTCGGAAGCCTCCTTTCAAGAGGCTCGGAAGGCTCATATGAAGAGACTCGGAAGCCTCCTTTCAAGAGACTCGGAAGCCTCCTTTCAAGAGAATCGGAAGCCTCCTTTCAAGAGGCTCGGACGCCTCCTTTCAAGAGGCTCGGAAATCTCCTTTCAAGAGACTCGGAAGCCTTCTTTCGAGAGAATCGAAAGCCTCCTTTCAAGAGGCTCGGAAGCCTCCTTTGAAGAGACTCGGAAGCCTCCTTTCAAGAGACTGGGAAGCCTCTTATCAAGAGACTCGGAAGCCTCTTTTCAAGAGACTCGGGAGCCTCCTTTCAAGAGGCTCGGAAGCTTCCTTTCAAGATGCTCGGAATCTTGCTTTCAAGAGGCTCGGAAGCTCTTATCAAGAGATTTGGAATCCTCCTTTCAAGAGACTCGGAACCCTCCTTCCAAAAGACTCGGAAGCCTCCTTTCAAGAGACTCGGAAGCCTCCTTTCAAGAGGCTCGAAAGCCTCCTTTCAAGAGACTCGGAAGCCTCATTTCAAGAGGCTCGGAAGCATCCTTTCAAGAGGTTCGGAAGCCTCCTTTCAAGAGGCTCGGAAGCCTCCTTTGAAGAGACTCGGTAGCCTCCTTTCAAGAGAATCGAAAGCCTCCTTTCAAGAGACTCGGAAGCCTCCTTTCAAGAGGCTCGGAAATCTCCTTTCAAGAGACTCGGAAGCCTTCTTTCAAGAGAATCGGAACCCTCCTTTCAAGAGGCTCGGAAACCTCTTATCAAGAGACTCGGAAGCCTCCTTTCCAGAGACTGACTCGGAGGCCTCGTATCAAGAGGCTCGGAAGCCTCCTTTCAAGAGGCTCGAAAGCCTCCTTTCAAGAGGCTCGGAAGCCTCCTTTCAAGATGCTCGGAATCTTCTTTTCAAGAGGCTCGGAAGCTCTTATCAAGAGATTTGGAATCCTCCTTTCAAGAGACTCGGAACCCTCCTTCCAAAAGACTCGGAAGCCTCCTTTCAAGAGACTCGGAAGCCTCCTTTCAAGAGGCTCGAAAGCCTCCTTTCAAGAGACTCGGAAGCCTCATTTCAAGAGGCTCGGAAGCCTCCTTTCAAGAGGCTCGGAAGCCTCCTTTCAAGAGGCTCGGAACCATCCATTCAAGAGGCTCGGAAGCCTCCTTTCAAGAGACTCGGAAGCCTCCTTTTAAGAGGCTCGGAAGCCTCCTTTCAAGAGGTTTGGAAGCCTCCTTTCAAGAGACTTGAAAGCCTCCTTTCAAGAGGTTTGGAAGCCTCCTTTCAAGAGACTCGAAAGCCTCCTTTCAAGAGGTTTGGAAGCCTCCTTTCAAGAGGTTTGGAAGCCTCCTTTCAAGAGGCTCGGAAGCCTCCTTTCAAGAGGTTTGGAAGCCTCCTTTCAAGAGGCTCGGAAGCCTCCTTTCAAGAGGCTCGGAAGCCTCCTTTCAAGAGGCTCGGAAGCCTCCTTTCAAGAGGCTCGGAAGCCTCCTTTCAAGATGCTCGGAATCTTCTTTTCAAGAGGCTCGGAAGCTCTTATCAAGAGATTTGGAACCCTCCTTTCAAGAGACTCGGAACCCTCCTTCCAAAAGACTCGGAAGCCTCCTTTCAAGAGACTCGAAGCCTCCTTTCAAGAGGCCTCAAAGCCTCCTTTCAAGAGACTCAGAAGCCTCATTTCAAGAGGCCCGGAAGCCTCCTTTCAAGAGGCTCGGAAGCCTCCTTTCAAGAGGCTCGGAAGCCTCCTTTCAAGAGGCTCGGAACCATCCATTCAAGAGGCTCGGAAGCCTCCTTTCAAGAGACTCGGAAGCCTCCTTTCAAGAGGTTTGGAAGCCTCCTTTCAAGAGACTTGAAAGCCTCCTTTCAAGAGGTTTGGAAGCCTCCTTTCAAGAGACTCGAAAGCCTCCTTTCAAGAGGTTTGGAAGCCTCCTTTCAAGAGGTTTGGAAGCCTCCTTCCAAGAGGCTCGGAAGCCTCCTTTCAAGAGGTTTGGAAGCCTCCTTTCAAGAGGCTCGGAAAGCCTCCTTTCAAGAGGCTCGGGAAGCATCCTTTCAAGAGGCTCGGGAAGCCTCCTTTCAAGAGGCTCGGGAAGCCTCCTTTCAAGAGGCCCGGAAGCCTCCTTTCGAGAGGCCTGGAAGCCTCCTTTCGAAAGGCGCAGAAGCCTCATTTCAAGAGGCTCGGAAGCCTCATTTCAAGAGGCTCGGAAGCCTCCTTTCAAGGGGCTCGGAAGCCTCCTTTCAAGAGGCTCGGAAGCCTCCTTTCAAGAGGCTCGAAAGCCTCCTTTCAAAAGACTCGGAAGCCTCCTTTCAAGAGACTCGCAAGCCTCCTTTCAACAAGAGGCTCAGAAGCCTTCTTTCAACAAAAGGCTCGGAAGCCTCCTTTCAACAAGAGGCTCGGAAGCTCTTATCAAGAGATTTGGAATCCTCCTTTCAAGAGACTCGGAACCCTCCTTTCAAGAGACTCGGAACCCTCCTTCCAAAAGACTCGGAAGCCTCCTTTCAAGAGACTCGGAAGCCTCCTTTCAAGAGGCTCGAAAGCCTCCTTTCAAGAGACTCGGAAGCCTCCTTTCAAGAGGCTCGGAAGCCTCCTTTCAAGAGGCTCGGAAGCCTCCTTTCAAGAGGCTCGGAAGCCTCCTTTCAAGAGGCTCGGAACCATCCATTCAAGAGGCTCGGAAGCCCCCTTTCAAGACTGAAGCCTCCTTTCAAGAGGCTCAGAAGCCTCCTTTCAAGAGGCTCAGGCCTCCTTTCAAGAGGCCTGGAAGCCTCCTTCAAGAGGCTCAGGCCTCCTTTCAAGAGGCTCAGAGCCTCCTTTCAAGAGGCCGGGAAGCCTCCTTTCAAGAGGCTGGAAGCCTCCTTTCAAGAGGCCAGGAAGCCTACTTTCAAGAGGTTCGGAAGCCTCCTTTCAAGAGGCTCTGGAAGCCTCCTTCAAGAGGCCTGGAAGCCTCCTTTCAAGAGGCTCGGAAGCCTCCTTTCAAGAGGCTCGGAAGCCTCCTTTCAAGAGGCTCAGAAGCCTCCTTTCAAGAGGCTCAGAAGCCTCCTTTCAAGAAATTTGGAACCCTCCTTCCAAAAGACTCGAAAGCCTCCTTCCAAGAGGCTCGGAAGCCTCCTTCCAAGAGGCTCGGAAGCCTCCTTCCAAGAGGCTCGGAAGCCTCCTTCCAAGAGGCTCGGAAGCCTCCTTCCAAGAGGCTCGGAAGCCTCCTTCCAAGAGGCTCGGAAGCCTCCTTCCAAGAGGCTCGGAAGCCTCCTTTCAAGAGGCTCGGAAGCCTCCTTTCAAGAGACTCGGAAGCCTCCTTCCAAGAGACTCGGAAGCCTCCTTTCAAGAGACTCGGACGCCTCCTTTCTAGAGGCTCGGAAGTCTCCTTTCAAGAGGCTCGGAAGCCTCCTTTCAAGAGGCTCGGAAGCCTCCTTTCAAGAGGCTCGGAAGTCTCCTTTCAAGAGGCTCGGAAGTCTCCTTTCAAGAGGCTCGGAAGCCTCCTTTCAAGAGACTCGGAAGCCTCCTTTCAACAAGAGGCTCAGAAGCCTTCTTTCAACAAAAGGCTCGGAAGCCTCCTTTCAACAAGAGGCTCGGAAGCTCTTATCAAGAGATTTGGAATCCTCCTTTCAAGAGACTCGGAACCCTCCTTTCAAGAGACTCGGAATCCTCCTTCCAAAAGACTCGGAAGCCTCCTTTCAAGAGACTCGGAAGCCTCCTTTCAAGAGGCTCGAAAGCCTCCTTTCAAGAGACTCGGAAGCCTCCTTTCAAGAGGCTCGGAAGCCTCCTTTCAAGAGGCTCGGAACCATCCATTCAAGAGGCTCGGAAGCCTCCTTTCAAGAGACTCGGAAGCCTCCTTTCAAGAGGCTCGGAAGCCTCCTTTCAAGAGGCTCGGAAGCCTCCTTTCAAGAGGCTCGGAAGCCTCCTTTCAAGAGGCTCGGAACCATCCTTTCAAGAGGCTCGAAAGCCTCCTTTCAAGAGGCTCGGAAGCGTCCTTTCAAGAGGCTCGGAAGCCTCCTTTCAAGAGGCTCGGAAGCGT
Source organism: Armigeres subalbatus (assembly GCF_024139115.2). Classification (NCBI taxonomy): domain Eukaryota; kingdom Metazoa; phylum Arthropoda; class Insecta; order Diptera; family Culicidae; genus Armigeres; species Armigeres subalbatus. Next base: position 220,878,925 of record NC_085139.1, read on the forward strand.
CCTTTCAAGAGGCTCGGAAGCCTCCTTTCAAGAGACTTGAAAGCCTCCTTTCAAGAGGTTTGGAAGCCTCCTTTCAAGAGACTCGAAAGCCTCCTTTCAAGAAGTTTGGAAGCCTCCGTTCAAGAGACTCGGAAGCCTCCTTTCAAGAGGCTCGGAAGCCTCCTTTCAAGAGGCTCGGAGGCCTCCTTTCAAGAGGCTCGGAAGCCTCCTTTCAAGAGGCTCGGAAGCCTCCTTTCAAGAGGCTCGGAAGCCTCCTTTCAAGAGGCTCGGAAGCCTCCTTTCAAGAGGCTCGGAAGCCTCCTTTCAAGAAGCTCGGATACCTTCTTTTAAGAGCATCGGAAGCCTCCTTTCAAGAAGCTCGGAAACCTTCTTTTAAGAGCATCGGAAGCCTCCTTTCAAGAGACTGGGAAGCCTCCTTTCAAGAAGCTCGGAAGCTTTCTTTCAAGAGGCTCGGAAGCCTCCTTTCAAGAGACTCGGAAGCCTCCTTTCAAGAAGCTCGGAAACCTTCTTTTAAGATGCTCGGAAGCCTCCTTTCAAGAGGCTCGGAAGCCTCCTTCCAAGAGGCTCGGAAGCCTCCTTCCAAGAGGCTCGGAAGCCTCCTTTCAAGAGGCTCGGAAGCCTTCTTTCAAGAGGCTCGGAAGCCTTCTTTCAAGAGGCTCGGAAGCCTCCTTTCAAGAGGCTCGGAAGCCTCCTTTCAAGATGCTCGAAGGCCAACTTTCAAGAGGATCGGCAGTCTCCTATCAAAAGGCTCAGAAGTCTCCTTTCAAGAGGCTCGGAAGCCTCCTTTCAAGAGGGTCGGAAGCCACCTTTCAATAGACTCGGAGGTCTCCTTTCAAGATGCTCGAAGGCCAATTTTCAAGAGGATCGGCAGTCTCCTATCAAAAGGCTCAGAAGTCTCCTTTCAAGAGGCTCGGAAGCCTCCTTTCAAGAGGGTCGGAAGCCACCTTTCAAGAGACTCGGAAGTCTCCTTCCATGAGGCTCGGAAGTCTCCTTTCAAGATACTCGAAAGCCTCCTTTCAAAAGGCTCGGAAGTCTCCTTCCAAGAAGCTAGGAAGTCTCCTTTCAAGAGACTCGAAAGCTACCTTTCAAGAGGAACGGAAGGCTCCTTCCAAGAGGCTCGAAAGCCAGTTCATGGCTTCTGTCCAGGTTCGACTAGAATAAATAAACCATACACAACGTCTCAGTTGACGTTGTAACAAATTACATTTCTTGAAATCGTTCGTAAATAGATAAACATAGTTCAAGTAATTGCAAAAGGGAAACCTATGATTAAGTTGAAATATCATAATTAAGAGATCAGCTAGGTTATTTAATTAAACTGTTAGTAAAGCTAGCTGGTATCTTCAGGACATTGGATTGTATTGAAGTTAATAGGCATTGTCTAATTTCTTAGGATACTGTATACTGCACAACTAAATATTTGACCTGCGTACACTGAAGGGATATGGATTGCCAAATTGTCAAGGAGTATACTCCTTTTTTTATTCATATATTTGTTTGGTAGGCACTCTGTGTTCTTAACCGCTACTGTGCCGTGATCTACTATGGTATTTTGCTGTACAGAATCCACACAGAATCTATTTCTAGATATCCATTTTTCGTTATTGTTGGCGTTGCCAGTTCATCATGTCGTGAGTCCATTGTGTCTGTTTGTCCATGTCGAGTATCCAATGATCGTTGCATTGTTCGGTTGTCATTTAATCCGGGTAACGTTGGAGGAATGCCTCCGAGAATAACAAGTTGTCAGTCATCAGGCAGCCGTGACGGCAAGGCGCGTACCCCAAACGCCACCGTATGGGCTGCGGATCCGGCGTCTGACGAGAGTATGGTGGAGGGGCTGAAAATCGAACCCATGACCATTCGCTTATAAGGAGAACGTGTAGCCAACTACGCTACGGGACCCCCCTGAGTATACTCCTATAGCTATAGCTCCTTAGACGTTTTCACAAATATAGCATCTGGGCAGCACCCATTTTACAGTCCCTTACCTATATTACTTGACGGCATTCTAGCCAAATTCATTGATTTTGAGAATGGAGATAAAAGCAGGGTGTGGACCATAACATGAAATTTTTACATGTTGAGTAGTTTATAATTTAAGCATAATAAATCAGGAACTTCCTAGAGTACATACTATAAGGCAAATAATACATCATTCTCCTTCATCGTATTTCTAGCTCAATTAAAAGTTAAATTTATTGAACATTATACCGCATTAATACCTTTTCTATCAAAATCAGCACCCCGTAGAATCCAAATTTTTATCATTACGTTACCTGAAAAAAATAAATGAAACATGGATAAGTTGATGTTATCTTCAAAATTATATTAAAATTCATTATCACAATCGGGTCAAATAATATTGAGAGATCCAAGATGCTGAATGATCATGAATCACTTAATTTACATAACTCCAAAATCGAATTTCAGACCTAGCACCTACATGATGACATCGTTTTCAATGCTAGCAAGTTTAATTTTACCAAACAGAATGGCTACATATGATAGATAGAAAATGGCGTATGGAGTAACTTTTCCGAACCATTACCATGCAAAATAACAACGCAGTGACATAGTCAATCAAAATCAAAACTAACGATGTTGACGATGAACAAAGACTGATGGATAGTCAAATTAAATGCAATTTCCGCTCGATTGACCGGCGCCAACAGCCCTGCACAGCACTGTATGCAAATACGGAAAGCACTACCCAAACTCAGCTTGGCAGGTCTTCAATAATCCGAATTCAACCGAATGTGTTACAACTATTAGGACACCGGGGAAGAAAAATGATAGCGACGTTGAATTAATAAACACCAAAACGCGTGCAAATATTCATACATAATTTGTTGATGGGGGCGACGACGGGAGGCAAACATGACTGTGCTCGGCGACCGACGACAACCACGTCATATCCCAAAGAAAACGAAACAAACAACTGCCAACCGTTTTCCATGCGATTAAGCAGCACTACCAGCAGCAGCAGAGGTACCCATAGGATAGCTGCCAAATGCACTGCAGACCCTCTGCCTGCGTGATGTTCACACTCACTGGTAGCCCACCCCCTATCAGCCATAACACTCGACTATCGACGTGAAGCCATCACATAGCGCACCACACCGCCGAGCGATCGAACGAAACGAACGAACGAACGAACGAGCAATCAACATCCGGAGCGCAGCGGGACCACAAAAGCTGAACAAGCTCTTGCTGTTGTCTGTCATCGGTCCGGTATTGTGTAGTCGTAGTTGTACGTACATGCGAACCACATTGTGCACTACTAATGGCTCCCTGCAATGCATATATCTATCAATAAATTTCCACCCGGCCACAATTTCTATCAATCGGTCAAGCGAAATTAACACAAGTGTATATACAGATGCAGCAATTAATTAACATGGGGCTGAATCTAATAACGTTTAGCTTGCATCGCCGTGAGACTGTTTTATCCACTGATTGTGTTTAGTCTACAGTTTAGTGTTTTAATAGGAACAAACTTGGTAAATGGCAAACTTGGCTTAGTTCAGTAACATAAACTAGATTATAACAAAATTTTTATCATTTATTATAAGTGACGTAATTAGTGGAATTCAATAAACGAACTGTTAGGCAGAGTTGTAGAAAAAACATCGCGGTGGCAGTCTACAGTCCACCATATTGGGGCCATCCAGAAACCACGTGGTCATATTTTTGAAGATTTTCAACCCCCCCTCCCCCCATGTGGTCTATCGTGGTCATATGGCAGACCCCCCCTCCCCCCCCCCTTTGACCACGTGGTTTTTTTTTCAAGCACAAAAATTAAAAAAAAAAACCTATGTAACTAAAACATATGGTTAATCCGATCAATTTTGAAGATGGACAATTTCAACTGATTCAAAATCAAACTAAAACCCAGCATGGAAATTATAAATTTTCATTATTTCGAAGATTTTTATGATGTTATCATGTTGTAATGTGTTTCAGGTATTAGGTTATCTAGAACTCGCATACCTTCGATACATCAAGAGGATACCAAAAAATGCGGACTCGCGAATATGTTATAAAAATTTCGAGAAAAATTTGTAATGGTTTAGAAATTTTCCAAAATATCCTTAATTATTTTAATTTCTTTATTGGTGATTTTTTAAAATACATAATTGCAATTTTTGCTTTTACAAGTGCTAATTTATTATTGTTTGTGGAAAATTTTCAACTGTTTATGGATATTTTGCATTATTTGCAGTAATTCTATATTTATTTAATACTCATACCCTGATTTCTTTATTGGCACTTTCCAATTCTATTATGGAAAATTTCTATTTTTTCTCTAATAAATAATCTAGAGCTGGCTCAAAATTTCTAATTCTTCATTGAAATTTTATTTTGATATTGACTCGTGGAATCCAATGATGCCATACTAAACATATTTTCTCGGTCACTCTGATGTCTTTCGAATAATTTCCCAAGGAACTTCTATTCCATATCTCGAATATGCTTCAGTCAATGGTGGACTCATAGAAGAATGAATGTATTATAGATCAATTATCATTTTGGAGTTCGGATCATTCGATTTATCCAATTAACCAAATTATGAATGATGTATGATATAATATCCCATTAGGTCCATTGGGTTGATATGACAATTGTTATTTGTACAAGCTACTACAGACTTTTTAGTTAAAAAAAATATGTTGAGCTTTTTAATGGAATGTCTTTACTTGTCTTAAATGGGAAGGTATTTAATTCCACCACTTGATTGTACCTTGACAGATACGTATTTCGACCTCAACAGTAAGGTCGTCTTCAGTGTTTCGTACTTGACTCGACTTAGGTTATACAAAACTTTTAGGTTTTAAAAAACGTCCTGGAAGTCGTAATGTTTGAACTACTTAATCATTCAAGTCCGTGAACCCAGTGCTTCTAAGGCCCTATAAAAAAGGCATAGTCATTGTGCAGCTTGATGTTGACTCAAGATAATTTTGGGTACCTTGTCTCTTAGATCTCATGTTAATGGAAATTAGGATCATATGCTTATTTCATCGGATTGGGTACATACCGATGATGAGGACATTACAAATGTCATGATTGATCACCCGAGAAGTCGTGGGCTGAACTTGAGAGCAATCACTGGCTTAACGTTCAGGATGACCCATCTTATCTGAGTGTTCAGAATGATTAAAACATTTCAACTTCATTTGCATGCTCTTAGAATCGAAATCTTCCCAAAGTTTCGGATAACTGAGTTTTCAGGTTCAGTCAAATTTGAGCTCCCATATTTTTTTCTGTAAAACCAATACCTAGATGAACAATTTTACTGAAGAAAATGGTGGTCTAGCTCTCTTTGTGATTTAATAGACAATCTAAAACGCTGGGCATATATGCTGACCCATCCGTCCTGAAAGGGTTGAGATTTGTTTTGGAATTCAATTTCAATCGTTATTATAACACTATTTATTACCCTAGATTGTTTTAGGAATTGGAGTGTTTTTTTCTGGAACACTGCCACTTTTTTTCATATCGTCGGACTCTTCTTAGTTCTAAGACCCTTTTATGAATTTAAAAAGCATTTTATTTAGAATTTCATGTTGATTTTTTAAATGCAAACTTCTCTATGTCATAACCTTTTTCATACGCACTACTAGAATTTTGTGCATTATTGATCGAAAAATTTAAAAATGCACCTAAATGTTCTAATTAGGTGCATTATTAAATTTTTCGATCAATTAGCCTACTTATTCAATATCATAAGAACTAGGCTTCTTAATCCTAAATAATTGCCTACATGTATTGCTTGGATGAATTTTAAATTCCAAGATCTTCCTAATTTTCAAGAATAATTATTCTGGAGTGGCAAGGGAAACCCTTAAGAATAGTTAGAAGATATTCTTCGGAGTCTCCACGGAAAAATCTTCAGTATTTCAACGATTTTTCGAAGTTCTGTGGAAAAGTTCCTAAAAAAGGTTCGGTAGAAATTTTGAAGAACTAGAAGAATCCGTAGAAGGATCCTAAATGCATATTTACGATGAAAATTCCAATAAACATCAAATTCCGAAGAACTTCCGGCATAAATTAGAAAAAAAATTCAGCTTACTTTTTTTACAGAATCTCTAAAGATTTTTTTCAAAATCCTGGGCAAATTTAATGAATCTTCAAAGGAAATTCTTCTAAATTTCCAATGGAAATTTTTTTCGTTTTTCAAAAAAAAATCTTAGAAATTTTCAGCAGTTTTTTTAATTTCCAAAAGAAATTATTTGGAGTAAACCAAAATATTTCCGATGAAAATTCCTAAGATTTTCCAGTAGAAAATCGAAAAAAAGTTCATCTAAAACACCAATAATGAGTTTCTCGAGGATATTTCGATGTTTTTACAAGTGGAAATAACGAAAAAAATTGCACTTTTGTAGTACTTGTGACAACCTTCTTTAGAAGCAATTCCAATAGGAATTCCTTAGAAAATTAAATCAAAATTTTAAAGATTTTCTGATGTGAAAATTCCTTAAAATTTTAAATCATTTCTTGTGCTTCTTTGCATGGTAAAGATTTAAAGCAATGTTTAGCTGAACCTACAAATAAATCAAAATGACTTTCCGAAGAAGAATGAATTTCCCATGAAATTTTGGAAGAATTTATGGTGCAAATTTAAAAAAACGAACCTTGAGAATTCTAAAGATTTATTCTTTGAAAATCCAAAGTATTTTTTAAGATAATCCATAGACTCTTCCGTGGAAATTCTAAATAATGCCTCGAATGAAAAATATTTGGAAAATTTAAAAATGTGATAGAATTCACAAAGAGCGTAAAAATTTCATTTCAAAATTCCAAATTTGAAAACAAAATCCTAAAACAAAAATCAACGGTAATATCAAAGTGTGTCATGTGGCATTGGCTATTTAATTTCTCATGAAAATTCAGAAGATTTTTTCTTGAAAAATTTAGAAGTCTTCTTCTTCTTCTATGGCTCCATATTCTAACTGGAAGTTGGTCTGCTTTTCAACTTAGTTTATTCTATTAGCATTTCCTCAGTTATAAATTGAAAGTTTTAAATGCCAGCAATTGTACGATTATATATCTTGTGTAGCAAGTACGAAGGATACATTATACCTAGGGTGTCGACAATGTTTGACACCCGAAAACATCCTAGACAGGAACGAGAATCGAACTCGTCATCTCCGGATTGGCAATCCTATGCCTTTGCTCGTAAGGCTAACTGGAGATTAAACATTTTGAAGTGCACTCCCTAAAATGTTCGAAAACTTATTTTGGAAATGAAATAGAATTTCTGGTGAAGATTCGGAAGAACTTGTCGAAGAAACTCATTAGAATGTAAAAAAATATGAAAATATGAACATTTTTTCCACCGAAAATTATATGTATTTCCCACGAGACTGTTTTGAATTTTCAGACAGAATTCACATGGAATTTTTTCGGCGTTTACACTGGCGATATTTTGTTTTTTTTTCATGACCAATTTGTAGCAAAATTTTCCAGAGAGAATTGCTCAAAAACATTCTGAATGCTAGCACTTTATCAGGATTGTATGAAGTAAGGTCAAAGTTTTACAGGAAATTTTTTACTGGATTTTTCCTGAATATCCACAAGACATTCTTTTGAAGATTTTTCTTGAATTATTGTAAAAACATGAACAGTTTTCAAAATTGTAGCTGTAGTCCGCTGATGCAAAAGTGTCGGCGGCGTGATGCCAAAAACCATCTGCGGCGGAATTTGAAAAAATAATTTTTTCATTTTTCTTTCCCAATTTTTTTTGGTGAAAATTGAGACTGAAACGCAACCTGCTTTTTCGTTTATTTTTTTTTATGGAAATAGGATCTAAAGCTAAGTTGGCCAAATAACGCAGATATGCATCGGCGTTGCGACCGACGCTGCGTTACCGGGTTTTCTCGATGCTTAATGCTAAATTCTTTTTAACACTGAGTTGAAAAGACGCTACGTGGGCATCGGCCCTAAGATGCGCTTTGCGTTTAATGATTAAATCATTAAATTTTGATGATTTGTATTTTTTACACCGCTATTGTTATTTACCAAAAATTTTAGTGTAAAAAAAAACCACGTGGTTCGAGAGCAACACCCCCCCTCCCCCCATGTGGCTTATCGTGGTCATTTTCCAAACCCCCCCCTCCCCCCCTATATGACCACGTGGTTTCTGGACGGCCCCATTCATACAGCACATTTTGGAATTCAGCTTCTGAAATGAGTTGTTGACAAACTACTAAATTATCGAACCCAAATTACTAAATGATCCACCCAACCAATGATTATTAGATTTTCTTACAATTTTTCATAAGAACCTACCAAAACCTGTATAAGAACTGGGCATGTGTAAAAATGCTAGATTCTTATACAAATATTGTATGAGACCTTACAATTTTGCAAGCTTTTCTTCATTCATAGCATTTATTTAGCTTACATCTAAACAGATGACACTGAATCAACAATTTGACGCCACAATACACGGTTCGAGGCCGCATCTTTCCATCCACGAAAGCGCCCCACGCTCGCCAAGTCGTTTTGCACCTGGTCTGCCCACCTCGCTCACTGCGCTCCACGCCGTCTCATGCCTGCCGGATTGGAGGCGACTACCATCTTCGCAGGGTTGCTGTCCGGCATGCTTGCAACATGTGCTGCCCATCGTACCCTTCCTGCTTTAGCTACCTTCTGGATACTGGTTTTGCCGTAGAGCTGGGCGAGCTCGTGGTTCATTCGAGGCCACCACACACCGTCTTCTTGCACACCGCCAAGGATGGTCCTAAGCACCCGTCTCTCGAATACTCCGAGTGTTTGCAAGTCCTCCTCGAGCATTGTCCATGTTTCATGTCCGTAGAGGACTACCGGTCTTATCAGCGTCTTGTACATGATACATTTGATGCGGTGGTGAATCTTTTTTGACCGCAGTTTCTTCTGGTTCCCGTAGTATGCCCGACTTCCACAGATGATGCGCCTTCGTATTTCACGACTAACATTGTTATCGGCCGTTAGTAAGGATCCAAGGTAGACGAATTCCTCAACCACCTCTAAGGTATCCCCGTCTATCGTAACACTGCTTCCCAGGCGGTCCCTGTCGCGCTCGGTTCCGCCCACTAGAATGGACTTTGTCTTCAATGCACTCATCACCAGTCCAAGTCTTTATCAACCTAATTAGTTTATTCGGAAATCCGTTTTCGTGTGTTAGCTGCCACAGCTGGTCCCGATCGATTGTATCATTTGCGGCTTTGATCTGTAGTAGAGCGCTCACCCATAAATCCGGCCTGGTACTGCCCACAAACTGTTTTGCGATTGTCGCGATTTCAACAATGCTGTTCTCACAACTGGCCCTCTACTAAAATTTCAATTTCTGTTCGCTTCATACTCGTCGCTCGCTTGTGACACCTATCCATACTGTTCTTCATTGTTGCGCCCCCTTTTACTTTGAGCTTTAGATGTTGTACTCACCGATAAATGTCAATAAATCAATAATGATATAACCTTATAGACTCGGACACTACTGAACCGATCGGCGCGAAAATTTGTATGCATGGGTTTTTGGGTCCGGGGAAGGTTCTAAGATGGTTCGAGACCCCTCCCCACTTTGGAAAGGGAGGCTCCCATTCAAATGAAACACCATTTTCTTCATAACTCGAGATCTAAGCGAAACGAAGTTCGTCGGGTCTGCTAGTTATTAATAAAATTAATATAAGTTTGAGTGAAGCCAGATGAGCGCGCGGTGTTTTAATATGAGGGAAATTTTCGACTAAAAAATATAAACAAACAACAAACCAAGAGTTTTCTACTTCTATGTCTGGTTGTCAAAAAATGGATCAAATTTATGGGTAATAATAAAAATTGCCATGCTAATAAAAGAAAGGTGGACCTGTTCCAATAATAAGAGTTAGAAGTGAATAGTGAGAAATAAGAGCTGATAAGTGAGAAACAAGAGGTGTGAAGCGAGAAGCGAAAAATGAGAAGCGAGAAGGAAGAAGTAAAAAGTGGATGAGAAGTAAGATGTGCGAAGTGAGAAGTGCAAAGTGAGAGATAGGAAGGTAGAAATGAGAAGTAAGAAAACGGTAGCGAGAGGTGAAATGTGAAATTTGAGAACGGTGAAGTAAGGATTGAAATGCGAGTAGTGAGAACTAAAAGATGAACAGTGGAAAGTGATTTTTGAAAGTGATTTTGATGAGATGTAAGATGTGAGAAATGAGAAATGAGAAGTGATAAGTGAGAGCCGAGAACTGAGTTGAAAACAACAAATTCCAAGTGAGAAATTCAATACGAGAAGTGAGATGTAAGATGTGAGAAGTGAGAACGAGAAGTGATTAGTAAGAGCCGAGAAGTTGGTTGGAAGCGACAAATGAGAAGTGAGAAATTCATTACGAGAAGTGAGATGTAAGATGTGAGAAGTGAGAAGCAAGAAGTGAGAAGTAAGAAGCCAGAATTGAATGGAGAACTGAGTTGTGCGAAATGAGATGTGAGAAGTGAGGAGTGAGAAATGAAAAGTAGTGAGATGTGAGAAGTGAAAGCAAGAAGGGTGAATGTTAGCCGACGCGCGTCTAGCGCACCTTCCAGTATCACCTTAATAAATCTACTACTACACTTTAAAGTTTTTCTAAATACGGGAGGCTATCAATCACCACATGGGAGGTATGATAATAGATGAGAGGAGAATAGAGGACAAAAACAAAGATAGATAGTTAGCAAGCCAAAGCGAACTGATATTTCCAATCAATTAAGAATAATTTGTTTCCCCAACCTTTCTATAAAGTTGTTTGAAGCGGAGATAATAATTTAGAGCCGGTAAGCCATGAATGTTATATCGAATCAAATAAATAACCGATATGTGATTCATAACTAGGTTTTACACTACTAGCAAGTTGAATTCCGCCAATCATTGTGAAGAAGTACTAGATTATACAGGTGAGATTGATAATTATGACTACAACATGAATTATGCTCATTAATCTATCATTAGGCCGCTCAAGTCCAGCACATGGAGTAGTTCCAGAACGAAGCAATTGTGATTATATACAGGAACTAAACGTAAGTGCTCATAAAAGTTAATTGTCAATTCTATGTCACTTCTTGCATAGGGGTTCACCCCACACTTTTCAAACGGAACAGATGCTATGAACTAATACTGAATTAAAATAATTTACCCCCTATCACACAAATAGTGAACGTTAAGAATATTATAACTGATACACAACATAATATGCCATTCAACAGGAAAATTATATTCTTCCAAAACCGAGCTGTTTGCGTTTGTATTTCCTGCCGGTCGAAGAATAGTATTTCGAAAAATAACTCCCGTTGAAACGACTTTCAACAGTGAAGTTAGAAGATGTGTGTGAAGTGAGAAGTGAGAAGCGAGAAGTGAATAGTGAGAAATGAGAAATGAGATAAAGATGTGATATGTGAAAAGTGAGAAGTGAGAAACGAGAAGTGATAAGTGAGAGTCGAGAAATGAGAAGCTATAATGAGAAGTGAGAAGTGAGAAATTTGATACGAGAAGTGAGATGTAAGAAGTGAGAAACGAGAAGTGATAAGTGAAAGCCGAGAAGTGAATGGAGAGATATACTCAGGCAGCAAACCGGAGAAAGTGCTCAGAGCAAAGCCAAACAATATGCGACAATAGGCCAAACGTTGTCGTGACGGAGCAGATCAGGGTGTATTGGAGCCTGAAGCGCGTTGACCCGAGAAGGCAACTTCTCGGCCCAAAAAGCGAAAGGGACCAACCAACCAGACAAGCGATCGAAAATCCCTGGAAACTGGTTAGTAGCTCAAAGCGGACAGAATAGAGGCCTTGTTGGTGAAAACTGATAAACATAAGCACGCTGACGTCGATGCAGGTGACCGAAAAGCTTTCGGTGCTATAACAGGTGCGCGGTGCGCGAATCGTTAGACTGGTGAAATGATCTTGGTTCTGAAACGTGGAGCGCAAGCTAGCTGGACGACTGGCCCAAAGAGATCTTGGGTGACGGCGCCGAGGTAAGGTCGTTGGACACGGAAGTGACCTTCCAGTGCAAGCAACTTGACGAGGTCACGAACGCTAGCCTACCCTAGGTCATGGAGCGGGCGATGTTGAAATCGGCTGGTCAATAAGCCTAATAATCAAACTTTAGCCACCTTCAGTGGACAGGTACTATTGGTGCTTAGAGTCGGGACATAAGTCCTACGACTTTAAGGGCCCAGACCGTAGCTACCTGTGTCGTCATTATGGAAGGGCACAAGGCGCAGGAATGCATCTGTCTAGCAGTTGTTGTGGCAGTCGGTCTCGGAGTCAAGGACCGATGTCGCTCTCCTGTCCGACCCGTACAACATCCCTGACTCGGGTCGTTATTTACGTGACTATTTTCCCGTGCATCTCGGAATTTATTCCATGTACCACAAGGAGCATGCAACATATTTGAAACAGATAGACAGACCTTTACTTACGCGTGTAGATCGAAAGGGCTTGCTGCAGGAATTGAAACAGGTCGACAGACCTTTGGTTACGCGTGTAGATCTAAAAACCTTACTCATGTTTTTTTTTTGATAGCCAAGAAGTTATGTTGTGTACATATTCTATTGTATCTACAATAAGGAGCATGCACCACATTTTCAAATAGGGTAACATACCTTTGGTTACGTGTGTAGATCTAAAGGCCTTACTCAAAGATTTATTCTGGATAGCCAAGAGGTTATGCTGTGTACACATTCTATTCTATGTAATGTGCATGCACCATATATGAAACAGGTTGACAGACCTTTGATTTTGCGTATAGATCAAAAGGTTTTACTTCAGGAATTTCTTGGATGGCCAAAAAATTATTCCTCACACACATTCTATTCTATGTACCACAAAGAGCGTGCACCATATTTGACCCGTGGTTACCCGTGTAGATCAAAAGGCATTACTCCATGAATTTCTTGAATGGCCAAGAAGTTATTCTTCATACACATTCTATTCTATGTAGCACCACAAAGAGCATGCACCACATTTGGAAGGTCGATGGCCCTTTGGTTACACGTAAAAATAGCGAAAACCCGATTTTTTATTAAAAGTAGTTTTTTACGCGGTTTTCGGGATTTAAGGATTTTTTTTACGCGGATTTTTTCAAAAGTTTTTTAAACGTGGTTCTTCAAAAAGGTTAGGAAACACATGAAAACCACAAAAAATCGATTTTTAGTGAAGTCGTTTTTTACGCGGTTATCATTTGCGCGAAACGTATCCCCCGCGTAAAAATCGACTCCAGTGTAGCTGTTATATTTAGTGAACACCAATCATCAAAGGAAGGGCATGCAAATGTATACTAGTTGAGCTGTACCTGTGTTTTTAGTTAATTATTCATTATTGTTATCTTTCAATTTGGTGGAATGCTTAAGATGTCAAGAATAGGTATTTTACCCTATATACAGTCGACTCTCTACATCTCGATGTTCTGTATCTTGATATCTCTCCCTCGATGGCTTCCTCGGTCCCTTCAATCTACATACAGGGGATGGACAAAATAAGTAGGATAGGCAATTTTTTGGTAAAATTAGATGTGTTGTAACTATGTCAGTTATCATCCGATTTTGACAATTCAGGCATGCCTGAACTAGAAAATTAATGCAGTTTCCGACTATGGCCACAGGACTTAACCACAGTTGTGGTTAAAATCTGAATAATATTAGTAACCACCACAAATGAAGTAGGGCTCTTGCCGATTGGAACCATATATTGGGATTTGGAATCGGACCAGAATCGGCTATTTCTTTATAATCGGTTCCGATAGATACTTATCAAAGGGGTCGAGCCACAACTTCATTTGAATCTCGCTTTTTGATAGATCGTCCCCTATAATTTTATTCCAGATGGCTTCTAATGTGTCAAGAATGAAAAACCAATTGATTAAACGGATCATGGAGTAGCTGGGATGCCCCCGGGGAACCTGTGAATGGGGACATTTTAGTTTTATCACCAAAATCAGTAATTCGACGGCTGTTTTCTCATGGTTTTCGATCAAGAAGCGAAGTATGAATATAAAATGGTCCATTGACGGCTCTGGCCGATTTCTGGACCTACGGATTGGCCCCGGGGAACCAGTGGAAATGGACATTTTAGTTTTAGCACCAAAACCAGTCATTCAACGGCTTTTTTTCATAGTTTTCGATCAAGAAGCGAAATATTAGTAAGAAATGGTCCATTGACGGCTCTGACCGCTTCCACATTTTAATTTAAGCATCATAACCAGTCATTTGACGGCTCTTTTTTCATGGTTTTCGATCAGGAATCGAAGTATGAATACAAAATATACCATTGATGGATCTGACCACTTTCTGGACCTACTTATTTTGTCCATCCCCTGTATATTTAGGCATTCTACATTTCGATAACCTCCCTATCTCGATATCTCTCTATCTCGATGTGATCTGATCATATTTTGTTCTGGATTCACTCTCCTTGTGTCGATATGTTCAAATTTTTAGGCTACTAGACCATCTGTGGACAATAACAAACATATCAACAAGAGGAAATGACATTTGTTTTGTTGTCGTTTTTCATAGCAACGAGCTTTTTTTGGATCTAGTACCCATTTCAATTTTCCTTCCATTGCTCGATCTCTCCCTATCTCGATGGTCCCTACCAGGGTTTCGACTTTTCGTTTCAATGACACCAAAGCAAGCGTTTTTAAGGCCAAGGTAAAATCTTTTTTCGTTGTTTATTTCTAGGATCATCTTTCACTCATCTATCTTTCTTCAGAATTAGCCTGGGAAGATAAACGAAAATCTTGCCTAATAAATGAAAATCTTTTTCGTTTCCTCACTTTTACCTCTCACTCACTTTTCGCGAGAATTATCGCAGAACAATTACAAAATTGTATGGCCGCACCGGGATTCGAACCCAGAATAGTAACAAAAATAGCTGTGGGGATGCGCTTCCTCTAGCCACACCACCACGCTATCTAGGGGCCCCACACACGCTCCGACATGTTGTACAACTTTAACTCCACCCCCAAGTTTATGCGACCAATTCAGTTTGTACAACCGGCTGACGAACAGTTGGTACAACCAAAACTCCATCAAAAGTAATATTTAGTCATTTTCTTTCTGTATATGCTGATGTGTTCGGTGCTTTTTCACGAATACTGAATTGGATTAATTGAATTGGAATGGAATTGGATTGGAGTGCAATTAGATTGGAATTGAATTGGAATGGGATTAAAATTAGATTGGCTGTTTTTTAGTGATGATGGATTGGAATGCGATTGAAATCTGTTTAGAGTTGGAATTGTATTTGATTATGAAGTGGATTTGAATTGTATTGGAATCGGATTTTCACAGTCCATACAGGAATTCCTTCGGATGCTCCTCCCGGAATTTCTCCGTAAGTTCTTTCTGGAATTCCTCCGGAAGTTTATTCTGGAATTCCTCCAGCAGTTCCTTCTGGTATTTGTCCGGAAGTTCCTACAGGAATTTCTCCGGAAGTTCCTTCCGAAAGCTCTTCGCGGAATTCCTCCGGAAGCTTTCCCTGAATTTGTCCCAGAATTTATCCGGAACTTCCTCCCTGAATTCTACCGGAAACTCTTCCCGGAATTCCTCCGGAAGTTTCTCCAGAAAATAGAATTGGATTGTTCCAAGTTCAAGTTCTTCCAAAAATTCCTCCTGGAACTCCTCCGGAAATTCTATCCGCAATTCCTCCGGAAGCTCCTCCCTGAATTCCTCCATAAGTTCTTCCTGTAATTCCTCCAGAAGTTCTTCCCGGAATTCTTCTGGAAGTGCCTCCCGGGATTCTACCGGAGTTCGAAGTTCAAGTTTCTCCCAGAATTCCTACGAAAGTTCTTCCTGGAATTTCTCCGTAAGTTCTTGCCGGAATTCCTGCAGGGAGTTGTTCCCGGAATTCCACCGAAAGTTCCTCCAAGCATTGCTCCGGAAGCTCTACCCGGAATTCAACCGGAAGCTCCTCCAGATGTTCCTCCCAGAGTTCCTCCGAAAATTCCTTCCGGAGTTCTTCCGGAAACTTCTCCGGAAATTCCTCCAGGAAATCCTCCAGAAGTTCCTTCAGGAACTTCTTAGAAGGTTCCTCCTGGAATTCCTCAGGAAGCTTCTCCAGCAATTGCTCCGGAAGTTCAACCCGGAATTTAACCGGAAGTTCCTCCGGATGATCCTCCCGGAACTCCTTCGGATGTTCCGCCCAGAGTTCCTCCAGAAAATCCTACGAAAACAACTCTGGAAATTCCTTCAGGAAGTCTTCCTGAAGCTCTTCCAGGAATTCCTCCGGAAGTTCCGGGTTTCTCCAGAAGTTCCCTCTGAAATTCCGAAATTCTTCCAGGAATTCCTCAGGTAGTTTCTCCTGGATTTCTTCCAGAAGTTCCTCCAGGAATTCCTCCGCAAGCTTCTTCAGCAATTCCTCCGGAAGTTCCTCCAGGAACTCCTCTGGAAATTCATCCCGGAGTTCCTCCAGAAATTCCTTCCAAGAAATCCTCCTGAAGTTTCTCCAGGAATTCCTTCAGAAGCTCCTCCAGATTTTTTTCCGCAAGTTCCTCCAGGAATGTCTCCGGAAGTTCGTCCAGGAATTCCCTTGTAAATTTCTCCGTAGTTCCTCCCGGAATTCCCTCGGAAGTTGCTCCAGAAATTCTGGTTGCTCTGGAATTTTTCCAAGGATTTCCTCCGGAAGTTCCTCAAAGAATTTCTACGGAAGTTCCTACAGGAATTCCTCCTGTAGCTCCTCCAGGAATTTCTGCGGAAGTTCCTTCAGGAATTGCAAAAGAAGTGCTTCCTGAAATTCCTCTGGGTGTTCCTTCAGGAATTCCTCTAGGAATTTCATCGGAAGTTCCTCAATAGATTTCTCCGGAAGTTCCTCTAGGAGTTCCTCCATGTATTCCTCTTGGAATTCTTCCGGAAGATCCTCCTTGAGTTCCTTTTGAAAGTCCTCAATGTATTCCTCGTGAAATTCTTTCGAAAGTTTTTTCACTTTCAATCTGGGGATTTTCCATAGTAAATTCTTTAAAATTTCTTTAGAATATTTTCTGAGAATCTGTCAATGAATTCCACTAAAAGTTGCTTCAACATTTCAAGCGTGAATTCTTCCGAAAACTTCCCCGATTTTTTTAAGATATGCTCCCTCGGAAATCCTATCAGTAATTCCGCAATCAATGCCTCTGAGAAGTTCTATAAAAGTTCTCTCTGGAGTTTATTAAGAAAATCCCCTAAAACTCTTTTTAAATAACTTTTCTAACCTAACAAACATTACCTACTCAATCACAGAATTTCCCGCCGAAAATAAAAAAAAAAATCTCTAGATAGTCCAGATAGTTCCAGATAGTGGAAGTATTTTCAAATGAAGTTCATATGGAATTTTTCATAAAACCTCTGACTCTGAAATTCATGTAGGAATATCTATTGGCGTTATAAGAGCATTTCCATAAATTCCCGAATAAAAATGCGGGACATTTTTTTAAAATAATTAAATTGTCATTCAGTTTGAGAACAAAATAGGTTTGACCGAGCATACGCTGTATAACAAGGGGCCTAGTGGCCAAGCGGCGTGGTCAATTTTCATACGGCGGCGGCGTAAGAAAATCACCGGCGGCGGCGGCGCAAGAAAATCATCGGCGGCGGCGGTGATTATTATTATTATTATCGCATATTATCTTATTTTCTGTATTATCGCAAAAATCACTTTCTGCTCCTGGGTATTCTACCAGAAGATTTGAAAGCAACAATGTTGTACAACATCACCACACACAATGCAACTTAGTTGTACAACATTTGACTCCGCCCATCACAAGTCGGAGCAAAATCAAACTGTTTTGATTTCATCCGACCAAATTTACAACTTTGAAACCGTCCGTCCGACAGTCGTACAACTAGCCCACAGACGGTCCGACTTTACTCCGACCGAACCAAATTTCCTGGGGGCGGAGTCAAAGTTGTACAACACGTCGGAGCGTGTGTGGGCCCCTATGAAAGCGCTATGCTGTTTGGTCCACATTATAAGACCTACTTTTGATTCCGGACCCTAAAAGCTCGGGTTCGGAGGGAAACCGGCAGCAAACCCAAGACTGCTGGTTTAGAGCCAACGGCAGTCTTTTGGGCGGGTGCCCAAGAACTCTTTTGGATTCCGGGTCTCAGGGCGTACGGACGCTGGGGTGATTTTGGATCACGGAAACCTATATCGTACGTATTACTTACGGTCAAACAGCGCTTTATTGGGCTCCACACACAGGACTGTCGAAAGGGCGGCTTCTTAGAACGGACCGGTGACGGAATAGCGACGACGAGGATAGCGATCGTCCGATTGCGGGGACGCTCCAAACTGCACGGACAGGCAAGAACTTCGAGAGATTATTTCACCTGGCCAATCGGCGGCGAGGAAGAGGTGGTGCGTGGACTTCTCGAAACAAAGGCGATGGTGGCGGCCACGTTGGATTACGGCGATGACGGTTATACGATGACGGCTTCGGACCGGGTGGTGCCGGGAGAACGTGGTAGTGGCCCCAAGGGCCGATCGTCGGCTTGATGACCGCTGAATACCTCCGGGGCAGACTGGCAGCGTGGGTTGGAGCTTGGCGAACGTCACGGAATTGATCCCAGCGGAGGTGCGCTGCGATGGCGTCTTTCGGGAAACAGAATGGCGGCTTCGTTGGAGGTCGTCTGGTTCGAGGCTCGTGGAATCCAGTCAGCTCGCCGGTAGCGGACGTAGTGTCTTTCACTTCA
Organism: Armigeres subalbatus; assembly: GCF_024139115.2. Classification (NCBI taxonomy): domain Eukaryota; kingdom Metazoa; phylum Arthropoda; class Insecta; order Diptera; family Culicidae; genus Armigeres; species Armigeres subalbatus. Next base: position 220,897,573 of record NC_085139.1, read on the forward strand.
GGGTTTGTGGCAACGGTCTGGTTGCAACGGACGGCTTGCGGCGGCTACGGCGCTTCGATGGCCAGCCAAATACGCTTGGATGTCGGTTATCAGCCCGATAAACCGGGTGATGGATTGCCGAAAAATGTCACGAAACACCACTCGGATCTGTTTGTCAACTCACTGACGGGTTTTTAATCCACCTTTCGCAATCGGATCATTAAAAAAACGTGCGTATACTGCGAGCTACCGGGTATAAAAAAAATGCATCCTATTTTTGTTTGCAAAAGCAGATAAGTCGTTTTGAAAATTAGGTACTGAAATGGTTTTTGCTCGTATCCGCGTTCGATTAGATTAGATTAGATTAGTATCCGCATAACTCGAAAAGGTTGGATTTTCTTCATTCATTCAGCAGATAGTTTGCCAATGTTTGCCATAGTTTCTGACGGGTTCATATGAAATTTCTTCATGCGAAAATCATGAATAAAGCTGACTAGGGTAAAAGTTTCGATAGCCGTGAGTGTTCCTATAGTTGCGGTATGATAAGTTGGTTTCACACAGTCTACGTATTAAACGTATGACAGACTTGGTGTGAGTGGACAAATAGTGATTGAACTTGCTTAGTTCCTCCACTATTTTGACTTTTACCCTAAATCGTGAAAAACTAAAACTAAGATTCATAAGGAATTTTGCATGGGCTGTTCACAACGCGCATTTCTGCCTACTAAGCAGGACAACGTCTGCCGGGTCAACTAGTATGCAATTCAATTTCAACAGTTTAAAATGCAATGTGACACAATAAAACTTGAGTTATTCCATTTTATCCAACTTCTTTGTTATTATCGTTTTCAATGTCTCTTACTTAACCGATTGTATTTGCTCAGTACGATTATCATCCTTCCAAACATTTGATCTGTATCCCCGAAAACTTCACTGCCTGAAGGTTAGTTGATTATGAAAAACTTTCAGCTACCCTTCCCGACCAACGATGAACCGAAATCACCGAGAACAATGCCAGAAAATTGTTTCATCAGAAGTCATTGCTCATAACCATTTTTTCATCTTGTTTGTTCGCAAACCGTCCCGAGCAAAGTTCATTAGATAGCACCGCTCCTGGAACGAGTCTCCATTACTCTCATCTATTTGCCGGAATGTCATAATGCAAATCTCATCGAGCCACAGTCGATGTCAGGGCTCAGGGCAGCATCCGTGTGCTTGTGCACTTGCACATTCGCCCACATCATTGGGTCCTTGTTGTCTGCCGTTTAGTTTGCTCGCTTCATTTCGTTTACGGCTGCCGCCGCCGGCACTATCTCCTATCCCCATTCAAAAGATCGTAGATTGAAACAAGCAGCTTCGGGAAGCCACATCCGATCCGATTAGCGTCAGATTTTCCCGCCCCATCGCCCCAAATGAATCGGAAAAGGAATGGGTTCTGATGCTGGTAGGTGTACGTTTCCACTCCCCCCTCTCCACGCCCGACGCCGGTCGCCAGGAGACGAACCAACACACAACACACTATCCCTTTGTTTCCAGCGTCGGATTCTGCCATGGGCAGGATGCGAAGAACCTCATCTAGATTCGTCTCGCATCTTCATCATACCAACCCCAATCCGAAAAGCAAAGAAACTTAGAAGACGGGGGGTGCGCGAGGGCGTTGATATAATGACATGACACTTTCCTCGCGTCTTCATTCGGCCATTATCTTCGTAAATCCCCCCGCACCCGCGCGCAAAGGATCAAGCAGAAAGGATTCAACACGACCAACAGCAGCACCCTCTAATGAAAACGCGATACATTTCCACTACTACCCGGGCAATCCACTCAACGAACATACATACACACACCCTCTATGTCCGTGACACACGGCGGGATGGGGAGCCGGGGACAAATGGAAGAAATGAAAAGCAAACCTTGTGATTGTGAAGTAGAAGAGCTTTTCTTTGTCGAGTGTCATCACATGGCTGAGGGTGTCCTTTTGGGGGCCGCCCCACCGTATGCTATCCTGTGCGCTTGCCAGCGCACCAAGCAGCCGCCTAGTCCGTCCTTTAAGCTGTGCTCAAACTTGGAGAGATCCGCAGAAGCGATGGAAATCTTTAAGCGTTTCTTTAAATACTCTTCCCGCACGCGTCCCGCTTCGATTGGATACAGAAAAGCTGAAAGTTTCGGAAGGAGTGCTGCGAACTATGACCAACTTCGAAGCGGAATGGGTGAAATAAAATTACCGAACAAGGGAGTTTTTCACTTTTGTTGACACTTGGATAACTCCAGCTGGCTTTGTTTAATTGAAGAGTTTGACTGTATCGCTGCTGGTCGTGGAAAAAAAACTTTTCCGACTGCGGGCGAAGCTGATTGCCGGCTTTTCTGAGAACGAATTTTCTCCTGATAGAGGAAAGGGGTCTGATTGCAGAGTTGCTTTTCTTGACATAGCGGTTCGGTTGAGGTCAACTGAGGCGTCAGTTGCGGCCAGAAGGTGTGGTTTTAAGACAACCCGATTGGCAAACTGGCATTTCATGTAGTATCGGCCCGCACGTTCCATCTCGTTTTTAACTCATCAACGAAAAAGCAAACTTTAAGTTCGCATTCCAGTTCAAGTTATTTTTGTGGGAAATGATCTTGTTGCAATTTTAACTGCTCGATAGTTCTTTCTTGTTGACGAGAAATTTATTTTGTTTGTGATTCGCAGCGTACACCACACAAAGGTTGTGATACCACAAGCTAATAAGTTTCTCGCGAACTGAAAAATGTGCTCTACTACGATTTACTAATACCGAGATCAGATTTTAGGAAAACTTGAAATTCAAATCGCTATAATACCGTTTCGACTCAAATCCCAAACAGACTCATATTTCGAACACTCATCACATGAATTTGTTTTTTTTTAATTCTTTATTTAGGTGTTTTTTAATTCTAGATTAATTTTAACACCGGATGGAAAGGAGCTTGAGGAGCTCCCATCGCGGTCCAACCAACGGTACCGCCACGATGCCTATTTGTGTCTGATGAAAAGAGGGAAGGGTGGGCCGGAGGGGCCCCCCTTGCGTGCCAACCTAGGGCTCGCCCGTTGATTTACTTATTACTATTTTGATTAATCTAACACATTAAAAATCAAACTTATTGTAAAAACGGATAAAATAAACGAAATAAAAGACGAAAAGAGTAAAAAGATGATGACACTTTCACAGGTCACGCAAAGGTCACATTGAGGTCGGAAAGGGCCACCACCAAAATTGTGGGAGACCCTTGAATGTCCGGTCCGTAACCTCGACATGATCACCTGCTCTTTCTGGGAAGTCAGTTCCTTCCATGGGCCAGTAGAGCCTTTAATCTTTCTCAGGGAAGGCATCTGGTTGCTATTCCAGGTCCTTGCCCAGTCCTGGTGGACGACACTTTTTGTCCACTTTTTAACGTCGGCCAGCGGGACGGAGCGGGTGTAGGGAAGACCTTCGTGCCCAACGCTTGCTAGGGCATCGGCTTCTACGTTCCCTCTGATGCCACAATGGCCGGGAATCCAGGCGAAAATGGTGTCAGGTGCCATACCAGTAAGGATCCCTTGGATCCACGGGTGCTTTGGGGTGTGGCTTTGGAGGGCAGCCACCACGCTGGCTGAGTCCGTAAGGATTGCGATTGGCCTGTTTGCTGGAAAGGTGGCAGCGACGAAAATGGCTACAGCTGCATTGAGGCGGTAGGCTCTCGGACCTGGCTAGGTTGGTACCGGAAACACCGAAACCTACCCCTCTGTTAGACACGGAGCCATCGGTGTACCGTACGGTATGGTTCCGAAAACGAGTGGCCACCAGCTCGATGACCGACCTTCTTAGATCCTCGGAGTTGTCGCCTCTTCGGAAGCGCGCGGCGATGGAGCTTTCAATTTTAACGGGAGGCATCGACCAGCTTCTTGCTCCGTGCCAGTGGACCCGCGCCACTGGGGGGAGACCTGTGCCGGCCACGCTTCTGAGGATCCGGTCAGCCTCGTCGAGGAGAGGGATCCCGTAATCACCTGATGTGACCGCAGCATAGGAAGCTGCCTTGCAGCAGATGGCCGTGAGGACTCTCTGCCGGAAAGGGAAGATCCCGGCTTCGACACAAGCTGCTTCTGCTGGCGTGGAAGGAAGGAGACCGGAAGCCAGTCGGACGTAGTTGTTAAAGACTGGGGAAAGCACGCTGATGAGGTCCCTTCTTGCAGAAGCGGTCAACTCTAAACCATACAGCAGGCGACTATCGATGGTGGCTTGGCCTATGTTTAGCCTGGTGTGCCGGTTGTTGGTACGATGTTTAGCGGCCAGAGTTTTCAACAGGCTGATTCGCGGTTTGCAGGCCACCTTCACACCCCGGAAATGTGGTAGGAAGGTGAGCCGCCGGTCGATATCGACACCAAAAACACGGACGATTTTCCGGTTGGGTATGGGGTCGTGGCCAAGCTTAATGGGCGGGCCTTCAACTTGATGGCGGCCACGACAGACGTGGCCCCGGATACACTTGCCCGCGTTCATGGTGAAACCAACGGAAGTGGCCCATCGATGGATTGCGCTAACAGCCGCCTGCGCTTTGATTCTGGTTCGTCCGGGGGTTCCGCCTACGACAACTAGAAGGATGTCGTCAGCGTAGACGAATAGGTGGACGTTGGCCGGTAGTATGCCGAAAACCCCGTTCAATGCGATCAGGAAAAGGGTGACCGCAAGAACCGACCCTTGGGGGACCCCAGTTTCCTCGGCATACTCTCCGGATGCAGAGCCGCCAATGAGGACCGTGAAGGTCCTACCGGTCTAGAAATTTTTCCCTTGTCATAAGACGAGTTTGTCTTATGACAAGTGAAGACATTCCACTAAAAAGCTTAAAATAATTTTTTAACAAAAAGAAATGTTTGATAAAGGCAAGCATGTTGACGGTGATGCCCCATTCTAGTAATTTGTTGAGGACCATGGGTGTCCAGGTCCTGCTGAAGGCTTTGGCAATGTCCAGCAAAACCAGGTCAACACGCTTGCCTTTATTGTACGCGTTCTGTAGCACACTGCCCAGGTTGGCAAAGTATGTGCTGGTGCCATACCATGGGCGAAAAGCGTGCTGTTGGAAGCCAAATCTTCCATCTGCTTCCAGTTTTTCACGGAGCCGGCGGTTGACATTACATGAAAATTTATATGAAGCATTTCGTTATTTTAACATAAATAAACGAATTTTCTCGACAGGCATAAAGATCAAGGACATTATTATTGTCCAACATCGGCATAACTATTTAAACACGGTGGTGAGGCACTGGCTAGAGCGCTGCACTGGGTCATTACCAAGATTTGGGAGGAGGAAGTTTTGCCGCAGGAATGGATGGAAGGTGTCGTGTGTCCCATCTACAAAACGGGCGATAAGCTGGATTGTAGCAACTACCGCGCAATCACACTGCTGAAAGCCGCCTACAAGGTACTCTCCCAAATTTTATGGCGTCGGCTATCCCCAACTACAAGGGAGTTCATGGGGCAGTACCAGGCGGGTTTTATGGGCGAACGCTCCACCACGGACCAGGCGTTCGCCATTCGCCAAGTACTGCAGAAATGCCGCAAATACAACGTGCCCGCGCATCATTTATTCATCGACTTCAAAGCCGCATATGATACAATCGATCGGGACCAGCTATGGCAGCTAATGTACGAACACGGATTTCCGGAAAAACTGACACGGTTGATCAAGGCGACGATGGATCGGGTGACGTGCGTAGTTCGAGTTTCAGGGCCAATACGAGGGAGTAATACGAAGGGCAGGGATTGACACGAGTGGTACGATTTTCACGAAGTCCGTCTAGTTGTTTGGTTTCTCTGACGACATTGATATTATGGCACGTAACTTTGAGAGGATGGAGGAAGCCTAAATCAGACCGAAATGCGAAGCTAAACGGATTGGACTAGTAATCAATACGTCGAAGGTGAAGTACATGATAGGAAGAGAGGACAAACTAAGCCACCCACCACGAGTTTGTATTGGTGGTGACAAAATCGAGGTGGTTGAAGAAGTTGTGTACTTGGGCTCACTGGTGACCTCCGATAACGATACCAGCAGAGAAATTCGGAGACGAATCATGGCAGGAAATCGTACGTTCTTTAGACTCCGCAAAACGCTCCGATCGAATAGAGTTCGCCGCCGCACCAAACTGACTATCTACAAAACGCTTATTAGACCGGTAGTTCTCTACGGACACGAGACTTGGACTATGCTCGTGGAGGATCAACGCGCACTGGAACTTTTCGGAAGGAAAGTGCTGCGTATCCTCTATGATGGGGTGCAGATGGCGGACGGTACGTGGAGGAGGCGAATGAACCACGAGTTGCATCAGCTGTTGGGAGAACCATCCATCGTTCACACCGCGAAAATCGGAAGACTGCGGTGAGCCGAGCACGTAGCCAGAATGTCGGACAGTAATCCGGTGAAAATGGTTCTCGATCCGACGGGAACAAGAAGGCGAGATGCACAGCGGGCAAGATCAAGTGGAGGACGATTTGCGGACCCTCCGCAGACTGCGTGGTTGGCGACGTGCAGCCATGGACCGAGCTGAATGGAGAAGTCTTTTGTGTACTGCATATGCCACTCCGGTCTTAGTCTGGTAAAAAATAAATAAATCTGAGTTTCCCGAAAATCCTGGAGTAGGAATTTCGTAGAATTCCAGGGGAAAGATTTTCTCAGAATTAAAGAAGAAGGAAGTCTCCGAAATACTTAAAGGAGCAATTCCTCAAAATTCTTTGAGTGAAAATTCTCCAGAATTCTTGGAAGAGAAATTTCCCAGCATTTTTGCTGAAAGGATTGCTGGTAGCTCCCAGAATACCAGAAATAAGTTTTCCGGAATTCCAGGAGCTGAAATTTTCCTGGAAGAGTTTCCTAAAAATCTAGCTCTCTTGTGTGAAATAATTGAATGGTGGTTTGATCATTGCCAGAAAGGTTCAGGGTCATTTGGCCGAATTGTTGAAATACGTTTCCTTACGAAGTGAGTAGTGAGAAGAAAGAAGGAAGAAGGAAGAAGAAAAAAGGAAGAAGGAAGAAGAAAAAAGGAAGAAGGAAGAAGGAAAAAGATTGAAGGAAGAAGGAAGAAGCAAGAAAGAAGAAGTAAGAAGAAGGGATAACGAAGAAGAAAGAAAGAAAAAGGCAGAAGAAAGAAGGAAGAAGGAAGAAGGAGGAAGGAAGAAGGAAGAAGGAAGAAGGAAGAAAGAAGAAGGAAGAAGGAAGAAGGAAGAAGAAAGAAGGAAGAAGGAAGAAGGAAAAAGGAAAAGGGAAGAAGGAAGAAGGAAAAAGGAAGAAGGAAGAAGGAAGAAGGAAGAAAGAAGAAGAAAGAAAGAAGAAGGAAGAAGGAAGAAAGAAGGAAGAAGTAAAAAGGAAAAAGGGAGAAGGAAGAAGGAAAAAGTAAGAAGGAAGAAGGGATAAGGAAGAAGAAAGAAAGAATAAGGAAGAAGGAAGAAGAAAGAAGGAAGAAGAAAGAAGGAAGAAGGAAAAAGGTTGAAGAAAGAAGGAAGAAGGAAGTAGGGTGAAGGAAGAAGCAAGAAAGAAGAAGTAAGAAGAAGGGATAAGGAAGAAGAAAGAAAGAAAAAGGCAGAAGAAAGAAGGAAGAAGGAAGAAGGAAAAGGAAAAAGGAAGAAGGAGGAAGGAAGAAGGAAGAAGGAAGAAGGAAGAAGGAAGAAGAAAGAAGGAAGAAAGAGGAAGGAAGAAGGAAGAAGGAAGAATGAAGAAGAAGGATAAAGAAGGAAGAAGGAAGAGGGAAAAAGGAAGAAGGAAGAAAGAAGGAAGTAGTAAAAAGGAAGAAAGAAGAAAGAAGGAAAAAGTAAGAAGGAAGAAGGGATAAGGAAGAAGGAAGAAGGGATAAGGAAGAAGAAAGAAAGAAGAAGGGAAAAGGATTGGATTGGAAATTGTCTCGACTTCCCTGGGCATAAAAGTATCGTCGTGCTAGCCTCATGATATACGAATGCAAAAATGGTAACCTGGCTTAGAAACCTCGCAGTTAATAACTGTGGAAGTGCTTAGCGAACACTAAGCTGCGAGGCGGCTCTGTCCCAGTGTGGGGATGTAATGCCAATAAGAAGAAGAAGAAGAAGTAGGTTGTCCGGGGTAGTGTCCAGAACATATGTGGCAAGCATGTGGTCACGCATTGAGCGAAAACGCGGGCACACGAACAACACGTGTTCCGCCGATTCCTCTAAACCGGACACTCGGGCGAGGCCGAGTGATCGAACCGGTGTAGATACTGTCTGATGCAACCATGGCCTATAAGGACCTGGGTCAGGTGGAAAGTGATTTTCCCATGGCGCCTCTTGACCCACGTACCTATCTCCGGTATCAACCTATGTTCTATGCGATGCGATGCGATCTATGGGATGAGAAATAACACTAATACGAGTTAAAAGTTAAAACATGCACGCCCGGTGGCATATGAAAAATGAGGAGATTTGCGTTTTGGACGACCGCACGGAAGCGCAGCACTCTGTACTCACTTGCTCGATGGCTACAGCAAACTATTAAAGAACGCCTTTTTTTTCGACCGCGCACGACATCAGTATAGTTTGTGTTGCTTCAGCGATTTCACACACTTGCAAGTCGGAAGTGTTACGAACCTTCGTACGCACATTTTTGATAAAACGCAACACATACGCCCACGCACGTTGTAGGCGGCGAAAACTGCTTATCCTTGTCAGGTCCAATGACATTGGTCGTTGTACGGCAGTTGCAACTATCGCCGGCTTAAGTTCTGGCAACTCATTTGTCATCCAAACAAATTCTTTCAACGTTGTCAGAAGAGTCTTGCAGCCACAGAGCTGGTGCACCTTTGAACCACTGTTCCATCTCGAATAGTTCTGCCGGTAGTACACTATAAGTTAAGTTGTCATAACACCACTTGTAGTCCTGCGTTAGCTTGTGTATTGTAGCAACACGATTTGCAACAAACTGGTTCAAAGCAAGCGGTGACTTTGCAAACCAACTCAAACATACTTGTGAGTCAGTGTGGAGTGTCACTTTCGAGAAAGGTATTTTCATCGCCGAAATCGTTTTCTCCGCCAAACGTGCCAGAAGCAGTGTGCCGCATAATTCCAGACGGGGAATAGTCATTGGCTTCAAGGGAGCCACTCTCGATTTGCTGCAAACTAGCTCAACGCTCAGGCTGACGCCATACTGGGAGAGAAGAGGAGCGATTAGAAGAGTTGAGAGAGAAGCGAAGCGTCCGCGTGCAAGCTACCTCAATGAGCGATGTATGAAAATCGCTTATACCTGGCATAGTGGAAGCGATGAGAAGAGGCGAGAAGCGGTAGCCAAAGAGGTGAAGCAGTTCGTAGACTGCTTTGCCGCGCGAGATCGCAAAGTATCTCTTCTGTATGTTTGTTGATTGGAGTTTACCCTCGTTCGCTCTTGTGTAAAATGGCTGTGGGTGAAAAGTATTGCGGGAGAGGCAAGCCACATTGTTTATTTTATTAATTTTGTTAACGAAAGCATTAAAATATGTATGATTTTAGCTACAGGTGCGGAGCAAATCTGATGTATTTCATAGTAGCGGTATTCATTGAAATTGGGAATATTCTGGTGCAGTTCATAAATTTAGAAACACTTCGAGACAGAAAGCACATATTTTGCTGTTACCACAGACAAAAGGATGTAACACTTGTGATTTTAATATCGTTCTCGTATTTAGGATTAGTTTTAAATGATATATTTTTCACACATCTGTAATGCGCGTTTGAACCGAAAGAAATTGTTGTGTTCAATCGTTTTGATATTTAATTTTACACTGAAGTCGGTTTTTACGCGGAAAATACGTACCGTGTATCTTGAAATGCCCCTTATAGCCTATTCAGATTACGCCATTAATGACATAATGATTGGCGTTTCAGGGTAAATACGCTTTATGATGTCATTATTTACGTAATATTCCATACATTTTGCGCTGTCAAAAGATACCCGCTAAAAAGAGTCATGAAGAATTTATTACGAACAATTATTACGAGAGAGCTTTCGTTCTAAAGCGCATTTTACACCTCCCGTGAACGTGAACGTGAACAAACTGTTTTTCGATAATAACTTCTTGATACATACTCAAATCGTGAGGGAATCATGTTCAAATGAAAGGCAGATGCTGCATTTAGTAGTGAGATGCATAAAAACATGAAAAACATCAATAATATCAGATTTATGAGCATTCCACGGTCATGCCTGTGAATTCATCGTGAAATCGTATCTGCGGTGAACTCATCGCAAGTGTAAACGCGACGGTGAACATGAACGTGGAGCTGTGGTGAATTCAAAAATACAAGGAGAATAGATTGATTTGGATTGAGAGTTCGCACCGACCGAGAGTGTTTTCTCGTTGAATAGGTTCCTGCTTTGTGTGTCGCTGTCGCTCATTTTAATACTCGGTTTGGTCGGAAGGAAACTAACTCAGTAGTTACTCATAAATGAATTGTCTTTCTTTTTTATTATTTGGTAATTTTCTTTTTTCTTTTTAAATATTTTTTATTTTAATACTTCAGTCATTCGTATATTCAATCGAAAAATTTATATTTTCATAGATAGATTACTTCATTCATAAGAAAAATTAATTCATTCTTTTTCTTCTTCTTCTTCCTCTTCAATGGCTCTATATTACCACTGAATCTTGGCCTGCTTCTTTACTCAATATTCCATTAACATTTCCACAGTTATTATTTGATGTTTCTATTCTGTACCCGTCCATTGCATGGATATGGATATGTGTCTTATGTTGCAAGTACAAAGATACGCTATGGCCAGTGAGTCGAGATTGTCGAAAACCCGAAAAAATTCTTTTAGACCGCAATGAAAATCGAGAATACTCGCCTTTGCTGACAAGGCTAACTAGAAACCATTGTATTTATTCATAATTTTATTTATTATTTTTATTTTATGATTTATATTTGATGTAATAGTTAATTTATATACAAAAGAAATACGACTGGAAGATTTGGTTTTTTATTGGTGTTTTATTTTTATTAAATTATATTAATTTATACCGGTCTCTAGTTAGCCTTGCGAGCAAAGGCGTAGGATTCCCAACACAAATGGCGAGTTCGATTCTCGGTCCGGCCTAGAATGTTTGCGGTTGAAAACATTATCGGCTCCCTTCCAGTGTATAGTGTGTGACAGCTTTCAAATTATTACTCTAGAAGGTAAGCCAAGTTTCAGTGGAATGTAGAGCCAATGCACAATGGGAAAATCCGATTTCGAAGGAGGAAATTTTTTTTAACTTTCTTTACGAGCAATTTACAGAAGAAATCAAGGGCTTATTCGAAAGAGAATTTTCCAAGAAAATTCAGTGAGTGCTGTTTCTTTGGACGTGGAACACTTCTGTATGTAGATATTGAGCATGTTTTGACCCAATGTTCCATATATCACGAGTTTTCATATTTTTTCTTTAGTTTATCTTTAGGAAATGTCTCTAAAATTGTGTTCATCTCTTCACTGTGGATCCATAGAGGTGCACTAAATATGGTAATGTTTAGAAATATAAGGGATTTAGGGGTCAAATGGGAATCAAAGTGCATTTTATGTGATTTTTTCATGTATTCTATAAAAATAAATAATATTTACAGATAATTGTTGATATTATTGTCCAAAAATGTTGTACAGATATTGATAAATGTTTGTGAAACAATAAGTAATGAAGTAAATCATTTTGCAAATGTTTTGTTTTGCGATTTATTGGATAAAACACGTTTTTTAAATTCTTCTTGATAGAGCCGATGCCGAACATTTCCAAACCATACTCGATCGCACAACCAGACAAGAGTTTACATATTATTTGAGAGTCAATGTGACAATAGATAGGATGAGATCGGAAATATTCTTTTCTCATGCCTTTTCGCCCAAATTCCTCTATGAAATTATATAACTCAATAATTGTGAGTTGATAGATGATGGAGTAATATTAATTTAATGATAATTTGTCAATTATACTATGAAAATAACAAATACTCGTATATTGCATTGAAAAAATTGATTCGAGGGGTTTTTGAGGTCAACAAGCTCAGAAGCTTATTTTATAGATTGCGCGTGGACGCATTAAAGTTGCTGTCATTTTTTTCATTTTATGTTTCCGTTTTTCTTTTGATATGTTTTTAAGTAATTTGAAAGTTTGTGTTAAATATAGTTCGGCAAGTGGAGCAAAAAATAGTTGATGAGTAGGTTCAGGTGGTGCTGGTGAATATTTTTAAGCAATTCGTGTCGTGTGTGATTCGCAAGAAAAAGCCAAATTATATGAAGATCCCGTTACCAAGATAAGTTTTTACCTCTTAATATTTTCATTTTCCTCGCTCAATGCACTACACAGATATGAAATGATCAAAAATTTCAAATTAATAACACCCTATTTATTCATCACAACCTACGATGATGAATTGAATTAAATACATTTTTAAAAGCTAAAAATAATGATTGAAATTTCGTTCGAGAAATGCATTAGCTCACGAGATTCAAATTAGTAATATTACTACCTCTGAACTGTTGATTCGGTTTTCTGCCTAATTATTACAAGCAGATACCACTCCATTTCCAGATAAAACATATGTATTCTGTTGAAATTTACTTCACAACAAATAAAGTAAATTCAATCTTCACGATAAATCAAATTATACTTTATAAAAGAACGCAATTTCATACAGATTGATATAGGTTTGAAACTCACAACTTCTTAAATATCCTTGCCCGTAATCCAAACTGTTTTCATGGCTTACAGTATTCTTATTTCTTAAGTGTCGCCAATCTACAGTTTTATTTCAAACATTTTTTGAATATTTCCTTTGTAAAATTCATTTCTTTTATGTAAAATAAGGTGTTTCACGGTGGTGAACATAAAATTGAACAATTAAGTAGAGAAAATAAAACAATATGTGGTATTGTATATATTTATAATCCATTCAATAATACAAAATATTGAAGAATTCGGCATCACTGCAAACATATCGTTACATATAGATACGAGTAATATTGTGCGGATTTTTTTGTAGAAAATAGTGTTATTAATATAGGTACAGGCATGGGATTAACTATTTTTTAATGTTATTAAAATATGTGCATGGTGGTGATGGTGTTTTTTTAGTTTAATTCTTAAAAAGTGATATTAATGAAATTTTAGTTGTCATAAAATGGTTTTCATTTCAAAATTAAGTGAGGTGAGCATAATTATGTTAATGATTCTTGATGATTGGGTGGGAAATCAATGTATTTCATGTACACATTGCCTTGTTATTGACATAGGAACAGATAAGGAATAGATATAGGAACTGCGTGTGAACAATATTGGGCCAAAAGATAACGACCAATATTTAGTAAGTTTGTAATGTTAACGTTTAAAAAGGCGTTTACAATAGATATATGTACAATGGTACATACATGGAAATTGGCGATCCATTCAAGCCTAATCTTCAATCTATGTGTATCGTTTAGTTAAAGGTTATATATTACTGTATATGTTTTACTAATAATTTTGAAATTGAATAAATTATACAACAGCTGCCCTTGCGAGAAAGCTGTCCCATAACCAGCTAATAACGGTGGCATATGAGTCAATTCTCCGTATCCATCGAATCCTACTTTAGCAATATTTCACATCTTTTCTCTCTACCCAACTATGTGTATCGAAATTGAACAACAGTCGATCGCGTTTGAATCACAAACATGTGCTTCTGCCTGTCGTATTGAGGCGGGTTTGCTTCTGCTACGACAATAGAGGCTTGTTTGCAGCCGTTTGATCATTTATTCATCCACTTAGAATTCATTTGTTGATCAAAATCATTATCATATCAGGGGAAGGGAATTTAATTTCTTTTTTGCTCTTTTTCGTTTCAGAGAGCGAGCAAAGGCGCTTAAACCTAGGCTATTAGCCAGGGCAAGGCTAATACCTTCGCCCCATCCGAGGAAAATCACCGGCAAGGATAATGGAGTGACATAAATTTCTTAGCAAAGTCACTCCCAACGTATTTCCACAAATTTTCTATCATTTGCTTATAATGATACTCCTAAACCACATACCCTACCCACCATCCAATTCCTTGACATCTATGAGGGCGTCGGTGAGTCGCTGGCCTTTCGTTAAGTAGATGTCATATCATCATTTCCTTCCCTTTCCTAGTAACGGAGAAGATGGGCGTGGCCGGCAATGATAGCTTTCATGTTTTATCATTTTGGACCCCCAATTGGATTTCCATTGAATCCCAAATGGAAATCCATAAGCAATTGGGGTAAGAAAGGTAAAGAATATACATGACAACTATCAGTATGCAATCTACGAAATACTCCGTTACAACGCAACGCAACGCAACGCAACGCAACAAGCTCAGAAGCTTATTTTATATTAAAAATAAATTCACATAAATGCGCTTTGATGATTATTTTACCCCAAAACTATTTTAATTTTCAACTTTTACCAACAAAATATGTATAGTGCTTTTTGACGATCTACAATTAAGAGGAAAACACAATTTTAGTTCAATATTTTAAAGATAAAAGGACGAAACATATGAAAAAACATTGATTTATGGGACATTGGAGTAAAACGAGCTCAATAACTACATACAGTAATATCCCGCGTCTATAAAAAATCACTCACCGAATTTCTTTGGACATTTTCTTTTGAGTAAGCTCTCATTCTTCTCTGTCGTCCGTGAAAAAAGTTATCCTATTTTGTAAAAAAATATAATTCATGAGCTTTTAGACTTGTATGACCCCAAAGTCCCCTATAATTCAATACATTCAATGAAAATTTCATTGAATGTATTGAATTATAGGGGACTTTGGGGTCATACAAGTCTAAAAGCTCATGAAATATATTTTTTTTTACAAAATAGGATAACTTTTTTCACGGACGACAGAGGAGCATGAGAGCTTTATGAAAATAACGAATAATCATATATTTAATATATGATTATTCGTTATTTTCATAATAACATTGGCAAATATAATTTAAATTAACAGTATTGTCAGTTTCGCTGGTAACAAATCACGTCGATAGCTTTTTATGCACCGTGGAGGTGGTTATCGACTGTAATTGACTTGTTGAAGTGTTTATCGGCTATGCAGTCAGATGACCAGCTAAAACGCTATATTAATTCTGATCCGACGTTTCGGTACCTTTATTGGTCCTTTTTCAATGGATTGAGCGAGCGATTTTAATCCATTGAAAAAGGACCAATAAAGGTACCGAAACGTCGGATCAGAATTAATATAGCGTTTTTATCCACCTTTAAAATCGTCGCCAATATCTTTAATTTAAATCTGTGTTAATGCGAAGCCAAATCATTAAAACATGCAAAAAAAAGTACTCAATTTCAGGAAATAATCTGATTATTGAAATCAAACAATTTTGTTCGCAGTTGATCTGACAGATCTTATGGCCATGTTTGCTGGCGACATTTTGCTTTGCGACGATTTCAAATTGACGCGGCGGGAAAATTCAAATAAAATGCATTTTGACGCTTATTAAACACCAAAATCCCTGAAATTTTCAACTTTTTCCAGCAAAATATGTGTAGTGCCCTTCTGTCGATCCACAGTGAAGAGATAAACACAATTTTAGAGCAATGTCCTAAAGATAAAATGACAACAAATATGGAAACTCGTGATGTATGGGACATTGGGGCAAAACGAGCTCAAAACAACATATGGAAGTGTTCCACGTTCTTGATTCTTAAATTCTTCTTATTTTTTCCTCTTTTGAAAGCGGATTACCTAGTGTGCAATGAAGGAAAAAATCATTTTTGCCTTTCTCGTATACTAAGTATACGTAAAGGCTATATATTCACTCCAAAAACAAACTTTTTATAGAAGGCTCGGAGACCCATAGTGTTATATACCAATCGACTCAGCTCGACGAATTGAGGTGATGTCTGTGTGTGTGTGTGCGTGTGTGTGTGTGTGTGTGTGTGTGTGTGTATGTGTGTGTATGTGCGCACCAAAAAAGCAAAAAGTCTCGCTCACTTTTTTTGTACTTACCCTTGACCGATTTCTTCGCAACAGGTTGCATTTTTAGCATTAGCATTAGCATTGTTACGGTGTAATTCGTAGATTGGACACTAGTGATACTCATGTTTTACTTTTGAGATCCTTATCTAGAATGCTATCAGAAATCAAGAAGGGGAGTGGTCCTTGATTCCAGTCTTAAACAAAAATAACAAAAGCATGAGGATTACTACTCCTGGCCACGCCCATCTTATCCGTAACTAGGGAGAGGAAGGAAGTGTTGATGTAGTACTTACCTAACGAGAGGCCACCGACTTAGCGACACCCTCATAAGTACCACGGAGTTGGATAATGAGGAAGGTATTCGTTGGGTCAGGATTTGCCTGTAGCTGGCAATGTAACCGTGGTAGATCTTACCCCGTAACACACCACGTAAAGGTGTCTACCCAGCATTACGGGTAGATTTCTTCGCAACAGGCATTTGACGCAGTATTCTGTCCCAGTGTTTCCTATTGAAAATTGGCCGGATCGGACTATGGGCTTGGGAGTTATGGCCAAAATACTTTTTCTCATAAAAAAGCGCGTAAAAAAGTCTAGCTCATTTTTAATGCACTTACACTGAACGGTTTCCATCACAACAGGTTGAATTCGACGCAGTATACTGCCCCATTGTTTCCTATTGAAAATTGGCCGGATCGGACGATGGACTCAGAAATAATGCCCAAAATCTCGCCGAAAATACTATTTTTTACCGCACGAGAAAGGCATCATCACCGCTAGGTGGATTAATCTGGGTTTTTTTGTGTATTTTTTACAACACCATCATTATTGTTCATCTATTATAATTTGTTCATTTGCTTCTTTATTGAGTCAATGATTTACTGGGTTTCAAAATAAATTTATTGATTTATTATTTTTTGTTGTTTATATATAAGATTTTTGAGTGATTAGTTTTTTAATTTTTAATTTATTAATTTACTGTTCATAAAAACTTTTCCATATAGATAGCAAATCATGTAAATATTGGACAGTTATGCTTGCAGCGGCAGTTTAGTAATTTATTAATTATGAATTGATTAATTTATCATTTTTTTATTCATCAATTTATTAATTGATTATTTCATTGATTTATAAATTTATAAATTTGTTTATTTATCAATTTGGTAATTTAATAATTTATTAACATAAGTTTATAAACTTATTATGAAATTTTTTTTTTATTTTACTATTTTATTTTTGATTATTTTATTATATTTTTTTTATTCAATAATTTATAAATTTATTCATTTCTGAATTTATTAATATAAAAATTTATCCATTTATTAGTTTTTCAAATCAATAATTTTGTAATTTAATAGATTGTTAATTTTTTTAATTTATCAACCCATTAATTTGAAGTCATTTATTTATTTATTAATTCTTTTGTTTATTCAAAGTCTTAGCTATATTAGTTATAAATGCTTGGCATACTTCTTCTGCTTTGCTACTGCTGAATCATTTGATATGCTTCTGATATGCTTGTGCATCGTATCTGTCGTTCACGGTGAACAGATTTTCAGAATGCTTTTGGCATTCGAACGTGAACGAGCTCCGTGGATTTTTTTTACCTGGTTTACCAGAGAAAACTTCTCTCCTCTCCGATATATCCACCATATACGCCATATATCCACCACAGCAATACAGGGAGAATGAAGAATCTAACAAGATGTGCAGATTGCCTCTCTGTCGTTTTCATCCTGCCTGTCTGTCCCCTTGTTTTTTCGGTACACACATGCTCGTATGCTCTTTGCGTTATGACCATCCACGAGGTACAGATATTAATAATAATTATCATTCAGAATGATTGTGATTAGATATACCTATATGAGTTTATTCAATAAAGTTGTTTATTTGAAACAGTTTATGTGAGTAATTTACATAATTTGGATATTATGACTATCAACAAAATCTTAGCACAGCAAAAATTATTAAATACATATTAAGACTTTCAATAGTAAATACAACAATTAAATACGGTACGGATATACGATACGTGATCAATTGAATTTTATACACAAAACTTGAGCAAAAATTGGGATTTTTTATTGGCGAACTGGTCAAATATTCGAACAAATGAATAATTAATTTTAAAAAAATGAGATGAAGAAAAGTATTAAACAAATGTAAGCCAAAAGAGAAAGTCAAAAATTATATCTTGCAAAAGAAAAAAAAAAATAACTACTCATCAAATTAAACTTGCTACTACATGCCAAAATCAATCGTTCAAATGGGATAGAAGTCACTAGATAGAAAATTAGAAGAAATTACTTCTCTTTTCGTAAATTCGTATTTTCTTAACTATAATTGCATAATTGAACATTATTGTATTAATGTGTGGAACAGAATGAATCATGTGAATTACATGCTTTGTGGGTAGTTTTGCCAGAACTCCTTTGATGCGAACCAGTCGAAAGATAATATTTGGATTCAGGTTAATTGATCACCGGAACTTGTTAATTCAGCTTTGAACGGTGCAAAATGTATACATTTGGTAGCACAGTTGTAAATTTTCCATTCAGAAAACATTAAGTATATGTACCTACTGGCTTTTCATAACAACATTCCCGAACATTTGAACGAAAATATGATTAAAATTAAAAAACTTGATCAAATAATTCATATACATATATGCGACAATACGTTTCATTTTTATTTTCTTCGTTAAACTACTGCACACTTACTTGCTGCCTGCATTCGTGGGCAATAATTCAACACTTCCAACTAGACTCGATTGTCCACGACGATGTTCACTGTGAAATTATCGCTCTTTCTCACCTCTTGTTCATGTTCATGTTCACGGGAGGTGTACAGAGGGCTTAACTGGGATGCAGGGAGAAATTCAACAAAACAAAACTGACAAGCGTCACGCTCTCTTTGCCAGAGAGAAAATTCTCTCTGTTTTCATTTCGTTTCGTAGTTGACAGTCATGCTCTTTCTGTCGCAACAGGGTCGAATGCATGTTAGATGGAAATCTTCTGAGCGCTGAAGAATAACTCGGATTGTGATGGTTTTGTGGAAAGCATTTTATATGATGAAAAATAATGATGATAATTATTTATTCTCCACTTATTCAACATGAATTGTTTAAAAAACAGATGCTCTCTAGAATTAACATTAAGTATTTAACTTAAACCTAGATTCAATAGAACAAATCGAATAAACTTTCAAAGTTCAAGGGCCAATGCGGAAGACAATTTAAAACGTAGGAATGGTTGTAAAACGAATATATTTGATGAATAAACATGATTTCATAAATTGTTTCATTTCTGCTCCTTGAATGGCTTAATATACTTTGGATTTCAACATTTTTCACGTGGGACAACTGTACGATTTGAATGGGATGTATATATAAAGTAAAATAACCTTAAATAAAACATGGATTGGTAATGCATTAATTCATCCAAAATCCAGTTTAAATTATATCACATTCACACGATTCGATTTTGTTAGAAGCTGTATCATTGATTGTCGAGTAGAACGCAATGGTTCAGTTTCCATTTTTTAAAAAAAAATAAATTGCTGAGTTGCCCTTCATACATGGAGATACTGGTGGAAATACATTTGGTCCAATCGTCCTTTTTTTATTTATTTGTGAGAATTCCCAAAAGTAGGGGGAAAGACGGCTTTGGCAGGTTTTGTTCTATTATTGGCAGGGGGGTTTTTGTCGACCGAATTTTATGAAATTTGGCCACAATATTCTTTGATATGCAAAGAATGTTTAGGCCAAATTTGAGCCTAGTCAATCATAAAAAACCCCCCTGCCAATAATAGAACAAAACCTGCCAAAGCCGTCATTCCCCCTATCTAAATTTTTCTATTAAATCTCCGTTCGATCATAGTACAGAATCAAAATACTTTTTAAACTTAAAAATAAATTGAGGAATAGTCTGATTCCCCGAAGAACGGCGCACCCAACTAATGAATGTAACTTCGCTCATTATCCTTAATGAGAGCTTCAAATATTCTTCGAAAATCCCTTTTCATATTTTTTTATATTTTGACGTAGGACTTACGTCTTTCTTTACTATACTGGGTGTCATTTAGATTTTTGGAAATCGAGAGCGTTACGCTGGAAGGGAAGATTTCGAACGTTACTAGCGCCTTTACCTTTCGATGGATTTTTAAGATTTATATATCAATCGACTCGGACACTCTCCAGCAATTTGCCAATTTTATTGAAACTGAAGATTATAAAGGATAAGCTATTAAAAATTTTAATTCTTATCAAAGCCAGCAAAAATTTCATATGTAACCAATCCCGTGCATTCCTAACACGGACATCAGAATGCGGTATGTCACAGGCCTTCCGGTCCACTGGAAGATTTTCTATGTGTATAAAAGAAGCAGTGCCTGCCGTGTGCGAGACATTACAATTTGTGACAGCAGCGCGTACTGACGTGCTTTTTGCTCACGCATTTTTCGTATCGTTCGTTCGTTCGCTGTGTTTACCCACACATCGACAGCATGCAGTCACCAGCGGTAGAACTGCCGATGGGTGTGTGAATATGCATGAAGTGGGCGCATTTTTTGTCATTCTGTGCTTGATGATGGTCGGATGCAGTGGTGTCGGTTGCGATGGATGCGATCGCCCATCGCATCGCTCGGAGTTCACGGCTAGATGCCGATGATGGCTGAGGCAGCGAGGGCAACGGTGGTGGATGAAGAAGAATAAAATTAGAGAGATTTGGTCTGCTCATCCAATACTATCATCAATAAGAAATCTATAAATGCCCTACATTTGCTTGAGTAAATAATGGCTTAATAGTTAGAAACAAAGCAATTCTAGTTATGTATTTAATTATTTGTTTTATTTCCAGAAGTTTTGAATAAACAAATTGTTAATAATTCTACACAGCATGGAAATTGTCGTTTCGAATATCAATACCTACAATCAAACTCCATAGATCCATAGTTATAAGTTAAATGTAAATACGTTACGTTCATACAAGTCCTACGTCTAATCGCGGTTATGTTAAAAACATTACCCATTGCTCGTTTTTTTTCGTAGAAACTTTGTTCAGAAAAAAATGTTCGATTGTCGCCACACAAATGCTTGATTTCGCAAATTAAATTTTAAAACTCTCCTTGAATTCAACCCTGTATTAGCGTGCAAATGAGGAAACATGGAAACGTCAAGATATATTATCTTGCTCCAGTCTGAACACCTCGTAATAATTGGATACCCTCTCACTTAACAAAGTCATAAATAGCCCAATCTGAATAGGCTATTAAACTACGTAAATCTAGATAACCGCGGAAAAAAACAACTTCAACGAAAATCGGTTTTGTGAAATTTTTGCATATTAAAACTTCGGGAACAATCCGATAGATAAGGAAATTGTGGTCCCATTTTTTTGCCGACCATTGGTTGGAAATGGCTTCCCTTTTTGCCTTTCTCGTACAACAAAGTTGTACCTGAAAGGCTTTCATTTCACTCCCAAAACGTACTTTTTATAGAGCGCTTGTAGACCCATAGTATTATATACCATTCGATTCAGCTCGACAAACTGAGCAAATGTCTGTCTGTCCGTGTGTGTGTGTGTGTGCGTATGTGTGTGCACATTGAAACATTAGACAATTTTTCTAGTACTAAACCTGAATCGATTTTGCTACAACAAGTTGCATTCGATGGGGAATGTTTTCTTCTTGTTCGCTATTGAATTTCATAATGATGGCACGGCTCAAAAAATAGTAAATATTCAAAGAGTTATGAGACATCATTATTTCGTAACAAATAAGCTATCGATTTTCTAGGTTATGTTCTCCCAAGACACAATTTATTCGAAACCGGCACACTGACAGCATAGAATACACAGCTTACATGGAAGAAAAAACTTCACAAAGAAACATAGAAACCCATTAATGAGTTAAAAAGTACCTATTTTAAGATTTCATGTATACACTGAAAATGCTAGTTTATTTTTTTAAAATGACCTAAGAAACATATTTTCATGAATGAATTTTAATATTGCGATCAACAGACCAATATGATAGCTTTTGATTGCGGTACACAAATTAATTCATGAAAAAAGGTGACAAAGTTAAGCGTCATTTCTGCCATTTTTTTCCCCTATGGGCCGATGTGAGCAGTGAGAAGTGAAAAGTGAGACGTGCACACTTAAAATAAATCGCCGAATTCGGTAAAATTTTACCGAAATCTCAACAGCAGAACTGTTCGGTAAATAATTTAACTGATTTCCGGTGATTTTGACAGTTGAGCAATGGAAAAAATTACAAAAAATCTGTAAAATAAATTACCGAACAGTTCTGCTGTTGAGATTTCGGTAAAATTTACCGAATACGGTGAAATGAGTTAAGTGTGTGAGAAGTGCGAAGTGAGGAGTGAAAAGTAAGAAGTAAGAAATGAAAAATGAGAAATGAAAAATCACCAGATGATCCGAAATGAAAACAAAAATGTTTTTCCAAATTTAATCTAGACTATCCTTTGAAAAGAGCTGAAATTTTTTTTGCTAATATTTTCAAATGGATATAATAGAAAAACGACGCATCCCACAAAAAGTGTTGTATGGGTGACCATCGCAAAATCAGTCAAAATTTCTAGTGAAAATATCGGAAACAATCCAAATTGAGCCCTACACTGAAAAAAATCAGTTTAAAAATTTTAAAGTCGATTTGCGAAAAAATGCTCTTTTTTATTTAAATGAAATTTTGTCTCAAGATAGGTGATTATGTTCCCTACCAACCGTCCATACATCGCAAGCTGGGCACTCTTAAGGAAAAAAAGTTTTCCTAACAAAAACTTTTTCTTGTCGGAATTATTTTCAGTATATTTTCATCTGAAACTAAACCAATGAAAGCCATCGTTATAGAACCCCAAGCAAATCTATTTTTATGATACATTGTCTAATTTAGTCAGTAAATATAGTTTGTTTTTAAATTAAGAGTAATATTAAAAAGGGGTTTATATCTTCAAAAAAATATTATATTCCATTATTAGCTTCTTTAGTTGCGACCAGTTACGACCAAAACATTGTACTCTGCCTGACTGTACAGGAATACTTAATATGAGTATATATGTATACATATGTTAAATCCACTCCTTAAAGACACTGAAAAAACAATTCCGTCAAGAAAAAGTTTTTGTTAGAAAAACTTTTTTCCCTTAAAAGTGCCCGGCTTGCGATGTATGGACGGTTGGTAGGGAATATAATCACCTATCTTGAGACAAAATTTCTTCCAAATCAAAAAGAGCGTTTTTTTGCAAATTGACTTTTACTTTTTAAAATTGACTTTTTTAGTGTAGGGTTCTATTTAGAGTTTTTCAAAAAGTTTTATTAGAAAGTTTGAATGATTTTGCGACAATTACCCATACAACACTTTTTTGTAGGAAGCGTCGTTTATCGATTATATCCATTTGAAAAAATCAATAAAAACAAGTTTGACCCTTTTCAAAAGATAGTCTGCATCAGATTTGGAAAACCTAAGTATGCACTTTTCTTTTTACAGCACCTTTTAAGTATTGACCAATAAATTGACAAAAGTCAACTTAACAATAAGAACACTTGCAAGTTCCCAAAAGTCCTATTTGGCTTCATGCATTTCTATTACATTTCTCGCATAACTTTTCAAAAGGACCTAAGTAACATTTTCATGAATTCTCGCTTAACTTTTCAAAAGCACCTAAGTAACATTTTTTCATGAATTAATTTGAATACTGCAATCAATAGTTTTCATGTTGTTCTGTTGATTGCAGTACTCAAATTAATTCATTAAAAAATGTTACTTAGGCCCTTTTGAAAAGTTATGCAGATTTATAGTACAACAAAAAGCCATCTAGTAGAAAATCTAGATGGATTATTCCATTGCTGACAAACGTTCATTTCAGACCAAAAACCGCAAGTTGCTGGTTGATTTTTTTGTCATATACTTTGTCTCGCTCAAACCAACAGCGAATAATCTAACGACTACTTTCACGAACACTTTATTGTCAGATTTTCTGGATATGATATTGCAAATTTTGCGCCGTGTTCGACTCCCATGCAGAAAATATTGTCCCACCAAAATATGTTCCCACCAGTTTCTCCATATATGGATGACGTCTCCACTGCAAGAAAGAGCTTTTTGTGGTGTGAAAAAAAGGTGCAATAATGATGTTTTGGATTGTGCTTTCGCTAATTTCTATACAATTCGACGTGTGAGCATTTGTTTTGTTACTTCGACAAATTTGCACGGTAGTCTATTTATTCTTCGGTGAGAAAAGCAATACACTGCGCGGCGTTTGTAATGTTCCCAAATGGGTACTTGCACAAAACTTCACGCGGCGAATGACTGTCGAAAGGTACGGCCGCGACAAACGATACACCGCAATGCTATTCATCCATAAGAATCAAGTAAACGGGGTGCAGAAAGCGCGGCGGTACCTTTCATGAAAGGTTCGCCGCGTGCAATTTTGAGAAAATCAGGCAATAAGGACCCAGCCACTTTAACCGACCGTGTCCATTTAGCAAGTATGGTGTTGAATATAATCTGTAGATTAAAAAAAAACAGTTTAATAAAGTAAAAACGCAGCAAATAAACGCACAATATTCAGTAACACAAAGTAAGTGTGTAGCAGTGCCACATTTAATGAATAAATTTCGCACCGTGTATACTGACAGCATTAATGTTTGTGTTGCTTCTTTCGTGCTTTATTGATGATGCTAACCTCTCAAGCAAAGCTTTCCAAAGCTTCAAATGTGGAACACGAAAACTAACACACGCGCTATAGAGACCGAAGCCGATGACTTTATCCGCTCGCATCAACACAGTTGTAAAATTTCATCGTTGGAAATAAAAATTGCATTCGTACATGCTTTCTCGTGCGCTCGTTACGTTTGCTGCCATTTTTTCCTGCTTTGGAAGGAAATAAGAGGCGTGTCATTGAGGCTAACTGCTTATTGGGTTGGGTGGTTTGGGTGGAATGATGGTGTAGTTTGGGCATTTGGGTGATTTGAACATAACGTTCGTTTTCATACACCTCATTATTTCCATATTATGCGGCTTTTTTCCATTGATATTTATGTGAATTGTGTTGTTAATTTTCACAAATGTACTTGTACAATTATTACACAAAGGCATGAAAAATCAATGTATGACATACAACTAGTTTTATTGAACTTTCATATTATATTGGTGAAAAAACACTACGTGGGAATCGGCCCTAAAACAATTGTAGACGCGCTGTCTGGACAGTTAATCCATATTGTATTTTATAATGTATTTTTTAAAACGTGCCGCTGCGCTAATTATTGTACTATTTACCCACGATCGCATATTTGTAACATATGCATTTTTTCCTTTCTCGTACAACAAAGTTGAACCGAAAGGCTATATGATTGCTCCAAAAAAACTTTTGATAGAAGGCCCTGTAGGATACTAGAGGTTGAAAAGGAAGATATAACAAAGTAGTCCAAGGACTCCTGGAGTCAGTCAATGAGTGAGCTAGTTAGGATAGGTTGAGCTAACGGAGCATAATAAAACGTGAGTTAATGAAACTAATTCTTGGATTGTGTTGTACTTATTCGTCTCGCCAGAAGATTCCCACATTGCTACAAATGGCGACGAGGATGGGATTTAACAAAAGGTAGGAGCCGTTCGATAAATTTAAATAAATAATGCACTGGATGTCGATCATCAGCCTTGGTTTGGAACAAAATGCGTGGTGTGTGTTTGAAGTGTTATATTTGGCGTATTGGACGTTCATAGCATAAAGTTCTACAAAATTTTATGTGAGCGTTACCTGGTAAAATAGCGAAAGGAAATTGTAGAATTGTTCAGATTTCCGATTGACGTGAGAAGAAAAAAATTGTTTGCTATCTTCATGGTAACGATAGCAACACTGCATGTAACGGAGTGGCACCAAAATGGTACTTTGGCTGTTGACAATGGCATGGAGAAGAAGTGGAAAACTGTTTCTGAAGCAAATGCTGTAATATTTGGCGAAACCAAACTTGCTTCCAGCATGCTTGCTGATTTCAGTTTGGAAGTTAATGGGTACAGCTATTTTCGTAATGTTTATCTGAGTAAATGAATAGTGCAGTGGACTTTTTGTATCACTGCAGACTGAAGGCTAGAGCGAGCAGCTGTGCTTTGCAATGGTTGGCATCAACATAAGGATCTAAAGATGACCGTAGAGTTAGGAAAAAGGAAGTGTTCAATTAATCACAAAAAAAATTAATATGAATGAATGAGAAAAAAATATTACTGGAAAGGGAAGCATCCTCAATTATGTTGAATTGCGTTTGGGAGGTGTATATTAGATGTACAAGCATCTGAAAGAAATTGATTCAAATTTATATTTTGTATATATATTGGATGTATGAATTATGAAATTATTGAGAAGATCATTTTGTGTTGAACCAGGAGCGTTCAAGGATATTTGTTATTGAACCAGGAGCGTTCAAGGATTAAGTTCAACCAGGAGCGTTGAAGTTTATGCTTTTTCCAATCAGGAGTGTTAAAGTTATTTGGAGTAAGCCAGGAGCGCTCAAGGACAAATAATATTCAACCAGGAGCGTTGTAGGATATTTTGCATAGAACCAGGAGCGTTCAACGATATATGTTATTGAATCAAGAGCGTTGAAGAATATTTTTATTTGACCAGGAGCGTTCAAGGATTAAGTTCAACCAGGAGCGTTGAAAGTTATTTTGTATTAAATAAGGAGTGTTCAAAGATATGTATTTGGACTTTGGAGTAAACCAGAAGCGTTAAAGGACGAATAATATTCAACCAGGAGCGTTATTGTGTGTAGAAACAGGAGCGTTCAAGGATATGTGTTATTGAACCAGCAGCGTTCATAGATGAAGTTCAACCGGGAGCGTTGAAGATTATTATGCAATGAATCAGCAGTGTTGAAATATACACTGGTGGAAATAAGTATAAAGACAAGCTCGGTTTCCATACAAAATGGCCATATTGGGAAGTCAATATCTCGATTCTTAGCGATTCGATGGGGCTGATTTTTTGCCAGCAAGCCTAAAATGACTTGAATTTTTATTCAATGATAGTTACATTTATGCATATATTCTGGTTATACGCGTTTCTGTTGGAAATAATTATAAAGACAGTTCCGTTGTATGGAGCTCCATATAAAAAGTGGTGTCTTTATAATTATTTCCAGATTTTGAGGTCAAAATCAACAGAGATGTATGAAATTTGCTCAAAGATCGAAAGTTCAAGTTAAAAACAGGTGCCTAGTAAAATTTCAGCCAAATCGAATCGCTACGAATCGAGATATCGATCCTCAATCATGATGAAAATGTATGAAAATCATGCTTGTCTTTATACTTATTTCCGGCGGTATATTTGAAATTAAGTTAGGAACAAATGATAGAACCAGGAGCGTTCAAGGATAGTTGGTATTGAACAAATTCCAGGATATTTGATGTTCAACTAGGCCTGGAAGGATACTTGGTAAAGAATAAATACCGCTTACAGGACATTAGTGAGGAAAACCAGGAGCGTTCGAAGGATCGCTTGTTAATGTGGTAAAATTTCTGGTTTGTTTGTACATAATCAAGGATCGCATCATTAGTGTTCTAATACATATAAGTGAGGAGTTTTGAAGATTGTTTACTTTATACCAGTAGCTTTCTGATAACTATTATGAAAAGAAAAAATGTTCAAATAAAGTACCAATTTTTCTATGTATTTATTTTAGGTGTCATGTGTACACCGAGGTGAACACATAAAAGGTAAGAAAACGACTATTCTTATTTTATTGTAAAATTCATGTGATATTTTATTTTTAAAAAAATATGTATTTTCAAGTGCATAGTAACATATAAAGTTTAAGTGATGTCTAATAAAAAAAAAACACGTACATTAGTTATTTGTTATAGTTTTCTTTAAATATTAACCTACAGTGATACATTTAATATTACTGAGTTTAATAGAAAAAAAACGAATTGAAAGCAACAACCATTTTTCAATATTATATAAGCATGATAATAAATATAAAACAACAGTTAAAAAAAAACCTGAAAGTGTACGTTTCAATACTTTTTGATGAATTCGACATTAATGGTCAACATATAAAGCGTGCGAAACTACTCCATCTTTTCTGTTTTCGATTGTTAAAAAAAAAACTTTACAGAGCCGATCATTAGCATATTACAGAACAAAACATAGAATAACCAGTAGGTTACTATTCTGGTACATAACATATACGCTTTGTTTCTCCGTTTTTCTTAAACTGTTTCCAGGGTTGACACATCACCCTCCTTGTGTTACGGAACTGCCAATTCGCTCCAAGATGGTGGTTTTGAAGCAAAATTACGGTATACATAATATTACTCATATCTTACAGTTCCTTTTCGGATTCTTTGGAGAAAAAGGTCTCTGGTTAGCATTCCAAGCAAGGGCGTATGATTGCCAGTCCGGATATGGCGAATTCGATTCTCGGTTAGGCCTATCATGTTTTCGGATGGAAGACATTCTCGGCTCCCTGGGCATAGTATATCCATTGTGCTTGCTACAAGGGATACATCGTTTCATTTTAATTTCATTTATTTAGCTTAAATCTACAGATAACATTGAATCAACAACTTGGCACTACAATACACTGTTCGAGACCATCTCTCTCCATCCTCGGTTTCAACCCACACTCGATAAGTCGGGATACATACTCATGCATTGGCGAGCATGAAGCTTTTGATTGATATCTGTGGAAATGCTAATGGAGCACATGATTGAAGGGCAGGCTAGGTTTAAGTTTGAATGTAGAGCCATTGAAGCCACGACCGAGCGCGTTAACCGAGAACATGTCTAAAGTGCCAACAGTCTAGCTCTGAAAAAAATAGGCCAAGAGAATTATCCGCAATCGCGTACATCGAATACGACCGAATACGATGCATACGGTATCTTTATAAAAAAATATCTGATCGGCATAGTTGTTCATAAAACTTCGATCAGTTGAAATTCGTAGGATTCATTTGAAGCATTATCGCTTATTGAGGGAAATTAGAAAAAACGCAGCAACGAGTCACTTGAAGTTGATTGCTGGTGCATTTAGAGCAGATATTACTATTTGAGCAGATCCACGATAATGTGGCGAAGTTCTTCATAGCCAAGGATGATTAAAAAGGATATTCTTGCAGTTTGTTCAGGATAGGTGAACCTAAATCGTTCTCTAAACTTAGTGGAGTGAAAGTATTGAAAATTAAACTAGATGTTTAGCCGGTATTTCAGCCGCAGCGCAAAGTAACAATTAGTTGGAGGTGGCTGTGGGCAGTAAGCTGAAGCAGCTAATAATTCGAGATAGATACAGTGATTATCGGTTATGCTTCAGGAAAACAGAAAATATCTGTTGAACATAGTGAAATTGGGTCGGTAATCGATTGATGGAGCAGAAAATGAAGAAAGCTCATACTTTGCAACTCAAATACTTGCGACAGAAATTTCATGTTATTCGTAAAGCAGAAGTACATACAACTGAACGTTCATGCGATTTATGAAAATAAACTAGGCGAAACATGACACAATTGAAGAAGGCTCAACAAATTGCAACATCTGACGAAAATAAAGAAGCCTCAGTGCTATGAAGATTATTGCAAACAGACGGATGGAAGTGATTCAAAGTTCTGAGCAGACGGAAGAAAATATGACGAATGCGGTGAAAGCGAAATAATCAGACGGATCATAACATGCAGCAGAACAAACCCGTCGACAAAGAGTTAGAACAGAATCCCTGAGGTATAAAGAATATATTGCTCATTGAATTTATTAAAGTAAGAGAGGGTTGTAGGATACTAGAGGTTGAAAAGGAAGATATAACAAAGTAGTCCAAGGACTCCTGGAGTCAGTCAATGAGTGAGCTAGTTAGGATAGGTTGAGCTAACGGAGCATAATAAAACGTGAGTTAATGAAACTAATTCTTGGATTGTGTTGTACTTATTCGTCCCGCCAGAAGATTCCCACATTGCTACAGGCCCGGAGACCCATAGTGTTATATACCGATCTACTCAGCTCGACAAACTGAGGTGACGTCTGTTTTTTTTTTGTGTATGTATGTGTATGTGTACAAATTTTGTAGACACACGTTTTAGAACTTAGAATTATCCGATTTACTCGCAACAAGTTGCATTCGACAGGGAATTGTTTGCTATTGAAAATGGGCCCGATCATTGCTTTTCGGAATTATTGAAAAATCATTGTTTTTTCCCACAGGTCCCTCTTGGAAAAAAAATCAAAAAACAATTGTTTTTGAATGGTGGCAAGGCAAAAATATTAAAAATGATCGAAAAAAAGTGATCTATTCACCCAAAGAGCTTTTTTGACCTTTTTAAAGTGATTTTTCAATATATTTTATAATGCACGAGAAAGGCATCATCACTGCTAGGTGGATTAATCTGGGTTTTTCTGCTGATTTTTGGGATTTGCGTTTGTTTATGCCGTTTTTCAAAAAGGTTGGGAGCCGAGACAAAACGATTTTTGTGGAAGTTGTTTTTATGAGGTACGTATCTCCCGAGTACAAATCAACTTCAGAGGATAGAAGTGTCGTAAGAGGAATATCCATAAATTACGTAACGCTTGATGGGGAGGGGTGTTGTCGGAAAAGTGTGATGATCCATACAAAATTTTCAGATGTTGTATACGAAAAGTGGGAGGGGGTTGAAAATTTCCCGTTACGTTATTAATGGATCTTCTTTAGGAGCAAACGTAAAATAGGAATAAAGCATGGCCCAAAAAGTTTTACCATTGCTACGCCCTACGTCTGTTTGTATGTGGTGATAATCTATCGCTCACATCATAAAATCGGTTTTCAATTGCGACATTCTATAAATCTCCCCAACACTCTTCTTCTTTGTGCTAAATGTGTTTGTAGAAGCAAAATATTCTCCATCTGATGAAATCCATGGTTTTAGACTTGTATTTGTTGCGAGATCAACACTGAAAAACGCTTTCAGTTTGTCATGGCTCGCTTTGATCGCCGCTTCACTTCGCTCTGCTTATCTCCAACCTCTTCGCTTCGCTTCTCTTCGCTCCCAGTATGTCATCAGCATCACAGTTCCATTAGGGGAGATGCACGTAGTGTACAAGACTGCCCCGTATGCACGCTGGGAAGCGTCCGAAAATCCGTGAAGCTCCAGTGTTGTTGCCTCACTTGTGATCACACACCGTTTCTTTCGTAGTGCGTTAACCAATGGAAGCTGTTCTCGGAATGTGGTCCACAGTTTGTTTTGCTCGTTAGGAAGCTCGTCATCCCAATTCAATTTCAACCTCCACAAGTCCTGCATCAGCAGTTTTGCTGTCGTCGTCACAGGACCGAGATATTCACACGGATCGAATAGGTGTCCAATCGCAGAAAGTACGCTTCGTTTGGTTGGCCTCGTGTTTCCTACTCTGCCATCCAATAAGGTAACATTGAATGTGAAGTAGTCTTCATTGGGATTCCAAATAAGTTAAATATCTTGGCTGTGCATATGCACAGCATATGTTTCGAAATGGACAAATTGATATGAAATTTGCGAAAAAGAATCCACGTGTCTTGGAGGGACTCGAACCCTCAACCTCCTACTCTCTAGATAGGCGTGATAACCCCTACACAACAAGACCACTTAAAGGTCACGTTTGCGGAAAAGCCATCAGAATCCGAGTACCAACCTCCACCGCGGTTAGCTCTCTTTTTTGCAAATCTTCAATTTGCAATCTTTTTGCTTCAATTTGCAATCTTCAATTTGCAAAAAAGAGAGCTAACCGCGGTGGCGGTTGGTACTCGGATTCTAATGGTTTTTCCGCAAACGTGACCTTTAAGTGGTCTTGTTGTGTAGGGGACTAGGGGTTATCACGCCTATCTAGAGAGTAGGAGGTTGAGGGTTCGAGTCCCTCCAAGACACGTGGATTTCGCAAATTTCATATCAATTTGTCCATTTCGAAACATGTGCTGTGCATATGTACAGCAAAGATATTTAACAAAAAAAATGGTTTTCGTACGGCCGAGTTGCCGAATAAAATGCAATTAATTGTTCCAAATAAGGCCAAGAGTCCTAATTACGTTGTTGATATCGGCTTCTTCGAAGTTGAAAAGCGTCTCTTGGAGTTCGTGTGGGATGGTATCTCGCACAGCTTTGCTGTTGGAGCAAAACTTGTGCACTCCAAATCCTCCTCGTCGTAGAAGCTCAGTTAGTTGCTCGTAGATTTCTATTACTTCTTGTTCGTTCCTAGCACCGGTGTGAAAATCGTCGATGTAGCTGTTGTCCTCAATGACTTTTTATGCAAGTGGTAGGTCGGTTGCTTCATCCTTTGCCAATTGCAATAATGTACGCGTAGCCAGATAGGGTGCACTGGCGCAACCGTACGTCACGGTAGTTAGCTTGAATGTTGCCATCTCGTTGTTCGTGTTGAGCCACAAAATGCGGTGGTATTTCCTGTCGTCTTTGTGTACTTGTACCTGCCTGTACGTTTTCGGAATGTCCGCTGTCAGTACCACAGGATAGCAGCAGAATCGTCATAATATCGTGATGAGATCGTTTTGCACTGTTGGTCCAACTCCTAAAGCGTCGTTTAATGATAGACCAGATGTAGTCTTAGCCGAAGCGTCGAAAACTACACGAATCTTTGTCGAAGAGCTTGACTCCTTATAGACAGCATGGTGGGGTAAGAAGTAGCAATCCTCGGGTTTGTCGTGCACTTCCGCCATATGGCCTAATTCTAGGTACTCATCCATGAATTCGATGTAGCGTTTTTTCTTCTCGTCGTTTGCGAAAGATCGTGATAGTCGGTTGAATCGTACTCGTGCGTGCGTCTCCAAAGAGTCACCAAGTTGGCTCTTGTTTTGGTTAAACGGCAGTTTGACAATGTACCGACCACTTTCGTCGCGTGAAGTCGTTCGCTCGTAGTGTTCCTCGATGGCTTGTTCCGCTGGCGTATATGGAGATGCTTCTATGCAGGTTTCGAGTTCCCAAAACTTCACAAGGGTGCGATTTAGTTGGTCATCGATGTGGTTCAATTGGCAAACTGCATGTGTGGGGCCGATTTGTATCGCTAACAATCCAACCCAGCTATGTTTTGATTAACGTAGGCGTTCCTTCAGCAAGTTTCATGCGGCCGGTCTCGATCAGGTCGAAAAACGAGCAATGGGTAATACTTGTGACAGATATATGATGCCAAAATCACTGTACAGCATAAAATCATATATCTGTCACCCAGAATCACGTTGGTATTACCCAAGCAATGATGATTCTACGCTGATACGTACCCTGCTCTGCGCCCGTTGTATACAACGTTACAGGTACAGCGCAAAGCAAATTTAAATGCAAGCAATGCTAGTAACGCATACAATGGCGCCATCTGGTTGCGGTCACTACCCATCACTGACGTTAAAACATAATAAGAAAAATGAGTTTTTTCTTGTTGGAATATGAAAACGACCAATGAACGTGTTCGTCGGCGATATATTTGTATATTCTATTTTAGTTCAAACTACTTATTTTACAAATTTATATGCCACGTCATATCACTGATTAACTAAATGATTTGTTCAGTAGGCATATATTTATAAAAATATTGTAACTGTTTGTCCTGGTTATATTTGATGACCTTAAATAATTTTCTTTTGCTATTATCAGCTTTTTTGAATTCTGAGTTTCAGACCAGTCTGGAACGCTGATCCAACAGCATGGATATCTCCATCAATCCTTTTACTAATTTAACATTACAGTCCTGGATTCACTGATTCAGCCTGCTTGATCCGAATTGCCCGGAGAATGTCCCGCATTACCACATGATAAATCTGTAAATTCTGGATGAGCTATGGAATTCGTAAGAAATTGGATTTAAAAAAATGGTCCACATCCGAAAAACCAGGAGAAAAAAGAAATCTTGGACACTCTAGAGGGTCTACTGAACTTGGAGAATGGAGGTTTAAATAATTTTGAGAATCTAGGCCATTTCCGTATATGTACCGAAAAATCAACGAAATTTGAAATAATTTGTCAAACTCTGAATAACGCAGGAATCTAAGGAATTTTAAGTATTTGATTACCCAGGAGGGTTTAAAGAATGTGGGAATATTAAGAATTTGTATGATTCTCAGAGTTAAACGTGTCTGAAGATATTCTGTAAAGTTAAGATTATGATAATGATCCAATCGAAGCTCTAGAATCTAAGAAAATGGGATATCAGAAAAGGTGAGAGTATTGGAGTATCCTTAAATTAGCAAAGATCTACAAAGTTAGGAAAACGCCTTCAAAATCCGAAGAATGAAAAAAATCACAGTGATTGTTCAGACTGAGCACTTACATTTTTTTTTAAATCACGATAATAAAGAATATAATAATATTGCGCATAAGCCCCAAAATTTTATTCCCACCTTTGGGTTTCAGCGCCAAACACTCAGCGCCAGACTCGGCGACAAGGAGATAGTGGTCAAGTTGGTACTTCTGATTTTTTGACAACTGATGTCGATTGGTTGTGTGAGTGCACCGGTGTCAAAAAATAGAGCTTTTAGCTGAAAATTTAGTTGTCAAATGCACATTTTGACAGCAATATAGATGTATGAGTGAATGAAATGTGCAAATGCTCTATCGCGGAAGCAGTCGCTGAAGACAAGTGTCAATGGTTTCAGTGACGAAACGAAAAGTTTCAATGCAAAAAGCAATAAATACTTACATATTTTGTAAAACAACAGACAATGCCAACAAATTTTGCATATCGAAGCGTTTCCACGATTGGAGGGGGAACAGTTTTAATAAAGATTTTGTTTGGGCGTAAATAGGGATTTTACGTTTTTTGTCAATCCCAATAATCAAAAAAGCTGTACATATTGTAATATAATAATTTTGATAACGACAAATTTACTTTTTAGCAATTTTACAGATAGTAGTGTTTCTTTACATCAATCGAAAATTCACCAAGTGTGTTTTGAACAACAATAAAAATGTTTAAAATAATCAGCAAAAGGCCGGATTTTAATAAAGTAGGGGAACTGTTCCGATTTCCATCTCACTGAACATATATCCATCTCATCGCTAAACAAAGAAATACGACACCAAATTCGTCCCTTTTTTTGTCAACATGCGTGCTCACTGCTGAAAAAAATCACAAAAATAATAAACAAACCAAATTCTTTCCATTGCTTTGTTTTTGATGGGATGGAAATAGGAGCTATGAGATGAAGAGGCGAACCGTTCCCCTATTTACAGGTCATGTAAAAATGGAAAATAAATTTTTATTATTTTGTAATAAAAATCTATATGTAACGCAAATAATACTATAGTAACGCAGCGAATGGTAAAAAAATATGTGTGTCATCCTGCTGCTGTACGCG
This sequence comes from Armigeres subalbatus, assembly GCF_024139115.2. Classification (NCBI taxonomy): domain Eukaryota; kingdom Metazoa; phylum Arthropoda; class Insecta; order Diptera; family Culicidae; genus Armigeres; species Armigeres subalbatus. The sequence goes on from NC_085139.1 coordinate 220,932,783, forward strand.
TACAACATGGTACGTGTATCACTGTACAGAAATCATGTCTGTCGATAGTATAATGTTTTCAACATAACCGCGAGTAGACGTAGGACTTGTATATAAACGTAACGTATTTACAATTAACTTCTAACTTTTGGATCTATAGAGTTTGATTATAGGTATTGATATTGGAAACGACAACTTCCATGTTGTGTAGAATTATTAGCAATTTGTTTATTCAAAACTTCTGGAAATAAAACTAATAATTAAATACATAATTAGAATTGCTTTGTTTCTAACTATAAGGCCCTTATTTACTCAAGCAAATGTAGAGCATCTATAGATTTCTTTTTGATGATAGTATTTGAAGTTTAAAAATTTTATTTATATAACTTCCAGACTTGGGCAAAATGTGCTATTTTAGGGGAACTGTCCCGTTTTCCAAACAAAGAAATACAGCACTAATTTCGTTGCTTCTTTTTGCTAACATGCGTGCTAACTGCTGAAAAAAAAAATCACAACAATAAGAAACAAGTCAAGGAGCAGTAACCCTACTAAAATAGAGGAGGTACTGCTAATACGTCAACGAAACATTATTTAATGTTTTGATCCCAAACTCCGAGTCTACGTAAAATACAATTTCTCAGAAAATGAAAAACAAAAAATAAGATAAAGTTTATTTAAATATTCTTCTGGAAATTATTTTTTACGGACTTTTTTAAAACATTTACATGTAAGACAGCGAAATTTTCTAATCTAAAATGGATATTAACACTATTGCTGATTGTGCATTTTTAATTGCTAATGCCTTTTGCAAATAAATGAAAGTAATTATTTTAATCGAATTTTTATTTTCATCAGCGTACTTTTTTTTCTAGGGAATCAGAACTGTTATAGTATAACCATGTTTCAATGTACGTGTGGTTCAGTACCAAGCACAACTTAAGAACATATGGTCAGTCATATGACATGACTCATACCCATCCCGGGATCATATGGATTATGAACAGTGTTGGTAAAATCACTCATAAATATCAATCAACGATCCCTCCCGTGCGAACGAAATCGTCGGCGATTTTAAAAGAATGCATCACGCTTGAGTTTTTCATGGTAAAACGCATCATTTCGCTCATTTGCCAAAAAATCATTTCGGTTTAAAAACGCATTTGAAATCAATTTGGGGGCAATTTATTGCTTATACATGAAAAGTGTCTAATATTTTATGCGACAAACGACAATTCACGTTTTTAACGAAGGAGAACAAAAGAAAACCTACGATGATTCAAATGGATGATTCAACTCATCCATGAGTTTTTAGGTGCTGAGTTGGGTGCGTTTCAACTCATGCTTGATTTGAGTAGTCCATGAGTTTTGAGATTTTGAGTTTTTACCAACACTGATTATGAAACCCATCACCTGGATGAGCAGACTAAATCTCTCTAGTTTTATTCTTCCTCATCCACCACCGCTGCCCTCGCTGCCACAGCCATCATCGGCCTGTAGCCGTGAGCCCCGAGCGATGCGATGGGCGATTGCATCCATCGCAACCGACACCACTGCATCCAACCATCATCAAGCACAGAATGACAAAAAAATGCGCCCACTTCTTTTATGCATATTCGCAGACCCACCCACCATCACCGGCTGTTCGGCCACATTGAGAGTTGACGTAAAGTCAATGTCAACTTCTCTCCACGAACAGCCTAGATAGCCGTGTGGTGTCGGCATCTGGTTATCTGGCTAAGAATAACATTGCGGATTGCCTGTTCCAGTGGTAAAAGTCCACCATACAGGTGACCCCTAATTCTCGGTGTGATGCGGCTTTATGCTTACCGTGCCTACGAATGAATGGTTAGGGGGGTCTAATAAGAACCTAACCGCAAACGGAGCCTGTGAAGCACCAGGGCCCCCTTCACAGTATTTTAGCCCTCGCTGCGCTAACCGGAGATATGGCGTAGTTGACTTTTTAGTTCTCCGAGATAATCGGCTACTCTTATTCAACCTCATCGTGAGGTTAAATAAGAGTAGGGTTATGAATATGTGTTTCAATTAATTTGCTACAAATTGTCACCTATATGGATTCGCATTATGCGTTTTTTACAATGTGCTTTGTGTATGTTACCTATATGGATTCGCATTATGCGTTTTTCACAGTGTACTCTGTATCTCGTCCTTGACGTTCGGCTTCGGCTACTCTTGTTCAATCTCAACGTGAGGTTAAATAAGAGTGGGGTTATGAATATGTGTTTTACTTAGTTTTCAACAAATTGTCACCTATATGGATTCGCATTATGCGTTTTTCACAGTGTACTCTGTGTCTCGTCTTTGACGTTCGGCTTTGGTTTCTTCTTCTTCTTCTTCTTCTTGTTGGCATTACATCCCCACACTGGGACAGAGCCGCCTCGCAGCTTAGTGTTCATTAAGCACTTCCACAGTTATTAACTGCGAGGTTTCTAAGCCAGGTTACCATTTTTGCATTTGTATATCATGAGGCTAACACGATGATACTTTTATGCCCAGGGAAGTCGAGACAATTTCCAATCCGAAAATTGCCTAGACCGGCACCGGGAATCGAACCCAGCCACCCTCAGCATGGTCTTGCTTTGTAGCCGCGCTTCTTACCGCACGGCTTTGGCTACTCTTGTTCAATCTCAACGTGAGTGTGGGGTTATGAATATGTGTTTTACTTAGTTTTTCAACAAACTTCCACCTATATGGATTCGCATGATGCATTTTTTTACAATGTACTTTGTGTTTGTCACCTATATGGATTCGCATTATGCGCTTTTCACAGTGTACTCTGTGTTTCGTCTTTGACGTTCGGCTTCAGCTACTCTTGTTTAATTTCAACTTAAGGTTCAATAAGAATGGGGTTATGAATATGTGTTTTACTTAGTTTTCAACAAATTGGGATTATGAATGTTTTTTACTTAGTTTTTCAACAAATTGTCACCTATATGGATTCGCATTATGCGTTTTTCACAGTGTACTCTGTGTCTCGTCTTTGACGTTCGGCTTTGGCTACTCTTGTTCAATCTCAACGTGAGTGTGGGGTTATGAATATGTGTTTTACTTAGTTTTTCAACAAACTTCCACCTATATGGATTCGCATGATGCATTTTTTTTACAATGTACTTTATGTTTGTCACCTATATGGATTCTTATTATACGTTTTTCAAAGTGTAATCTGTGTTTCGTCTTTGATGTTTGGCTTCAGCTACACTTGTTTAATCTCAACTTGAGGTTGAATAAGGGTGGAGTTATGAAAATGTTTTTTTTACTTAGTTTTTTTTTAACAAATTGTCACCTATATGGATTCGCATTATGCGTTTTTTTTTACAATGTACTTTGTGTATGTTACCTTTATGGATTCGCATTATGCTTTTTTCACAGTGTACTCTGTGTCGTCCTTGACGTTCGGCTTCGGCTACTCTTGTTCAATCTCAACGTGAGGTTAAATAAGAGTGGGGTTATGGATATTTATTTTACTTAGTTTTCAACAAATTGTCACCTATATCGATTCGCGTTATGCGTTTTTTACAATGTACTTTGTGTATGTTACCTATATGGATTCGCATTATGCGTTTTTCACAGTGTACTCTGTGTCTAGTCCTTGACGTTTGGCTTCGGCTACTCTTGTTTAATCTCAACGTGAGGTTAAATAAGCGTGGGGTTATGAATATGTGTTTTGCTTAGTTTTCAACAAATTGTCACCTATATGGGTTCGCATTATGCATTTTTTTAGAATGTACTTTGTGTATGTTACCTATATGGATTCGCATTATGCGTTTTTCACAGTGAACTCTGTGTTTCGTTCTTGACGTTCGGGTTCGGCTACTCTTGTTCAATCTCAACGTGAGGTTCAATAAGAATGGGGTTATGAATATGTGTTTTACTTAGTTTTCAACAAATTGCCACCTATATGGATTCGCATTATGCGATTTTTACAATGAACTTTGTGATTGTCACCTATATGGATTCGCATTATGCGTTTTTCACAGTGCACTCTGTGTTTCGTCTTTAACGTTCATCCATTGTTACGTCCTCTGTGTTTTTGTGACACCTCTCTTTAGTCCCTAGCTGAATGCGTGTGAGTCTACATAATTGGCTTTCCTATGAATGGTTCCATTCTCCTTTCCAACTTCACTTCCTCTTCCTTTCCCCTTTTCACTTCCTTTTCCGTCAGGTAAATGATGAGAAAGGCCAGTGAAGGCGATGGCACAAATCTCCCAAATTGAGGGGAACGTGCCTCCTGAGCCGACGTTCTGATACCTGATACTGATAGCCACCGGCAGTTCTACCGCTGGTGACTGTATGCTGTCGCTGTGTAGGTAAACACAGCGAACGAACGAACGAAACGAAAAATGCGGGAGCAAAACGCATGTTACAAGCGTTTTGTAAATTTTTTCGGATCTTTCGGATGAGTTGCAATTTCCGAACAAGATTGAATGAATTCCAGTGCTAGTTACCAGCAATTTGGTTCTATGCTTTTCTGGAGATTTAATCAAGTTCTTCGAAGGCAACTTGGATTGTTCACTAAAGGAATGACAAACGTCTTGTCGATTAGGAAGTGAAAACTGAACTGAACTGAACTGTATTTTCCAAAGGACCTCTTAAGCTATATATACATAATCTTTGGGAAATCGACCTATACATATTAATCAGTGTTCATATCATCATTACCTATACCTTTAACCAATTCTAACTGGTATTCTAAATTCTTACTGCGTGAAATTCTAATACAGATGGCACTCTTATAATTTAGGTGCTGACCTCTAAAAGCCCATAGCTAAAGGACCTGCAATTCTTATTAGAAGAGTCTCAAATTGCATCCAACATGGAATGCAATTTCTAATCGTCGCGACACCTATCGTGCAAATACTTATGAGTGGTGCCATCTGTTATCCTAAAGGATACAAGGTTTTAATGCAAGAGGCAATCTTGCAAACGAATGAATGGAAAATTCCTATCGTGAGTATGTTTATTCTACCCATATGAACAACGCTCGAGAAGCGATCATATCTAAAGTAAACATTCGAAATCGGTTTCCTATCTAGAATTTGCTCTTCCTGGCAGGTAAACTATCTAGAATAAACATATGCTAAAGGAAACATTTATGGTTTGAAAACTAAACATAGATTTATTATCTGGTCTATGCCTGGCATATGGTTCTGATGATACGAACATTGGGTTGGTTCAACTTAAAATGAAATTTGAATAAAAATGTTCAAACTATTTTTAACAACGCACGTCAGTACGCGCTGCTGTCACAAATTGTAATGACTCGCACACGGCAGGCACTGCTTCTTTTATACACAAAGAAAATCTACCGGTAGACCCGAACATACCGTGACATACCGCATTCTGATGTCCGTGTTAGGAATGCACGGGATTGGTTACATATGAAATTTTGACTGGCTTTGACAAGAATTGAAATTCTCATTAGCTAATCGTTAATAATCTTAAGTTTCAATAAAATAGGCAAAATGGTGGAGAGTGTCCAAGTCGATTGATATATAATTCTTAAAAATCCATCGAAAGATAAAGGCGCTAAAAACGTTCAAAATCTTCCCTTCCAGCGTAACGCTCTCGATTTCCAAAAATCTAAATGACACCCAGTATAGTAAAGAAAGACGTAAGACCTACGTCAAAATAGTTCAGCACCGATAATCATTTGGATTTCGTCGGGAGTATGGAACGATAGATCTGCCAACGCAAGATTAGCAGGAATGATCCAAGAACGCACGTCCACCTTGGTGATGGGCAGATTCGCAATTATCGTCTGTACGACAGGGAAATCCAAATCAACGACGAATGGATTGACACTAATCGTGGTATGAAGCTTGTGCTTAACTCGTGTCGCAGCATTATTCACTCCGCTGATTGGAATGTTAACGCGCTCCATTGGTATATTCAACTTCCTCGCGAATGCTTCACTGATGAGATGCGAGTCAGATCCGGAATCCAACAAAGCTCGGCATGCTAGGCGGCTATTCCCGGAACCATATGCGTCTACCTCTGCCGTCGAAAGAAGAACTTGCTTTGTCGTTGCCGCTCGAGCACAGTTGACACTTCCTGGTGCTTGTCCAGCGACTTCACAATGTTCTTCTGGAACTGATGATGTTACTGCGGATTGGCTTACTCCAGATTGTGGAGCTGTGGTCTTGTTCTCATGGAGCAAACTATGATGCTTTCGTTTGCATGTTTTACACGTTCTATCCGAGTTGCATTCTCCAGTACGATGACCTCGTCGTAGGCAATTAAAGCAAAGGTCAGTCTGCTTCACTTTGGTGTATCGCTCGCTTACCGTCATGTCCTTGAACACGTCGCACTTGTAGATTAGGTGTTGATTTCCACAGCATGCACACGATTCCTTGGACTGATTCGACGTTTGCACAAAATGCCTGCTTTGGACGGGCTTGATGTCGGATGGTTTACCTTTCTGTCTCGTGGAAACTGGTGGACGTAGTTCGTTGTAGCCTTTCAACTTCTGCAGTATACGGCTTCGTATTATATTATTTAATCAGACTAAGTCCGAAGTGGCCTGTGCGGTATATAAGAGTCTTCTCCATTCGGCTCGGTATACGGCTTCGTTCTCGAAGGAAATCATCGTCTCAGTGTAGGTGGGCAGTTCATCTGACGGGATTTTCGATTCCCATAGTTTTCTCGTTTCCTTGTCAAGGCGTTTGGCAATTACATTGAGGAGGATCATCTCGGCAAGACCTTCGACTAGTAACGATCGGATCTTCAATGCATCGACGTGTTTCGTGCAGACATCTAGTAAATTCCGCAATTCATTACCGTTCTCACTATTCATCTTTGGTAGTGCGAGCAAAGCGTCTATGTGTGTGTCGATGATGAGTCGCTCGTCTTCGTAGGTGTCCTCGAGCATCTTCCACGCTGATTCGTAATCATTATTGTTGATCACGTCTTGATCGATTTTCCCTGCTGCACCTCCGACAAGAGAATTTTTCAAGTGGTACAGCTTTATGGCTGGTGACTCGTTTGGGTACCTGCTCATGATGGTTTTGAACATGCATTTGAACGAGTACCAGTTCTCGAGACTGCCATCGAATGTTGGCAGCGGCACGTGCAGATGAGGTGTGGAGCTATTTACTACCACCGGTTGCTGCGGAATGCCGGAACTAAGGCACTCATATTCCCTCGCCTTTTCTCCTCTTCAGCTGCATTCCACTTTGCAATTTCCGATTGGATGTTCACAAAAAACTCAGCGTTCAGCTCTTGGAAATGGCTTTGTTTGTGTCCTTCACGCTGATCCCTTGGAACAAGGTCACAAATATCCAGATACGTTTTCTGCAGTTCATCGTTACACTGACGAAGTGTTTCGAGTTGTAGTCGCAGCCAATGAATGCTGATGTTAGCCACGGCCAATCCCTCACGGATCCGGAACATTCTTTCCTTCGCCAAATCACGATGATCGAGAATCTTCTCGAGCTTCTTCGATATTTCCTTGCGTTTTTGTTCCTGTTTCTGTTGTTGCACCAAAAGATTATTCACCGGCGGCTCGCTTGCAGTTTCCAGAAGGATCCTTGGGATTAAACTCCGTTGGATTTGAGGAGTTTTGTCGGTCATTAGACCCACAATTTACTAATCTTCAGATTCACAGTTTCAGTTTTGTTCTAGAATTTTCCACTTTTCAGTCGACCGTGTGTCGAACACGATCGAACATGTTTCGCGTACGCACTAACACCAACACGCAATACGCGTCAATCGACCGGGATAGCTTTTTCTAACCGGTGGAAATCCAAAGTTCTCGCGATTTTATCCGGAATTTCACCACAAATCAACCAAAAACCATCACGGAATGGTTATCCGGTACGAATGGACCAAAATGTTCTTGAATATTTTTATAAGAATTGGTTTTCGGGAGATATGTTGGTGAATCAAAAACACGCGTCTTAACTGGTCGACAAATTTATTCCAACTGTACCTTCTTATTCTATTACATTTTTCTCTCTCCTTCTTTTCGCGCCTAGAAGAAGCGGCGAACATGGGCGAACATCCTTTCGCACCAAGAGCAAGCGGCGATCGATCCTGACTGGGGGTCGCACGATGTAAATGCATTTTTATCATCAACCTATGTGTCTATCTACCCTAAGTGGAACTGTCCCACGCACGCTGCCATTTGACCATTGAGGCCAACCTGGCAGTCCTACGGATGCCTCTCGTGCCGCGCATTTCGAAGCACTCTATGTCTTCACCGATAAAGATGTCAATAGGCATCATACCGGTGATGACGCAAAGTGCATCGTGCGATACGGTACGGTACGCGCTCGCAACTCTTAGGCACATGAGCCTATACGTACTTTCTAACTTCTTTCTGTAGCAGTTAATACGCAGGGCCGTGCCCCAAGCTGCCCCCCCCCCCATACCTCAGTATGGAAGCTTGCGCTTGCTGGCATAAACCGCAGAGTTATTGGACATCATCGGGGATAATGCCACTATAGCTGTGGAGCCACGCTTGCGTAATTGACGTGGCTACCAAAGGTGAGCTTATCGTCGATCATTACCCCCAAGAGTTTGATGGAGCGTTCAGAGGTGACCGCGCAGTTGCCTGCCCTTGTCACCGCTTGTTGCTCCGACTTTCGGTTGTTAACAACAACCACCTCAGTCTTGTGGTGAGCCAGCTCTAACTTCCTGGAACTCATCCACTCCTCCACAATTGCGATCAAGTAGGCTGCAGTCAACTCCACCTCTTAGATCGGTTTAGCCGTAGACTTCCAGCGTGATATCGTCAGCGAAGCCGACGATTACCACGCCCACCGGGAACTTCAACCTCAAGACACCGTCGTACATGACGTTCCATAACACCGGACCCAGTATGGAACCTTGCGGAACCCCTGAAGTTATGTCAACGCACCTCCGACCCGCCTCCTTGTCGTATACCAGTACTCGATTCTGTAAGTGCTTCCGAGAATCTGGTACAGGTACTCGGGAATTCCAAGACGCAGAAGCGCATCTGCAATAGCTGCCCAACTGGCACTATTGAAACCATTCCTCACGTCGAGAGTCACTACTGCACAATAGCGAACTCCCCTCCTCTTACGCTGGATAGCTATCTCCGCGGATTTGGTAATTGATAAGATAGCGTCTAAGGTCGACTTACTCTTTCGGAAGCCAAACTGGTTACTCGATAGACCATCCGCACCCTCCGTGCGTATCAACAACCTGTTGAGGATGATCTTCTCAAGCACCTTCCCCGCCGTATCAAGCAGGCATATTGGTATATATGCCGGCGGATCCCCCGTTGGTTTTCCTGCCTTTGGCAATAGGACCAAGCTCTGCCTTTTCCATGCTTCAGGGAAGACTCCCTCGTCCAGGCATCTCTGCATGACAGATGTAAACATCTCGGGAGCCTCAGCAATGGCCGCTTTGATGGCCAGGTTCAGAATACCATCCGGTCCTGGCTCCTTACCTACACTAAGGGATTGTGCAATCCCCGCAAGTTCCGCCACAATTACTCTTCCCTCATCGGCCACCCTGGCAGCTCCACAAAGTGAGGCCAGGGACTTGGGTCGAGACGTGGGAAGAGCCCCGCGATGATCCTCTCTAGCATCTCTGGAGACCGCTCTGTAGGGGCCATCGCCTCACGTGTCTTGGCAATTACGACCCTATAGGCGTTACCCCATGGATTCGCGTTGGCACTTTGAGACAGGCCCTCGAAGCAGGCCTTTTTGCTTGATCTAATCTCAGTCTTCAGACCGGCTCTAGCAGCCACGAACGCCACCCGTCGTTCAACACGCTCCTCTTCTGTGCGTGCTCGCTGCATCCGCCTCCTTGCACGTAGGCAGGCGCGGCGCAGGTTCGTAATTGCTTGAGTCCACCAGTAAGCCGGTGGCCTCCCATTCCTAGGGTGGACTTTCCTAGGCATGGTGACATCGCATGCACGCGAGAGTGCTGTTACCAGCTGCTCGCCGCTCAGACCGAGAGTATTGTGCTCGCGGCGGAGCGCTTCCTTAAACACCTCGTCGTCGAAGTATGATGTCTTCCACATACGAGGGCTAGGCCTCGCCCCTTCTTCCGTCCGCTGAATGCTGGTCGTATAGTCGATACTGTAGCGAACCGCCAGGTGGACGCTGTGAGTGTAGCCATCATCTACCCTCCAGTTCGAACTACTCGTTTGGCCAGGGCTCCAGAACGTAACGTCGATGATCGACTCGGCCCCGTTCCAGCTGTAGGTACTTTTGGAGACCCCGTTGACTTTGTACTACAAGTACTGAATGAGTATCATAGTTCTTCATCGTAAATTGTACCGTCCAACAGCAAATCGCCGTTTTTCAATGTTTCTGCATACATTCTGCGGCCGATCAAAAAAATTGAAAAACTGTTTTTTTTAGCCACCTTAATGTACAAGCATAACCAAATATGGTACATGTTCTCTGGGGGCAGCAGAGACTATGTCCAAGGGCTTGAAGATCCCTCCTCAGGCCACCTGCGAGTTGTGGCGCATGCCTAGAATGTGGTGGGGTTTGACAGTTGGTTCTGTTAAACCTCTTTAAAAAGCTGCATGTATCCGCAAGTATACTCCGCCAAAACGACCATGTGCCGCTCAAAGCGCTCAAGCCCAAGTCCTGGTGTTAGGTGGGACGCCAAACAGCCCTGACACGACGGCCCTCCGACGAGACAGGAGGTTTGCGTAGGCCCAATAAGCCGCCTTCCTATCACGAGTTTGGTGGTCACGAAATTAAGGTGGTTGAATAATTTAGTCGAGGTGCACAGCGGGAAAGGTGGATCGATCAGGTGGAGGACGATTTGCGGACCCTCCGCAGACTGCTTGGTTGGCGAAGTGCAGCCATGGACCGAGCTGAATGGAGAAGACTGAGGCACAGGCCACTCCGGCCTTAGTCTGGTAATAAATAAATAAATATGTACATAGGGGAACTGTACCGGTTTTGGCCATGTTCCTAATTTGGCCAATTTTGCGAATAACTCCAAAAATAAAGCGATTCAGGAGGGTTTTATTAGTTCCAACAAGAGATATATCTCTCACGCTTCTACGCTGCTTTTAACTGATCGATTATTTTGGATAAATGTGTATTTTTCAGGGATGGCCAAATTAGGCACTAAGGTGGCCAAAACCGGTGCACTTCCCCTATAGCTTTTCGGTACACTTAGTGTACGAGAAAGGCAAAAAAATTAAAATTAATCAAAAATTCCATAAGTTTAAAAAAAACGATTTTCAAAACGGCATCGAACTCCTACTTTTTTCAACCCAATTCTTTAAAACAGCTGACATGGAGACTACAAGCCATCGCTGAAAACTCTCCAACGATTTCTCAAGAGGCCTTAATCTAGTAAATTAATTAACCAATGTTTGCTATCATGACTATTGGTTCCATAGGGACCCAACCCTTGCCTACCAACATCCTATCTTGACCCACATAGCTCACATCTCTCTCATTACCGCCGCTTTGTTCGTCCTGTTCCAAAACGATTCCTCGACCCGACTCGATTTCATTCATGCCAGCCTGCCTGAGGCGTCGAATGAAAGCAAGGTCTTTGCAATTCCGCCACCGTGACCCACCACCACCCCACACCATCGTTTACCTCCAGTATTGAGAGCTTGGGACATTTTTCCCTCGTCCTTTTCCTTATCAGAAAACGAGCATCTGAACAGCAACCGAATTACATTGCGTTACCAGGTACCATTCTGGACAGGCGCCCACTTTTTAGATTCTCTTCACCTTTCCTCCCCCATAGTATGATTACGGACAAGGGTATGCAAATCACCTATTTTTATGCCTCCTTCATTCCGCCGTAACTTACAACAGGGAGTATTCGAAGCCACTTGACTCCAACGGATTTGACGAAAGACGACCAAACCATCCCTACAGCTCACCAAAATAATGGGTATTTATTTCTTCGTTCGAGGAATTGAAATTACCATCAATGGGCAATGAAGCTCATTCAAATCAAGTCACGATTGCAATACAATCCACGAGTTAAACACATTGCCAAAAAAATATCAATCGTCGATGTTTTCAGTACCCCCTGTGCTTCAGCCCATCCATCCCGCCCATTCGCTTCTTAAACGAAAACGATGAAGGTTCCTTACCTTTCAGTTTGTAGAAGTTCGCTCCTTCTATGTGCGCGGCTCTCTGTTTGCTGTGCTGCTATGCACAGTTTCACCCTGTGCCACTTCGGAAGGGAACCAACCCTCAGTCCAACCTTGCCGCGGACCGACTGCTATCTGAATTTATGATAAAGCACCACTCGAGAAAACAATAAGATTTTTCTGCCGACTGTCCGGCTCAAGACACCACGTTGGCCAAACAAACGAAGAAAATAAGTTCCGCTGCTTCAAGGTAAATTCCCCTCCTCCACTGTTGAGTATGAGCAAGTAGCCGAAAGCTATACACTAAAGAACACCCTCTTCGGTAGCACTTCGACCCGTACCGGACCCCAACTATGGCCAAACTAGTCATAAATTTCCCATTGAAACTGTACACTGCTCGCACCGCTGCGGTCAGCCCTACCACACAAACAATCCGGAAGAATTTCTTCTGCTACGTGTGCGCGAGAACTTTTCCACATTCCAACCCTCACTCGATGATGATTACTTTTACTGAGAAAACACTTCCGCAATTCCCAAAACGTAAATCCGGAAACACTCGGAAGTTCCAGCTATGCACCAGTTTTTCACCGATGGTGACGGAAATACAAAATCTGTCCACTGCTACAAATTTTGATCCAATATGTTTCCAATAGCGAACATGAACGGGAACTTGGGGAAGGGCTCTAAATCGCACACAAAAAAACGGAACCTTCCACGGCCACTCCGGATCGCGTCCCGTGAGGCGAATGAATGATGACGACGGAAGAGATATGAGCGACCGTCCAACCAGCCACGGACCACGGGTATCGTCTTTATACTTCCACACCAGAACTACCACGAACGAGCGTAACACGAACACTCTAACTTTCACTTACTCAGAGACTGAGTAAAATTGTATTGCTATCTCTTTTTTTCTCATGGAAATTTTACTCAGTTTCCGTCAAAAGCGGGACTACTCATAGCTATGAGTTATCCTGCTTTTGGCGGAAACTGAGTAAAATTTCCGTGAGAAGAAAAGAGAGGGCAATACAATTTTACTCAGTCACTGAGTAAGTGAAAGTTAGCGTGAACCGTCCAACGAGAACCTGCCACACTGCTTGCTGGTCTCTTCTGTCTGCTGACGGGGAACCGACGGACGTTCACACAATCTGGCACACCGTCCCGGTTCGGTGGACTTCGTGTACCGCTCGTTTCGAATGTTTACAGTTGCGCGTTCGTGTTTGTGAATAACAAAAACTGACAGATTCCTGATGGTGGCTGGCGATGGCACTGCCTTCTTTGTTGAGTGGGTGAGCTCGCGAGTCGCGACGAAAATTTTCAGCGAATAAAGTAAACAACATAACGGAGCTTCTTCACCGCGGTTGTATGTGCTACTCTTCAAACTTCATTGAAATTCGGTCGCATTGAATGCGTGCGACCGAGATAGAAGACAAAATAACTGTTCTAGTAGTAGTGTGGAAAAAATCGTAAACAAATCCGTGACATTTAAAGTTTCCAATAATGTCAAAATTGATGGTTCAGAGATACAGAACGAAATTAGCATTGGGCCACATGACACGGGTGTCGATTAAAATCTTTAAAAAACTATTCACATCCTCCATTCACACGGGTATACGTGATCTGGGAAGGGACTTGCAAAGAGGAAAAAATGTAACTTCATCTGCAACCAGCAAGCGCTGTCACGAATTGTCAGATAACTTGGGGACCATTCACAAATTACATAACACTTTAGGGGGTGGGAGGGTGTCTATCCGAGCGTTACGGCCCATACAAATTTAAGAACCCTTCCATACAAAACACGTTACGAGGGGGTGGGTTGATGCCCATTTCCATTCTTGATGCCATTTTTTTTTCTCTTAGAGCAAGATTACCGAGCGCGAGTATAAGCCATTTTATAGAAAGCTCAAATGATAGGAGACCTAACACTAATATTTACATTTTACAAAGAACATTTGCGAAAATGGAATAAAATCATGATGATGATGACGAAATGATGATGGTTTGCACGAGGGTTTGCATGCAATTTGTTTGCATGCAACGTGTGTACGTTTCATAAGATGTATTATCTGGGCCACGCCGCTTGGAAAAGGCGGGCCACCCCGCTTGGCAAGTGTAAAGCCCCAAACGCAATACAACGGAACGGCAACGGAAACGGAAAATTTGACAGTTAGCCCATATATTTTCTGTCAAATTTGCCGTTTCCGTCGCCGTTCCGTTGTATTGCGTTTTGGGCTTAACAGTGTTCGAATTGGAATCTTGTACACACTCAGATTGCGTTTCGTATTTCGGTAATAAATTTTACCGATTGAGTTCTGTAAACACAATTCATAACCGATGTACCAGTAAATGCAAAAAAAAATACCAAAAAACTGTAAACGATGAAAATAAATGTATGCTTCATGCCCTCATTTACCGAAGTCGTCATATAATTTACCGAAATTTACTGTATTTTTAACAAAACACCGTAGACTGTAATTGTTTAACAAGATTTCAGTAATACTGCGCAACGATCTAAGAAACTTATGTTCAGCGGTAGCCATATTAGATCACTATAAATAAAACGGTGTTGAATTCGATTATGGATGTCTCGGTGGATTTTAAGTTTTTTATGATGATAATAATGGACGCATGCATCAATGTCATCCGCCAACAGGACGAACGTCTGGTACATTCTTTTTCGTAAGTAATATAATAAAATATAAATAATGACCAATAACTTAATTTTAGGCTATAAACAAACGATTTCTTCGCGGGGCTCAAGTGCCGAATTGTATTTCCGTTTTATAGCGTATCTTTTCTTTTAAATCAATTAGTGTGACGACGAGCCACCACAAATACACTGAAATAAAATCTCCATTATATTTTATGTGCGTTAATCATATAGAATAGTTTCGCCTAGCTTTAGCTTTCTTTTATGTGCAGCATTTGAGTTTTATTTGTAATCGTTGAAATTTATTAATCAACCAGACACAATATAAAAGACATTTATATACGATTCATTTACCTTGACAATAAATTTTATGTGCATCATCAGATAGTTTAAAATTATCACTACCGGCACATACAATTTAAAGGCGCACAATAAAAAGATTATATCTTTTCAAAATATCAAAATGGCCGTCTGGTGACGCCTCGAAAAAGCGATTCATCGGAAGACAAAACGAGGTAAGCGAATTTATCATTCATTAATAATTCCCTTCATGACTTTTCATCCTCATTTTTTAAGCAACATACTTCTCCAATGGTCTAGTGCTTTCGAATACCGAACAAATATGCAAACTAATGGCACATTTGCACTTCCACTTCCCTAACATGCGCATCCGATACGGCGTTAGTTCAGTGTTAACGGTAATCAGTATACGCCAAAGCCATCATTGCCAGGAATCTAAAATCGTCGATAAAAAAATCTGCCTGTTCGCAGCGATGGTCGTGAATTCACAGTTCAATCGGCCTCTCGGATCAATTTCCATTTGGGAAAAATGTTTGAAAAAAGTTGAAAACGGAACTTCCAGAAAAAGACGTCACATTCCGAAAAAGACGACAAAACCCGCACAAAAGATACTGCATTTTTGGGGGATGTGGTCGAAATGTTCCAGCTATTTCATGGTTTTTCGGCTTGGAGAAACTTATGTCATTTCTTTCTTATGTCTTGTTACTCTTTCGATAGTTTTGGAGATTACAATTTAATCACAGAGAACAGACATGGATGTTCGAACAAAATTTCGTTAAAAACGTGTGTAAAGATTTAAATCGCACCTCAGCGCCGCCAACGCAGGCTGCCCGACATAAAAACTCAATTTCACTAAGTGATGGCGTTGGCATACACTTCATAAACAATGTAGTGCTGCCACCTAGGAGCAATTCGGAATGAACACTAGCGCTAAAAAGTAAAACACGGCAAATTTTAACCATATTTATCAGCACACTAGCACCGCGCAACGGGGGCATAACGACATACTTTAAAATGACCAGTACAAACTTTTACACAAGCACGCGAATGAAGATGAACGTCTGTTCTCTGTGATTTAATACAGACGATTTGTGAGGGGCTGGTAGCAAATACAGAACTTTGCCTCGTATCGTAACTCAGGAGCGAATAAGTGAAACTACATAAGTTTTTCCAAGCCGAATAAAATTCCGAAAAAGACGGCCACGTACCGCAGGAAGATGATAAAACCCGTGCAAGATGTGCCGTCTGTTAAACGGGAATTTTTTGGTATTTTTCAACTTGTGCCTTTCCCCTTGGGAGCGAGTATCACACACACTTCGTATTTATAATTCCACGATTTTGTATATTACCAAAATAAAATATGTTCTATCAATGAATAAATGAAAAACTTTATGTGCATCCGTTGATTTTTTATGTAAATTATGCTTTTTATTTCGAATTTAAAAACGAAAACAAAAAACAATATATTTGGGTTTAAAAGGAAGTCCATTGAATAATATCTGCATCTGCACATAAAATATATTGAAGGGCCATTTAGGATACATTCCATATGCATTTATTTTGTATTGTACATTGCACATAAAATTTAAAACACAAATAATCTCCAGTTTATGTGCGGAATCAATAGAATGTATTTGCAAAGCTTGATTGCAAAAATATATGTGCGCTGCACATAAAATTTAGATGCGAATTCAGCCCAGTGTAGATTCAGCTATTCTTGTTTTTACTGTACGGGGCTGCTGTTCGAATCCATGGCGGTAGGTTTTTGATGTGCCACTATTTCCAACGGACAAGCACACTGAGCTTAATTCCCATCTAAATTTTATGTGCAACGCACATATATTTTTGCAATCAAGCTTTGCAAATGTTTTTTATTGGTGTTGCACATAAAACTTGAAATTTAATTTTACGTGCAGCGCACCCGTAAAATAAATGCACACACAATGGGATTTCATTGGCTTTCCAATTATATTTTAAATGCAGCTGCAAATGTTATTCGTGTGGCGTGTTTGATACACCAAATGGAACCTTTTTGGCTTGCTTTTTGGTTTAGTTTGAATCATAAAATCAAATTTAAATAAAAAACAAAATAACATGTTATATTTAATATTGTTTATTATCTCTTAGAAAGTGCATTGTGATTGCGATGCTCAAAAGTTATTCGCGATGCAAACGTAACAGCAATAGTAACAGTAACAAAAGCTGCTTGAGAGTAAAAATTGCCTTCGTCGTCAGGTTTAATTTGCAAATAACACCAAAAATTAAATAATATTTTCGACCCGCACCCGCACCTCGCAGCACGTTCTCGAAAGCACCTCGAAAAGTTTGATGGTCCGTACGGTCCGTACGCTTGAAATGAGCCCATCTTAGAACGCTACGTAATTTGTGAATGTGCCACCCATGGTTCGCCTATTCAAAACGCATCCAAAACACATTCATATTCAAAAACAAAATGAACGCCATCAAGTTTTATTGTGATCAATCACCGCTTGCAAAGTTGCCACGGAAATTATGGCGGAAAGAACATGATGATTTATTCCCCACTATTGATGACGAAAAAACTCTTTCCGCCGCCGGAAAATTTCTATTGTCGATCTTCTGGTGAAAAATTCTGGCATACTCGCTGGCACAGCGGAAGTTTTGGTGATGTTTACGACGTGTCGCGGCGCTGCGTTCATGAACACGTTCATGGCAGGAAATCGTACGAAGCTGGAAAAGAAAATGTATGAGAAGGAATTCTGTTTAATAAATTGATTTTACTTACATTATTTTGTAGCGAGAAGAATTTTTCAGCATACTGCCAACAGTCCACCATGTTGAAAAGAAAAAACTTTGTTGTGCGAGAAAGGCAAGAAAGGCAAAATTTTATGTGCAAGTATTAATAGTTCTTAACTATGGATCATCGCACATAAAATTCATTGTTAGGTCAAATAGAACGTAAATAAATTACCTTTATATTGTATATGAATAAGTATTAAATATCGTTGATGATTAATAAATTTTGAGTGCAGCACATAAAGTCGTGATGAAGTCAGTCGAAACTGTTTTATGTGACTCACGCATATAAAATATAATGGTAAATTGATCTCAGTGCAGTTCCTTCTGTTCCTCAACGGGGCAATATGCCGAACCGAAATATTGATAACAACAGGAACCTATAGTTTTTATATTCGCTCGAAAAAAAATGTAACTCAATAAATAAATTAACTCAATAAATTAATAAGCATCAAAACAAATAAATATTTGATATCTAATCTTTTGTTTTTAAAATAATATTTTATACCCGATTCGCACAAACAATAAAGTCGGTAATAAAATTTACAAACCACTCGGTAACATTGACGAACATTCGGTAATAATTTGACAGCTAGGTTTCTTATCGTGTTACAGACCGTTCGGTAATGCGAAGTTTTACCGGAAACATTACCGAGCGCTCAGCGGTTGAGATTTCGGTAAAAATATTACCAAAGTCGGTGATATTTTTTAAGTGTGTAGGATGTAGGTGAATCTACACTACTGTTGACTAACAAAACAATTGTGGGATTGTTTATTTACATTTGCTTCATACTACATGCAGAGGAGGCGCGATGCACCGCATATTACCCCCTGGAAATACCCCAACATAAGACATAAAATGATTCATATTTGTGAAATGAATTAAAAAATTTAAAATATTTTTTTCCCGATTTTGTCACATACCCTGTTTTATCACCCCAAAATTCATAAGGGGGGTAATAAAATCGGGATATTGCTGTAAAAATAAATAAATAAACTAAAAAGAAGATAACAAATTTGAAATTCAATCGTAGTAGTTATTTGAAATGCTGGCATACTACACTACTAAAAATCCACACATATTTATTGCAAAAAATCCATAGATTTATCTTATGATGTATATCAGCGCACACATAACCATTCTCCCCGTGAACTACTAATAAAATATATATGCAAATAAACTTTATGTGTGGTCTCGAATAGGCAATTATTTAATTTATGTGTGGTTCTATATAGATTATATTAGGGTGGAGCTATTGCAAAAATTTATAACGGCGACACATATATCTTATATAGATATTTATGGCAGTGTAAGAAACTAATGAAAAGAAATTTGAAATTAAATCGCAGTTGGCTGACAGGAAATTCTAGATTGTTCGAAGGGTGACAGAATATAAATGAAGATGATTCAGTTTTCGTTTCAGTGTTCGTCATCCGCGATACAATCCTACCCAACATCGCTTTTGGTACTTCTGTTTTTGGTATTGCGCATAAGCCCCAAAATTTTATTCCCACCTTTGGGTTTCCGCGCCGAGCACTCAGCGCCAGACTCGGCGACAAGGAGATAGTGGTCAAGTTGGTACTCCTGATTTTTTGACAACTTATGTCGATTGGTTGTGTGAGTGCATCGGTGTCAAAAAATAGAGCTTTTAGCTGAAAATTTAATTGTCAAATGCACATTTTGACAGCAATATATAGATGTATGAGTGAATAAAATGTGCAAATGCTCTATCGCGCAAGCAAACAAGTGTCAATGGTTTCAGTGACGAAACGAAAAGTTTCAATGCAAAAAGCAATACCCAGTTTCTGGGTAGTATACCCGAATTCAGCGCTCATTTTGGGTGATTGGTTCGTACGCAGTTAGTGTTAATCTATAGGATAGGATGTGACAATTGAATTGCGACTGCCTTGTTGTTTCCTCAGTCGGTTGCTTCGACGTGGTGGTGGCCAGTGCTACCGAATATTTTTTATGCAAAATCCGCCGAACAATATATGTAAAAAAATCATGTTTTCTCGTTCATTTCTCCCATTATTCGTAATAAAAGATGCTACGTACTATAAGAAACAAGTTTTTACATGGAATTAGATGAGTTTTACAGTGAAATGGGCAAAAAGTTGGTCAATAATGCTTCAAATCGAGTGTTTCAAATTACCATATCCTTTGAGAATCATGCATACACCATTTACAGTCTAGCATAAATTAATTTTACCAAAAAAATCAAAAGACAAATTTTTGAATTTTGTCATAAATTTAAATTTAATTACCCAGCAACACAGCCAAGGTAACAACAAGCTGCCCTTCTAAAAATGCAATAGGTCATTGCGCGCAGCAAACCTAACCTCACTATTTTGACAGGTACTGGTCCTGTTGCTTACACTGAAGAAAAAAAGTATTTTTAAACTTACTTTTGAGTTATTTTTTCTCTTCTCTTTCATCCACTCTTTCTTTTGTTGTCAAAAACAAAAGAGCCAAACAATCCAACGACGCCAGTTCAATACGGGAAGCCAATTTTGAGTTTTATTACCTGAGGTCGAAATTGAGTGAATTAAACTTACATTTGGGTAAATAAATTTTCCGTTGGGTACTTTTTCAACATGGGAGTAAAGGCAAACTACTTCGACCCTACTTATTCAATTTTGGCTTCCCGTACGGATGTTCGAGGTTGGGTGAATTAAACTCACTATTGGGTAGTTTATTTCTTCCGTGTACGTTTCGGACTTTTTTTTTTATCCAAATTTAATCTGCATATGTCACGATGTTGAAGACATTTCGTAAATTCCGCATACAAATATTGGTAATTATCGATAAGTTTAGGTAATAATCGATCAGATAATCCAAAGAATGATAGAATTATATCAAAATTAAAATGAAATCGTCTGTAAACAACTGGACCAGTACCTGTCAAAAGTCGTGCGTGACGTCATTGTGCAAAGGAGTATACCGCCCATCGAATTAATCGATTGTCATTTTCACCCAATCAGCAACCGGTACGATTTTGACAGAAACTCAGCGGAACGGCAACGGAAACTGCAAATTTGACAGTTAGCCCATATATTTTCTGTCAAATTTGCCATTTCCGTTGCCGTTCCGCTGACATTGTGTTTGGAGCTTAATTGGCACATCCTATCCTAGGTGTTAATTATCGGCATTTAATTTCTCCTGACGAAAACTTGCAATTGGTTGAGGTACAGTGACTATAATCTATAAACTAAATCTTGTAGGACTCTAGGTTGAGGTACATCGAGCCTTTTGTGTTTGTATGGCTTCTTTATGTCGAAAAATACCTCGTCAATACTCCCGAAGTTTTGTTATGAATCAAACGAAATTAAAACAAAAACATTGTACGTCATATTGAATGAATGGTGGGTAGGCGTTAGCTCATATAGGTAGGTAGTTAGCCCATATATTTTCTGTCAAATTTGCCGTTTCCGTCGCCGTTCCGTTGTATTGACGATTAAAGGTTGCATGAAGAAGAAGTCGAAGGATGATATTTGAAAAATATTGCACGCGAAAGGGGCCGTACACATATTACGTAAGCACTTATGGGGGTAGGGGGGGTCGGTCAATATCTTACGCTCCATATAAATAAAAAATCATTTGTATGAAAAAAATCTTACATGGAGGGAGGGGGGGTCGAAAAACCCAGAAAAATTGCTTACGTAATATGTGTACGACCCCAAAGCATACGGGAAGTTTTTTAAAACTCTTCTCAAAAATTCTACGAGCAATTTAATTAAAAACGGTTAGCAGTACGTCGTTGGACTTTCCTTCTACTGCATAATAAACGCAATTTTTGATTTCAAATTTTATTTTATGATATCATATGATATCTTATTAGTATAACAAAAGTCCAACCCCATACTGCTTTCCGTTTTTAATTAAATCGCTTCTAGAATTTTTGAGAAGAGTTTTAAAAAGTTTTCCGTATGCTTCCCCGTGCAATATTTTTCTAATATCATCCTTCGACTTCTTCTTCTTCATGCAACCTTTAATCGCCAATTGCGTTTGGGGCTTTAGCCTTCTCTTCAGTCCCCTGGCAATATGTTACACGCACGCCGATTTGAAAAAGTACCCGAGATTTGTGTAGATGTCATCATATCATGTCGGCTCGAATCCTCATTTCGTTTTTCGGATGTTTCGTTTGTCGTCGTCGCGACGTTCAGTTGTTCGTCGGGTATTTTGGAATGCAGTTCGGTCTGGGTGTCCGCGAAGCAGCTGGGAAGAAAAAAGTTTCTTTCGAAAAGTGTAAATTTTGAGTGCTGGCAATCCACCGTCGCCAGGCAGTACAATTTCGCGAAACAAATTCTCCCCGCCGCGCTCGATTCCGAATCGGTTTGGGGCTAAAACGTTTTTTTTTTGTTTCTTTTGTATAATCAAAGTGTCTTCCTGTACGTGTATAGAAAGTGTGATTATTTTGTCTTCCGAAGTCAAATCGCGGAAGTGTCTGGTCCCGAGCCATCATTTTGTGTTAGTGAAAAGGGAACAAAACAACGGGAAGGATGGTTAGGGAACCTCCTTCGCTGTACAGTTCCTGCCTGCTGGCCTATGTGCGGAACCTGGATCAAATGATTTCCAAAAGAATGAGCACCGTAGTCGATTTACGGATGCTGCCGACGGCAGTACTGGCTAGCGTCTTGGAACAGGTAGGTGAAACGGGGCAATACTTCCTGCTCGCTAATAGAGATGACTAATATTAGTAGCATATTGGGACTAGTGAGTCGTCTTCACTAGAAGAAACGAGAAAAAGAATTCGGATTCTGCGTCACCCCTTCCCAAGGACATCTAGAAGGTGACAATTTTTGATCTCCCGATTTTCGCCAACTGTTGTTGTTATTGTTGTTTAGGCAACCCACCATAGTAACCAGGTTTTTGCTTTGAGCAATGCATGAAAACGGGGAAAGTCTTTGAGAAATAAAAACGTCTGTACGTGCGAGTGGTTGGATGCAGGGTTGCCACACAAACTGATTTACTTTATTCGCAGATTATGTTCCAACTTATGAAATGGTCACTTCAACTGATTAACTGGTAATAAACTTATACGAATGCCTTTAACTTTCGTATAAATATGTTAATTTTAAATAATAATAAGTATAAAATATGTATCATTAATGCGTAGAGTTGGGCGAGGTCGTGGTTCATCCTTCGCCCCACACACCATCCTCTTGCACGCGACCAAAGATGGTCCTAAGCATGCGTCTTTTGAATACTCCAAGTGCTCACAAGCATGGTCTAAGTTCCATGTCCGAAGATGACCACCGCTGTGATGAGCATGACTCCCACAGATGGTTCGCCTTTGTATTTCACGAGAACCATTATTATCAGCCGTTAGCAAGGATTCAAAGTAAACGAATTAATCAAGTACCTCGAAGTTATCCTCGTCTATCTCTACACTGATTTTCAGCAGGGCCATATAGCGCTCCGATAAGCTCACAAGCAAGTACTTTACCTTCGTAGAATTTGTCACCAGTCCAACCCGTCTCGGGAAACCTTTTTTCGCCCATGATCTTCGTACGTGGTCTATACTATCCTATACCACCTTGAACGCAGACACTGCAACGAGGTAGTGGTCGGATTCAATATTCGCACTGCGGTAAGTGCGTACGTTCGTGATGTCGGAGAAGAATTTACCGTCGATTAAAACGTGGTCGATTTGGTTTTCCGTTACTTGATTAGGTGATTTACATGTGGCCTTGTGGATATTCTTGCGGGGAAAGAAAGTGCTTCGGACTACCATTCCACGGTAGGCTGCAAAGTTTATGCATCGTTGGCCGTTGTCGTTCGATACGGTATGCAGACTATCCGGTCCGATGACCGGTCTATACATTTCCTCCCTTCCTACCTGAGCGTTCATGTCACCGATGACGATTTTGACGTCCCGCAGTGGGCATCCATCGTATGTCTGCTCCAGCTGCGCATAGAACGCTTCTTTCTCGTCGTCGGATCTCCCTTCGTGTGGGCAGTGCACGTTGATGATGCTATAGTTGAAGAAACGGCCTTTTATCCTCAGCTTGCACATCCTTGCGTTGATTGGCTGCCACCCAATCACGCGTTGGCGCATCTTTCCCAGCACTATGAAGCCGGTTCCCAGCTCGTTGGTGGTGCCAAAGCTTTGGTAGAAGGTAGCCGCTCGATGCCCGCTTTTCCACACTTTCTGTCCTGTCCAGCAGATTTTCTGCAGCGCTACGACATCGAAGTTGCGGGGATGTAATTCATCGTAGATTATCCTGTCGCAACCTGCGAAGCCTAGCGACTTGCAGTTCCATGTTCCAAGCTTCCAATCGTGATCCTTCATTCGTCGCCTAGGTCGTTGCCGATTGTATCGAGTCGTATTATCTTCTATGTCTTTCGTAATAGTTGTTTTTAAAGGCGGCTTATTGGGCCTGCGCAAACCTCCTGTCTCGTCGGAGGGCCGTCGTGTCAGGGCTGTTTAGCGTCCCACCTAACACCAGGACTTGGGCTTGTGCGCTTTGAGTGGCACACGGTCGCTTTGGCGGAGCCTACTTGCGGATTCATGCAGCTTTTTATAGAGGTTTAACAGGGCCCACTGTCAAACCCCACCACATCCTAGGCAGGCGCCACAACTCGCAGATGGCCTGGGGAGGGATCGTCAAGCCCTTGGACATAGTCCCTGCTGCCCCTGTCCTAGACCCCTGGCCCCTATACCGTTACGAAAATTATATATATTTATTTGTCATAAGACGAGTTTGTACTATTCCATTTATTTCCACTACTTTATTGTACCTTTGACAGATACGTATTTCGACCTCAACAGTAAGGCCGTCTTCAGTGTCTCGTACTTGACTTAACATCCTAGACCGGACCGAGAATCGAACTGGACATTTCCGGACATTTTCTAAAAATGGTGTTAACGAGTAGTACTTATCGAGCTCTTTAACAGAAAAATAGAAAACATGTATGTTGTAATTTGGCGCATACGTCACTTTCTCAGTTTACGGCAGTGCAGGAGTCTACGAAGGAATTATCTGAGGGGCTTCTTATGAAGGAATTCTTGAAGAAACTCCCGAAAAAAATCTTAAAGAAGCTTCCTTTAATGGAAATTTTGTAGAATTCAGTAAAAAAATACTTAGAGGAAATTTTGCAAGAATTTTCGGAGAATTTCCTGGAGAAACTTTCGGAAAAAATCCTGGAAGAACTTGCGGAGAAATTCCTGGAGGAGCTTCTGGAAGATTTCCTTGGGGAACTTCCGGAGGAATTCCTGGAGAAACTTCCAGAGGAATTGAAGGAGCTTTCGGACAAAATCCTGGATAAATTTCCCGACTAAACCCTGGAGGAACTTCCGGACGAAATCCTAGAGGATCTTCCAGAGAAAATCCTAGTGGAATTTCTGAACGAAATGCTGGATAAACTTCCGAAGGAATTCATTGAGGAACTTTTGGACGTAATCCAGGAGGAAGTTCTAGACGACATCATGGAGGAACTTCCAGACGAAAACTTGGACGTACTTCCGGACGAAATCCTGGAAAACCCCCGGATGAAATCCTGGAGGAACTTCCGCACGAAATCTTGGAAGAGCGTCTGGACGAAATCTTCGAGAAACTTCCGAATGAAATCCTTGAGGAACCATCGGGCGGAATCCTGAAGGAACTTCCGGAGGAATTGCTGTTGGAACTTTCGGATGAAATCCTGGAGGAATTCCCGGCCAAGATCCTGAAAGAACTTCCGAACGAAATCCTCGAGGAACTTCCGGACGAAATCCTGGAGGAACTTCCGGACGAAATCCTGGAGGAACTTTTGGACGAAATCCTGGAGGAGCTTCCGGACAAAATCCTGACGAAACTTCCGGACGCAATCCTGGAGGAGCTTCCAAACGAAATCCTAGAGGAACTTCTGAAATAAATCCTGGAGGAACTTCCGGAGGAATTCATGGAGGAACTTTCGGACGAAATCCTGGAGGAAATTCTAGAGAACATCCTGGAGGAACTTCCAGACGAAATCCTGGAAGAACTACCGGAGGAATTCATGGAGGAACTTCCGGACGAAATCCTGGAGGAACTTCTGGACGAAATTCTGAAGTTCTAACTTCCTGGATTTCATCCAATCCTTCACAATTGCGATCGAGTGGACTGCAGTCAACTCCACCTCTTCGATCGATTCGCCGTAGACCTGAAGATCGTCAGCGAAGCCGACGATTACCACGCCCACCGGGAACTTCAACCTCTAGACACCGTCGTACATGACGTTCCATAACACCGGACTCAGTATGGAACCTTGCGGAACCCCTGAGGTTATGTCAACGCACTTCCGACCCGCCCCGTGTCGTATACCAGTACTCGATGCTGGAAGTAGCTTCCGAGAATCTTGTACAGGTACTCAGGAGCGCATCTGCAATAGCTGCCCAACTGGCACTATTGAATGCATTCCTCACGTCGAGAGTCACTACTGCACAATAGCGAACTCCCCTCCTCTTACGCTGGATAGCTGGATCTTCGCGGATAGTGCCGTGACGAGCTCTTCGACTTCGGTGATCTCGTCCAGGTCTTTAACCCTTAGATTCACCTCCGTCGTGAGTGCCCTCACCTTGACCGTCTCGCCTAGGACTTCCTCCGCCAACTTCTTGTAGCTGGCGCCCTTTTGCGTTACGCCCCGATTCAGCTCGAGGATCATCTCGCCCATCCGGGTACGTCTTATTTGACGTACGTCGGCGCCGAGCTCACCGAGCTTGACGTCACTCCTCATCGCCTTCAAGACGTCCGAGTACTCCGCCGTGATGACTAGGGCATCGCCCCTAGAGCGATTGGCGCCTACCCTAGACTTTTTCTCTACCCTCATTCGCCTGGGCCTTCGTTTCGGCCCTTGACGTCTTCGGTTTCCTCTTGTTCTTGACCAGGGGGCGTCATCCCCCTTTATTTCCCTGGTCTGGGACGGCTGAGAGCTCTCAGCCTGCCGTAACCCCATACCACCGTCTTTCCTGGGTGGACGGACCTTTCCAGGTCCGTCTTCCCCCGGTTTTGGAGGTACCTGGCCGGGGTTCAGCATCCCAGCCCCACTACCCTTGTTCGGGGTAGTAACCCTCCGCGTTTTGGAGCGGCCCCCAGGGAGCTCATCCCCTGGAGACTGTCTCCCCAGTTTTTGTGTCTGCTCCGTTGGAGCAGTCACCCCCGACGTGCCCGCGAATACTTGAGCCTCAGTCTGGGTAGACTTTGGCACCACCGTCTACGCTGGCGCGCCCTCGGTCGATTCGACCTTGCCCGAGTCCGCGATTCCTTGGGCCTCAGTCTGGGTAGACCGACCGCCCTCTCCAGCTTGGCGTCCAACATCGACTTTCGAAGTTTCAGCAGGCTCCTCTTGAGGTCCTTACTGATATTATGGTTCGATGACGCAAAGTCGATGATGGCGTCCAGCTGTTCCGTCGCCACTTCGAAGGCCGAAAGCCCATCGCGTTTGCGGTTCATCGCCTCCACAAGCCATGGGCCGTCAATAACCCCTACCGGCGTTTTTTAAGGCGAGAGGAAGGTTGAGTGACCCACGCTGGCGCTGCGCACTGAGCTGCCGAATATTGCCTCTGGCCTCCTAGGCGGAGACCTGAACAACCCACCTCTTGCGAAGGGGTTGTCGCCTACACTACTACCACTAATTGAAGAATTGACTTGGTTTTCCATTTTGGTCCCACGAGTTGCTCGGGAAAAGAGGTCCACCACACCAGAGCCCAGCATGACGCGGTAAGCGGCAATTACTGTGGAGGGTGCCCAGGTAACCCACAGGCTCCGTTAAAGGCCTAGCTCATTATTTCACCCCTCTGGCCATGCATCCCCTCGGCACGGGTCGCTTAACGCCTTGGGATTAGGGGTCAGGGACGATGGTCCCTTTGGTCGCACCCTCTCACTATAGCTGATGTCAGAAGGACAGCAGTGCCCAGGCTGCACTACCAGCTAGCTACAAAACCCTTAGCTGGCGGTCGATTGTCATCGGAAGACTCGTGGAAGCGTGAGATTGGAACTTGTGAGGACCAGAGCTGTGTAGGTCGCTCCTACCCAGATGTCAACTCACCATTTCGCAGCCCATGTATGTGTGTATGTATGTATGTATGTGTCTATGTGTATATGTGTACAACATTTTGTAGACACACTTTTTGGAACTTAGCATTGGTTGAATTACTCGCAACAAGTTCCATTCGACTGAGAATCCTGTCCCATTATTTGCTATTGAAAATTTGTCAGGTTGTACTATGGGATCAGAATGTATGGCCAAAATACTATTTTCTATGCGCAGTGGCGTCGCGTTACCTCACTTTTTACCTGTGCACTGACTCAATGAAAATTTTAATATTTTGACAGCTCAAATGGAAAATAAAATGGTCAGAGTCAGTTAAACTAATCATAATCTGGCTATTCTATGCATTTTCGCACACCAATTCCTTAAATTTAAGTCCAGTGCACAGGTAGATTGAGGTTAGGGAAACGCCACTGTCTATGCACAAAACACGCTGAAAAACACCCACTCATATTATTCAGTATTCCTTTTTGCACGAGAAAGGCACCAACACCGCTAGGTGGATTAATCAGGGTTTTTCTTATACATATCATTAATGTCGTTTTCGGTTTTAAACCTGGGTCAGGTCCGACTCTGAATAACCGAACGAAAAACGAATCGGGATCGAGTCAGCATGATGGTATTAGTGAGAACTCAGGCCCTATTATCTGTTTTGTTTTCAATTCGAACTTTTATCAGCTGGCAGAAACAGACATATTTTATCTATTGAATTTTGTTATTAGTGTTATTTTTTCTTGTTTTATGAATTATGGGGGAAATCAGACGTTTCTTCTGTTAATTGTTTAATGACTAAAATGACTATTAATCCATCAATAAATTAATGTGATTAGGAGCTTGTGATGAATGACGACGGCAATGTGGATTGCCGTGAAAGAATTTATGCCAATCCGTGTTTCCCGATAAACTATTATGCTGATTCTATATGGCTTTTCGGGTAACAGTGATTGTGTTACAGTAGATTTGAATAATTATCAATTATGTCATTGAAATGGAACAGAACAAGAAAATATGGGAACACTTAGTAAAAAATCCAATACAAAATTTATTTAGATTTGGTGCCTTTTATTTTAAAACAAAGAATCAAATCATACAAGAGTTGAACAGCATTCTTTTTTGCTATTTGCATTCTTTCTGCTATTTTTCTCCCCAGAGGGGACCATTTGGGATAAATTGCGATTTCGTCAGAACTGCAAAAACCAAATATACAAAAGAGGCAAATAATTTTTCACTACAAAATCTAAAAAGGAGATTCAACATAATAAATATCAATGGGAATAAATATGTCTTTGTCGGTTTTTTTAACGAATTACAATTAAAAACCTTTCTTCCACTCAAAAATTATGCACAATTCGTATGAAAACTGTTCCTAAATTTGTTGAAGGCAACATAGTTGCTAAAGCCTTATAAATGATTAATGCCAGGGTTAATACATTATGTGTATATTTTTCAAATCCATAACCTTGAACAAATTCTGCACAGAACTGCAATAATGAATAAAATAATGGTAAGAACATTTTGGTATAAATAACTTCATAGCGGCAGATACTCTGTACGCTATTTTCCCATTGAAGAGCAATTATACCTAAAGTATATGTACGGATACACAACGTAATAGTGAATAAACAGCAGCTACCTTCTCGTCACTGCATTTTATAAATCACATTTTCAACAAAATGATCAACCCTCATTTTTGCCTTTCTCGTACAACAAAGTTGTACCGAAAGGCTATATGATTGCTCCAAAAAAGAACTTTTGATAGAATGCCCGGCGACCCATAGTGTCATATACCGATCGACTCAGCTCGACGAACTGAGGTGATGTCTGTATGTGTGTATGTATGTATGTGTGTGTGTATGTGTACAAATTTTGTAGACACACTTTTTGGAACTTAGCATTATCCGATTTACTCGCAACATTCGACGAGGAATGTGGTCCCATTGTTTGCTATTGAAAATTGGCTTGATCGGACATTGCATTTCGGAAAAAAAGTACAAAAAACAAAAAAAAAAAATTTGTATTGAAAATGGTGGCAATGCATTTTAATCAATGCAAAAACATGCAAAATGATCGAAAAAATGTGATCTATTCCCCTAAAGAGCTTTTTTGACCTTTCTAATGTGATTTTTTCAATATATTTTATAATGCACGAGAAAGGCATCATCACTGCTAGGTGGATTATTCTGGGTTTTTTTTATAATGGAGCTACCATCTGAGGTAATCAGCGAAAAATATGTCGATGTCTGAACACGATTCACCATCAGAGAAACTTGAAGACAGCACAACATTAAAATAATCAATTTTTGCGTGGAAGACAGCAACAAAATTGATAAATTTAACAAATGAAACAAACAAAATCATATACCCATCTTTTACGTTTTCATTTAGCGTAAACATAAATACCAGTTTGACAGTTTGTGTTCGAATGTATTGGTGAATCTAGGTTGGATCTCGATAAATCGGCAGAGCGAACCTCATTCATTTTGGGTCGGATCTGGTACGGATGGCGATCCAACCTGAACGAATAACCGAACGTTTTGACAGCTGTTAAAGCGGATCCGGTGCAGAACTAGGTTCGACCCAGCAATAATCGAAAACGACATAAGCGCCTGCTTTGGCAAAAAAGTATTAAAAATATTAATAATAAATAATATTAAATTTGAATGTCAAAAAAATTCAACCAGCATTCTGAGTGAAAGAGTAAATATTTCTCGAGCATCATACACGTAAAAAAAAAATGTTATTTATTATTAAGATTTCTAATACTAAGTAAAGTAAAAGTCTTTTTTGCCTAAGCAGGCGCTTAAGGTCTGAAGGAAGGGTTTTCCGTTTAAAAAAGCACGTGGTAGCACTCTCTGAGAGAGAAAATTGCTCAATTCAGCCCGCCAGGCCAGAATGACGCTGTCAGTGTCGCCAAAATTATTTAATCATTATGCAGTTTACAATTCCTTTAGAATTTTCTGTAAAAGGAGAACAAAAGGAATTGGCAATAATGGGGAATAAATATATCACTCATTCAGTGGTTCGGGGAGAGAACAGCAACAGCGCCAACCAATCACGCAATGAGGAGATCAAAATAAACAAACTTCTGCTGGTTTTGGAAAATGAAAACTTGAGCCTTTTCTAGAACAACATTAGAAAATATCGTGAGAGGATTTCTGTACAAGGTTTCCAGACAAGCTTTGGAAGGGATTTGGCTAATAACAGTGGTGCTTGTATAAATAAGACAAATAAGACAAAAAAGATAGTTAAGACAAAGAAGACAAATAAAGTAAGTTCATCCAGGAATTCCTTCTGAAGTTCCTCTAGGAATTCCTTCGGAAGTTGCTCCGGGAATTCCTTCGGAAGTTCCTCCACGAATTCCTTCGGATGTTTCTCCAGGAATTTCTTCGGAAGTTCTTCCAGGAATTCCTTTGGAAGTTCCTCCAGGAATTCCTTCGGAAGTTGCTCCAGGAGTTCCTTCGGAAGTTCCTCCAGAAATTCCTTCGGACGTTCCTCCAGGAATTCCATCGGAAGTTCCTCCAGGAATTCGTTCGGTAGTTGCTTCAGGAATTCCTTCGAAAGTTCTTCCAGGAATTCCTTCGGAAGTTCCTCCAGGAATTCCTTCGGAAGTTGCTCCAGGTGTTCCTTCGGAAGTTCCTCCAGGAACTCCTTCGGACGTTCCTCCAGAAATTCCTTCGGAAGTTCCTCCAGCCAATCAAAGTAGCAGACTTTTAGTGTGAAAGAAAAAACTCCCTAATCAAATTTTTACAAATGTGCTCCATTGCACCTATTTGGGTGCAAATGTATATGTAGATGAATACGTAATTAAATAACGTTTTTAATGACCTTTTTGTGTGCACATTGCATTGCTTCGAGAATTTTAGTTGTCATGAGATATTTGTACTTTAAAAATAGTGACATTGAAATGGTGTCGCGTTACGAAAATAGTCGTATAAGTGATACTATACAAAAAGTACAAACATTGGAAAAAAATATTTCGTATTCTCTTAGTACTCGTCAAGAGCTTTCTTTTCGTGTATTGAAATTCAAAATCGGAGCATTTCCCATGAATTTACACTAGGTACAGAAATATGGTGTCGCGTTACGCGAATTCAATGTGCTTCTGAAATAAGGCATAGAAAGCTTTCGGTTTATTGATACATTATCACAATGGCTTAGAAATTGAGAAAAAGTTTTTTTAGTAAATTAGGGCTTGTACATGAATATCGTAACAAAATTGGGGGTGCAACGGGGTGTGTCATGTGGTTGGTAACCCTCCACACTACAAAAAATGGGATCTCATACAAAAATGTTACGGAGTGATGGGAAAACACAAATGTTTGGTGTTGCGTAGTACTCATTAGACTGATCGACCGATCCAAAAAACCGATCTGGATTATAATTGGGTGTAACTAATATAAAAATAGGAAAACCGATTACCATTTATTTCCTTTTAAAAACTGGTTAAGTTCTAAATTTGTGCCGGTTAGTCGCTCAAACCTTGAAGCCTCCTTTCAAGAGGCCCGGAAGCCTCCTTTCACAAGGCTAGAAAGCCTCCTTTAAAGAGGCTTCTGTTGAACAGAATACGGGACATAATTTTGTACGCCGAATTGAGGAGGGTTATTCCTCGGTGATTGGCGCACTCCAGTTTGTGCCCCTTCATAAAGAGAGGGCAAATGAGGCCGTCCAACCAGCTAGAAGGCATTTCCTCGTCTTCCCATATTTTCGACATAATATGGTGCAGAACTTCATAAAGCTGCTCACTGCCATGTTTGAGAAGTTCAGCAGGGAGCTGGTCCTTCCCCGCAGCCTTATTGTTTTTCAGCTCTTTAACAGCTTTTTTAACCTCATCTAGTGTAGGTGACTCCACAGCTTGTCCATCGTCGCTAATATTTACATTGACAGACTCATAAAACCTCCGCATATCGTTCTGCTCCAATTTTTCCTGCGCCTCACTAATAACTTGTTCTTCGTACTCTTTTTTTTCCTGCGGTGGGTTAGTTTTTCGGCTGCTCTTGCTTCCTTGTACCGATCTTTATTCGATCGGGTACCCGACACCAACATTCGGCTCCTGGCAACGTTCTTCTCGTCTGTCACTCTCTGACACTCCACATCGAACCAACCCATCCTGGGTCGCCTCTGTGCGGTGCCTACCACTTCTCGTGCTGTTGTGCTCACCGCTACATGGATCGACTCCCATAGATCGTTGATGTTGTCGCTAACGTTGATTGCACTTATCCATTCGTCAAGCTTCTGGCGGTACTCAGCCGATACTCCTTCCGCCGACAATTCTGGATATTGTAACGCATCGTTCGCTGTGATCTTTCGTTCGATACAGTTGACAACCGTGATCGAATTTTACTGACAACGAGGGGTAGTGATCATAGTCAATGTTCGGACCTCTGAATGTCCGCACATCGATAACATCCGAGAAATAGCGCCCATCCACTAGAACATGGTCTATCTGGTTGCAGGTTCCACCATTTGGGTGTCTCCAGGTGTGCTTCATCTGTGTTCTGTGTGTGTTCATCTGCTTGCCCATCACTACGAAACCAACTCCATGCTCTCCTTTTCCGCCGCCGCTGTGATAGATGTTATACTTGAATGCAGTGTTAGTCGTGGGGTCCACGGCTCGGAATTCACATTCTCCGGATCTAGGTCATCGGACTTCTTGAATAGCGGCCACGTTCACTCCAACCTTCTGCAGTTCACGAGCCAGAAGGTTCACTCGTCCAGGTTCATTTAGGGTCCTGACATTCCAGGTACCGAGTTTCCAATCATAGTCCTTATTTCGTTGCCGGGTCGGTTGCCAAAAATAACGTTCTCTTTTTCTCCTATCTCCATTTTTCGTGGTATTTGAGAGGCTTCAGTAAGCTACCTTACCGGGGTCGCGTTACCTACATCGCGCTGGTGGGGCTGCCACCTTAGGTATAGCTGACGCGATACAGCATTTCGTTAATCAGCCGCTGGGTACCAGGCAGACGCTGTTTGAGCCGCACCTCCTGGTGAACAGACGCTCGAGGCGTACCTTCTCACTCTAGCTGATGTCAGAAGGACAACAGTGCCCAGGCTGCACTACCAGCTAAGTACACAACCCTTAGCTGGCGGTCTTTTGTCATCGGACGACCCGTGGAAGCGTGAGACAGGAACTTGTGGGGACCAGAGCTCTGTTGGGCGCTCCTTCCTTGATGTCAACCCACCATTTTGCAGTCTAAATTGAAATTGTAATTGTATTTATTATTCTTACGAGAACCAGTTCATCAGGTCAAGGAAATTGTAATGTCAAAACTTGAATTTGAAAATGTCTCGAACAATTGAACATATTATATATATTGATCGCATATTTGTAACATTTGCATTTTGGTTGATTTTGTAAATCATTTGTCAATCCTCCCCACAAACTCAATCATTCCCAGCTTACCACAGATAATCAAAATAGTAAAGCTTATTTTACTGTTGTGGGATTAGATGCGGTAAATGGAGCTTTCAGAACGATTCACAGGCTTTTTACAAAATGAACAAAAATGCGAGTGTTACAAATATGCGATCATGGGCAATATTATGATGTGCTTCAAATATAAATAAGAACAAGAAAAGTGATGGATATAGGTAAGGTAGTCGAATATATCACTTTCAAGAGCTCTTTAACAAACAACTATGTTTGTGGAGACTAGACTAGACTACAATTTAAACTAAAGTTAATCTGTGTAAGAAAAAAATGCAGTAATTTTTTTTTTGTGAACAATGATCCCGACTCCGAAACGCCTAACGACTAATGGGTCTTTCAATTAATGATTACAAAAACGCGCAACTTGATTGCTGCATCACCATTACGCTCAAACAAAAATGACAATGAATTGATCAACGTAAAAGCCACGAACAACGCTGTTGGTGGGCAATATGAACCATCTTATCAATCAGCCACGCTACCAAATCATTTTATGTTATGTACCTGTTTCGCGCGAATCAGCCCCACGTACCGTCCGTCGCATCATCTTCTTGGGGACAGAAAATATGAACCTCAATTCCGCCAAAAGCGCGGGTAAACAAACGAATGTTTACTTGAGACGAGTCTTATCTGGTCGTTGATGCTAGCGCGGGGTGCACTCACTGCACTCACATAACAACAGCACTTGCCCATGCTGCTGGTCATTAATCAAAAATTACGGCGGAATCCATGCGGGGATCGCATCGCATCAAGACACAATTTGAAACACGCGATTATTCTTCGGCTCAGAACAACAACATATGACGAAGATAAGAGACACCTTCAACACCTATCTGCAACGGGGGGAGGTGTTAACATTCGTGCCACGCCTGAAAGGATGGCTGCGTGTTCGTCGGACCTGTTGAATCTGTTGGGGTAGTACGCCTCGATAGTGGACCTTCCAGACAAAAATACTGGTTTTAGAAGAAAGTGACCTGCACTATAAGATTGTGAGAGAAGAGATCGTATAACAATGTTTTAATCGTTCAGAATTCACATAACCTTGTTGTAGCATTACTTGTTATGCGATGTGAAGAAATTACTTTAGAGTTTAATTGAGGATTCACCTATTATCAGTTCCACTTTTTACCAATCTACTATATGCCGATACATACGCTGATGTCATGGAATGGTAAACAAAAAATCGCCAATGAATGTCGTGCTGAACGTGCTTATCTATCGGAGTATTTGGTGAGTTTGAAATAAACAGCAAAGAGGAGTATTACTGATTGATATAGAGAATAAGTGAAATTGGAAAATCGCGGACATCGTCACGACAATGGTGACGATGCCGGTGGGTCATCGTTTGTCTTGTCTTGATCATCGATCTCAATAGATACCACAAATGACTCAGTGCATATGACAACGTGATAATGGACAAAAATTGCGTGATGATTTTTTAATTAGTATTACTATTTTACTGATTCATAAGATTATTTTCTGGATCAATCCAGTGCGCAAAATGTGGTGAAATAGATTACACGGTCAATCATATATGCGACCAACATTGACTCCGCCTTCAAGAAATTTGCTCGGTTGGTGCTCTGTGCCTGATCGGTTTGACCGCGCTTGGGGATGTTTGAGGAAATGTTTTACGATTGACGAATTGGTTGGCAAACATCGAAACAGTTTGAATTAAGCTTGAGCTGCGAGGGGAGGAGTCAATGTGGATTAAATTACTTGAAGAGCATCTGTGAACGGCTTTGGGACAGTTCGTCGAATGACATTTAGTCGAAAGGACATTTGGTCGAAGGGACATTTGACCGAATGGACGTTTAGTCGAATGGAATTTTGATCGAATGGACATTTAGTCGAATGTTCAAAGCGAATTTCAGTCGGTAATAGTTAATTTAGTAAAATGGATAATTTGTCCATAGATTGTGTTTCAATTTGAATAAATAGTCCACAAGATACATGCAAGGATGTTAACGATCATTCAGTAATTTGCGTTCGATCATTTAGTAGTTTGTCAATAACACATTTCAGAAGCTGAATTTCATATCATGTTGTATGGTGGACCTCTAGTGCGAAAGTTTTTCTACAACTTTGCCTAATGGTTCGTTATTAGAATTTAACTAATAACGGAGTTAGAGCGCTAGTTGCAGTAACTTCAACTAAATGATTGGAATTTTGTTATCATTTAGTCTAAGTTACTGAAACTATAGCTATAACTCCGTTACTAGTGGAATTCAAACAACGAACCATTGGACAGAGTTGTAGAAAACCTTCGCACTAGAAGTCCACCATACACCATATTTTGAAATTCAGCTTCTGGAATGTGTTATTGACAAACTACTAAACGCAAATTACTGAATGATCGTTAACATTCTTGGATACATGGATGGATTGATCAGAGGAATCCAGTGGACGTGAGGAAGTGCAACCAGCAGCGGAAGAAACGAATACGAAAGCTAACGAGAATTTTTCACCTGAGCGAACGGAAACTTCTGGAAAGATGGATTATAAAAAAATTGAAAATCTACAAAAATATAAAAAATATTGGATACTGATGGTAAAATACCCTCTATTCTATTTTTCGGCACAAGTTCAAAAATCAATGATATCAATGTTATTTTGCCAATACTTCATTGTAGTCGGGTTTAGAACATTTCGTTGATAGTCGAATGACATTTCGTCGAAAGGACGTTTTGTCGAATAGAAATGTTTTTTTTTGTTCTTTTTATTGATACTCTTTCTTCCACTCAATATTTATACAATAATTAATTCAGTATAAAATTCAATTCCAACCATAATTCGTTAATTATTAGCATAGCATAGCAATCATAGCATAGCATATGTGATTGTACAAATCGTGGGTGGCTATACAATGCTCAATTGAGCAATCTACTGTATTTTGTCGCAAATCGGTACTTGGGATTAGTACCTTTTCCTATACAGTAGCAGTTGTATACCTGGCCACGTCCTTACAATCACGGAAGGAAGGGAAGGAATGTTAGTTCAACATCTACTAGTGAAGATGCAGGGAACCCATACTACCTTCATAGATGTCTCGGGAAGGAAAATTTGTGTTAGTGGGTAAGGTGAATAATAGGGAGCTCTATTCGACAATATAGAGCGTTTGTCAATAACAGTATATGGTGAAAAAAATATTAAAATATATTCATCAATTTACTTACGAACCGTCCAAAGGAGGACAAAGTAACCTAGATTTTACAAATGTTTCGCATTATATACAAAACACGTTCAACCGCACACTTATTCACCGAACATTCAAATCAGAACCAAAAACTCGGATTTTACGAATGTACTAAATCCTACCTGAAACACGTCCGATCACGCACCAATTGTTTACTCACTCGGCCGCGCGAACTATCTGCTTACTGAGCAGAAACACGACAAAACAAGCACTGACGGCCGCGCAATGCAGAACACAATATTTCGGCAAATCGCGCGATCGTTCTGCCATCCGAAACAAGAGCCAATTCGCACTGAACTAATTAACTTTATTACCGGCCGCGCAATGCAAAACACAACATTTCGGCAAATCGCGCGATCGTTCTGCCGTCCGAAACAAGAGCCAACTCGCACTCACCATAATTCGTTAATTATTGGCCGAAAATTTTATTTCGACTAAATGGTCATATGACCTTATGTCTATTTGACGTAATGTCTTTCCGACCAAGTGCCATTTAACGAAACATCATTTAACTTATATAGTGTCAGGAATATTCACCGTTTTCCTGTTATTGATTCTTTTTATGAATCCATAATTCTTTGGACAATAGTGGTGCAATACTATGTGACTTATTGGAACACCGCAATAAATCTTTTTTTTTTGTTAATTATTTTCGACTAAAGTTCCTTTCTTTCAAATATCCATTAGAATATCCGCTTTTGACCAAATATCCTTTCGACCGAATGTACGATGATTCTTCATGCTCAGGGATTGAATCCTAAAGAGAAAGAACAAGTCTCTCACTTATATATACGATATGTAGCATACCGCGAGAGACTTTTTTTCGCAAACTGTCATGATAGAGCTGGGAGCTGGGAGCTGCGGACTCGATCGAATCAAATTTTCAAGATATTTTGCTTGAAACTCGCAAATTTCCTCCCAGTGTTTACTGTACACGTTACGATTTTCTTACATTGAATTATCATTATGTTTATCTTTATAAAATTTAATTACAAAAATTTCGTCAATTGACCGCATCGTATATATTAACGTGTCGAATGTTAAATTAATTCATACCCTCCAGTTATGTTGAATCCGTCGATATATTTAAAATTACGCCAGTAAATTGAAATTAGTTGAAAATGAGCTATATTTAGTATGAGTTGATTTATACGTGTACTCTCTGGTCTATGCTCAAAATGCACAAAACCTCTCTCGATGCGATGGATGCTTTTTGACAGCTTACTTTGGAGATTCTTTGACACTTGTTTCGACTCTATCCGCAGCTCCCAGCTGTGCAGTAACCAACACGAAAAGAGCGAAAACAAAGCGAGAATCACCGTTTTTTCTATGCAGGCTACCTATCCGATTCTGTTTTTCGCACTTGTATACAAGTTTGATAAATTGGCTATCATGGCTTGTTATGATTCGGAACAGTCTTTGCCTCTCTTTTATCGCTGTTCGTTATCTATTGAGAGCGATTTCTGCAAACCCTGTTCATGCTACAATCTGATTTCGACTGAATGTCCATTCGAAGTAGTGTCCTTTCGACCAAATGGTATTCAACGAAATGTCTTTCGACGAAATGGTATAGATTCTCTGTGAGCGTAACTCCCATGAACTTTATTCAGGATTAATAATTGAGATTCTCACGTCCGAATGTGTGAGTGGCGATAAAAGGAAAACAAACACTCCTAGATGGTGTAACTCAGCAAAGCTTGGGTTAAAATGAGTATATTTCCATACATTTTCTGACTCCTTTGCCTTCCTTGTGATGACCCGATCAATTTTGAGGTTATGAGCAGAAGGAAATCAAACATGTATTTACACAGGCCGAATTACACATTAGTGTGCGAGCGCAAAACGACACTCATCTCTATTATTTTCGAGCGTCTTAGGGGAAAATGTTACACGGTTTTAAAGAAATTATCTTCCCTTTACTTCCATTAATTAGTGAAATTAAAAGAAAAGATTTTTTTTAAACCGTTTATTCAGGATTCCAACTATCCTTTTGATGAGAAAAATAAAGTGGATTGCCGCTTCTCATCTGTCATCGTTTTTCTTGAGGCAATTTTCTTTCATCATTTCTTTCTTCCAGGTAATTGGAAATCGTGACAACTAAATGAAATTCACCATTTCACATTTGCGTCTCATTCACTCTTTGTAAATTGTAATAACTACGCATAGCCGAACAATTTGCGAAGAATTCTAATATGAGCAGCATAATTTAAATCTAGAACAGCAGAAGAAAAAACAGCGTGCGATAGTTACGAATTCTCGGGGAGCATTTGCTGCTTCTGATTTCGATTTCGCTGAAGATGAAGAATCCCTTTGGAAGCATTGGCATTCGTTTGGACACGAAATTTATAAACGTCCCGATCAGCAAGGCATATCAATTATATTAATAATTGTTATTTGAAACAACGTGTGTAATAATCAGATAATATGTTCAATCAATGGTAATTGCCTCTGGTGATTAAACCACCCGACTTGGACATTAATTTACAATGTTATTAAAATTCATATGTGAATATGTACATTATGTGGAAGATAATGATTTGAAAAATGTATTGGAGGTAACCACTTTCTCTTAGGGTGGGACTCGAACCCACGACCCTACAGTACGCTAGACTGGTGCTTAAACCAACTATGCTACGAAGGACTTCCGTCGGCCTTCGCAACCTAGAGGCTACTGAATGAGCTCGAAATTCCCAAATTGGACGCATATAATATGATGATAATGTGTCTTTGGTCAGTTTTATTTCATATCAAAATTATAACAACATTATATTATATATATTTTTATCAAAATTAGCTAATTTTTTTGTAGATAGATATTGAAAAAGAATCGGAGGTAACTACCTTCAGTATAACTTGAACCCACAATCAATATTAATAGCCGGAATAAAGTTAACTGCCTTTACTATGAATAAAAATCCGTCGTTTGGATTTTTTATCCGTAATGTAAGCAATTACCTTCATCGTAGATTTTTGTATCGAAAAATTATATCAACGATTGTACTACTATGATATTTAAATTTCCAGTCTGTGCGATTTTTTTTATATTTTCGAAGACTAAAACAAATAAATCATAATATTAATATCTTGCGCTTAGCATTAATATAGATCGATTTCTCTTTGTAGATGTTTTCTTTTTATTAATGTGGCGAATTGCGGTAGCATCCCGGTAATTTTATAGTTTGGTGTGATAAAGGCGGCTTTCGGTCCTCTTGAAAGGAGCCTCCCGGGCCTCTTGAAATAAGGCTTTCGAGCCTCTTGAGAGGAAGCTTCCGGGCATCTTGAAAGGAGGCTTACGGTCCTGTTGAAAGGATACTTCCGAGCCTCTTGAAAAAAGGCTTTCGGGCCTCTTGAAAGGAGGCTTCCGGGCCACTTGAAAAAAGACTTTCGAGCCTCTTGAAAAAAGGATTTTGAGCCTCTTGAGAGAAAGCTTTCGGGCATCTTGAAAGGAGGCTTCCGGCGCATCTTAAAAGGAGGCTTCCCGTCCTCTTGAAAGGAGGCTTCCGGGCCACATGAAAGAAGGCTTTCGAGCCTCTTGAAAGGAGGCTTCCGAGCCTCTTAAAAGGAGGCTTCCGGGCCTCTTGAAAGGAAGCTTCCCAGCCTCTTGAAAGGAGGCTTCCGAGCCTCTTGAAAGCAGGCTTGCGGGCCTAATGAAAGGAGGCTTTCGAGCCTCTCAAAAGAAGGCTTTCGACTCTCTTGAAAGGAGGTTTCCAGGCATCTTGAGACGAGGCTTTCGATCCTCTTACAAGGAGGCTTCTGGGCATCTTGAAAGGAGGCTTTCGGTCCTCTTGAAAAAAGGCTTCCGGGCCTCTTGAAAGGGGGCTTTCGAGCCGCTTGAAAGGAGGCATCTTAAGAGGAGGATTTCGGTCCTCTTGAAAGGAGGTTTTCGAGCCTCTTGAAAGAAGGTTTTCGAGCCTCTTGAGACGAGGCTTCCGGGCCACTTGAAACGAGGCTTCTGTGGCCCTTGAAAGGAAGCTTCTTGGCCTCATGAAAGGAGGCTTTCGGGCTTCGTGAAAGGAGGCTTCGAGGGTTTTCGAGCCTCTTGAAAGAGGGTTTTCGAGCCTCTTGAAAGGAGGCTTCCCGGCATTTTAAGATGAAGATTTCGGTCCTCTTGAAAGGAGGCATCAGAGCCTCTTGAAAGGAGGCTTCCGAGCCTTTGAAAGGAGGCTTCCGGGCCTCTTGAAAGGAGGCTTTCGAGCCTCTTAAAAGAAGGCTTTCGACCCTCTTGAAAGGAGGCTTCCGGGCATCTTGAGAGGAGGCTTTCGATCCTCTTGGAAGGAGGCTTCCGGGCTTCTTGAGAGGAGGCTTTCGGTCCTCTTGAAAGGAGGCTTTCGAACCTCTTGAAAGGAGGCTTCCGGGCATCTTGAGAGGAGGCTTTCGAGCCTCTTGAAAGGAGGCTTCCCGGCATCTTAAGAGGAGGATTTCGAGCCTCTTGAAAGGAGGCTTCCGAGCCTTTGAAAGGAGGCATCAGAGCCTCTTGAAAGGAGGCTTCCGAGCCTTTGAAAGGAGGCTTCCGGGCCTCTTGAAAGGAGGCTTTCGAGCCTCTTAAAAGAAGGCTTTCGACCCTCTTGAAAGGCTTCCGGGCATCTTGAGAGGAGGCTTTCGATCCTCTTGGAAGGAGGCCTCCGGGCTTCTTGAGAGGAGGCTTTCGGTCCTCTTGAAATGAGGCTTTCGAACCTCTTGGAAGGAGGCTTCCGGGCATCTTGAAAGGAGGCTTTCGAGCCTCTTGAAAGGAGGCTTCCCGGCATCTTAAGAGGAGGATTTCGAGCCTCTTGAAAGGAGGCTTCCGAGCCTTTGAAAGGAGGCATCAGAGCCTCTTGAAAGGAGGCTTCCGAGCCTTTGAAAGGAGGCTTCCGGGCATCTTGAGAGGAGGCTTTCGATCCTCTTGGAAGGAGGCTTCCGGGCTTCTTGAGAGGAGGCTTTCGAGCCTCTTGAAAGGAGGCTTCCCGGCATCTTAAGAGGAGGATTTCGAGCCTCTTGAAAGGAGGTTTTCGAGCCTTTTGAAACGAGGCTTCCGGGCTTCTTGAAAGGAGGCTTCCGAGCCTCTTGAAAGGAGGCTTCCTAGCCTCTTGAAAGGAGGCTTCCGAGCCTCTTGAAAGGAGGCTTCCGAGCCTCTTGAAAGGAGGTTTCCGAGCCTCTTGAAAGGAGGCTTTCGGGCATCTTGAAAGGAGGTTTCCGGGCCTTTGAAAGGAGGCTTCCGGGCCTCTTGAAAGGAGGTTTCCGGGCCTCTTGAAAGGAGGCTTTTGGACCTCTTGAAAGGAAGCTTCCGGGCATCTTGAAAGGAGGCTTCCGGGCCTCTTAAAAGGAGGCTTCCGGGCCTATTGAAAGAAGGCTTTCGAGCCTCTTGAAAGAAGGATTTTGAGCCTCTTGAGAGAAAGCTTTCGGGCATCTTGAAAGGAGGCTTCCGGGCCTCTTGAAAGGAGGCTTCCGGGCCTT
This sequence comes from Armigeres subalbatus, assembly GCF_024139115.2. Classification (NCBI taxonomy): domain Eukaryota; kingdom Metazoa; phylum Arthropoda; class Insecta; order Diptera; family Culicidae; genus Armigeres; species Armigeres subalbatus. The sequence goes on from NC_085139.1 coordinate 220,975,625, forward strand.
TTGAAACGAGGCTTTCGGGCCTTTTGAAAGGAAGCTTCCGGGCCTCTTAAAAGGAGGCTTCCGGGCCTATTGAAAGAAGGCTTTCGAGCCTCTTGAAAGAAGGATTTAGAGCCTCTTGAGAGAAAGCTTTCGAGCATCTTGAAAGGAGGCTTCCGGGCCTCTTGAAAGGAGGCTTCCGGGCCACATGAAAGAAGGCTTTCGAGTCTCTTGAAAAGAGGCTTCCGAGCCTCTTGAAAGGAGGCTTCCGGGCCTCTTGAAAGGAGGCTTCCGGGCCTCTTGAAAGGATGCTTCCGGGCCTCTTGGAAGGAGGCTTCCGGGCCTATTGAATTGAGGCTTTCGGGCCTCTTGAAGGGAGGCTTCCGGGCCTCTTGAAAGGAGGCTTTCAGTCTTCGTGAAAGTAATATTCCGGGCCTCTTGAAAGGATGCTTCCGGGCCTCTTGAAAGGAGGCTTCCGGGCCTCTTGAAAGGAGATTTTCGGGCTTCTTGAAAGAAGGCTCCTGGGCCTCTTGAACAGAGGCTTTCGGGCCTCTTGAAAGGAGGTTTCCATGCCTTTTAAAAGGAGGCTTCCGGGCCTCTCGAAGGGAGGCTTTCGAGCCTCTTGAAAGGATGCTTCAAGGGCCTCTCGAAAGGAGGCTTTCGAGCCTTTTGAAAGTAGGCTTCCGGGCCTCTATAAAGGAGACTTTCGGGCTTCTTGAAAAGAGGCTTCCAGGCCTCTTGAGAAGAGGTTTCTGGGCCTGTTGAAAGGTGGCTTCCGCGCCTCTTGAAAGGAGGCTTTTATGCCTCGTGAAAGGAGGTTGACGGTCCTGGGGGAAAAGGGGCTTCCGAGCCTCTTGAAAGGAGGCTTCCGAGTCTCTGGAATGGAGGCTTCCGAGCCTCTTGAAAGGAGGCTTCCGAGCCTCTTGAAAGGAGGCTAGCGAGCCTTTTGAAAGAAGGCTTCCGAGCCTCTTGAAAGGAGGTTTCCGAGCTTCTTGAAAGGAGGTTTCCGAGCTTCTTGAAAGGAGGCTTCCGAGCCTCTTGAAAGAAGGCTTCCGAGCCTCTTGAAAGGAGGCTTCCGAGCCTCTTGAACGGAGGCTTTCGAGCTTCTCAAAAGAAGGCTTTCGACCCTCTTGAAAGGAGGCTTCCGGGCATCTTAAGAGGAGGCTTCCGGGCCTCTTGAAAGGAGGCTTTCGAGCCTCTTGGAAGAGGGTTTTCGAGCTTCTTGAAAGGAGGCTTCCCGGCATCTTAAGAGGAGGATTTCGGTCCTCTTGAAAGGAGGTTTTCGAGCGTCTTGAAAGAAGGTTTTCGAGCCTTTTGAAACGAGGCTTCCGGGCCACTTGAAACGAGGCTTCTGGGCCTTATGAAAGGAGTCTTCCGGGCTTCCTGAAAGGAGGCTTCCGGGCTTCTTGAAAGGAGGCTTGCGGGCCTTTTGAAAGGAGACTTTCGGGCTTCTTGAAATGAGGATTTCGAGCCTCTTGAAAAAAGGCTTTCGAGCCTCTCGAAATAAGTCTTTCGAGCCTCTTGAAAGGAGGCTTCCGGGCCTATTGAAAGGAGGCTTGCGGGCCTCTTGAAAGGAGGCTTTCGGGCATCTTGAGAGGAGGCTTCCGGGCATCTTGAGAGGTGGCTTTCGGTCCTCTTGAAAGGAGGCTTTTGAACCTCTTGAAGGAAGGCTTGCGAGCCTTTTGACAAGATGCTTCCGGGCCCTTCGAAAGGAGGTTTCCGGGGATCTTGAAACAAGGTTTCCAATACATAAACCAGTTGTTCTAAGTTCTCCAAACTGTTCCGGAGTTCAGATCAATTGTTCTGCCAAGATTTATTATGACCAGTGTTGAGAAAAACTCAAATTTTCAAATCTCATCCTAGGTTCAAATCATGCGCGAGTCAAACCCCACCCGACTCATGGCCCAAAGAATCGTTCATGATTCGACTCGCGATTAGCATCATTGCATGATTTCTACGTGTTGTTGTACGTTAAATTCATCAAATTAACTTTCTTTACTTAAAACAATGGATAATAAATCCATACTTAAACATAAAATACACTTCGATTGGGTTTTGACGCTTTTTGGAGCGAAATCATTTTTGGGCGAAAGAGCTAATCAATCCGATTCTACGTGAACATGGGGGCTTAATGTGTGGGCTTAAGCGGTTGACTCCGTTGACCTGGTAGACCGAATGATCTGAACTCCGGAACAGTGTGGAGAACTTAAGACACCCGGTAGAGGCATGATTGAATTGCAAGTTATACACAAAGACTTTATGGACATGTGTGGGCTTGATTGATTGACGTCGGTGTGATACAAAACGTGTTCAATTGATCTGAGCTCCAGAGCGATTTGGAGAACCTGGAACTTCTGTAGGAATATTGTTTGTATTACGTAATCTATCTCCTCAGGAATAATTTTAAACTATGCTAAATTATATTAAGTAAACCCGAATTTTACATTTTTTTTATTGGCAGTGTCCTGACTCAAGGCCTTCCAGGGGAAAGTTGAGCATCCTTAGAAACACAAAACACCAGTATTATGAAACTACATGAGTTGGGCAAAAGAGTTAGTTTTGAGTTTCCTTCAAATTTGATCTCGACATTCGGCGTGTTAAGGACTACCTTCGGAATTTCCTTTGGGAGAAATTCATCAGAAATTTATGCAGGAGTTTCTTTGGAACTGCCTTAAGGAATTTGTTCGGAAATTGATTTCATAATTTCTACGGAATATGTTTTAGAAAATCCTTTGAAAATTCCTTTGAGAACTTCTCCCGCAATTAACTCCAGGCTTTATTTGAACCGGTGCCAGCGAAAGTGGTACATGTTACATTGAGTAAATTTTTCAGACGACGCATTTTCCCAAAAACATTGAATAATAAATTCATATTTGCAATTTTTTGCGACTAAACATGTTATGACTGATGTGCCTAAAGATAGTAGTGAAAAATAAGCGAAGTTTACGAAAAATTTCAAGTTTATTGGAACAAATTGCACATGTACCAATATTAATGGGGACAGAAGGAAACAGAAACCGAAAAACGTTGAAAAACCGAAAAACGTTGTGGTACATGTACATTTTAAAAATCATTCTAAACGGCAGTAAACTATCTTGAAATTCAAAATAGGATTAAAATCTGCTGTGAAAACAGTCATGTTGCCGAAATAAGCTGATTTTAGTGGGTGGAACTGTACGTGTACCTCTTTTTCTGGCAACGAAATGGCCATTGTGATATATACCAGAAAATAAAATGTGCATATCTCCAGATTGTGTTGCCAAAAATCACTTTTCCGTTATTCCCGTATTAGATCTTTGCAAATAGAAGCCGTTGGTGTTACAAACTCAAAATTGACAAAAATGGTTTATGTACCACTTTCGCTGGCATCGGTTCTTAGAAAATTAAGCCAGGAATTCCTTTTCACATTTTTCCAGGGAATCCTTCGGAAAATTCTCTGAAAAATCCTTTGTAAATTTCTCCGGAAATGCCTTAGAAACGTACTCCAGGAACTCCATCGGATTTTTTTTAATAAAACCATATGAATTTTGTTGGTCGATTTTTTTCGGGAATTTATTAAAGAATGAAATAGGAAATACTAAAGATTTTTTTTCTAATGGAAATTTCAATGAATTTCCAGGCAAAATTTCCTAGACCGGATCGGTAATCGAACCCAGCCATCTTCAGCATGGTCTTGCATTGTAGCCGCACATATCACTGCACGGCTAAGGGAGGCCCCTTATCCTACGAGTGCTTAGCTTCTTCGGAAGGAAATCTCGAAATAAGGCGACTACGTGCTGCACCAAAAGTGTTAATTTTCGGTTGGTAAAACCCAATTCGCCAACGCGGGAGAGACGTGGAATTAATGCGCAGTTAGGCGTTCCATTCGTGGACCGATATCATTTTGATACATTATGTATGTCAGGTTTAGGCTCTGCCTCAATTCCCGCACTGAATTCGCAAAGCGAGCAGACTATCTCTGACAGGCATCGAATTGGATTTGGTGATTGTATTATTTGGAAGCAGAACGATTTTCGTTTCATGAGACTTTGAACTATCTCGCAGAAAGTTTGCTTCGGGAATTGCGACACAGCCGTAGTAACACAGCCGCGACGATAAAGTGATCTAAATATCTCACATAGTCCGGAGCGAAGTCAAACTGATTCACTTGGATGCGAAAAATTATATATTTCTGTAAGTCAAATATTTGCGCCCTGGTCCAGATAAGATTATCTGCACTCGAGCTCGGTACATGTGAGTCCAAGCTTCATTCATCAGCACTTTTAGCAGCCTATGTACGTTGCGAATTCACAGAGATTTTTCTCTGCCAGGCGGTGCTTCTTCATATTTTTGACTAATGTTGATTGTTGAAATTATCTATTTTTGATGGGGGTTTGATTTTTTCCTCCGATATGATAATGTGATTCACACCGTACCGAAAATAGCCCTTTCCATCACGGCTTCATTCAATCGGTTACGATACATTTATTTTCTATAGTTAAAACTGGCCATATTTTATGTCGTGCACAATTTTTGTGATTATGTTTTTTGATTCTTGATTGTTTATCCAGTATCTCTACTTGTATCTACTGTACTTGCAGCAGCCCTAGGCTGGCTCATCCCTGGAAATTTTTTGGTAACATCATAGTGTATTACCATATCGTCTGTATTTTACCAATAGAAAATTTTGAAAAGTGAAAAATATCTTGACCGGAGTAAGGATACATAAATAATAATAAGGATACATACATAATAAATCTACTCGTTCCTTATTGAGTTCTATGAGTCTAGATGATGGATTTCGAAAATTCCGTTCGTGATAAAAAAAATCTATGAGCAAGAAAAGGCACATCGTACATGCAGCCAGACCGAAAAGTATTCCGTTTACTACTCTAACTCTACGCGTAAAGATTATAGGAACTCATGCCGGGAAAACGTATTTTTTGGCAGTTGATGGTGAATGACGAATTGTTAAGTGGTTGTTGGATAATGTTAAAAATGGGTTTTCGAACCCATTTAATTGAGACGTTTTTTTTCTCCAAGCTTTATCCGGAAATTTTTTTTAATAAGATTTGTGTTTTACCGAAATCCGGGAATACTTTGTAGAAGCAGGGTTATCCGATGTTTTAAAGAACCCGAAACTAATATTCAATTTGAACGGAACAACGGTACGAACAATGCCAAGCAACCAGAGACATTGTTTTGGAAGGTTCAGGTCAAAATTGTCTCTAGTCAAAATTTGGTTGAAGATAAGCTGGAAAACTCCGATAGCGGATCGTGTATGTCCTTTTATGTAGTACCTAATGCTGCTGGGCAGCTGGCATCAATGCTTTTTATTTGTTATAATGAATGAAAAAATGAATTTGTGTCTGGTATTAACATCTCCAAGAAATCAGTAGGCAAATTCAAGTAAAAATAAGAAGAAAACACACGACGGTGTTAACTTTGACAGATCCTACAGCACGGCATGGGAAGATAATTTTAAAATGCTTACGATAAATTCTAGACAAATTGTAATTGAAATCTGATTGATTGATTTGGAAGTTTATCTAATTTTTTTTATATTTTCCAAACATGTATCATCAAACAGTTCGAAACTTTTCCCGTATCAACATCAATCAGGTTTTAATTACAATTTAGTCTAGAATTTATTGTACTCACTTACCGCAGAGGAATATAAGTCTGAAGAAAACCAATCTACCGACGAAACTACAGGAAACGTAGGACAACAGTAAGTTCTAAACGGAATTGCTGAAAATAAAATCAATTGGTATTCAGATCTTCTAATTCAATTCAATGATTAATTGCAGAAAAAGGTTAATTCGGATTGGACGGTAAACTAGACTGGGCTTAAGCTAAACCTGGGAAACTATTCATGGCCTTGGCCATGATAACAATGTTTCCACGTACCTGCGCAGGATTTTCGTAGCGATGGCGGGATTCCGGTGGGTGCGGAAGACGGAGTTCTTTCCGGCAGGGTGCCGAAGACGGAGGGCTTTCCGGCAGGTGCCGAAGACGGTTGGCTTTCTGGCGGGGTGCCGAAAGCGGATGACTTTCCGATGGGGTGCTGAGGACGTCCGACCGCGTTGATGACGTCGATGTCCTCGGAGCGGCTTGTTACCGGCGGCTTACCAGTGGGCGATTGCTGCTCCATAAGATGGCGGTGTGAGCTCGTGCACAAAATGGCCGAATTAAAGGTGTGGAGGAAGTGGCGGCTGGACGGAAGACTTCCGAATTTAGATCTTCGAGAGCGTTCGGAATAACCTTCCTTCGAGCTAGTAGCCCACTTTCCCTTTCAACCCGGCTTCATGTACCTTTCCGATTCACCGGGAGAGGACTAAAAGGGAGCTCTCTTGGTTCAGGTTCGGTCCAGCGTACGATAATTAGCAACGTACGGGGACCGTGCTCTCGGAACCTAATCAACGGGGGTTGAAGCGTACGGGTGGTTCTACGACAGTTTTTGGCGACTGTCGGGTCAGTTTCGCTCGACTGGCTGGCGAACTTCACTCCTCTCCGTTTAGCTACCTCGAAAGGGGGGCCTTAGCGGACACACGAGGTCGAATGGTCGCTCTGCGACCCTCAACAAAATCGACGGGAACCCCTAACTGACTCCGCTGATCGCTTTCCAAATTCCAGCTCGTACGAAAAAAGCGCCTATGCGTTGCAAGTTCAACGCGAATGGCGAATATTAGTCAAAAACTAATTGAAATCTATCTACACGAGTTATCTTTTTTGTCTGGTTTAAATTCTCCAATAGAATAGAGAAAAATCGCGCAATAGTCAGCCGCACTGACGAAACTAGCTTCTATCTGGAAGACACCAAAAGATTTATTTCATGACACTTTGCTTTCAAAACCACTGTTCTTGAATTGAAGGTTCACACGTTCCACTTTTGAAAATTTTTATATCTTAAGAATTCAAAATCCGCGATAATTCTACTCCTCTAGTGCGAGCGAAAATGAACGAGCCTAAGGGTTCTATCCTTCAGGAACCTTGCTTATTCTTTAACGATTTTCAAATGGCGATAACAGTTTGGCGCCTTCCTAGATTTAAGCAAATGGTTGAAAAAGAGCTCTATACTCAGCCGAGATACAAACCGCACGAAACATTTCATTACCCCAAGACAGTCAAGTAGTCAAGCAAAGACTGGGAGGACGGGGCAAGATCGCCACCCGGGACAAGAAGAGCAGCCCATAATTTTACCGCTATTATGCTATTTTCTCTCTAAATAACCCCGCACACTGCTAAAGTATAGTCCAAAAAATATTATAAAAATAAAATTGATGATGATCATAAATGAAGATAAATTAGCAAAAGTTGTGGAAAACTTGAATTTTCTTATAAGAAATCAACATTAGAAAATAAAGTTTTTAAAAACATGAACATTTTTCAATAAAAAATTTGACTAATTACTCATATTGTACAGTATGGCCCATAAAAAAATGCGAAAATATTTTTGAACTTATGTTTGTGTACATTAAAGGGTACGTATCATGAAAAAAATATTTGTATCTAGTGAATGTATGTGTATGTAAAATATTCACAGTAAAATGTTTGACCATGCTTAATTAAAAAGATTTGAATAATTTATCGCATATGGGGCAAGATGAGCATCCCTTTTGAAACAATCAAATAATACACAAAATACTAAAATTCTTGTACAACTTACAATTATGATTTACTATCTGTTGTTATCAAATTTACTGAAATTCAAAACTGATTTTTGTTATTCAATGTGATTTTGAATGATAACATATCGATTATTGATGAAAAAAAATATTTTGAGCTTTTTAGTGGAATGTAGTAGTAGTAAAATTCTTCTTTATTTAAAACATTTTTGGTTCTACAATTAATTTTTGAACATGTACAGTGATCGGCCGGTTGGCCCTCCAACTTCAATTTCAATTATTGTTATTATTATAATTATAATGTTTGACTTAATTTTTAAAATATAATGTATCATGACGGCCTTCAGGAGGCGCTAGTGTTTTTTTTTAAATTTGATAACCTAACTACTATGTACACTAATATTTACAATAAAAATTTGATAACCTAGATTGGAACTAGCGCCCTAAGCGCTTGTTGGTCCGAGTGCAAGCAACGGACCTTAAACTTTTCTTTACACTCACCAAAGCGTTCATGTAAGGTTTTTATTCCGGCCAGACGGTGGACCTCGGATGTTCTTGTCCTGGGAGGGGTGTTGAGGATCATCCTCAGGAATTCGTTTTGTACCCGTTGAAGTTTGAGGTGGTGGGTTTTAGCGCAGCTCTCCCAGACCGGCATGCCGTATTCGATCACAGGGAGGATGATTTGCTTGTAGACAGCAAGCTTATTTTTCAGGGACAATGACGACCGACGGTTGATCAAAGGGTACAGTAGTTTCAACAAGACATTACACTTTGTCACCGTTTTGTCAACCTGCTGCCTGAAAATAAGCTTGCTGTCGAGGGTCAAGCCAAGGTAGTTGGCCTCATTGGCCCATTCCACAGTCGTGCTATTGAGGATGATTTTACAATCCCCCGGCGGAACATGTTTAGGAGATTTAGAGTGGGGGAAATGATGACCTGGTTCTTCGCCGCGTTGATACAGAACTTCCAGCTGGTGAGGTACTGTGTCAGGATATCCAGGCCTCGTTGGAGTTTTGCCACAAGCACACAAGCACTCTGATCACTTGTTGTAGACACTGGAGGTGTCATCTGCGAACAGAGACAGAATGCCGCCTTCTAGAGGTTCTGGCATGTCGGAGGTGAACAGATTGAAAAGCAGGGGCCCGAGGATACTGCCCTGGGGAACGCCTGCGACGATGTTGTACGCGAATCTATGACAAAAGGTCGAAAGACAAAAGGTCGAAAGGACAAAAGGTCGAAAGACAACAGGTCGAATGGACAAAAGGTCGAAAGGACAAAAGGTCGAAAGGACAAAAGGTCGAAAGTGACAGAAGGTCGAAAGGACAAAACGTCGAAAGGGACAAATGGTCGAAAGGACAAAACGTCGAAAGAGACAAAAGGTTGATCAAGAACAAGTTAATAGCAAGTTGGATGCTTTCCAACAGTAAGTTACGATGAGACATTATTATCAGGCAATACTATGAAGAAAGACTGATTTTTAAAGAAGGATGAATTACTGTGAAGCAATATTTCTTATAATCAAAGGATAACATAATGTAATTTTTATGCATATTTTTATTTGTTTACAAGCAAACTTATTACAAATTTAACTATAACATTATATTATTCCTTAAGAATGAGTGCGATTGAAGTTATATAATCTTCAATATTCTTGCTGTTAAATTGCTTTGCGGCTTGCAGCAGCTTCTCATCCTTTTCTATCTGTTTTGCATTCCTTTTGGGTTCGGGTGATCCTTGCAGCATTCTTAAGATTTCGCCCTCCGTCATTTTTTGTTCCCTTTGTAGTTCGACGATTACCTCAAAAAAACAATGTGCGGATCCTGCACCGGTTTTCCATCGATTGTGCCATCCTTCTAGGCGGTTTGTTGTACGTGGTTGATTGCTCAGAGTTGCTTCGTAGACGTTCCAAAACTCAATGTCAAAGATAGGCCGATTACGTAGGACATTTCCACTTTTCAGAGTACGCTTTACTGAACCATGAACGTAAATTTCTTCCAAATATTGAAAAAAATCATCCATTGAAGGTGGGCTGCTCCTTTTGATGCATTCAAACGCTTGCACCACATTTTTAGGAGGGACGAACGCAAGAGCTTCCGTTCTCTTGAAGTACATGTATACATTTTTGTCGCTAGAAAAATCGCCTTTCAAGCCAGTCTTCTGGACTCGTTTGAACAGGTTTTGTGTCCAGTGAAAGAAGCATCCTTGCTGCTTTGCACGTGGAAAAAGAGCTGAAACCGCGTTAATCGCAGCCTTCTCAAAATCGGTTACAATTCTTTTTGGTTGCAAGTGAACACCTAGTTCTCCTGCATAATCCAACAATTCCTCGAATGCTTCGGAGTAGCATTTCTCCGACTTACAAGGAAGAAAGTAATATACTAGCGGTAACAACCTGTTTCCGACGGATCCCTGGATTGTGTAGATTTGTTTAAAATTTTCTGGGGCCGTGTCGAATGTGCCATCCATTAGCCATACATCAGATGTTGCATGGCGTTTGATGTTATCCGCTGTTGAGAACATTAGGAGTCGGCCGCTTTGAGTTGCAAGGTTTCTCAATAGAAACGGAGTGCCATCTCCAGTATTTTTGAATTTTTCCGCTATTGCCTCGAACTCTTCTGCTGTTGCCGGATTAGGAGGAAATATTTCAAGCTTTCTTGATCGTTGACAAACTTTTTTTTGTGCAGCTGCGGAGATCATTGTTTGTACCTGTTGAACAGACGTTACATAGATTAATATAATGATAAGCTTTCAACATTTGGAAACTAGAATATTTTTGTTTACGTAGCAAATGTGACTTTTTAGGACAAATCTTAGGCATGACTTAGTCGTGACATCTCTAGGATTTTTTGACAGATCATATCTACTACATGAAATCTTTGCCCTTGACTTGCCAATGAATATTTTTTGAGTATTTAATGAATAATGATCTGGATGTTGTGCAACATCCTCTAGCATTTTTTTCGTGAGTACCATGCATAGAAAGTAATACATTATACACTTACTTCAATAGATGCTTCCATGGAACAGTGACGTATGGTAACGAGGGGAGGTTCACTATTTGCTTCCGCTCGCCGTTTCAACGATTCTCGGAATCTACTTCGCTCCACCTGCAGGATATTCGGCGAATGGTTGTGTTCCGTCTGTCCTCTTTGGTTGAACACATGGCGGTTGTCGACCAGTCGAGAGAAAGCTTTTCCGTGGCACCGATTTTCCTTCGATCGCTTCTGAACACATGACCAATAGTAAGTGTCTTTTACCTGCAATATAGTAAAATCAGAATGATAATGTTTGTAGCCGTTACTTGCTATTCCAAAAAAGCCGAAAGAGTTAAAAGCAGTATATTTAGACCTAAGCGCGCACATCTTTGAAAGGTTTACTGGCTCGGGGCCTTTCAATAGGTTGTGCGCATTTAGCGTGCGGCTTGTGATTCGTGGAAGGCAAAAGACAAACGGAGTGGTTGATAACAACTAATTTGAATTAGTTAGTACTTACAGTTTTATTGAGGTGGTACAGGTGTCCTTCCAGAGCTAATTTTGGCTTTCCTTTATTGCTTGTCAGCAACTCATAGTTGCGTGCTTTGACGTGATCTTCCATTTCTGACTTAATCCAATCACGAACAGCTTGAGAATGATTTTCAATCAACGAAAAAATATTTCATGGAGTTACTGATCTTGTTGACTGTTACTATGTACGTTTCTAACGATCGATTCTTGGTTATACTATTATATCCAAGATTCGTTGCTTGGCTATAGCACTGTATCCAAGTTGTTGTTTTGTTGTTTGGAAATAGTCAATACTTACCTTCACTCGCTAGTTCTGTATAGTCTTGGTGACAGTGATAGATAGTTGATAGAAGAGCTTGGTGAGTTTTTTCATTGTATACTATGGGCTAGTAAATAATGTCAAACCATATTTCCAGAAATTGTTCCGATTTGTGAGCCATGAATAATTTACTACAAGAAATGTCCAAAGTATATCGCGAAAATGAATATTCTACCGATATTTTGTTTGAAGTTCAAGACTGTTGCGGGCCAGTATTCCTTTGGCCTAAATTCATCAAACAGATTCTGCTTTCGAAGACAATGCGGTATTCTGAAAGGTTGAAGCTGGCTGCTTTCTTTTGGGTAAACGGATATCGTAATTGTGCTGACTGGATACGATTTGTTGCACGGATTAAGGGAACAAGCTTTCTCAGATATGATAAGGAATTAAGTTTGCTATTTACCTACATGCAAAAAGATGAAGTTCAGAAAAAATACTTCTCTTTTTGCGTTACCCATCGAACTTATGAATATCTAGATGGTTCTGTTAGAGATAGAAAAGAAGTTGAATAAAACTTGTTTTGTGCGAGATCACGTTTCTCCGTTGAAGTTTCTTGTCCATTTCAACCTTTTGTCCCATTCGACGTTTTATCCTTTCGACATTTTGTCCTTTTCGGCGTTTTGTCCTTTCGACGTTTTGTCCCTTTCGACCTTTTGTCCTTTTCGACCATTTGTCCTTTCGACCTTTTGTCTTTCGGCCTTTTGTCTTTCGACCTTTTGTCCCTTCGACCTTTTGTCTTTCGACTTTTTGTCCCTAACCCGTTGTACGCATTGGAACTCGCTCCGCTGATTGAGACCCGGAATGTCCTTGCCGACAGGTAATTGTTGATGATTTTCACCAGGTAGCTGGGAAGATTGTAGCGTTGTAGTTTGTACACCAGGCCATCATGCCATACATTGTCGAATGCCTTCTCGACATCGAGTAAGGCCATGGCGGATGTTTTCGAGACAAACTTGTTCCGTCTGAGGACGTTGGTAACTCGGGTCAGTTGGTGTACAGTTGACCGACCGCGTCGGAAACCAAACTGTTCCTCGAGCAAGATGTTGAGATTTTCGGCAGACTCTAGTAACCGGTGATGAATAGCTTTTTCGAATAGCTTGGATAATCCTGAGAGAAGGCTGATGGATAGCTTTTGGGTGAGGAAGGATCCTTCCCAGGCTTCCGGATGGGGATGACTTTCGCTGACTTCCAGGACGATGGGAAGTAGCTGAGCCGGAGACACTGATTAAAGATCAGCGAGAGGTGCTCAAAGAACGGAGCACTCATGTGTTTGAGCTCGAGATTCAGGATGCTGTCGAAGCCTGGGGCCTTCATGTTCTTCGATGATTTGATATAGGCCGTCAATTCGCCAGCTGAGATCTCCAACTCCTCCGAGAAGTCGTTGGGAATCAAATGGATGTTGTTAGCATGCTCGTTGACGGCTGCTTCGTGTGGACTGACGATGTTCTGCCCAAGATTGTGTGAGCTGACGAAGTGACGACCTATTTCAGCGACCTTCTCTGCAGGAGTTATCAAGCGATCCTTAGAGCCATTATTGTCTAGTGGGATCAAAGGTGGAATGGGCCGAGGCTTGGATTTTAGAATTTTGGTCATTTTCCAGAACGGCTTAGCATAATCTGGGAGAGTGCGGATCTTATTCGAGAAGCCGTTATTTTTGAGGTCCACCATTCTGGCCTTGATAATTTTGTGATTCGATTGCAGCGTGTTTAAGCTCAGGCAGTCCAGTACGCTGAAACTGCCTGCGAGTGACATTCCGCAATCGAATCAAATCTTTGGTGAGTGTATCGATGTTTAAGGAGTTGCTTACCTGCCGAGCCGTCGGTACGTGTTGCTCTCGGGCCGCCGTGATCGCCTCCTCGATAGCGCACAGCTGGCGGTCGATACTTTCTGGCGTCTCCGGACGCACCTCGTAGTCGACGGTGTTATCGACGCACTGCTGGAACCGCTGCCAGTTCACTCGGTGGTAGTTCCGCCGTAACTGCTGGTGCCGATTGACCGAGGAGCCCAGTTCCGCCACCACCGGATAGTGATCCGAACTGAGCTCCTGGTATACAACCGGCTGCGAGACGTGGTCACTCAGGTTTGTTATGTAGAGGTCGAGCGTTGCGTGGGCACCGGACCGACTCAGCCGAGTGGGGGAATCCGGGCTCAGGATCGTGTAGTGGCCTTCCTCCATGTCGTTGCTCCAGATGGTGCCATTTCGATTGCCGCGACTGTTGCCCCAGGCTTGATGTTTGGCATTCAAGTCGCCGGCAATGATATACTGGCCTTGCCTCCGCGTCAGCTTGACGATGTCCCTCCGAAGGGCAGCCAATGATCCATCGCCGGCTTTGGCCTGCGTTGGACAGTACGCCGCGATGAGCGCGATTGTGCCGACCGAAGTGGTGATTTCGACACCGATGGCCTCGATGACACTGAGCTGGAAGCTTGGAAGCAGACGACAGTTGATGTTGTAGCGAAGAACGATGGCCTCACCACCTCCCCTGGTTGGCCGGACGAGTCGCACGATGCGGAAGTCCGGGATGTTGATGTTCACCTCCGGTTTTAGGTGCGTTTCGGTGATGATCGCCACGTCTATTTCCTTCTCCTCAAGGAAATCCTTCAGCTCAATTATTTTGCTCTTGAGCGAGCAAGCGTTCCAGTTGACCAGGCCCACCCTAGCAGCCATTTTCGATGATGAACATGCCAAGAGTGAAGACCTGGTCGAAGCGGGTTTTGCAGCCGCGCAGTCGAGTGGCGAGCTGCGCGAAGATAGGCATCAGTTGTTCCGGAGTGTACAGCGGAGCAGATTCTTCCGATGGGACGGCTTCGTTCTCCGACTGCCGACGGAACCCAGGAGGACGGAGCGGGGGCCATTCGCTGGTAGATGGTGCCGACGATGTTGGAGCTTGGACCGATGCCGCTGCCGCTGCCAGTCGCTTGTGCGGCTGTAGCGGTGGGAGTATCGGAATCACACGACGGGGAGCCGGGATGGCTGGAAAGTTCACCTCGTTGATTACGGGAACACGGTTCTTCTTCGGAATAGTCCTGGTGGAAGCCTTCTTCCGGATTTCCAGGAACTCGGCTCGCTTTGGGCAGCCCTTTGTGGTGGCGCGATGTTTGTCGCCACAGTTGGCGCACTTGGAATCGGCCACCTCCATTTTGTCGCACTCGTCCGTCGGATGGGGTTCGCCACACTTGTTGCAGCGCGGCTTCATGCGGCAGTTCCTGGTGCCGTGCCCGAAATTGAAGCAGTTGGTGCATTGCGTGACATCGCGGTGCACTGGCCGATATCGCTCCCAGTCAACGACAGTGTAATTTATAACGCCAACCAGCTTCAGGTCCTTCCAGGTAGTGGAGCCGTGCTCCAGATGGATCAGGTAAAGCTGGTCGCGATATCTCCTCGCCTTGTCGTGACGAGCGATCTTGTGGACGGCTACTGGCTTCAGTCCGCAACTTTCAAGCTCTGCTTGGAGCTCTTCCTCCTTCATGTCGTGAAGTCCTCGCAGCAAAGCCTTGAGCGGCTTCGTGCCGGGGTGGTCATGAGTGTAGTACTCATACTTGTGGACCTCGAGGAACTCCACGACGGATTGATGATGGTCCCTGTTGGCCGGCATCACTTTCACGCCCTCGCTGCAGAGCCGAAAAGTACATTTCAGTCCCTTAGCGATCAGCTGGCGAATTTTTGGGCGTAAATCCGGCGGATCGCCCTTCACAAACACGGGCGGGCACTTCTCCTTCCGCTCCGGTTGCACCTGCGGCAGCTGCGATTGCTGCTTCTTCCTCTTTTTCGGCGGATTGCCGGCGTCATCGAGCGGCAACGGCGAGAACACGTTGCTCTGCAAAAGCTGCTTGGAGGGGTTACCCGCGCCTCCAAGAGCAGTGCGCTTAGGCACTTTTCCAGCGACCGAATCGGCCACCGAGTCTCCCATGACGGGTCCGGGAGAAAATAACGCCAACGCGACAAGCGAAAACGTAAACAGCGAAAGAACGAGAAAAAACACTTCGAAAAAATGCGCGAGCAAAAAACACGTCCGTACGTGTTGCTGTCTCGAACTGGAATTTCGTGATTTTAGTGGAATGTCTTCACTTGTCATAAGACGAGTTTATACAATCCCATTGAATTCCACCACTTAATTGTATCTTGACAGATACGTATTTCGACCTCAACAGTAAGGCCGTCTTCAGTGTCTCGTACTCGTCGAGTCAAGTACGAGACACTGAAGACGGCCTTACTGTTGAGGTCGAAATACGTATCTGTCAAGATACAATTAAGTGGTGGAATTCAATGGGGTTGTATAAACTCGTCTTATGACAAGTGATATCGATTATTGTTCTAATATGGCCAATGCGCATTGAAAACTATTATTTTTTGTAAATATTGGTGCTCATACATTTCAGTTAGAAAAAATGATTTTTGGAAGAATGCCCTTCTTGCCCCGTAGGGATGCTCATCTTGCTCCTTAGTGTGTTTTAACCAGTCAAAAACAGAGTCCTAGTTAAGTCACATTCGCGTTCTAGTCTAGATGTTAGATGAGATGCAACAAAAAAGAACTGTTGTATTGTAAGAAATATAGAAAAGTATGCTTGCTGAGAAGGTATTAAGTATCATTCTTAGCGTGCTCATCTTGCCCCGTCCTCCCCTATATTTTGGTCTCGCTTTGGATTTCGAATCGATTAACGAATTCAATCATTATTTTACTTAAAAAGAAAGAAAAAACCAGATTAATCCACCTAGCGGTGATGGTGCCTTTCTCGACCTTCGTAAATTGTGTTTGCTTGAAAATAGATGAGCTAGTAGCTAGGAATAAAAAAGAAAAACTTCTTTGTCCGTTCTATGAAAATCGGATCATTTCAAGCAAAGATACCCGACCAGAAGATAGTAACAGATTTATATCAGAACTTGTTATTCTGTTACAGCTGTTTTTTATAACAGCGGTTATTAGTAGTTAAAATAACAAAAATTGTAACAAAATCTCTTCTAGTTTTACCAAAAATATTACTAAATCTGTTATTAATTAAACAAAAATATAACTCGATGTGTTACATAAAAAGGGGTGAAAATAGCTTATACCCTTATAAACTGAAGCTCCGACTACACAAAAAAAAAACGAAAATGTTATTTCCATCGAGAGAGCGGAGGGCAATATTTATTATGATATAAATCTCATGACCGTCTTTCTGCCAAACTCCCGTATGGAGAAGGAGGGAAGTGTATCAGTGTGGAATAGGGTGTCCCAAAATTGGACAAAGTCTGGGATTTTAGGGGCTCAACCTTCAAATGAAAGCTTAGGGTAAAACAAAAGAAAAATTGTTCTACGACAACTCTGGGAAATGACGTTTAGGGGTGGCCCCGACGCGTTTTATGAAAAAAGTGCATTTTTTATAGGTAACATCGAAAATACCGGCATATCGGAAAGAAATTCGATGAAACCCATCCATTTTATATTTTTTACATTTAACTTAGGGTCTATACTTTATGGTAAAACTTTGATACCGCATGTTTTAGTTCTATATATTTTTCACTGATGCTTTAAATGCCCAAAAATGATGAATTTTTCTTAATATTTTTTTATTAATGCATCCAAAACGGGTATCAATCATGATCAGGCTTGTAAAATGTCATCTGCATGTCATTTGACTAATTTGCTCATAACTTTCTTTAGAAGCAAAATTTCTTCCATAATTTTGAATGTACTCATAACGCTTGAGTAGGGTTATATTTTTGTCCAAGGGTACATTGCTCTAAGTATAACATCAAAGGCTGGAGAGTGAAAACTCTCCAAAATGTCACGTGTCATTTGACATAATGTCATTTGAATGACATTTTGCCTCCCACGCCCCAGATTACATATTTACAGCAAAGTCTTGTTAGACAAAGTTGTAGGCCCATTTAACCGCTATAAGTTCGTCATACAACATGAATTGATAGCTACCTTCTGAAACAAGTTCTGGGAAAATTATACAAACGAATGCAAATGACATTTTACAACACTGATCATGATGCTTCCGAAACAAGATATACATAGAAAGATGGGAAAAATTATAACGAATATTTTGCTAAAAATAGCAACCTTCTATCTCTATCCGTTTAAAAGTTATTCACGATTTACTGCAGCTTGGAAAAAGACTTTTTGAAATTTCGGATCATAATACCTGGATCATGTTTAAGTAAAAAAACGCCTACTTTTCCATACCAACCAAATGAGCGCTTTAATAACCAATATAGTATTCATATGAGTTACATAAAATTGATTTTAATACTTATTTGAGTGTTATAATGGAAACCCAACGATGGACCAGCAGTAACATGACTGACTACAAATTGTTCAGTTAGTCTGGGTGAGTGCTCAAATAGATTGATGAATATGGTTTCAAAACTACCCATAGGTAGGTTCAGTTTTCGTGTCATGGTTAGCCAAGCTGTGCAATGTTTCTCGATAACATGGAAATTAGTTGTTTTGTGACCATCTTGATTTTTTGCAAGAACGATCATGTGAAGCAAATCCAACTAAATCATTTTGATATCGATTTGTCATATTTTACGCCATATTGAAGCTCATTTTACGCCATTGCAAAAAATAGTGTGTGCAACTAATTGCAAAACTCGATTTTATCAGCACTCGTAGTATTTATCTCATTTGGCAAGCCTCGTTGGATAAACGTACAACCATGCGGATTAAATCATCTTTTTGCAACTAGTTACACACATTACTATTATCATTATTATTTTATAATGCATATTGAAATATTTGGCATCTACCATCCACGGAATCTCTGGAAATAAGAACAATCTACACTAATTACGAACTATTTTGCCTACCAATACTGAATACAATGATAAATTGATTGCATCGATAAATCGGGAAAAATGATCCAGCCGGATTAACTTCACATGATCGTGCTGGTTAAAAAATCAAATTGGTCAGAAAACAATAAATTTCCATGTGATCGTGAAACATTGCACAGCTCACCAAACCATGAAACGATAGCTGAACCTACCTATGGGTAGTTTTGAAACCATATTCATCAATCTATTTGAGTACTCACCCAGACTAACTGAACAATTTGTAGTCAGTCATGTTACTGCTGGTCCATCGTTGGGTTTCCATTATAACACTCAAATAAGTATTAAAATCAATTTTATGCAACTCATATGAATGCTTTATTGGTTATTAAAGCACTCATTTGGTTGGTATGGAAAAGTAGGCGTTTCTTTACTTAAACATGATCCAGGTATTATGATCCGAAATTTCAAAAAGTCTTTTTCCAAGCTGCAGTAAATCGTGAATAACTTTTAAACGGATAGAGATAGGAGGTTGCTATTTTTAGCAAAATATTCGTTATAAAATTCCCCATCTTTCTATGTATATCTAGTTTCGAAAGCATCATGATGGATACCCGTTTTGGATGCATTAATAAAAAAATATTAAGAAAAATTCATCATTTTTGGGCATTTAAAGCATCAGTGAAAAATATATAGACCTAAAACATGCGGTATCAAAGTTTTACCATAAAGTATAGACCCTAAGTTAAATGTAAAAAATATAAAATGGATGGGTTTCATCGAATTTCTTTCCGATATACCGGTATTTTCGATGTTACCTATAAAAACCCAAATGTATCCCCAAGTGGTGATTATGCCTTTCTCGATTCGATATGTTGGATTCGAATTAATGTTGTAAATGCTGTGCTAATTGCCTACATCTTGGCGGTTAAAATATTTGATGCAACTCTATCACGCTGCTTATAAATTACTCAATAATTGAGTAATGTTTAAGCAAATATTATGAGAGTAATGGATTGCGTCATGGCTAAATTGATTAATGACTTAAAGTGTGCATGTAAACAGCGTATTTGTTAAAAGAAAAATAGAAATATTATTCAAATCGAATGAGTTATTAGCAAAGAAAAACAATAGTGTCCAACTAGGAAAGTTTATCCGTCGAATGAAACTAGTTGCACTCGAATCGGTCAAGTCCTTCTATATGAAACGTGTTTAACAATAAAAAATTCCCGGGGCTACACACACACACACACACAGTCGGGTTAGGGACAAAAGGTCGAAAGTCAAAAGGTCGAAAGGACAAAAGGTCGAAAGACAAAAGGTCGAAAGGACAAATGGTCGAAAAGGACAAAAGGTCGAAAAGGACAAAAGGTCGAAAGGACAAAACGTCGAACGGGACAAAATTTTGAAATTGACAAGAAACTGAAACGGTGAAAATAAATTTCGCACCAGAGTTCCCCTACACAGTTAGCAAAAATTCTACTCTTTTGTTTTTTACAATTTTTAACAATTAAATAAAATTCATTCAATGAGTTCCACTAATAGATGGATGTTCGAGTTTTCTAAATGTCACTTCGATCAAATAAAAAATTTCAATGCGTGCGTCTGCGTGGCTGCGGTGTGTACTATTTTGACAGATCGAAGTGACATTCATAAAACCTAGATATTCATGTATTGGCACTCATTGGATGAATTTTATTAAATTATTAAAAATAGTGAAACATGAAAGAGCATGTTTTTGCCAATTTTGCCATATTTTTTATAGGATAACTCTGCCTTGCGCAATACAATATTTATTCATCTCCTATCAAAAATCTTTTTTATATCTATCAGAACTATTTAGATATTCATAATATTGTTTTATAGTAATTACTCCTTCTTTGAAGATTGCTCATTCTTCCACTTTGATTGATTAGATGAGTGCGTTATTTCTGCTTGAAGTCAAATGCATTTTATACATACTTTTGGAATACACCGAACTTGTTATCAACTTGTTCTTGATAGACAATTTGTCCTTTTTGACCTTTTGTCCCTTTCGACTTTTTGTCCTTTTCGACCTTTAGTCTCGTTCGACCTTCTGTGCCTTTCAACCTTTTGTCCTTTCGACCTTCTGTCCCTTTCGAGGTTTTGTCTTTTCTACCTTTGTCCTTTCGACCTTTTGTCTTTTCGACCTTTTGTCTTTCGACCTTTTGTCTTTCGACCTTTTGTCCTTTCGACCTTTTGTCTTTCGACCTTTTGTCATAGATTCCACACAGTCAGACATGTGCTCAGTTTTTCGAGCTGAGTCGATTGGTATATAACACTATGGGTCTCCGAGCCTTCTATCAAAATTTGGCTTTTGGAGTGAAATTATAGCCTTCTGGTACAACTTTGTTGTACGAGAAAGGCAAAAATGTACTTTTTTCATAAAACGCGTCGGGGCCACCCCTAAACGTCATTTCCCAGAGTTGTCGTAGAACAATTTTTCTTTTGTTATACCTTAAGCTTTCATTTGAAGGTTGAGCTCTCAAAATCCCAGACTTGGTCTAATTTTGGGACACCCTAGTGTGGAAGCATCCGATAGTTCGTTTTCGGAGAGAAATTATAGCCTTTCGGTACAACTTTGTAGCACAAGAAAGGTAAAAGGTTTTTTGGCCATAATTTCTAAGGTAATAGTCCAAGCTGGCCAATTTTCAATAGAAAATAATAGAAAAGGATTCCGCGTCCAATGCAATTTGTTGTGAGTAAATCGATTGAGGGTAAGTGCATTAAAAATGAGCTAGACTTTTTTACGCGCTTTTTTATAACATAAAGTATTTTGGCCATAATTGTTGTGCCATAGTCCGATCTTCCAAATTTTCAATAGAAAACGATACGACAGGATCCCGCGTCGAATAGAACTTGTTGCAAGTAAATCGTTTGAGGATAAGTATCAAAAAAGTGAGCTAAACTTTTCGCACTTTTGGTGCGAGCACACACACAGAGACATTATCTCAGTTCGTTGAGCTGAGTCGATTGGTATATAACACTATGGGTCTCCAGGCCTTCTGTAAAAGTTTAGTTTTGGAGCGAACATAAAACCTTTTCGTATACTTTGTAGACAAAAGGCAAAAATGGTGTTTCGGCCATATCTTCCGATCCCATATTTCGATCTGGCCAATGTTCAATAGGACACATTGGGACAGGATTATGCGTCGAATGCAACTTGTTGCGAGCAAATAATCTGAAGATAAATGCCTAAAAATGAGTGACATTCTTTACGTTTGTAAAAGTTTGCATTTTAGCCATAACTGGCCAATTTTCAATAGGAAACAATGGGACAGGAATCTGCGTCGAATGCAACTTGTTGCGTGTAAATCGATCAAGGTTAGGTGTCCAAAAAACAGGTGATTTTTTTTGTGATTTTTCTATTAAAAAAGGTATTTTGACCATAACTTCTGATCCCATAGAGTCCGACCTGGCCAATAGGAAACAATGGGAAAGGTTTGATATCAGGAGCAGTGGACTTTGTATACTAATTGAGCTGAATTCCAGTACAATTGGGAGAACCTAGAACATCTGCATCGAAATAATTAGAACTGCACATAATAGGCAAGGGCTCCAGAGACTTGTACGGATATGCTGGGTTGATTTCGATTGAATATCAGGCGTAGTTGCACTTGTAGACCAATTGATCTGAACTTCAGAACAATTCGGAGAGTTTAGAACATCTATTTGAACTGCACATAACACACCTCGCCTCGAGGCACTTGTATTGACATGCTGGGTTGATTCCGATGGAATACCATGGGTAGTTGATCTGCTGCACCACATGATTTGTACTCCAGAACAATTTGGAGAACCTAGAGCATCTGCATCAAACTGATTTGAACTGCATATAAAAGGCAAAGACATAAGGGACTTGAATGGACATGTTGATCCGATAGTTGACCTGGTAGACCAATTCATCTAAATTCCAGAACAATTTAGAGAACCTAGAACATCTGCATCAAACTAATTTGGACTACACAAAAAACGCAAGGGCTTTGGGACTTGCAGGGACAAGCTGGGATGTATTTCGTTTTGAAGTTCGTCTTAATCGGTAAATTTTACTCATATTGAATTTGGTAAATCGATATTTTCTACATTTTAAATGACAGCATCCGTACTCCAGCTGATCTAGCAAAAAAATGGGATCCCTAGAAATATAACAAACTTGCAGTATAGTAGATAAAAACGCTTCAAGCACCTACGATGCAAAATCTACTCATAATCTATGTATACAATACCAGAAATCGGATGTAAGATGGCAAAAATACGGCCAAAAACTTTTGCCTATATTTTATGAGGGTGAACCCAAACTTTTGGCCGGAAGTGTAGGTCCCAACATGCAATTAGGATCGAGTCTCCCATAATACAAGTTCCATACAAATGCATGCACACTTGTTCATTTATTTAATAAAGGCTGAATGGCCATTAGGTCGAATGAGAAATGAGGAGTGAGAAGTGAGTAGTGCGAAGTGAGAAGAAAGAAGGAAGACGGAAGAAAGAAGGAAGACAGAAGAAAGAAGGAAGAAAGAAGAAGGAAGAAGAAAGAAGGTAGAAGGAAGAAGGCAGGAGGAAAAAAGAAGAAAGAAGAAAAAAAAAGAAAGAAGAAGGAAGGGGGAAGAAATAAGAAGAAAGAAGGTAGAAGGAAGAAGAAAGAAGGAAGAAGGCAGGAGGAAAAAAAAAGAAAGAAGAAGGAAAAAGGAAAAAAGAAGAAGGAAGATGGAAGAGGGAAGACGGAAGAAGAGAGGAGAAGGAAGAAATAAGAAGTAAGTAGTAAGAAGGAAGCAGGATGCGGGAGAGTTAGAAGGAAGAAGGAAAAAGAAAGAAAGAAGAAAAAAGAAGAAAGACGGAAGAAAGAAGGAAGTCGTAAGAAAGAAGGAAGCAAGAAGAAGAAAGAAGGTAGAAGGAAGAAGAAAGAAGAAAGGAGGTAGGAGGAAAAAAGAAGAAAGAAGAAAAAAATAAATAAGAAAAAAAAAGAAAGAAGAAGGAAGAGGGAAGAAATAATAAGAAAGAAGGTAAAAGGAAAAAGGAAGAAGACTGAGGGAAAGAGCAAGAAAAAATAAAGAAGAAGAAAAAAGTAAAAAAGAAGAAGAAAGATGGAAGAAGGAAGACGGAAGAAAAGAGGAGAAGGAAGAAATAAGTAAGAAGAAAGGAGGAAAATAAAAGAAGGAGGAAAAGAGAAGGAAGAAGGGAGAAGGGAGAAGAAAGAAGGGAGAAAGAAAAAGGAAGAAGGGAGAATGAAGAGGGAAGAAGGAAAAAGGAAGAAAGAAGGAAGACTTAGAAGAAAGAAAGAAGAAGGAAGAATAAATAAAGAATAAAGAATAAGGAAGGAGGTAGAAGAGAGAAAAAAAACGAAGAAGGAAAAATGAAGAACAAAAGATAAAGTATAAAAGAAGATGAAAGGAGAAAGAATAAGTGTGGGAGAAAGAAGCAAAGAAGAAAGAAAGAAGAGGAAAACAGAAGAAGGAAGAAGAGCAGAAAGAAGAATGAAGACGGGAGAAGAAATAAGTAACAAAGAAGAGAGAAGGAAGAGCGAAAAATTAAAAAAAGGAAGAAGGATAAGAAGACAGATGAAAGAAGGAAGATGCAAGAAGGGAGAAGGAAGAATGAGTAAGGTGAAGGAAGAACTTCTCATTTTGCACTTTTTGCTTCTTTTTGTTCATTCGGCCCAATGACCGTTCGGCCTTATGACCATTTGGCCTATTGACCTTCGGCCAAATGGCGTCCAACGGCTTTCGGTCAGCTGGCCTTCGGCCTAATAGCCTGACACCCTTTTATGCTTATATGCTGCTGAGCAGTTTTCACAATCCCTACTTATCGTTTCCCCTATGGGGCCCTTTTTTGACTGAAAAACAGTCATGGGGACATTAAGATATCGTAATAACTTAGTATTTTCACATATCTGATCATGCAATCATGAAAAATTCAAGTGTGGCCAAATAATCTCGGAACTTTCGCAATCAAACGAAAATCGCCAGCTACCAGTCGATTTTAGAGCTCGAGAACTACAAATGCAAGACATGAGCATCGCGAATACAAATTTACTGTCGACCAGTGAATCATTGTTGGTAGTGTAAGCTTGCGTGGGCGTGAGAAAGACGGGTTAACGAGACGATTTTTGATTATGGAAAGGAAGGGTCGTTTTTGGAGTTTGTTGTTGAGTTGTTCAATTGTATTACACAAAATTAACAAACCACCAGATCAAATGTTAGATCTTATTCTCCCGTATCTATATGTATTTTAAAAGTTGTTCGCTAGGATGTATGTTAGACAAATTTAAAATCTGTCGAAAGCCGCAATTTAAAAATAAGCTACTTTGAAACTGCTCTAAAAGTTAGCCCCCTTTTTTGTAATAAGGGCACAGCACGCTACTTGGCTTTGATTTCAAGACAATTGTCAGGAATGGGTAGAATAGTTTGAAACATATTGTGTACGAATTTTCGATCACAGCGTTAATCCACTAATCATTTTTCAAATTATTTATCACGCAAAACAAGTGAGAGAAACTTCTATAATAAAAAATGAAAAAAAGCTTTCATACATGAATACATCGTTCCCTGTTTCATCCTATAGTAATATTGCTAGGTAATTCTCAAGAATTCCTGAAACTCCCGCTAAAACTAAAAATAATAATTTTGTACCCATCATCTCTCAAATTATAACATTCCAGATGTGCAACCACGATTCACTGAAATTCACTCTCGGAGCACATATAACCGATGTCCACACCTTCCAAATGGTAATCCGACAGGCCTCCCTCAAGCAGATCATGTTCAAGTGCGTTCAAATACTGATGACGGCCCGGGAACCCGTCGTCACAGAGCTGCGCACCAAATTCTGTCGATACACCAGCATGTACTTTCTGGAGAACGAGCACGTTCCGGCGCTAAAGGAGGCACAACTGGAGGACTTTCTCGGTGCTCACGGTGAGGTACCATACGTTGAAAGGATGGCGTTCATCTGCATGGACAGTCGACAGTTCACGGCTGCCTTTCTCCATCAGGCCGACAATGGCCTCCGGTTGGGGTCGTTTCTCTGCGAGTCTGGCTGGCTGAAGGAGTCACTGTACGTGTTCAAAATCACACTAACTATGATCCAGCTGTTAAGGGCGAGCTATTTGCGATCGTTACTAGAACTAAATTGTTTACAGAAGTAAGGATGGGAATGATTGGTGATAGATTAAATGGTAACTGATTTATTCTTATTTTTTTAGATTGCTGTGCACACAGACGGCGTACTGTTGCTTTAAGGAAGCGAACATTACCTGCGCCCAAGCCTTGAACATTATCGATAAGTTGACGCAGGACCGTCAGCGGGCGAGCAGGTTACAGTGCTCGGAATTGGACGATGTCAGTGCGAGTAGCAGTAGTAGCAGTAGCGGGATGATCAATTGTTGTAGCAGTAGCAGCAAAACGAGCTTTGTCATGAGTAGCAGCACCTGTGCTCTGGCTGGCGGTGATAATGATAGGCTTAGTAACATACCAAACAGTTTGCTCGCGAATATTTACCAGCAGATTTCGGTGCTGCATTTCTACCGGAGCGAGTACGACCTGAGCTACCGGTGGAGCATTCGGGCGCTGAAGCACATCAACCAGAACACTCCGGACAAGTAAGTGTAGATTATTGGGTTTGACTTGAATTGCAATTGTTGTTGCAATTCAATATGATTGTTGCATATGAATTAGATAGATTCAGTAAAAGATATTGGTTTTCTTTGTAAGATGAGAACAATTTGTATTGAATTGTTATTGTTTATTTACTCAGACTAAGGCCGGAGTAAGAAGTAAAAATACTCGAATGGCTAACGAGATAGGCTCTCACTCTGCGGATTGAATTGACCTTAACCGAAATGAGCTTAATCGGTCGCCCCATAGGACGCCAGGGGCGACAGAGAGGAGTGTGGTAAGGTAGAGGATGCGCCAGTCAAGATCAAAATGGATGGCACCACTCTGACCAAGATCATTATGACCAGCCACTAGGAGGGCAGGCAGTGATGGGAAATGTCAAAAAAATGTCATGGCATTGCTATTACTAATTTCCTAATAACTTTTTTCAAAAGTCATTTACAGTTCGGATTTTTTGATTAACATGTAGTACTTAAAGGGTCCTAGAACTTTGTCAAACAGATCATTGTTCTAAATACAAGGTGTGAGCAATGAGAGCGAGATTTAAAAAATGTCACGGAATGTCATGACATTAATGTCATCTGACACTAATTCGGCTCTCACGCCGCCAATATCATATTTAGAGAAATCACCTGTTAGAAAAAGTTTTCAGGTTATTTGAGGGCTACATGTTTATATGGAAAACATAATTGTAAATGACTTGTGAGAAAAGTTATTAGCAAGTTAGTCCCATGACATCGATATGACATTTCCCGTCACTGGGCGGAGGTCAGAAAATGGAGCTGATCACGAACATCTCACACGTGATCCTGTCCTTTCTGCATAACCGCGGGTAATGCAGAAGGGATCTAAAGATATCTTTGATGGCCCTCTGCAACATCGTTGTAGAGGCAAAGCAGGAATGGAGGTCCCTGCTGAAGGCCAGTAAAGAGGCGGAACGAAAAATCCGTCTACTTACTGAATAGAATGAGTTAGCAGTGAGCCAGGAAGGAGGCCAAATTGAAGATTCGGCTCCCACTGAGGAAAACAGTCCGTTGCTCCAGACTGCAGAACTCCGAAGACGCATGGCCGTCACCGGTGCAACTCCTAAGCTCAGTAAAGTCGGCTTGGAAGCCAATCAGAAAGGAGCCAGTGCCAAGCCAGTACCACCAGAGAGGAAGGATACGGCCAAACGTCGGGAGAAGGTCAGGAAAACGACTAACCCTAAGGAACGTCGAGGACGAGTGTCCCCACCAAAAAAGGGTGCTGAAGTTCGCATGGAAGAAGACATTTCAAGCAGGTCGTTCTGGGGTAAAAAGCGAATCGAGTGGAGAAAGAAGCCACAGAGGAAACGGGCGAGAGAGAGAAAGAAGCGGTCGCCAAGAAGAATAACGTCCGTATGCGAAAGGGCGCACCTTCCAATGGCCGTTGTCGAAGGGACAGAGGTGAGGCAATTATTGTGATAGCCGAAGCCATGAGAATCAATTAAAAATTCGCTGGCATATTTGCAGAACGCAGGAGAGTGGGATGATTCTCTTCCTGCGAACAAGACTAATTTTGCTTTGCTATTATTGCATCCCTACTAAAAACGGAAGTTGACAGCACAGCTGAGGAAGGCCTCTTGAATATATATTTTTATTTCAAATCTTCAAAACTGTATCGGCAATTTTTCAAAAAATGTCGGGAAAAATGCGGGAATTCTGCAATTAGCCTTGCGTGCAAAGGTGTAGGATTGCCAATCCGGAGTCCGGTCTAGGATGTTTTCGGGTGGGAAATATTCTCATTTTCATTTTAAAAGTGGTCACCCTGATACCCCTCATGAAGTCTCTATCAGAGGCTGCCCCTATCCTGCGCTGCAGAAAGTCACATCGATACATGACTCATCTCGCGGACCTCTAAATGTGGATACCTGCCCCTCGTTAACAATACCACGTTCAGTCTCTCAAGCGACTTTAGCAGGATATTACCACTGGCGTTAGTGAACCGGGATTCACAGCCCTCGGCCACTGCCCACGCATCGAAATCCTTTGCTGCTACTAATGGTTTCGGACCAGTTAGTGCGCCTACACACTTCATTTCTTTTGGTAATTTCATCCAGGCCCCTGTACTGGACTACATCTACTGGGCATAAGGCGGCTTAGGGTCATTTGGCCAAATGCCGTTTGGCAACCTTCTTGCGACTTCTTGTTGTCTTTCAATTTTTATAAAAAAAATTGAGGTAACATAGAAAGGAACAAGACTTTATTGTTCTTGGTTCTTGTATTTGGTTTTTGATTCTTGCCAAGATTACTTTCTTATTTTTTATTCTTTATTCTTCTCTCTTCTTCCTTCTTCTTTTTCCTTCTTTCTTCCTACATCCTTCTTCCTTTTTTCTTTTTCCTTCTTTTTTATTCATTTTTTAAAATTTTCCTTCTTCAACCCTTCCTAGTTCCTTCTTCCTATTTCTTTCTAGCTTCTTCGTTCTACCTTTCTTCTTAGTTCTTTCTCCATAGTTCTTCCTTCTTAATTCCTCCTTCCTTGTTCCTATTTCCTTCTTCTGCCTTCCTTGTTTCTTCTTTCTTCTCCCTACTATTTTTTTCTGGTTTCTTGTGAAATCAGAAAAATATATTTTTTGGCCTGCCCTAATCGGAGACATGAACTAAAAAAATGGACAGAAAAATGAACATAACTTTTAATCGGCAAATGATATTGAGCATATTTACCCATAAAAAGTTGCATTTTTTAGCTCTGAAAGTTATCCAAGGACAACTTTTCCAAAAAATCTAAAAGAAAAAAATTACAGATCAAAAATACTGTTTTTTGGGACAATTGTTTCTAATCCAAGTAGGTAAAATTGTTCTAAACGCGGACATCAGATTGCTGTAAGGTACGCACCTTTTGGCCCGCCGCTTTCCTTTCCCTGTGCATAAAAGGAGTCGTGTCTTGCGCGTGCGCGTCATTTTCGTTCTAGATTTCACGGCGAGTGGACCGTCTGGTAGCGGTTTAGTAACAACGGCTCGGTGGCGTTGGCGTTCGGTGGTATCTGTGGCGATTGTGGCAGCAGCAGCAGCAGCGCGTCATTTATGGTTGAGATTCCACGGAGCGAGTATCATCCGGCGTTTGTAACAACGAATCATCGCGAAAACAGTGAAAATTCATCCAACAATGGCGGCCAAAAAACAAAATTCGTCGTCAGTAATAACAGTGAAATCGTTGCTCGTATGCTCTTATTAATTGAAAAGGCGCATAATTTTAAAAATCGGTCCTTTGTCAGGACCATTACTATATACTCGATTTGCCGTGTTTAAAATTGATGCTTTATACTCCTGAATGGTTATAGACAATAGCTAGGCAATTTTTTTTGCTCCGCCAGTGGACAGCTTTGATGCTGCTGGGACCGCTACCGACGCCATAATTGCCACTTTCAATTTGAAGAAAATTCGTTTCAAATCAACTATCTTCCCATCAAAATGAGGATTATGAAAGGAAGCGTCTTGAAATGGCGAGTTCGATTCTCGGTCCAGTCTAGGATGTTTTCGTTTCAGTTGGAATGAAGAGACATTGAAGAAGAAGAAGCTAAATTACTGCAGCAGCTATTCTTGCTAAAAAATGTCTACAGCAGCCTTCGCCGACGGCAATCATTGATGCCGTTGCTATCACTAATGAGGCAAGCCATTTGATTTTATTTCACTTTCAAGAAATTTCGTCTAAAACCATCTCTTTTCCGTTTCAAATTGAGGCTTAGAGCGGTTCCTTACGCTTCTTGAAACCTTGTTGAGAATTTACAACATTGCGAGAAACTTTCACTTTCAATTATTAACTGAGTGATCGCGCTCGGAAAAGCAGCTTTCTTATATCCAATAAAGTAGATTCATCAGAAAAAGTTTGTTTTATTTTCAGTTATGTGTCTTTACAATTAATATCAGCAACCAAACGATTATCCGAATCTAACGAGAAGATTCAACCGTTGATGCTCCCGCGGCGAATAAATTGTCTGCAGCCATCACTGATGCTGTTGGGATCAATAACGACGCAATCATTTGTCATTTAATTGTATGTCACTATAAAGAAAATGCAGTTCTAATCAACTCTTCCGATTTCGAAATTCATCCAATAATGATGACTGCTGCAGAAATCTCGTTGTCGGTGAGAGCAGTACTGAAACGAAATTTTCTCGCATACTGATAGTGAATGGCGCACTTAATCGGTCCTTTTTCAGGGCTATCGTTTTATAAAGAAGGTTTTATTTGCTGTATTGGAAATTGTCGTACAAGTGAAATTTTCTAGCAAAATTCTTACTACCGCTTCATTTTTCTTCTTTCTTCTTCTTCCTTCTTCATTCATTCCTTAGGCTTTTTTAGTTCTTCCTTTCCCTTGTTTTTTCTTCTTTCTTCCTTCTTTTATTTCCTTGTTTTTCCTTCCTTTCTGTCTTCTTTTCTCTACCTTCTTCCTTCTCCTAGTTTCTTCTTGTTTTTTCCTTATTCCTTTTTCTTCTACCTTCTCCCTTCTTCTTTCTTCCTTCTTTCAACATCTTTATTTTTTCTTAATTTTTTATTCTTTATTCTTTATACTTGATACTTTATTCTTTATTCTGTATTCTTTATTCTTTATTCTTTATTCTTTATTCTTTATTCTTTATTCTTTCTTCTTTGTGGGCTTCGTGGCCGTGCGGTTGGTGACGTCCATCGTCTAGACGCATGTGCTAGGAAGTGTGGGTTCGATTCCCGCTCCGGTAAGGAGGAAACTTTTCGTGATCGAAAAATTCTCCACTGGTCCACTGGGTGTTATGTGTCCTGTCTGTTTTTTTTTTTACAAGGGAGAATGCATTTACACACTAACCCAGTACACGTGCATTGTAGTTGCCAAACTACCACACGGAAGTGTACTGGAGTGTCGGACTCGACCATACCGGTAATACCGACTAAACTCCCTTGGGCTCCACCATTGTTTCCCCCAGGAACTACCTCCCAGTACTACTTCCCTCACACAGGCACCCGTCTCATGCGAGACTGACTTGGGTGCTCGCACACCATTCACTCCATTTGAGTCTTACTTGGATGCTCTCCCCGCTGCCATGCCTCGAGGTGTCAATAGCGGTAACTGCCTGGGCCTACAGATATTACGCTACGACACTCCTGCCTCAGCACGAGCAGATCAATCACACCACTGCCGAAGCAGACCACACGCTACCCTGCCGAAGCAGGGACACTCCCCATGCACCACATGTGCACAACTGTAGGTGTGTGGGTACAACCCACTGCTACCCTGCCGCCGAAGCAGCTTCTCCAAAGACCATTCGCTCCATGTGACCCTTTTTCGAGTGCTCACTCTAACACTCCATTGCCATGCCTCGAGGTGTCGATAGCTACCTCGACTCCTACCTCAGCATGTGCAGTCCATACTCAGACTTCTGCTGCGCTTCAAGGTGACAATAGCGGCGACACGCTATGACACTCCTGCCTCAGCACAACCAGATCACTCACTCCCTGCCGAAGCAGCTCACGCGCTACCCTACCGAAGTAGGGACACTCCCCAACTCACTCTAACACTCCACTGCCATGCCTCGAGGTGTCGATAGCGGTATGTAGGGACGAATCAACGATACTACGCTACGACACTCCTACCTCAGCATGTGCAGTCCATACTCAGACTTCTGCTGCGCTTCGAGGTGACAATAGCGGCGACGCGCTATGACACTCCTGCCTCAGCACCGACAGATCCCGAGATCTATGCCGTAGCAGCTCACGCGCTACCCTAGCGAAGTAGGGACACTCCCCAGCCAATTGGCACTCCCTGGGCTTGTGCTTTTGAAGCGGCACACAGTCGCTTTGATAGAGTCTGATTACGGGCACTTGTGGTTTTTTGGGAGGGATTTTAGCAGAGCCCACTGCTAAATCCCACCACGCCCTAGGCAGTTCTCCCTGACTCACAGACAGCTGGGGAGGGGTCGTCAAGCCCTTGGACATGGTCCATGCTGTCCCTGCTGTCCCTGCTGTCCCTGCTGCCCCCGTGTCCTGTCTGTTGTCTCATGCTAGGTGTTAAGTGTTCAGTCTGTACGACCTCTGGTCGAAGACGGTGTTTCTGTCTTTTTGTCTTTTTTTATTCTTTATTACTTTATTCTTTATTCTTTGTTCCTTATTCTTTATTTTTTGTTTTTCATTCTTTATTATTTATTCTTCTTTATTCATTATTCATCGTTTTGTATTCTTCATTCATCATTCTTTTAGTTTAGTCAATCATTCTCTATTCTTCAAACATTATTCACTATCCAACCACTCAACATAGTTGGTACAACATATCGTATGGTGAGCATTTGCATGAGCATGAGCATTATGACCGCACAATTCGTAGTTGCTACTCCGTGATTGACTGAACTTGCGAAATTGTACAGAGAACCCAATGAATGGGGCTTGGGATTAGCTACCCATTATCAATGTACACGTTTCGGGAGCTCAAATATTTAAAGTCAATAAAGGCGCCGGCCACGTCCTTACGGTCATATAGGAATGGAAGGATTGTTAGTCCGACTCTCGTTGCTACTAGAGACCGAGTATACCTCTGCATCTCCACGATTGTCTTGGGATAGGATATCGTCTTAGTTACAAAGGATAATTTATCTGGATTCATTTTGGTAAGCGATGCGATCTATGGGATGGGAAATGACACTAATGCGAGTTAAAAGTTAAAAAATATGCACGCCCGGTGGCATATGAAAGCTAAGGAGATTCGCGTTTTGGACGACCGCACGGAAGCGCAGCACTCTGTACTCACTTGTTCGATGGCTACAGCAAACTATTGAAGAACTCGCTTTTTTCGACCGCGCGCGACATGCGCATGAGCCACCGAACACAAGATAGATACTTTATTTCTTTCCCGACGACTAAAACACGCATTGCACTTACTTGTTCGATAGCTACTCTTATTACCGGCCGCGCAATGCAGAACAAATGTTTCGGCCGATCGTGCGATCATTCTGCAGTCCGAAACAAGAGAAATCACGCACTGAACTGATTTTTATTATCGGCCGCGCAATGCAGAACAAATATTTCGGCCGGTCGCGTCATCGTTCTGCAGTCCGAAACAAGAGAAATCACGCACTGAACTGATTTTTATTACCGGCCGCGCAATGCATAACAAATATTTCGGCCGATCGCGTCATCGTTCTGCAGTCCGAAACAAGAGAAATCACGCACTGAACTGATTTTTATTACCGGCTGCGCAATGCAGAACAAATATTTCGGCCAATCGCGTCATCGTTCTGCAGTCCGAAACAAGAGAAATCACGCACTGAACTGATTTTTATTACCGGCTGCGCAATGCAGAACAAATATTTCGGCCGATCGCGTCATCGTTCTGCAGTCCGAAACAAGAGAAATCACGCACTGAACTGATTTTTATTACCGGCTGCGCAATGCAGAACAAATATTTCGGCCGATCGCGTCATCGTTCTGCAGTCCGAAACAAGAGAAATCACGCACTGAACTCTATCACATATCGTATGGTTGGGATTAATTTCATCCCATCAATTCCAGCCTTTCGATACATTTCAGCTTTCTGGTACTTTCAGCTATTTGAGCTCAGCCTTTTGAGTATTCAACCTTATGTGTTCAGCCTTTCGTAGGACATCCAAACTAGAAGTGATGAATGAGAAATGTGTAGTGTGGAGTTGTTGGTAAGAAGTGAGATAGCGAGTAGCAATCAATACGAAGCAAGATCATCTCTGAATGAAGAATGAACAAAGAAGAAGGAAAAAAGAAGAAGAAAAAGGAAATTGAAGGGAAGAAGGAAGGGGGAAAAAAGGGAAAAAGAATGAATGAAAAAGGATGGAGGAAGAAGGAAGAAGGATGGAGGGAGAAGGAAGAAGGATGGAGGAAGAAGGAAAAATATAGAAGGAAGAAGGAAAAAGGAAGATAGGAATATGGGAAGAAGGCAGAAGGAAGAAGGAAGAAAGAAGAAAACCCTGATTAATCCACTTAGCGGTGTTGGTGCTTTTCTCGTGCGAAAAAAAAATTTCTAAAATATATGAGTGAGTGCTTTTTAGCGTGTTTGGCGCCTAGAAAACAGTATTTTGACCATAACTTCTGATCCCATAGTTCAATTTTCAATAGCAAACAAAAGGACAGGATTCTCAGTCGAATGGAACTTGTTGCGAGTAATTTGGCTTATGCTAAGTTCCTAAAAGTGTGTGAAAGGCAAAAATAAAGAAGGAAGAAGGAAGGAGAGAAAAGAGTAGAAGGATGGTGGAAGAAGGGCGTAGCAAGAAAGAAGAAGGAAGAAGGAAAAAAATAGAAGGAAGAAAGAAGAAGGAAGAAGAAAGAAGAAGGAAGAAGAAAGAAGGAAGAAGGGTAGAAGAAAGAAGGAAGAATAAAGAAGATGGGAAGATAGGAAGAAGAAAGAAGGAAGAAGAATGAAGAAAGAAGGAAGATGGGAAGATAGGAAAAAGGAAGGAAAACAGGAAGAAGAAAAAAAATAAGGAAGAAAAAAGATGAAACGAGGAAGAAGATGGTAAGAAGGAAGAAAGAAGGGAGAAGGAACGAAGAAGAAGGAAGAAGGAAGAAAGAACAAGGAATAAGGAAGAAGTAAGAAAGAAGAAGAAGGAAGAAAGGAGAAGAAATAATGAAGAAGAGAGAGGAGCAGATGGAAGGAAAAAGAAAAAAAGGAAAACATGAAAAATGGAGCAGAAAGGAGGAAGAAGAGATAAGGAATAAGGAAGAGGGAAGAGAAAAGGAAGGAGAAAGAAGGAAGATGGAAAAAGGAACAAAGAGGAGGAAGAAGGAAGAAAGGACAAGGAAGAAGGAAGAAGTAAGAAGGAAGAAGAAAGAAGGAAGAAGAAAGAAGGAAGAAAGAAGATGGATCGAGGAACAAGAAACAAAGAAGATGGAACAAAGAAGATGGATCGAGGAACAAGAAACAAAGAAGATGGAACAAAGAAGATGAAACAAAGAAGATGGATCGAGGAACAAGAAACAAAGAAGATGGAACAAAGAAGAAGAAATACGGAGGAAGGAAAAAGGAAGAAGGAAGAAAGAAGAAGGAAAAAGGAAGAATGGACAAGGAATAAGGAACAAGGACAACGAAAGAAGGACGAAAGGAGAAGAAATAATGAAGAAGGGAGGAGAGCAGATCGAAGGAAAAAGAAAAAAAGGAAAAAATGAAAAATAGAGCAGAAAGGAGGAAGAAGGGATAAGGAAGAAGGAAAAAAAAGGAAGAAGGAAGATGGAAGAAGGAAGCATGAAGGAGAAAGAAGGAAGAATGCCGATCGATACAATTAAATGTAAAACAGAACAGCACATGGGGAGATCGTTGCCTGGATCTTTTTTCCTGTCTTGGCACGGTAGTTTCCATACCACTAACCAAGCCGGACGTTAGGCAAGAAGATTCACGCTTCGATTGTGTGCTGTTCAATAGATGGTCTATCTTTCTCTCTTTCACCCTCTATCGTTTCATACTTGTTCGCGCCCTAGCGAACGGCTTTCAATCTGATGATTTTCAATTATCTTTCGATTATCAACTCCCTCATACTTTGAGTAGAAATGACCGATAAAGCCGATAAACAAATCATTTACCACAATCACGGTCGTAAAATCTGTTTCAATTATGAGAAGGAAGAATAAAGAAGGAAAAAAGAAGAAAAAACTAAGGAAAAGGAAAAAGGAAGAAAGTAGAAGGAAAAAGTTCTCTGTTGTTAGCTCACTTTTCTCTCTCCACTTTTCACATCTCACTTCCTACTTCTCAATACTCACTTTTCATTTCTCACTTTTCGTTACTCGTAATCTGAGGTCAATTTGTGTTTTAACTATTCGGCCAAACGACCCGTTCGGCCAAATGGCATTCGACCAAATGGCATTTAGCCAAACGGCATTCGAACAAATGGCCTCACACCGCATAGGGCCTTAGCATGCGCCCAGTGCCCCATTACCCAACACCTTTTCTGTCAACTTTTTATACGCAGCGCACTTCTCTGCAGCATCCCGCTACAGGATGAAATTCATCCCACCCTTCTGCGCCCAGCGAATACAATTGACATCCTCACCCATGCCAGCGAGTTCTTCATCTTTTTCCATGCGAACTTCAGCACCATTTTTTGTGGAGACACTCGACCCCGCCGTTTCTTAGGGTCAGCCTGTTTCCTGACCTTCTCCCGACGTTTGGTTGTTCTGGTTGTACTGGCTTGGCATTAGCTACCTTCTGATCGGCTTCCAACCCGACCTTACTCGACTTCCAACCCGAGTTGTACAGTCTGGCGCTCCTTCAGCTGTTTTTCATCGGTAAGGAGCCGTAGCCTGGCTCACTGTCAACTCCTTCTCCACAGTAATTAGGCGGATCTTTCGTTCCGCCTCCTTACTGGCCTCCAGCAAGGACCTCCATTCCTGCTTTGCCTTTACAATGATGTTGCAGAGGGTCATCACAGACATCTTTAGATCCCTGCTGTATTTCCCGCGGTTATGCGGAAAGGACATGATCACGTGTGAGATGTTCGCGATCAGCTCCATTTTGTGGGCTCCGCCCTCCTGGTGGCTGGTCATTAGACCTCTTCATGTTTTCAAGAAGTATCAAAAATTCAACCGGTCAGCCCAGAATCACAATTCTTATGCTAAGATAAGCCTCCTGTCAAATTTCCAGCTAATTCAGGATACAATTTCGAGGTGGCTCAAGTCGATTTAGTGTTTTTGGGCTATTTTTAATTCTGGAAAAAATCTAACAAGAAATATAAACGTCGAAAACTATCGCAACAATTTCTATACGGAAGCTTTTGGTGTGCTCTACAAGTCTTGTGAACATTGCGATTCGCCTCGTTCACGTTTTGATCATGTTAAAGTGATTTTCGGGCTTTAAAGTGCATGAAAACACTGTTTTCCCCTGACTGTTCGAATTTTTGATACTTTTTGAAAACATGAAGAGGTCTACTGGTTATAGCCTCGTTAGTTACCTTGGTGCTACAATAGATTTAATAACTGGTCGCAGTGGCACACACGAACTTCCTCTACTTTATCACGCTCCTCTCTGTCGCTTACCCCTGGCGACCGATTAAGGTCACTTCGTCTGGCAAAAGGATCCACCTTGTTGTCGAACGCTTCACTTGATATTTCTTAAAAGTCTGAAAAGAATGAAACGCGCGATCCTCAAACAACACAACAAGTATTGTACGGAGTCTACAAAAGCTAACTATATCAAGTCCAACTTCGATTATCAGCAACTCAAATATCATCTCTATAACGCCTTTCAAAATCGTTTTCAAAGTCGTCTCAGGAATAATCCCAAAAGTTACTAGCAGTTATCATTAAAATAGTATACGATTTTTTCACTGTATTACTACAATATATGGTGTTCGAAAACTTATTCATAGGTACGATTTTTTTACAAACCAAATCTCAACATCTTGCCATCTGTTTTTTTTTTCTGTTTCCAGAATCATCGTAGACGTCCTTCGGCAGGTGGCAAAATCCTGCGTCGTCAAGCGTCAATTCCAACTCGCCAGTATGCTGATCAAGCAAGCGGTCTGTCGGGCACGGACCAGCTTCGGAACGAATCACCAAAAGTACGCCGATGCCTTGCTAGATTATGGGTTCTTCCTGTTGAACGTAGACTCGATAGCGAACAGTGTGGCCGTTTACACAGAAGCGCACGAAATCCTCTGCCGAATCTTCGGCCAAAGGAATCTGCACGTTGCAGTGGCCCATGAAGATCTGGCGTATTGTCTGTACGTGCTTGAGTACAGTTCCGGCAAGTTCAACGCGGCTACGGACAATGTGGAACAGGCGATAAACATCATGAAGGAACTGGTGCCATATAATCACCTGATGTTGGCTTCGGCCAAGCGGGTGAAGGCGTTGATCCTGGAAGAGATCGCCCTGGACACGATGGCTACCACGATGGATTTGAATAAATGCAAAAGTCTGCTCTTACAATCGGAGCAGTTGCATCGCTCGGCTCTAGATCTTTCATTGGAGGCCTTCGGCGAAATCAATGTTCAAACGGCGAAGCATTACGGAAACCTGGGCCGGTTATATCAGTCGATGTCGAGGTTCGAGGAAGCCGAGCAAATGCACAAACGGGCGATCAAAATCAAAACGCACATACTGGGACCATATGACTACGAGGTAGGTCTGTCGATTGGACACTTGGCGTCGCTGTACAACTATCACATGCAGAAGCACCAGGAAGCGGAGGAACTGTACTTGAAAAGCATCGAAATAAGTTTGCGGCTGTTCGGCGAGTCGTACTCCGGGCTGGAGTATGACTACCGGGGGCTGATTCACATCTACGATATCACCGGCGACCAGATGCGGTACGATCAATATACGAATATTCTGGATGAGTGGCGGATGCTGCGGGAAGAGAATCAAGCTGTGAGGGTAAGTAAAACAAACTTAATTCTCTTTACTAAAATGTGTATTGATGGTAGTATAGAGGACTACCATGGTTGCAACGGGTAACGGGGAATCAGGGCTTGATTCCGGGAGGGAACCTGAGAAATAAGTACCCCAAGGAAAGAAACAGGCGTGTAAATTACCCAATCCAGGCACAAGAAGGTAGTGACGAAAAATAACAATATAATGTCAAATACGTTTTTAAAAAGTTCCAACCCAGGTTGGAACCAGTTCCAACACAGTTTTGCACCAGGTTGTTCAATACAACTGCACTTCAACTGTCAAAACCATATAGGTGGAATAAACAAGCCGAAGGGAAATATAAACCGGAGTAAAAACGAAACTGTTTGTGCATTTAATAAAGAATGCGCATCGAAATCCGTTTTACGGGAATTTTTAATTCCCTATGATATTTGTCTACATTTGCATTATATTTAAATTCCCTTAGGACTTTTTTCAGTAATCCCAGGAGAATTTGTTTTAAACGGAAATATTATGGGCCTTCGATAATTCATTTGCAATTTGTTCGAAAATTCCCCCATTAATTATTTATTTAAGTAGTTCTTCAAAAAAATCATACGGAAATTCTTCAAAGAATTCTTATAATTCTTCCAGGTATTCCTCCTTGAAGTCTTGTATGCATTCCATTGCGAATTCTTCCAGGAATGCATTAGAGCAATATTTCAGGCATTCCTTCATATTTTTTTCCAGAAATTCATCTGGAAATTCTTCCAAGAGTTCCTACGAAATTTCTTCCATGAATTTCTGTGGAATTTCTCCGAAAGTTCGTCCTAGAATTCCAGAAATTCTTTCGGAAGTATCGGAGTTCCGGAAGTCTCTCAAGAAATTCCTCCCGAAGTCCCTTCAAGAATTCCTCCGAAAGTTCCTTCAGAAATTCTTCCGAAAGTTTCTCCGGAATTTCCTCCAGAATTCCTTTAGAAGTTCCTTCAGAAATTCCTCCAGAAATACCTCCGGAAGTCCCTCCAGAAATTCCTCCGGAAGTTCCTTCAGAAATTTCTCAGAAAGTTCCTTCAGAAGTCCCTCTAGAAATTCCTCCGGAATTTCTTCCAAGAATGGATCCCAAAGTCCCTCCAAAAATTCCTCCGGAAGTTCCTCCAGGAATTCCTCCGGAAAATCCTCTAGGAATTCCTCCCGAAGTTCTTACAGGAATTCTTCCGGAAGTTCCTCCAGAAATACCTCCGGAAGTCCCTCCAGATTTTTTCCGGAAATTCCTCCGGAAGTTCCTCCAGGAATACGTCAGAAGTGCCTCCATGAATTCCTCCTGAAGTTCCTCCAGGAATTCCTTCGGAAGTTCCTCCAGGAATTTCTTTGGGAGTTCCTACTGGAATTCTTTCGAAATTTCCTACAGGAATTCCTCCGGAAGATCCTTCAGGAATTCCCTCAGAAGTTCCTCCTTGGATTTCTCCGAAACTTCCTCCAGAAGTACCTCCGGAAGTCTCTCAAGAAATTTCTCCGG
The DNA here is from genome assembly GCF_024139115.2 of Armigeres subalbatus. NCBI lineage: Eukaryota > Metazoa > Arthropoda > Insecta > Diptera > Culicidae > Armigeres > Armigeres subalbatus. The sequence goes on from NC_085139.1 coordinate 221,015,230, forward strand.
GAGCTCCTCCAGGAATTCCTCCGAAAGTTCTTTCTGAAATTCCTCCGGAAATTCCTTCAGAAATTCCTTCGGATGTTCCCCCAAGAATTTCACCGGATGTTCTTTCGGAAGCTCTTCCAGGAATCGCTCCGAAAGTTCCTACAGGAATTTCTCCGGAGGTATCTCTGGACGGACTTCCTGAGAAATTTCGGGAGGGACTTCCGAAGGAATTTCTGGCGGGACTTCTGGAGATATTCCTGGAGGAACTTTCGGAGAAATTTCTAGAGGAATTTCCGGAAGAATTCGTGGAGGAACCACCAGAGGAATTCTTGGAGGAATAGCCGGAGGAATTCCTGGGGGATCATCCGGAGGAATTCACTGGATTCATTCCGGAGGAATTCTTGGAGGAACTTCCGGAGGAATTTCTGGAGGAACTTTCGGAGAAATTCCTGGAGGAACTTTCGGAGAAATTCCTGGAGGAACTTCCTGAGAAATTCCTGGAGGAAGTTCTAGAGGAATTTCTGGAGGAATTTCCGGAGGAACTTCCGGACGAATTTCTGGAGGAGCTTCCGGAAAAATTCTTGGTGGAACTTCTGGTGGAATTCTTGGAGGGGGAGGGATCATCCGGAGGAATTCCTGGAGGGACTATCGGAGGAATTCCTTGAGGAACTTGCAGAAGAAATTCTGGAGAAACTTCCGGAGGAATTCCTGACGGTACTTTTGGAGAAATCCCTGAAGGAATTTAAGTAGGATTTCGTGAATGAATTTCCAAATGATTTACTGAAGGAACTTCCGGAAGAATTTTTGGGAGGAATTCCTGAAGAAACTTTCAGGAATGTTGCAAGGATTTTATGAAGGAACTTCCGAAGGAATTTTTGAAGGAACTTCGGAACTTTCCTAACGAACTCCCGAGCTCCGAACGTAATTTCAGGAAGAAGAGGAACCTCTGAATGGATTCCTGAAAGAACTTCCGGAGCGATTCCTGAAGAAATTTCCGAAGGAATACCTGAAGAAACTTCCGGGGGAATTCCGGAAAGAAACTTTGAGTAAATGCCTGCAAGAACTTGCGGAGGAATTCTAAAAGGAAACTTCGAGCAAAAGCCTGAATGAACTAGTGGAGGAATTCCTGAAGAAGCAGAAAGGAATAGATCATAAAGTAAATTTCGTAATTCGCGAAAACCAGTGCGCGTACTTGATTGTTTTTATCATTATCTGATTCGTTGTGGCCCACAAGCTGCCAGTGCAGCGGTAAAGTATGGTGTCGATCATATGTTTCGAATCAAAACAAACACGATGCCACGCATACCACCATATCCAATGACAGATGAAACTGAAAACGTTTTTTTTCTATTCAGGGTTCCAGTTGGCAGTGACTCAGGTTTAAAAATGAATTCGACATAACACTCTTTTATAATAGGAATGAGTTGAGCATAAATCCTTCAACAAGTATCAAGTGGAGGACAAGTCTGGCGCCAGCAGCCGCAGTAATTCTGGAACGTTAGAAGTTTATTCTTGTCCAACACGGGTGCTACTCCTAATGATGGCAGTAGGTCACTGGGTGGTTACGACTCTAAGACTGGGTGCATCGCTGGTTTTGCCTCGGGGCGGCCGCGCGGCGTAGTGTGGCGCTGATGCTTCTCATCGGGTGCAGTGTTTTCCGCAAGCCCCGGAAGCTATATTAACTTGAACAAGTACTCTAAACAGGCCATCATACGGCCGAGAAAAATCTTGTAATCTGGATGTTATACACTCAGCGCCATAGCGTGGGCTTAGTGTGCGCTGAAATCCAGAAATGTGAGAAATGATGACACATCTTTTCAAGGTTTTTTTCACGCAGTTGGATACCACTTGAATTGGAACTTGAATCGAACAGGAAATAAAATTGAAAAGAAGAATGGAAAAAAAAAATCTGGGAAAGAATTTTCTGGGAAGGATTTCAATACACCAAAGGCGAAACACAGAGTACACTGTAAAAAACCGCGTATATTTTTTTTTTCGTTACTAAGAAATCTCAGCCGTTTTTAAATTATAGATACTCGGAAGTATTGAATTTAAGATAAATTTACTCATTCTATGCAGGAAAATTATTTGGGGTTCAAAAACGGACCATAACGGTCGCATGTGATCCAGTGACATTTGCGATTCCTTTAAACCAGACATTTGTAAAGATTTAAACGTAACACTTATCGAAAGACATGCTGAATACGAGAACCTGCATCGAAGGATTTCAGTAATGATGACAACTTCAAATTGAAATTCATTGGCTAAACCACGTCAACCAGTGCACAGTGGTCTAGGTAGCATACAAAGCGGTAATAAGTTGTTCAAGCCGAACATAGCAGAGATAGAAAAAAACTTTGTTCTACAAAGTTGCTCCTAACGGTGAGGGGCTTTTTGAGGTTTTCATAAAAATTAGGGTGGGCCACATTTGAAAAAAATTAAATATAAAACTTTTTCATTTGCAGAGATACGGCTATACAATGTTCCGCAAAGTTATAGTTCAGTCAGATTCCAAGAATTAGAATCTTAAATTGACTGATTTAGAGCAATTTTCCCAAGTTTACTTAGAGTGACCCTCAAAAAAACAGTTTTTTGCTCTAACTTTTTTGTTTCAAATTTCTCAGCAATGTGATGTTCAGAGCACTTTTTGTGCTTTGCAGGGCGCAACTTTTCATGGACTTAGCGTTGCCATATCTCATGCGGATCAAAAGTTATTGAGGTTTTTCTTCGAAAAAAAACGTTTTCTTCTAACGGCTGTACGTATGATTGGCGCAAACATTTTTCAATCTGTTTCCTCGACCTTATTCTACTACTTTCAGGCTTCATTTCAGGGTGTTCAAATCGAGGGATAATTGAAAATAACCTATATTATTGCAATGAAAAATACCGTTTTTTCCATTTTAAGCACTAATTTGCTATTTTTAAGTGTTTTGCTTCCATGGCTTACTTTGTGATATGGCAAACGCCACACCATTTTGTTATATAGCCTGAGCAGAAGCTAATATCTTGAAAACAACAGTTCTTATGAACTTGATATGAATAAGAGGTAACATGACAAAAAATAATAACCAAAATTAATATCCAAAATAAATACTTTAGGCATAACATTATCAGATATTTTAATACAAAACAAAAAATAATTATGTTTTGCCTTTGATATTGTAATAACAACATATGTTATGCTTTGAATATTTTGTATATTACTTTTTGTTATTTCGTATCATATACATGTCAGTAATTTTCGCTGAGACCGAGCCACTATTTGCACGAGGTCTTTGAAAATGCCCAAATTTATGTTCATTAGAATGCTTTCGGCGAGTTTATTAGGGATCCGAGTTAAATTTTTCAGAAAGATGGACCCCTCGTTAGATATGGACGAAATCACTTTTATGGACCCCTCGATTTTTGTCAATTCTTGATTCACCAAAACTGTCATAACTCCAACATTTCTCAACCGATCTTATGGATCAGCATATCGTTGGAAAGAAGAAGAGTGTATCCTCAATTTGCAATAGTAACAATGGGGCAGCCATAATTTGGTATTGGATTATAGTTTTGAACCTTCCAAATAAATTACTGCTGTAGACATGCTCTTCATTTTCAAAATATATTTGGCGTAGAATAGTGTATGAAATCAATGAACTGATGTCGTAGTCTCATATTGTTTGTATAAATAATGTTCTTTCGCCAGATGGGCCTTAAAAAATAGTTTGGTGAATCGTACAAAACTTTTGATAGAAAAAACATAGACCTGAGATTTTTGAACACAAAGCTCTATATAAGATAAGATTTCCATCGATGTGGTGATATTCAAAATCGGTGATTGCAAATCTAGCGGAAAAATAATTTAAAAAATAAATCCAAGATGGCAGCCAAATCAAATATGGCTGCCCCGTAGCCGTATCTCTGCAAATGAAAAAGTTTTATATTTAATTTTTTTCAAATGTGGCCCACCCTAATTTTTATGAAAACCTCAAAAAGCCCCTCACCGTTAGGAGCAACTTTGTAGAACAAAGTTTTTTTCTATCTCTGCTATGTTCGGCTTGAACAACTTATTACCGCTTTATATGCTACCTGGACCAATGTGCAATGCCACCAAACTACCGACAGACCCACTCCAGGAATTGATATACATCCAGTTTTTTTACGCGGTTGGAATTAAATAATTTCTCGGTTAACCTTAGCTTTCAAAGCTTTTTAAATACCCCCTGAATTTTCATTGATTTTTGTGAATTTTTTCGTGGGGTTAATTCATTGTTTCATTGACGCTGAAGGTCTTAAACGACTAAAACCAAACCGTGTAAAAAAACCTGGGTGTATCTTGATCCGAACCTAGAGTTGATTTTTTCTTGATACGACATGGTCCAATCTCTATTCCTACGTTTTACATATTCTCTCCAAAGTTTAATTTTATTTCAAGTCCACTAGTTCTTTCAAACTACCGATCAAGGTCTAATGGCGATTCCGAAGGTCATTCGATCCACTCCAAAGTAGGCTTTTTTATGCGACTACGACCGATCCACTAGTGCCTGAATTCACAACAAGAATGTCCGGATTTTTTTTGTCGGTGACACACGCACTATTGATTTGAATAACCAGCACACTTCTAAAAATATCTTTTCTACTAATTATAACGATTTTTTGAAAGATTAAACAAACCTACGCAAATGATAAAAAACTAGATCCAATAGTGCGTGTGTTACCGACAATAAAAAAACAGACTATCTTGTTGTGAATTCACGAACTAGTGGATCGGTCGTAGTCGTATCAAATGTCCACACGACGTGATTAATATCCTGTTATTCCTCGCCGCAAACACAGAGATTGCCTTCCGAGAGCCTCACTTTGAAAGATGTGCATTTAGAATGTAGTGATTGAACATTAGACGACACATGGTTCGAATGAAGTCTCGTCCCATATTCAATTGTTTGAACCATGGACGTTTCGACACCTGCGGGCCATCTATTCAACTCCCCATTTTTTCATTTCTGCAGCCAGCTGATAAAGGTTTTCTGATGAACTAATAGGACTAATAAATCGAAGGTGATTTTCCGATCGTAAGCATCACCTTCCATAGCATCCAAAAAGTCCGCTTTCTCATTTCCCGGGATCGAGCAATGGAAAGGACCTAGGCCAATTGATTTTAAAAATATCCCAGCTCCAATCATGCTATTTGTTTTGAACATACATGAGAGTAAGGGGCGCCCAATAACAGTTTCGTCAAGGGCTGTGGGAGTCCATGCTGGCCCTGTATACACTACACCTGTGTTGGTTGTAAAACTTGGAGAATTCTAATGCAAATGTCGGAAGCATAAGCTTCAAATAATCAATATTCAGATGAGAAACCTTCGTGTTTTACTACCTAATGCATTGGAAGCTTCTAGCGAAAGTATTGCAGTCTCGTATTGGGAACTATTAGTCTAATTTTAGAGGGTTCCAGTTAGTAGAATGTCTAGAATTGTAAGGATTATTATTATTAAAATAAAAGCCTTTGAAAGCATTTCTAGATAATACAAAACAAGTTTAGAATATTTGATTACAACGAAATTCTTTCGGTGCATCGGCCTTGCTTCAATGTTTTTTTGTTCTGTCGTTCTAGATCAATTACCCGGCGATGATCAGCGAGGACACCACCATGGAAGAAGTGACGCGAAAATTCTTCGAAATGTGCAGCAACTGCATCACGGGAAGTGTTCCGCTCAGCGAGAGCGACGGTAGCATCAATCACAACCTGCTGGAGGCGGACGGCGTGCGGCCTGAGTGTGTCTGCGGAAACGATTGTGCCGGAGACGATGAGGAGGCCGCAGCACTTGCTCCCGTTGGGGCCGTGTCGGCCCAGCAACCATCCGCCGCCGATGAGATTCTGCGAAGTGCATGATTCTAGTTTTTAGGTAGATTCTAATTTTTTGAGGGCCGAAGGGTGGCTTCTCAATTCGAAACGAAATCATCACTCGAAACATCACACTACTCTGTAGGTATTGCAGTAATGAATCATAGTGACAGTGAAGAAGCACAATTGCTGATTAAGGCACATAGAGAAGGATTAATCAGTTTTGTGTGCCCAGCTTTTTTTTTTTCAATATTGATTTCAAAGACATGTACTTCAGTAGTTTTATAATGCATTGATACCCAGCGCAAAGGACTCGATATGTATTACTATTTGGATTACAACTAGAATGAAATATTTCACAGAAGGACAACGCAGCTTAGTTGATTGAAAATCGACTGCTTTTACTAGAAATTCGACGGCTAGGAGTACGTGAAAGCCGCCAGCAACGCGTTAATTTAGAAGAAGATGAATATTTTTCCCAGATCACATTCTTTTTATTGTGCTTCGTCAAGCTTGTGATGATGATGGGGATAGCTATTGCTAAGTTTGAAAGAAATTTCCTCCACAATCTATTAACTTTAGAAGCGCTCAAACACAATTGCTTTTATGTTAATGACTAATTACTACATCACAAATAAAAGAGATATCTAAAGAAGTAAAAGGAAATACGAAAGGCAGAATTATATTAGTAGTAATAGAAGCAAATTTTATTCAATTATGGAATAACAATGCATGATTTGCTTGGCTAAAAATATATCCGAAGGCATTATTCGTATCCACTTAGGTAATTGAAAGAATTTTAGGAATTAAATATCTACCTGGCAAGTTGGCTGTGCGCCTGGGGTTTATGAAAAGAAAGTCCTGATGATCTTTACTTGCGTGGCGCAACACTCCGGAGCAACTGATGCCGATCTTCCCGCAGCTCGCCACTCGGCTGCGCGGCTGCAAAACCCGCTTCGACCAGGTCTTCACTCTTGGCATGTTCATCATTGAAAATGGCTGCTAGGGTGGGCCTGGTCAACTGGAACGCTTGCTCACTAAAAAAGCAAAACAATTGAGCTGAAGGAGCTTGAGGAGAAGGAAATAGATGTGGCGTTCATCACCGAAACGCACCTAAAACCGGAGTTGAACGTCAACATCCCGAACTTTCGCATCGTGCGACTCGACCGGCCGACCAGGGGAGGTGGTGTGACATCAACTATTACCTGCTGCCAAGCTTCCAGCTGCGCATTGTTGAGGCCATCGGTGTGGAAGTTACTACCTCTGTCGGCACAATCACGCTCATCGCGACGTACTGCCCAACTCAAGCTAAAGCTGGCGACGGATCATCGGCCGCCCTTCGGAGGGACATCATCAAGCTTACGCGGAGACAAGGTCAGTTCATCATTGCCGGCGACCTGAATGCCAAGCACCAAGCCTGGGGCAACAGTCGCTGCAATCAAAACGGAACCATTTGGAGCAACGACATACATTACAAACATGAACAACCACATCTCCCAGCCGGCCGTCTACCAGGAGCTCAGCTCGGATTATTACCCGGTGGTGGCGGAAGTGGGCTCCTCCGTCGATCGGCATCAGCAGTTCCGGCGAAACTACCGTCGTGTCTACTGGAGCCTGTTCCAAAGGTGTGTAGACGAAAACATCGACGAAACCAGAGATATCCGGTCACACCGGAGGATATCGACGACCAGCTCCACTCCATCCAAATTATCCAGGCCAGAATGATGGACCTCAGAAATAGTGATTTTTCTAATAAGATTCGCACTCTCCCAGACTACGCTAAGCCGTTCTGGAAGCTAACAAAAATTGTAAAATCTAAGCCTCGACCCATTCCACCTTTGATCCCATTAGACAGCAATGGCTCTAAGGATCGCTTGATAACTCCTGCAGAGAAGGTTTCTGAAACAGGTCGTCATTTCGTCAGCTCACACAATCTTGGACAGAACATCGTCAGTCCACACGAAGCAGCCGTTAACGAGCATGCTAACAACATCCATCTTATTCTCAACGACTTCTCGGAGGAGTTGGAGATCTCAGCTGACAAATTGACGGCCTATATCAAATCATCGAAAAACATGAAGGCCCCAGGCTACGACAACATCCTGAACCTCGAACTCAAACATATGAGTGCTCCGTTCTTTGAGCGCCTTTCGCTGATCTTTAATCAGTGTCTCCGGCTCAGCTACTTTCCATCGTCCTGGAAGTCAGCGAAAGTCATCCCTATCCGTAAGTCTGGGAAGGATCCTTCCTCCCCCAAAAGTTATCGTCCCATCAGCCTTCTCTCAGGGTTATCCAAGCCATTCGAAAAAGCTATTCATCACCGGTTACTTGAGTCTGCCGAAAATCTCAACATCTTGCTCGAGGAACAGTTTGGTTTCAACCGTTCACCAACTGACCCGAGTTACCGACGCCCTCAGACGGAACAAGTTTGTCTCAAAAACCTCCGCCATGGCATCGTGTACAATGGTAGAGTGATCAGAGCGCTTGTGGTAAAACTCTAACGAGGCCTGAAAGTCCTGACAGAGTACCTCATCAGTTTTCCCCACTCTAAATGCCCTAAACTTGTTCCGCCCGCCTTGTCATTAACAGTATAATGAAAAAATAAATTTCCTTATACTAATTTGCATGCAAACTTGAAACGGCTTGTGCTAAATCAGTTTTAATCCAAATGAGCTCAAATTTTCAGAGGACACTCAGAACATGATACAGAACCAGATGAGCGCTGTGGAGCAAAATAAACTTTTTGAACCACCCTAATGTGGGACTTACTTAGGTTCTCACTTGTGACATGCCATGCGAGGCTGACTTGGGTGCTCGCCTCTAACATATCATGTAAGTCTGACTTTGATGCTCACCCCTAACACTGGGTGGTGCGGATAGAATCGATTTGGTTGTCAAAGTGAAGCCAAAATTTTCCTTGTGCCGGAGCCAAACATTGAAGATTGTGGTTATGTTCATTTTAGATCTTACATATATTGAAAAGTATTGTTATTATTTGGGGAAAAAATAAAAATAAACTTAGTTTGAGTTTTGCATTCTTCTTAACAAATCTAGGACCTTTTTTCAAATGGGCCTAATTGATTCTGACCTTGATTTTTGGAATGGCAATTGTGCGCTAAATTCAAACTATTTTGGTCAACTAATGCCCCCAACAGAAAGAATAGATTGCGATCTATCTGGTAGTAACGTCAGTGGAACAAAATAAGCTACATAGAGAGAGTATGAGGCGTTTCAAATTTCAAGGTCAAATACAGTTACGCCTATTTGAAAAAAGTTCCTAGAAATATATTCACATTATATTTCGAGTGGAAAATTAGTAGGAATGCAACTAAAATGCACTCGTTACGAGATTTCACGAGATTTAGCAGCTGATTGGAGCATGAATGTATGTAAACCATCGTAAAGTCATGTATAGTCTCGCGCATTTGTGCGCCTTCATGCAGCATGGAAAGAGAAATTCGAAGAGCGGGAAATGTTTGACAGCCAGGTAACTGCAGCATAATTTTGCTTATAGGATTGATTTCAAAATATCCCGCTACTCGCTTGAGAGCACAAAAGCGGCTCTATCCTCAGCACCCAGCCCGAACATACCACGTGAGGCTGACTTGGATGCTCACTCTACTCTTCTCTGCCATACCTCGAGGTGTCGATAGCGATAGGACAGATAAACAGACGTCTCACTCAACACATGTTGCATCGTTCACCTTTTCAACGGTTGATTTATTTTTTTGTAGGTGGCGCTCCCATCGATTTTGCTTGTGTTTGACGTTTGCGCACTAACGCCATCTGGTTGCCGCTTGACCAAACACAATTATTTTAGCATTGGGCGACAATGTTTCTGTGACGATGATTTTGATTGCATTTTGTTCTAAGTGAGACGTCTGTTTCTCTGTGGTTCAACGCTACGACCAACCTACCTCGGCTTGTGTAGTCCATACTCGCACCTATGCGCTCACTCTTCTGCCATGCGACTGCGGTTGCCACCCGCTGCGACACTCTTACCTCGACATGTGCAAACCGTTCCCTTTGGTCTTGGTCATCATTATCCTGTAGGCGTCACCTCACGGATTCGCGTTGGCTCCTTCGCAGAGGTTGTCGAAGCAAACACTTTTACTGCTCTTGATGGCCTTGAAGTCAATCCATGATTCGACCCCGTTCCTTCTGAACATGCTAGCGGAACCATCATTGACTAGCACTGCGTCGAACTTCGTTAGCGCCTCTAGTAACGCTTGACCCCTTCGATTGGTACAGTGGCTGCCCATGCGTTAAAATCTCCTGCTATGACGACCGGCTTACGACCCACTAGGTCCGACGATAGCCTGTCGATCATCTGGTTAAACTGTTCTAATGGCCACCTTAGTTGGGAATAGTAGCTACAATAGAACACATCATTGATCTTAGCTATCGTGACACCCTCAGCAGAGGAGTGTACCACCTCTTGGATCAGGTACCGTTCCGTCGTGCAAATAGCCGCCATCCTAGACCCGTCCGCCACCCAATTGCCGTTATCGTTTGGACAGGAGGGCGACATCGGTCCTCGACTCCGAGACCGACTGCCACAGCAGCTGCTGGGCAGTTGCACAATGGTTAAGATTCAACTGAGTTACTTGCACGGCTTCTTCTTGTTTGTCTCTCCAATGATTACAGGGTTGCTTTGGTGCCTCATCGCATTCCTGCGCCTTGTGCCCTTCCTCACCACAACGATGGCACAGGTTGCTACCGTCTGGGCCCTTACAGTTGTAGGACTTGTGCCTCGACTCTAAGCACTGATAGCACCTGTCCACTGAGCAGCTTCGTTGCTTAAATGGCAAAGAGCATGGGACACCGCAGTCAAAGGTCGTTGGACCCACAGACTGATTCCAGATGTGTCCAACTGGGTTGATAGGAAGCATGGTCAAGTCAACTTCCACCTAACACAGGTGTTGTCAGAACATGGCTGCTTTAAGAAATTCCTACACAGGTTTGGCTTCGCAGATTCTGCGGAGTGTCCTGAATGTGTAGGTGAGGTAGAATCGGCAGAGCATGTGATGTTCGCATGCCCGAGATTCGAGGTAGAACGCAATGCCATGCTGCTTATTAGCGGTACGGATGCAACCCCGGACAGCCTCGTCGAGAGGATGTGCCGGGAGGAAGTTATATGGAATGCGGTGAACATAGCATCTCATCAGATTATGTCGAAACTGCAGCGGTGGTAGCGTCTTGAACAAAACCAACGTGTGCAGTAAGGGCACCTGTGATGCAGTGAACACTTTGCTCACCCCGACAACCAACATGTCGCGGGTTGGCGGGTAGATATAGAGGTCATTGCGGTACACGCGCGGTGGTTGTTGTCGGGGTGCTCGTCCCCAACGTGAGATTATGATACGGACCGTTAGGTTACTATCATAGCTTGCGATCGACGGGTGGTGAGGTAGCCACCCTTGAAGTCGATATTGTGTGTATTAACGTCAAGTACGTTAGCATAGGCGTGAGCGTTCTCAATAGTCCCCCCCTGATGTATTGCTTAATTGCGGGCCGGAGGTACGGACTGGCGAAAGGGTTTTGGTTTTAGTGGGTCGGGTAAGAGTTACATGACATACCCATCCCCACACTACCTGAGTACCTCCTCAGGTGTCTGGTTGCAGATTTCCGTTTACCCTTGCTCAAGAAAAAAAAAGAGCACCTGTCCACTGAAGGCTGAGTTTGCTTACTGGGCATATGGACCAGCCAATTTTAACCTACTTCCAACACAGCCTCCCGTATCGGTACACCTGGAGATCACCTCTGCAGACAGAATCACAAATCGACCCCGTTCTTATTAATGGACGGCACTTCTCCGACATTATCGACGTCAGGACATATCGTGGCGCTAACATCGACTCTGACCACTATCTGGTGATGGTTGAACTCCGCCCAAAACTATCCGTCATCAACAATGTTCGGTACCGACGACCGCCGCAGTACGACCTAGAGCGACTGAAGCAACCTGATGTCGCCACTGCATACGCGCAGCATCTCGAGGCAGCGTTACCCAAAGAGGGTGAGCTCGATGCGGCCCCTCTTGAGGACAGCTGGAATACAGTCAAAGCAGCCATTAACGACGCAGCGGAGAACAAAGTCGGGTATATGGGACGAAATCAACGGAACAATTGGTTCGACGAAGAGTGCAGACAGATTCTGGAGGAGAAGGACGCAGCGCGGGCGGTCGCGCTGCAGCAAGGTATCCGGCAGAACGTGGAATGTTAAAGACGAAAGCGGAGACAGCAGACCCGCCTTTTTCAGAAGAAGAAACGCCGCCTGGAAGAAGCGGAGTGCGAGGAGATGGAAGAGCTGTGCCGTTCTCAAGAAACACGCAAGTTCTATTAGAAGCTCAACGCATCCTGCAAAGGCTTCGTGCCGCGAACCGAAATGTGCAGGGATAATGATGGGAGCATCTTGACGGACGAACGTGTGGCGATCGAAAGGTGGAAGCAGCACTACGAGGAACATTTGAATGGCGCTGAGAGCACAGGCAGTGAGAGTCGAGGCAGCGGTTCAACATTGCGCTTAAAGGTGTCATGCGGAGAGCCGGGTGTAACAGCCGGGGTACGATTTTCTACAGATCCAGTCAATTTATTTGTTTCGCGGATGACATGGACATTGTCGGCCGAACATTTGCAAAGGTGGCAAAACTGTACAGCCGCCTGAAACGTGAAGCAACAAAAGTTGGACTGGTGGTGAATGCGTCAAAGACAAAGTACATGCTTGTGGTTGGAACCGAGCACGACAAGGCCCGCCTGGGAAGCAGTGTTACGATAGACAGGTATACCTTCGAGGAATTCGTCTACCTCGGATCCTTGCTAACGGCTGATAACAATGTCAGTCGTGAAATATGAAGGCGCATCATCTGTGGAAGTCGGGCCTACTACGGGCTCCAGAAGAAACTGCGGTCAAAAAAGATTCGCCACCGCACCAAATGTGTCATGTACAAGACGCTAATAAGACCGGTTGTCCTCTACGGACATGAAACATGGACAATGTTCGAGGAGGACTTGCAGGCACTCGGAATATTCGTGTGACGGGTGCTTAGGACCATCTTTGGCGGTGTGCAAGAAGAAGGTGTGTGGCGGCGAAGAATGAACCACGAGCTCGCCCAACTTTACCGCGAACCCAGTATCCAGAAGGTAGCTAAAGCCGGAAGGGTACGATGGGCAGGACATGTTGCAAGAATGCCGGATAGCAACCTTGCAAAGATGGTGTGCGCTTCCGATCCGGCAGGTACGAGTCGGCGTGGAGCGCAGCGAGCGAGATGGGCAGACCAGGTGCAAAACGACTTGGCGTGGGGCGTATTCGAGGATGGAGAGATGCGGCCTCGAACCGTGTATTGTGGCGTCAAATTGTTGATTCAGTTTTATCTGTTTAAATGTAGACTAAATAAATGAAATGAAATGAAATTAAACCTAAGGTAGGCTACCCACGTGCTTAGGCGTACAGAGGTCTTCTCGATCTCTGTAGCGCACTGGTCTCTGACGGCAGAGACGACGTCGTCCGCGTTCGTCACCTCCTCTAGTTGATTGCACTGGAGGGTCATTTCTACCCCCAAAGAATTCTTGGGCCAGCTTCCTGTAGTCTATCACACTAGCCTGCGCTCCGCGTTTTAGAACCAAGATCATTCCACCGGTCTGAGTGCGTCTGACGCTTCGCACGTCCTGACCCAGCGCCGAAAGCTTTTCGGCCACCCGCATCGTTTTAAGGAATTCGGCGTACTTTTCCTTATCAGTTTTCACCAACAAGGCCTCGCCTCTGTTCTTAGCTTTCTTTGCGGGTCGAGATGCGTCCGCTTTGCCCTACTGACCAGCTGCCAGGAATTTCGGTCATTTTCTGCCGGTGGCACCGGTCGGCTGGGCCTTTGTGGACCGAGAAGTTGTCCTCTCGGGTCGACGACCTTCGGGCTCCTCTGCACCCCGATCTGCAACGTCCAGACGACGTTTGGCCTTTATGGTCGCACGTCGTTTGGCTTTGCTCTGAGCGCATTTGTCGGATTGCTGCCTGCGCCGTTTCGGGTTAGGCGCAGTCTTTTCTTCATTGGCCGTCAGGGCGAAATCAATCGCCACTTGGGCCATAGTCGCTCTTCTAAGAAAGAAGAAGGCATCGGTTTGGGCACCTTTGTCGGCCTTCTATTTTCTCATCACCCGCCTGATAAACGCATCCTGTTCTTGTCTTGCAGCTCGAATTTCTTACTGATATTCTGCCTTACGCTCGCGAACTCGATGATATCATCGAGTTGCTCGGCAACCACCCACATCCCGGGTAGTGGCCCGCCGAGCGTGCTGATAGGGCTATACCCCATCACTGCTGGGGAGACTCCGGTGCTGCTAGCTGCAGCCTCCGTCACTCCGCTCTCCGCCTCCCTGGGAGGAGACCTCGCCAAACCCCTCTTGGCAAAGGGGTTTACCACATCCATGCCTAACGCATCGTCAAAAGAATTATTTTTTGTTTCACTCATTTTGATTGGGTCCCCTTGTGACCATCGAATCCTACTGGAGAAGTCGCCTTTAATGATCCCATGGTTATCTTTGCAAAGGTTGACACTTACGTGTTCAGAGCCAGATCAGCACAAGTCAGGAAAGGGCATCTGAGCCTACTCCCATCCAGCTGCATTGGATAGTGTGCTACAAGGCCCGCTACGGTTTTAGGGGACGGAAGACAGCCTAGCCATTAGCCCACTCGCCGTTTCTAGTCAGTGTCACCCGGCTTTACTAAGAGAGTAGAATGTCAGACTGCCAGCCCTCGCGTTCACAATACTACGATATCCAAGACAAGGTCCGTTAAAACGTGGCCAGAATATCATAATCAGGATCTCGCTTTGAGTGGCATACGGTCGCGTTGATAGGACCTGCTTACGGACACATGCAGCTTTTTGTAGAGGTTTGATAGAGCCCACTGCCAAACCTCATTACGTCATAGGCAGGCCCCTTAAATCGCAGAGGCCGTGGGGAGGGGTCGTAAAACCCTTGGACATAGTCCCTGCTCCCTCGGAGTATGTCTGGATACAAATCTTGTAGACACAGTTTTAGAACTTAACAATACCCGATCGGTGTTGAACCTAATCTGTAGATTAAAAACACTTTAATAAAGTTTAAAAACAAAAACAATACCCGATTTACTCGTAACAAGTTGCATTCGACGGGGCCCTATCGGACATTGCAATTATTGAAAAATCATTGTTTTTATCAAAATTTGTCCACTTCCCTGAGGGAACCAGGTTCCAGTTGCAGCAAAAACGTCACAAACACTTCAAGAGGAATACAGCGAAATCACGCACGCTTTTATTCATTTGGAGAACTCAATATTCGCTTTCGTTCAAAGCAGCTACAGCCTCATTCTGCACGTCATGTGCAAATTATTTATCTTCCCATCGGCTAACCTTGCCCGCGCTTGTCAGCTAGCGATTTGACATGGAAATATTAAGACTATTAAGACCACCAACTCGTTCGCTAAACGCCTTCTAGCATTGAACTTCAAACACACAAACGAATGACTTGAAAACTTCATTCTCGTTAGCGGTTGGCATTGACAAGTTGATCGATTCTTTCTTCGCCTTTATGATTATTGTCGTCGACAATGGGTTGCTGTCAAAGTCAATCATCCATGAAATTGCTGGCCGGTATTCGAGTTTAATGAATCGCCCATGCAAATGTGTCACGTCGTCACCCGGCTGCTGATGAATGTCAAGCCTAATGGCTGTAGATATTATGCGGCGACATATGCGAAGCAGAAGCTTAGTAAGTGTTGAAAAGTTATCGTTAGAAGTTGGTATCTTGTTACATGGTGTAACAACATGCATCGTATCATGTGAAAACAAATTCTCGACGAGAGTCGTTGTTTTACAGCGAGAGTCATCTTAATTTGAACGCCTCAGCAAAAGTATTCCCCGCGCAGAAGCTTGGGAAGGATTCTTCATCCCCAGAAACTACCTTCCCATTGGCTTTCTGCTAGGATTACTCAAGCTTTCCAATTTCAAGCCATAACCGTTGGTTACTTGATTCTGCCGTACAAAACAATATCTTGTTCGAAGAACATTTTGCATTCTGGCGCGATCGTCCACCAACTAATGCGAATCATATATAAAGTCAATGTCCATACCCTTGATGGCCTTGCCTGATCGTTGTTTTGTAAATATTTCTAACAGCGGTTATGCAATATTTGAATCTGGCAATTTTGTATACCGCCATCGGGGGTGACAATGGGTCTGGGGGGTGAGAATGGGTCATCGCTCTCACTGGCAGCCTGGAGGTCGTAGAGCAAAATCGTTCAAAAAGGTCTCTTATATTTTAGTCTTCATGCCCTCAGATACATTCAATCCATTCTACAAGTATTCTTAATAGTTGAAACAGTGACCCATTCTCAACCCCATTTGACCCATTGTCACCCGACGGTATGCCAAGATTTCATAAAGGTTTTATACCAAATTTTAACTCCAACTGTTGAATGTATGTATTTCCTTGGATCGACTGCCTGTAGTAGTACCGGGCTGTGGAACATATGCATCTTATTCCGACACAACAGATCTACACTAAAGTCTCCCTAATAGACACAAAAAAAAGATCTACACTACACTGGAGTATCAACTACGAGCATCTTATACGGGTTAACTTTGTTCTTAAGTGGTCATCATCACTATTGGTTGATTGGTTTTAAGTGTCCTTCAGAAATATTTGCAAATCACTTTACATAATAGTTGTACACGTAAAAAGTCTAACCCCAACCAGTTCAAGATCAAATGAGTGATATGCGTATAATTAGAAACTGCCATGGGGGACTAGAACCCACTAATTAGAATCAACGTGGCAAATTACTTGCGAAATCGATTAAATCTTGACATCTGAGATAACCGCCGCTAGGTCGACTCTAACGTCTAAGAACCGCAAAGTCCATTGAATAGATTTTTTTGCTTGACCGCAAATAAACCCCCTAATTGTCCATAAAAGTGCTGATTATACAATATTTACTATCGCGGCAATATATCATCAACCAACGGCGCAACAACAACGGTTGGTTGGATTAAGATAGAAGAAAATGAGGCAAGACAAATCGAAGGCAAGAAATCGCAAACGTGCACCTGCCACCCCGCCGACGCGCTGGCTCTGTCTGTGCTGATGCCGATAACTCTGCGGTGGGCATTTAGTTCCAGTAGCAACTTTCTGCCACACGCCCATAAAGCGAAATCAACCATCACCAACATCATTGCCAAGCTAAAGCGGCAATGATGGCAGATAGAACGCACCCATTCACATACAAATTAGCCGCAATAAAACGGCTGGACCGTACAAGGAAAGCTGTCGTCTCGAGTGGCTAATATTCAAATTCGATTTTGACGCGTAAAGCCCGTTTAGCTTCGCCGCCTTTCAAGTATGGAAGAACGAAGAGCTCTCTTTCATTTGAAAATTGCTTTGGAGGTGGAGAAATACGTCACGCCGAGTATTCTATAACAACTATATCAAGATGTAATGCGTCGGTTTGAATTCTTGATTAGTTCAAGCCAGTATAAGTCGTTATCTGCATTGCGCAATTAGTATATAGAGTAGAGTGGGCAAGAGTGCGCGTGGGGTAAGAGTACGTTTTCGAGTTTTTGAACTAATAAAAAAAGATAAACTAGCAGCACTGCATCAGTTTGACAGGTATTCTGGCCAACCATTATCATGTGGAAGATATGGAGTTAGATAACTTTTTGGTCATTTTGCTAAAAATAATTGGATTTCCGCAACTAGTATTTCATTACCATATATACGCTCAATCAGGTGAACATTATACCATTTCGATAACCTATTGTATAGAGTACTTTATGGTACAGAACACCAATCCGGTTGGTTTTCCAAGAAGTCAAAACCATTACTTGAATAATTTTTGGGACTGTGGGGTAAAAGTACGCAGGAACCGGTGGGGCAAGAGTACGCATATGAATCTTCAAGTTATGATGTCAAACCCGTATCTCCGGCCGAAATAAGACTTCTTCCAAAGCGTAAAGATTCACAACTAAGAAAAAAGGGACAGAATTCGAAATTATCACAAGTTTTTAGGATAAGTTGAAGTAGTTCAGTGTTAGAAAGGACTTAGCGAACAAAGCACTGAAGCGAAATAATGAAATTGTATTAGGACTTGTTGTACACCTAAACATAGTACGAAAACACAACTTCATCTAAATAATAATTTCATTTAATCAAAAGAAACATTCATAAATTACGCAAAGATGCTGAAAAAGGCCACTTCGCCTGTTGAAGCAGATAACATTTACTCGTCTCTGTCAATTGATGATCAAGCTTCTGACTCTGAAGTTGACGAAGGGGTGTCCTTTGTTTTCAAAGGGACATCGAGGAAACGAGGAAAACAGAGCCAGAGACCCTCGAAAAAACCTCGAAAACTGCCACGCAGTGTTCCCCAAGCCAACATGGCAAAATCATGTTTGAGCTCCCTTCTTTACAATTTTTACGTCAGAGACATTGATGAATGTCTCATGCCAAATTGCTCGTTAAAACAGCTTGCAGATGATTGTGTTGTATCCGTTTCGGGGCCAACAGCGGTTGATCTGCAAGGACCATTACAAGATACTTTGGACAATTTGTCCACTTGTGCTTTAATGCTGGATATCGATATCTCTTCGGAGAAAACTGAGATGGTTGTCTTTTCAAAAATGCATAAGCCGGCAAAGTTCCCGCTTCAACTCATGGGTAAGACAAATCACTCACAGCATGTCTTCTAAATACCTCGGGGTCTGGTTCGATTCCAAATGCACCTTCGGGAAGCACATTGTGTATCTGTATGTGTGTGTGTACAAACTAACCCCCACTGTCTGGCAGTGATGTTATGGAAGAAAGCTGTCTGTTAAAACAGTCAGATTTAATCCGGGAGTTAGAAAGTGCTAGCTCTACTGCAGCTCCAGTGACCCATTTCAGAGTGCCTGGTATTTCATGTCCACTCCGAGGTCACTATCACTAACAGTAAGCCCCGCCTGGTTATGCTACCGTTTATTAAATGGATAAAGGTATCATAATCAAACTTCCGGATTCAAAATGTATATAATATATTTTGAATTCAGCGTGCATTTAGTTTAATTCATTATACATATATTTTTAAATAGTTGTAAAAAGGAGCATTGCTGTACGTGATTCAAAAATAAAATTCAATATAAACGTAACGAAGCTCATACTTCCTAATTTATGTTGAAAGGATCCACATAGTACGCCAGAGTACGGAAGAGGGAAGTTTTCGAGAAGCGTAACGATCCATACTTTTTTTTAGATAATTTATATAAAAACCACGGAGAAGAAGGGAGAAGGGGAATTTAAAAATCTTAATTTATGCTTGGCGTTTTTTATGGATCTTCCCTTAGTACATTAGTTGATTCCCTTCTGATGGGATCTTACCTTGGAAGAAGTTATACTTATCCTCCTTGCTGCCCTAGCTCAAACAAGACGCTTCTTTCCCTCACGATTGCGTTTGTCGATTACCATCCTCTTTCTGGCAAAATTTGATCGTCAGCTTCAGCTTGAGATCCGCATATGTACACGGTTAGAAAAAAGTACCTAATTTTAGGTACTTTTTTTCTCTTGCATCTCCCTCCCTCTTCCCTTTGTTGTCATAAAATGAAGAGCAAAACCACTCAACAAGGGCATTAAAGTGTGGGAACCCAACGTTGAGTAATCTCATGTTTACAAAAGTTGAGTGAAATTTACCTAACTTTTGGATAGTTTCTATTTAAAATTAAGTATATTTTACTTAATATTAAGTGAATTTTACTTAATTTCAAGGAAAAATTACTTAATTTTGGGTTCTCACACTGAACCCCCGATTTGAGTGAAAAGTACCTAATATTAGGTACTTTTTTCTAACCGTGTAGTATATGCTTCCGAGCTCATCCGTGCTGAAGTCGTTGGTGGTGTTGGAACTATTGGCTATCCTTAGCACTACTTTCTGCTGGCGTTAATACGCAACCGTTGATAAAATTCGGAATAACTGAATAACACTTAGTCCCTTGTAATAGTACGTGTAAAAGTTTGACGGGAAAAAGCTATCCTCTGACAGCAATCGCCCTTCGGGAAGCACATTGTGTATCTGACACAAAAATGCCAAAAGAGAATTAACTTCATGCGTACAATAACCGGTACATGGGGGGGAGCCCACCCGGAAGATTTACTTAGGTTGTATCGAACAACCATACTGTTACGTATAGATTTAGAATCTATCATCCCAAGATATACCTCACTAGACAATAAGATAGGCAGCAGCAAGACAGACAATACGAGTGTGTATTCCTTTTCACACTATATCTATTGCGTATGTAAATGCGTACCAGCGAGTCAGGTCAAAGTATAGGCAGCACGTAGTAGAAATTTAGTTCGCTCTTGCATATCACCCGTGTCGGTCGGAAAGTAAAATACAGTCCACTTCATATTCGAACGTTTTGTAGTTTGTCTCATCATAGTAATAAATTGTCCGTCGTGTCGCAGTTAAGTTCAAAACAGTGTTTTTAAAGCAAAGTTCCGAAACGCGCTATTCCGCGAGTAACCCGTAGTTTGAGTCTGGCCAGTGAAAAGTTTTATAACGGGAATTTTCGCTGTGTCAAATAGCTAAATTTTTATTAAACTCTCTATGTTCATAAAATGTGTAACTCATGAAACTGGCAAGCCTCCCCAATATTACTAGTACTACCTGGACATCGATAATGCTGCTTAGAAGAAGATTCAGTTCCAGCTGCTGCGAACAAATGATGACCAAATGGACGGTGTTCAAGTTAAAGGACGTAAGGACAATGCAAAGTACTAATTCTGCGATAGTTGTTGGCGATACAATTAAGAGCTGAAAATCATCATCATCCAATGGGTAAAGCGCGTCAATACACTGCGAAAGATCACTACGCTGAAAACCGCTGGACGCTGATTCAAACGTTCTTCTACCTGTAACAGGCAATACAAAGTGGATAAGGAATGGTATTCGTAAGTTCAAACTACATTCGGTGAGTACTTTATATTCATCTTCTTTTGCATATTGATTATATTTCATACTCGAGCACGCGAATGTGTTCTGTACATAGCAAACCATCAATAGTATTCCAGGAACCCGCACGTACTGAAAGTTTGAAAACGATGCTCTGTAGGAGATAAGTTCACTCTGCAAAGTTTCACAAATGGTTAGCTCCTTTTTTGGCTCATACATTTTTTTTATAGATGTAGAACGAGAAAAAACAAAAATCGCAAATAATTACGTGAAACAAAATTGAGTAAATTTTTATTAGTATAATTGTTTTCTTGCACTATGGTTCGTTTTGTGTGTTAATGACCCGAGATAAATTGTTTTTTTTAACTGCGTAGAAAGTACATATTTGAATAACAATTTCAACATTTTTCTTCAATACTAACAATATAAAAACCACAAAAGTATTGCTTATTTTACACAGTGGCAGTGACTTTGAATAGGTAAGTCATTAATTAATTATGATTAAGGTAAACTCGTTAAAAATTTCTCATATCTTGTAACAAAATTAGTTTTTTTTCTGCAATTATTTGCACAACGAAGTGCAATACTGCATACTCATTCATTCTCTGATTATATTGTGAATGGTAAGAAATATGTATTTAGTGTGTTGAGCACTAGTGAACATATATGATCAATATCATCATTGCATTTAATTTGTATTTTATAAAGCTGATTTTTACTTGTCATAGGACGGGATGGTGATGTTCCCTTTAATAGACCTTTCCCGTAGGAAAATATTTTTTTGCTCAAATGGTTCTTTTTATTTCAAATGTATTTTTTAAATATACAAATCTGTTCAAGAAACTCAAAATAATTTCTCATGACAGTTAGGGATGCAGGCACACACTCGCTAAATCAATTCATGCTCTCCAATTTTGTGTGATCCTAAGTAGATTATAACACATTGCTTCGTATAACGTAGGGATACCCAAAGTTTTGGTAATTCTTTTGGGATTTTCAGGCAATGGGTGGAATCCTAGGTGCAGATTTTAAGAAAGCGCGGAGAATACGATATTGAACAAAACAGGGTAATTGTAAAATTATTTCAAGATGTATCTAAATAAATCCTTCCACAATACTTATCAACATACCACCATTAATATTTACCCAACTCTATGGTCTTCATGACCAATATTGGCTTACTAGCAAATTAATTGTACATTAGTACGCATGTTCACGGTGATGTGACGTTCATGATGCACTACGTGTCTAGTTACATGTTTCGAATCTCGCTCATTACAAAAACATATACAGATATCAATATTTCCCTTACAATTTCAATTAGAAACAAAAAGGGGGAAGGGAATTAAATATTTAACTTTCTTTCTCGTTTCAGAGAGCGATCAATGGCGCTTAAACCTAGGCTTATTAGCCAGGGCAAGTTTAATAGCTTCGCCCCATCCCAGCAAAATCATCAATGGAGTGACATAAATTTCTTAGCATGGTCATTCCCAACGTATATTCAATCTTATCATATCATTTGCTTATGATGATACTCCTAAACTATATTCCCTCCCAACCATCCAACTCCTTGACATCTATGAGGGCGTCGGTGAGTCGCTGGCCTCTCTTTAAGTAGATGTCATATCATCATTTCCTTCCCTTCCCTAGTAACGGAGAAGATGGGCGTGGCCAGCAATGGTAGCTTTCATGCTTTATCATTTTGGACCTCCAATTGGATTGGTATTAATTCCCAAATAGTAATCCATAAGCAGTTGGGGTAAGAAAGATAAAGAATATACATGACAGCTATCAGTATGCAATCTACGAAATACTCCGTTACAACGCAACGCAACGCAACGCAACGCAACGCCAGTGAAAAGTTTTATAACTAACATTTGTGGTCCTGATCGAGCCGGATAAGATCAATCCGCGGGACCACGTCCTGGTGAATAGTGCGCGTGCCTTGGGTCAATTGTTTGTCCGACCCATTGTTCGTCGATATTGCGCGTGAAAAGTGAATTTGTAAAATTGTATGCGGAGTGCAAAGAGTGCTCTGATCCATTGTACGGAATCGATATCCGTCTTCTGCTTGTGAGCAAATTAATTAATTACTGCCAATGGATAGCAGTTAACGAAAGCTGAATATTGGATTTGATGCTGCATTTCGACATTTTGGATACCCGAAGGATCAACCATCTAAATTCAGCTAAGTAGAGTGTGTGTGAATGTGTGGTTGAGGAGGCTTGGGCTCAGCGTGGTCTGCATGTGACGCTAGCCAAATAAAAGCGCATTGTCTTGAGTTAAATTTGCAAGCGCTCTGTTACCGTACTGTGGTGCGGGTTTGGGCAAATTGAATTTTATTTGTGGAATTATGGAGAAACAATTTTGAGTTCTCCGGTTGACTAATTTGTTCGGGACATTTGCGATTGCCATTTGACTAATTCCCACAGTTAGTGGTTGATAATTGAGCTGTCAATTCTGTCAATCCGTTCCGCTTGAGGTCTCGGTCGTGGTTCAGTGCTAGTGAAGTGTGATCTTTGTGCTATTCAGAATGCCGAAGTCCAGTTTGAGGCAACTGGTGAAAGAGGAGAATCAGTTGAACGCAGCTTTGGCGAATGTAAAGGATTTTGTGGATAATTTTGATGCAGTTCGTGACAGTGATATGGTTGAATTACGTTTAGTGAAACTAGATGAAATTTTTGATCGGTTCTGTATCATTAGGGTGAACATTGATGTGCTTCTAGACGAAACCAGCGAAGAGTTTGAAAGTGCGGCTGATGACGATGGTGTTGATAGCGCGAAGAATGCTCCCGTCTGCGGTGACAGTGTGCAAACATACAAGAATTTTGAAAATTCGTATTTTCGTTTGAAGTCAGCGTTGCTTGCCAAACGCCATAGAACGAAAACAGAGATTCCTGAACGTCAAGCTGCCTGCCAACCTTCCCGGTTGAAATATCCGGAGCCGAAGCTTCCATCGTTTTGCGGAAACCTGCAAGATTGGATCACTTTCCGCGATAATTTCAAATCGTTGATTCACGACAACGGTGATTTGAGTCCAATCGACAAGTTTAATTACTTGCGAGCATCTTTGAGAGAAGAAGCATTACTTCAGATCAACCAAGTTCAGGTGAGCGCTGCAACCTACAATATTGCGTGGAACATTCTCGAGGCGAAATATGAGAATCATAAGCTGATAGCACACGAACATCTGAAGGCGCTGTTTTCTGTTCCAGTGATGAAGTCGGAGTCGTTTGATGCCCTGAATACCGTCCTGATGACGTTCAAGGTCAATCTTCAGCAGTTGGAAAAGTTGGGAGAAAACACTGAGAACTGGAGCACAATTCTAGCATTCATGTTGTCGCAGAAGCTAGATACAGCAACCCTTCGTCAATGGGAAACTCATCACAGTTCGAAGAACATTCCTCAGTATGATGCTATGACTGATTTTCTGGAGAAGCATTGCGCAATTCTGCATTCTACGTCAGCCCGCAGTTCAAGTGATCAAAGAAGATCATTCAAGAGTTCAGCAGTTCACACGCTTGTTTCTGCTTCATGTAATTGTCCAGTCTGCAATGGTGGACCGCATAGCATCGAACAGTGTCGTCGTTTTGACAAAATGAGAGTGATCGACCGAAAATTGTTGATCCGAAGACTTGGACTTTGCTTGAATTGCTTGTGTTCTGGACATTTTGTAGCAGATTGTTCGAGACGTACCTGTGCAAAGTGTGGACAACGTCATCACCATCTTTTGCATCCGTATTACCCATCCGCTTCTAGCACGCAGAACCAAACGTCGAGCATCCCGAACAGGCCTCAAGTCGCGAACTCAAACGCTCAATCTCAGTCTCGTCAACAGTCAGTACAGCATTCGCAATCGCATCAATCCCGGACGAATAATACTCAAATATCTCCACAAACACCCGTCCAAACCACAACTCCACCACAGACACGACAGCCACCTCCCACAAACACACCAACTATTTCTCACCACACTGCTACCTCACACAATGCTCGTAGCCAGCGAAACACCACACTTTTGTCAACCGCTCTCGTGAAACTCGCCGATCGCTTCGGAAATACGGTCATCGCTCGTGCATTGCTGGATAACGGTTCTCAAATATGCATGATAACAGAGAACCTGTCTCAAAGGTTGAATTTCAAGCGTTCACACGAGAACTTGCCTGTGAAAGGTGTTGGTGATTCTATGACGGTGTCGAAACAATCGGTGTTAGCGAGGATCCTGTCACGTTATTCTTCGTTCGAAACCAAGGATGTGAAATTTTATGTGTTGCCTCGAATTACTGTGAATCTGCCGCAGACAAGTATTGACATCAGTTCCTGGAATCTGCCATCAGACATCTGCCTAGCTGATCCAAGGTTCCACGAATCCAGTGCGATAGATGCAATCCTTGGCGTATCAGTTTTCTACGAGTTGCTGCTAAGTGAGCAGTTGAAGCTATCGGATTCTGGTCCGATTTTACGAAACACCGAACTGGGTTGGATAGTTGCTGGAGAAATAACTGATAGTCCAGTCACCACGTTCAGCGCTGTTACAGCCTCAGTCAGCACAAAAGAGATACACGAGCAGTTAGCACGTTTTTGGGACTTGGAGTCATGCCGGACGAAGAGCTGTCTTTCCGTCGAAGAATCTACGTGTGAATTGATTTTCGAGCAGACGACAACGAGAGACGGTGATGGAAAATTTTCGAGTGGTGCTACCAAAGAAGCAGTTCATGATGGAACATTTGGGAAGGTCGAAGGAGATAGCAATCAAACGGTTCATGGGCTTGGAGCGCCGTCTGACTGCAAATCCAGAAATGAAGGCTCTCTATACTGAATTTATCCACGAGTATTTACTGATGGGCCATATGCGAGAAGTACGTGAGGAGGAGGAAGAACCTGTCCACAGCTATTATTTGCCACACCATGCAGTCATGAAACCGCACAGTACGACAACGAAGCTCAGAGTTGTTTTTGACGCGTCATGTGCTACAGATTCTGGAGTCTCCCTGAACGACACACTGATGGTAGGACCGGTGGTCCAAGATGATTTGCTGTCAATACTGATTCGATTCCGCCTCCAGAAGTACGCTATAGTCGCTGACGTAGAGAAAATGTATCGAATGATCAACGTAGTCGAACAAGATCAGCCATTGCAAAGGATTCTTTGGCGAGAGTCCGTCGATCAGCCAATTCGAACATATCAGTTGAGTACAGTGACCTACAGCACTTCGTCAGCGCCGTACTTAGCAACTCGAAGTCTGAAGAAGTGTGCCGAAGAAGGAGAACAGGCGTACCCTGCAGCAGCCAAGGTCGTAAAGCGCAATTTCTATGTCGATGACATGCTAACTGGTGCGCAATCTATCAAGGAAGGACAAAGCCTGTGTTATGATGTTTCGTCGCTACTCAGTTCAGCTGGTTTCAATCTCCGGAAGTGGTACTCCAATCAGCCAGCAATCTTAAAGGCAATTCCAAGTTATTTGCGAGACAAGCGAGAACTTTTAGACATCGATTCGTCGTCTACCGTGAAGACCCTGAGACTATGTTGGGAACCAGCTTCGGATAAGTTCTGGTTCAAAATTCTACTCTGGAAGCAGTCGTTACCTATTACGCAACGTATCGTTCTTTCTGACTCCGCTCGTTTGTTCGATCCGTACGGATTAGCAGGTCCAGTGATTGTGCAGGCGAAGATGTTTCTCCAAGAGCTTTGGAAAAAGAAGTATTCTTGGGATGAACCGTTGAGCGCAGATCTGCAGTCACAATGGCTACCGTTCCGGACACAGTTGGATCGACTGGATGCAGTTTCCGTTCCCCGCTGGATCGCATTCGATGATAATGTGATTTCAAGTGAGCTACACGGATTCTGTGACGCCTCGGAGAAAGCATATGGAGCAGCGATCTATCTGCGAGTACAGCTTGCCGAGAGTTCTGTTTGGTGGAATGGGCCTGAGTGGCTTGAGGAAAAGCCGTTGATAGCAGATGTAGTGCAGGAACTACCGTCTAGTGATACGTTGAACGTCCGACAAGCATCACGCAAGATGGCTACTGTTAAGTGTTACCTGTGCATATTCGTCTCCCTAATAGTCACAGCAGTCTATATAGCGATGATAGCAGATTTTACAACTGCGCCATTCCTGGCTGCATACCTAGAGGAAATTACAAGAAACAGACTGAGTAGATGGAGTCGAGTTCAGCGGTTCAGTCAAGTCTTGTGGAAGAGATGGTCGACAGATTATTTGTCGGACCTCCACAACCCAAACAAATGGAGAAGAGACAACTTGCACATTGGAACGATGGTCCTACTGAAAGAAGACAAGTTGCCTCCGTTGCAGTGGCACTTGGGACGAGTGACGGAGATCCACCCAGGCGCCGATGACATCATTCGAGTAGTTACAGTTCGTACGCAGTATGGAACTTTCCGTAGAGGTATCCAGAAGATTTGTATACTTCCCATCCGGGACAATCAGCATCAAGTCGAGCACGCTCAGTAGTCAAGTCCGTCAAGTAAAATAAGTATTTCTGCCCCCGTTGGGGCACTTAAGGCAGCAGGCGGCAATTATTTAGCCGTTGATGTCTGGGGGCGACTCTCAAGTTACGTGCATCCCTTCTTAGTATTCTGTTGGAACCTACTGCTTTGCTTTCCTCCACCAGGGATGTGACCATCAACTGCACCTGCTCCGGACATCGTCGCTGCCAAATCGTCTACTTGATCAGTGAGACTTCTTCTGTTCTTGTTTCCTGCTTCTGAATCATTGAGGGTGCTTGGTGGCCTTGTGTCACTGCTTCTGCCTCATAAGCAGGAGATTAAGGGTTTGATCCCTGGCCCTTTCCAATTTCCTATTAGATAATTTCGTTAATCATATAACTCAATCTCTTTGCAAATCAAATTCTCATTGCTAGCAAGTATGATTCTAAATATAGAACTGTTATAAAAAGCTGCCTGTTACTTAGTAGCAGTAAATAACATGTAAAAATAGATTGGTATTCATTTGTACCCGCATACGAATGCTATATACGGTCGCTATGCTCGTTCAGGCCTCATACAAGTAAGAATGTGTGAGGTTGATGTGCGGGTAGCGATGGTGTGGTAGACGTGTGCGTGGTATTAGAATCCAATAGCATTCAAATTCTAATTGTAAAATAATGAATCCCATTAGAATTCACTTTAATACTTTCTCATTACTCTAGTACTTCTAATTCTCATTCATATATTCCTCTCCCATAGATCGCATCACTTACCAAAGTGAATCCAGATAATATATCCCTTCTTACTTATACAATATCCTATCCTAAGACTATCGTGGAGATGCAGAGGTATACTCGGTCTCTAGTAGCAACGAGAGTTGAACTAATAATCCTTCCTTCCCTTGATGACCGTAAGGACGTGGCCGGCGCCGTAATTGACTTCCGAAATTTGCACATTGAGAATGATAGCTAAACCCAAGCTCCATTCAATTGGTTCCCTGTGCAATTTCGCAAGTTCTAATCAATCACGGAGTAGCAACTACGAATTGTACGGTTATCCTGCTCATGCTCATGCTCTTGTTTCCTGCTTCTGAATCATCATAAGGCTAAGTACTAATATGGGGTAACTGTCGGCATATTGCGGTGCATTACCGCTACGCCACGGGGGCGATCTATAAGTTACGTCGATCCGCTTTTGTGTTTGTTCTGGATCCAAATCGCTTCGTATTCTTCGACAGATCTCCTGTTCACCTGTACATCGCTAGTCATCGGTATCTACTAGGCAACTGAAGTGCAAGAGTCGCAGATCCTACCCCATCGGATGTTAGTTCCATTTTTTCAATTGTCGTTGGCTCATCATTTCAAATCATCGTGTCATCAGCAGCAGGGAGCTGCACAACAGATGAGTATTCATTGCCCCCACGGGGCAACTTTGACAACATTAGGACAGTCCGTCCACATTTCGCCAGCGGGCCGAGCCATAAGTTACGTGTCTCCTCTGTAAGTCCGTGTCTAGGAAAACAGTCGTGTTTATCTTCAACAGATTCGATCAGTCCATCATCGGAGTCTCCAGTGGCGAATTCCATTTCTGCTAGACGTATGACATCAGTGCACGGATTCATCGTTTACGTGATTAGGACATCGTCATCAGTGAGCTGCCCAACAGGATCGAGATTTCTGTATTATGTGAAGTACTACTGTTTGTTACAATCAATGATCTGAACATATTGTGTTATGTTAAGTCAGTTAGAATGTTAGTCGAATTGTTAGTTAAGTTTGTGTTGAGTGAACTCAAGGCCGCCGGCATGTTACGTACAGATTTAGAATCTATCATCCCAAGATATACCTCACTAGGCAATAAGATAGGCAGCAGCAAGACAGACAATACGAGTGTGTATTCCTTTTCACACTATATCTATTGCGTATGTAAATGCGTACCAGCGAGTCAGGTCAAAGTATAGGCAGCACGTAGTAGAAATTTAGTTCGCTCTTGCATATCACCCGTGTCGGTCGGAAAGTAAAAACAGTCCACTTCATATTCGAACGTTTTGTAGTTTGTCTCATCATAGTAATAAATTGTCCGTCGTGTCGCAGTTAAGTTTAAAACAGTGTTTTTAAAGCAAAGTTCCGAAACGCGCTATTCCGCGAGTGACCCGTAGTTTGAGTCTGGCCAGTGAAAAGTTTTATAACTAACACATACTTTCGGTCTTGGAGTATGGTAGTTTTTGTTTTCAGTCCGAGAAGCAGCTTGAACATAATCCTCAAACTCGTTTTATGAATGTGTACTACCGGTACATGACGTTGGAGGTAGCCCCCTCTTCGGTTAACACCAATCGTGATAACTTCTCCTATTCCCACAGTTCCGCTGTAGTTTTTGATACAACCATGAAACAAGAGATTCATGAAATATCCGGTTCCCATCGTTCGATGGTGATACCTAGATTATTTGCAAACAAGTACGGGCATGTCAGCGCAAACAGAAGGTTTTTCACAGACGGATCAAAATTTGAAGATTCCACTGGTTTCGGTGTGTACAACAATTTACATAGCGCCTCCTTCAAATTGCAGAAGCCATGTTCAGTATACATTGCTGAACTAGCAGCTATATACTATGCACTGGAGTATATTGCAACACTTCCTGCTGAGCACTTCTTCATCTTCACCGACAGTCTAAGTTCTCTGGAGGCTGTTCGGTCGATGAAGCCGATTAAGCACTCAGCGTATCTCTTAAGAGGGATACGAAAACCATTGAGTGCTTTATCGAAACGCTCCTATACCATCACCATGGCATGGGTCCCTTCTCATTGCTCGATTCCGGGCAATGAGAAAGCGGACTCCCTAGCTAAGGTGGGCGCTATGGAAGGCGATATTTACGAGCGGCAAATCGCCTTTGATGATTTTTTTGCAATAGCTCATCAGGAGACCGTGATCAGTCGGCAGCGGAAATGGAAAAGTGGAGACATTGGTAGATGGCTGCATTCTATTCTCCCTCAGGTATTGAAGAGACCATGGTTCAAAGGGTTGAATGTGGGACGTGATTTCATTCGAACCATGTGTAGACTAATGTCCAATCACTACTCGCTAAATGCACATACGTTTCGAATTGGGCTTTCTGGAAGCAATCTCTGTGTCTGTGGCAACTATCAAGATATCGAGCACGTCGTGCGGGGGTACGTTGAGCATCGTTAAACCAGGTCTGAGTTGACTGAAACTGTCCGGGTCCGAGGAAAACAAATAAAACCCGTTAGGGAAGTGTTGGCGGGCCTTGATTTAGAGTATATGAACCTTATCTATCTGTTTTTGAAAAAGATTGATGTTAGAATTTGAATCTTTGTAAGTCCCCGGTATGTAGCATTTCCCCTTAAAAGTGTCCTCTTCTTTTCGTAGTCTCTTTTTTTGTTTTTGTGTCTCTTCCATTACAGATCAATGCAAAAACCACCATCAAACCAAGTCAACAACATCGCAATCAATAATTTTAAAACCCTAAACCCCCTCCTATTCCTATTGTGTATTTGTGATCCCTAACCTCGAGTCAGTCGTGTGTACGTCAGCTACCCAAACTAACTCTAGTTGTAAGAATCACAAGAATTGTAAAATAAATTGTACAAAAAAAAACATATTTCCGGCTCCGTAACGCCAAATGGCAAATGAGCCTTCTAAATAAACGCAAGATTTAAAAAAAAACCGACCGTGTTTGGGTGCCGAAACAAATTCCTTTTTAAATCCTTTCGCTACTCAATAGGTATTTATACGGCAGACATAGCCGTCAATCGATCGTGTTTGAATAAATCATAGGAAACGCTGTCAAGCAACTTAATTGCTTCTCGTTCACAATGTTAAAGCATTATTGATTTGCTCCAATCTGCGTTTCATTTCACAATATGGCAGCTTTTTACTACAAATAGGATAAAGCTTTGCTCAATACCGAAAAACTACGCTTCAGCATTGCTTCCACACGAGACACGACAGCCACGTGAGTGCACGGACTGCGAATTTCGTTCGATCGATGGCCAAACTCGTCTCGCTGGAAACGGATGAGTATTCCAAACATGGACCCAATCGTCGGATGTCGTCGGTCCTCAGCACACCCAGAGTGAGCGATGGGCAAAAATGTGATGCTCATTTTTTCGCAACACTTACTGCTACTGCCGCACATTGGGAGCCGGTCGCTGATTCGTTGGAATAAAATATTTAGAATTGCTAAATGTATTTTGTGAGGTTTGGTATCTTTTGCTAACGATTTTAGCTCGAATTCATCTATGATGGTATATAGGAAAGATTAGCAATAAAATCGCTTATACGTTAGGACCATCATCTGTTGTGATGGAAATTGATCTAATTCAATCAAGGCTAAATATTTCGGCAAGGTCGACGTGAAATGGAATTTGTCCCACGAATATGTCCTCTGTAAAACACATATTCAAAGGTTCTGTCCAGCAGAAACAACAATTCCCCCCAGTGTGGTTGTCGCTGCTGCAAAATAAAATGTGAAAATCGTGAGGAGAATTAATTACATCGAGTTAAAGCCACGCTTTGGAATGAGCAGAGTACGGCGCTGTAAGATAGCGTCTTCGACTGACTACGACGACCATCAGAACGGACGAGGTCGAACCGTTTTTCCTGCTGGCTATTCGAAGATTTCACTTTCTACAAAAATTCCGCCGCTTATTTCACTGAGCACCGAAGAAAGATACAGTTCTACACGGAATTGTTATTACCCAATCGAAGCAACGCGCCACAAACGTGTTCCAGATTTAAATGCCGCGAGTAGATTTCTTTTTCCGCAGCACAGTAAATATCAAACATCCGAAGAATTGGCTCATGGTCGTAGTTGCTGATGGGAACCGCTAATCCATCGAGAGATATCTATGCTGCGTCGATGCTAACTGGTGCGCATCTCGTCCGCAAGCTTCGGACCGGACGGATGGGCACAATCTATCAGTGTGATATTTATTTATCGCAGCAGAAGGAAAAACGTCGTACTTTACTTTCACTGATTTAGTCCCATTAGCGCGGTTGTTGAATCATGTCGCACCCTCCTGCGTCGTTGTCGATCCCGTTCCGATCACCTGCATTAGTTTGTGTCTACCTGCCCGCGTTGTTAGTTGTTTAACCAGATGAAAATCGATCGATCGTTTTACGACGACGAAAACGACGACGTGATTCGGAAACGTGAGATTGCACATCCAAGCGAGCATAAACCAGTCTGATTTGCGAAACGTGGGGATTGGTGCGATTTTATTAGCTGTGGTCTGTGGATTATGGTATGAAGAGGTCGTTTCAGATTTATCATTGGCAATAAACGAGGTACTATCAGTACTCTTGGCCTCTTGGGTGTAACACTGAAAATATAAATGGAATTGGACATTCATTTATTACTTTTATTTTTCATTTCTCTTTGGTAAGGGCATTCTCAAATCTTGGAAATTTCGGCCGGATCTTAGATATATAAAATAATATTGGGTTTACAATCAGAGTTTTGAAAAACCACTCTTCCTTTAATTTATGGCTATGCTCTTGATTTCTAATTGAATTCGATCATTAATTCATTTTGAAGAATGGGTTTGTTCAATAACTCATCTCAGTCAGTGGCAAACATTCGGATTTTTTGTGTCGTTGCCACTTAAACCGAGTCGAAATCTCTCTTATGTTATTCGAAATGATTGGTTTCAAAGCAAACCAAATCCAATCCAAATCCAAACCAAATCCAATCCAAATCCAATTTCAATCCAAATCAATATCCAAATACAAATCCAATCCAAATCAAATCCAATCTCAATCCAATCCCAAACTAATTCAAATCCAATCCAAATCCAATTGAAAATCAATCAAAATCCAAATCCAATTGAAACCCAATCCTAATCCAAATCCAATCTAATCCAAATGAAATCCAAATACAAATCAAATCCAATCCAAATCCATTTGAAATCAAATCCTAATCCAAATACAATCAAACTCCAAATCCAAATGCAATCTCTATCAAATCCCAATCAAATCCAAATCCAATTCAAATCAAAGACGGCTGATTAGGTCCAGGCAAACTTCTTGTCCAATCCAAATCCAATCTCAATCCTATCCCAATCTAATCCCAATCCAATCAAAATCCAAATCCAATTGAAATCCAATCCTAATCCAATCAAATCCAATTTCAATCGAAATCCAATTCAAATCCATTCCCAATCTAATCCAAATCCAAATCCAATTAAAATCCAATCCTAATCCAAATCAAATACAATCCAAATCCAATTAAAATCCAATCCTAATCCAAATCAAATCCAATTCAAATCGAATCCAAATCCAATCCAAATCAAATCCAAATTCAATCCAAATCCAATCCAAATCCAATCCACATCCAATCCAAATCCAATCCGAATCCAATCCAATCCAAATCCAATCCAAATCCAATCCAAATCAACCAAACCAAACCAAACCAATCCAACCGAATCTAACCAAACCAATCCAAATCTAATCCAATCCAAACCAATCCAAACCAATCCAAACCAATCCAAACCAATCCAAACCAATCCAAACCAATCCAAACCAATCCAAACCAATCCAAACCAACCAAACCGAATCCAAACCAATCCAAATCAAACCAAACCAATCCAAACCAATCCAAACCAATCCACATCCAACCAAACCAATCCGAACCAATCCAATCCAAACCAATCCAAACCAATCCAAGTCCAATCCAAATCCAAACCCAACCAATCCAATCCGAATCTAATCCAAACCAATCCAACCAATCCAATCCAAACCAATCCAAACCAATCCAAACCAATCCAAACCAATCCAAACCAATCCAACCAACCAAACCAATCCAAACCAATCCAAACCAATCCAACCAACCAAACCAATCCAAACCAATCCAAACCAACCAAACCAATCCAAACCAATCCAAACCAACCAAACCAATCCAAACCAATCCAAACCAATCCAAACCAATCCAAACCAATCCAAACCAATCCAAACCAATCCAAACCAACCAAACCAATCCAAACCAATCCAAACCAATCCAAACCAATCCAAACCAATCCAAACCAACCAAACCAATCCAAACCAATCCAAACCAATCCAAACCAATCCAAACCAACCAAACCAATCCAAATCCAATCCAAATCCAATCCAACCAACCAAACCAATCCAAACCAATCCAAACCAATCCAAACCAATCCAAACCAACCAAACCAATCCAAACCAATCCAAACCAATCCAAACCAATCCAAACCAATCCAAACCAATCCAAACCAATCCAAACCAATCCAAACCAATCCAAACCAATCCAAACCAATCCAAACCAATCCAAACCAATCCAAACCAATCCAAACCAATCCAAACCAATCCAACCAATCCAAACCAATCCACATCCAATCCAAACCAATCCAAACCAATCCAAACCAATCCAAACCAATCCAAACCAATCCAAACCAACCAATCCAACCAATCCAAACCAACCAAACCAATCCAAACCAATCCAAACCAATCCAAACCAATCCAAACCAACCAAACCAATCCAAACCAATCCAAACCAATCCAAACCAATCCAAACCAATCCAAACCAATCCAAACCAATCCAAACCAACCAAACAATCCAAACCAATCCAAACCAACCAAACCAACCAAACCAATCCAAATCCAATCCAAATCCATTCCAAATCCAATCCAAATCAAATCCAAACCCAATCCAAATCAAATCCAAATTCATTTCAAATCCAATCCAAATCCATTTCAAATCCAATCCAAATCCAATACAAATCCAATCCAGATCCAAACCAAATCCAAATCCAATCCAAATCTAATCCAAATCCAAATCCATTCCAAATCCAATACAAATCCATTCCAAATCCAATCCAAATCTAATCCAAATCCAATCCAAATCCAATCCAAATCCAATCCAGATCCAAACCAAATTCAATCCAAATCCAATCCAAATCAAACCAAACCATCCAAACCAATCCAACCAATCCAATCCAAACCAATCCAAACCAAACCAATCCAAACCAAACCAACAAACCAATCCAAACCAATCCAAACCAATCCAAACCATCCAAACCAATCCAAACCAATCCAAACCAATCCAAACCAATCCAAACCAACCAAACCAATCCAAACCAATCCAAACCAATCCAACCACAATCCAAACCAATCCAAACCAATCCAAACCATGCCAAACCAATCCAAACCAATCCAAACCAATCCAAACCAATCCAAACCAACCAAACCAATCCAAACCAATCCAAACCAATCCAAACCAATCCAAACCAATCCAAACCAATCCAAACCAATCCAAACCAATCCAAACCAATCCAAACCAATCCAAACCAATCCAAACCAATCCAAACCAACCAAACCAATCCAAACCAATCCAAACCAACCAAACCAATCCAAACCAATCCAAACCAATCCAAACCAATCCAATCACAACCAAACCAATCCAAACCAATCCAAACCATGCCAACCAAACCATTCCAAACCAATCCAAACCAATCCAAACCAAACCAAACCCAATCCAAATCAAACCAAACCATTTCAACCAATCCAAATCCATTTCAAACCAATCCAAACCAACACAAACCAATCCAGATCCAAACCAACCAAATCCAATCCAAATCTAATCCAAACCAAACCATTCCAAACCAACACAACCATTCCAAACCAATCCAAATCTAATCCAAACCAATCCAAACCAATCCAAACCAATCCAGATCCAAACCAAACCAATCCAAACCAATCCAAACCATTCCAAACCAATCCAAATCTAATCCAAACCAATCCAAACCAATCCAAACCAACCAATCCAAATGCAAACCAATACAAACCAATACAAACCAATCCAAACCAATCCAAACCAATCCAAACCATTCCAAACCAATCCAAACCAATCCAACCAATCCAAATCAAACCAAACCCAATCCAAATCAAACCAAACCATTTCAAACCAATCCAAACCATTTCAAACCAATCCAAACCAACACAGATCCAAACCAAACCAAACCAATCCAAATCTAATCCAAACCAAACCAAACCAAACCAATCCAAACCAACACAAACCATCCCAAACCAATCCAAACCAATCCAAATCCAATCCAAACCAATCCAACCAACCAATCCAATCCAAACCAATCCAAACCAATCCAAACCAATCCAAACCAATCCAGATCCAAACCAAACCAATCCAAACCAATCCAAACCAATCCAAACCAATCCAAACCAATCCAAACCAATCCACATCCAATCCAAACCAATCCAAACCAATCCAAACCAATCCAAACCAATCCAAATCAGATCCAAACCAATCCAAACCCATCCAAACCAATCCAAACCAATCCAAACCAACCAAACCCAATCCAAACCAATCCAAACCAATCCAAACCAATCCAACCAATCCAAACCAATCCAAACCAATCCAAACCAATCCAACCAATCCAAACCAATCCAAACCAATCCAAACCAATCCAAACCAATCCAAACCAATCCAAACCAATCCAAACCAACCAAACCAATCCAAACCAATCCAAACCAACCAAACCAATCCAAACCAATCCAAACCAATCCAAACCAATCCAAACCAATCCAAACCAATCCAAACCAATCCAAACCAATCCAAACCAATCCAAACCAATCCAACCAATCTAAATCGTATCAAACTTATCCAAACCAAACCAAACCATTCCAAACCAATCCAAACCAATCCAAACCAATCCAAACCAATCCAAACCAATCCAAACCAATCCAAACCAATCCAACCAAACCAATCCAACCAATCCAAACCAATCCAAACCAATCCAAACCAATCCAGATCCAATCCAAACCAAACCAAACCAATCCAAACCAATCCAAACCAATCCAAATCAAACCAAACCAATCCAAACCAATCCAAACCAATCCAAACCAATCCAAACCAATCCAAACCAATCCAAACCAACCAAACCAATCCAAACCAATCCAAACCAATCCAAACCAATCCAAACCAACCAAACCAATCCAAACCAATCCAACCAAACCAATCCAAACCAATCCAAACCAATCCAAACCAATCCAAACCAATCCAAACCAATCCAAACCAACCAAACCAATCCAAACCAATCCAAACCAATCCAAACCAATCCAAACCAACCAAACCAATCCAAACCAATCCAAACCAATCCAAACCAATCCAAACCAATCCAACCAAACCAATCCAAACCAATCCAACCAATCCAACCAATCCAAACCCAAACCAATCCAAACCAATCCAAATCAAATCCAAATCCAATCCAAATCCAATCCAAATCCAATCCAAATCCAATCCAAATCCAATCCAAATCCAATCCAAATCCAATCCAAATCCAATCCAAATCCAATCCAAATCCAATCCAAATTCAATCCAAATTCAATCTAAATCGTATCAAAATCTTATCCAAATCCAAACTAAATCCATTCCAAATCCAATCCAAATCCAATCCAAATCCAATCCAAATCCAATCCAATAAAACAAAATGAGGTTCGCATCTGCTGAAAAACAACTCACATCGTTGCCAAATTCAAATTTGTTAATTGTTTAATGTGAAAGGACTAATAAAATTTGATTCTGCTATGCTTCACGGCGCGTGCCAACCGAATTAGAGCCATTTTGAGGGTCATCCGCAGTTTCACCATGGGCTACGTTTTGATTCGTTGTAGCGTGTAAATGGATAGTTATAACCTTCGGTGTGAATCTCACACTTCGGCTAAGCGCAGAAATAACACTTGTTTTTATTAGGGCCGTGAGACTTATGTTTGATGCAAACATACAATAGCTATAAGAGGCAAAATGTGAGGGCAAATCAGAACATCCAAAATTTATGCATTAGCCACAAATCAAACTCGTATTTTAGATCAACAGTAAAAGTCAATAAACGTACTTTCTATTTGTTTTTTGCCACGCAAAGACCTCACGTAATCAACTGCAGCACTACTAAGCACCATTATAAGTGAGCCAAAATGCAAGGCTTGCGCTGCATCCACGGGTCCAGCAAACCATAGAGATGCATCTTGACGATGCTTCTCGAATAGCAGACGACGCGCGGTGGTTTCTCTGCATGATTACCGTGCGCGCGCGATCGCACACCGCACCGTTGGAAAAGCGGGCGGCGAACACAAGAGAAGTCAACAAAAACAGAAACCCACTCCCAGCCACCACGTGGTCGTGTGTGCTGTGCGCTGCATTGCGAACGAAATCGGCACGCAATGTGATCGCTTCGCGAGCTGCACTTCAGTGGTTCGTGTTTGGCTTTGGGTGGTTCGGCACAAGTGGGGTGGTGCTGGAGGTGGTTGGCTGAACCGATGAAGCGATTCAACGACGATGTCCGTCGCGTCGACGACGATGAGGCACAGTGGCCGGCCATACAATGAATTATTTGAAATAAAAGTTGATTTGAAAAAGACAGGATCATCGTCTGCGACCAGAAGTCGCACAAATGGAAGACTTAACAGCCAGTGCTAGACAACGGACAGGACAATAACTCAACACTCAATTGGCAGTTACAAGTTCCATTTCCAATCCGTCCCATTTTGTTGCTGTGGAAGATTTTCCCAATCGGTCTGCGCAAAAGCCGGCCACAGTGCACTGTGTGATGGCGACTTCGACGGGGAGAGAGCAACGAGCTTTGGGAAAACAGCAAAGACAGAAAACCCACCTACCCCCGGTCGGAGACGGCCTTACGCCACCAGTCTAGTGGGAGCTTTTGTGCGGAAAACAGCGCAACTGGATCGCTTTTGTGACCTGTCGTTTGTCACTTGTTGTCGTCGCGGGTTTAGAAGGTTTTCTGTGTTTTGACTATTGTTGACCGTTGCAAGTGCAAAAAATAAAAGTGCAACGGTGTTGTTCTGTGCGTACGAATCGTTGGGGATTGTTCGCGTGAGGAAAATCCGCAGCGCGAAACGAAGTAGCAAGTTGCACCACCGGGAAGGTCAATTTATGGGAGAAGCCGGCAGTGCCGAGTTCCAGAGCGAACAAAAGGTGTGTGTTTGCGCCATGAGGATGGGAGGGTCTGTGATCTGTGATGATAATACGATAACTCACGAGTTTTAAGCGTTAAAAATAATTTAGGTTATTCGGCTACTTACGATAACGTATTTTAAATAGTTTTAACACCCCAAAAATGTATTTGTTTATGATAAAGATGAGTTTGTTCTATTGATGTTCTATACAATGTTGAAAACTCATTTTGTGGGCAACCGGTGCATTGAGCTCAAATTTAGAACGACGTGATTATTCAATTAGTGTCCAGAGCTAACTGAGAAAAATCACGAAAATTTCTAAATCATCGTTTATTTAGCAACGTTTGCATGTTTTTGGGGTGACAAAACAATTTAAAATATGCTTATGGATCATACCAAAGGCGGACAAATGTTGTAGCTACAACAAGTAGCCAAGAGAATGGCCACTCAGATAGCCCAATAGAGTACCCGCAGCCTGAACATGTCGTGAGTCTATCGATTGATTTCGCATTAATAATTACGTTGGGAAAAAAGTGAAATGATGACCACTGGCCGGTCGATGCAGACCGGGCCGGTCGGTCGGGTGATGTGATAGCCCAGTAGGCATTGAATAAAAGATGAGTATCGGGGACCGCTTACTTGGATATTGGAAATCGATGATGCGAAGAGGCACCCTAAACGAAGTGACCAACAAAGTGTGTTTTGTGTTTCATGTGTAAGGGACAGACCGGCTGTATTCGTACTATGGTAAATTGGTCTTGAACTGAGTGTCCCAGTGAAAATTATCTCCGTTCAAGATAACCTTGGAATAATTTCCTTGTCATCCTGTACCATATGTCCTTAGTATTATGTATATCTGTCTTACTGATGTTCCAAACGTAACAGAGCCCCCTGCTCGCAGAAGTGAAGTATTGCAATCGTGTTTGTGGTGTAGCGAAAAATGAAAATACAAACTTTCACAAAACCAGTTCCTTTCGCGCCTTCGTGCGATCTTCGCGCATGCATTGGTGCCGATACATATTGCGGTCTGCTATGGTATGGCGACGACCGACGCCGATGGAGCACAGTCACGATTTGCATATGTAACAACGCCAACAACATTACGGTTACGTAGGAGAGCGGCCAAGAGGCCGATCCGTTGCCTAGTGCCTGTGCGGTGATACATCCGACTGACTGACTGACTTAATAGATATGGCTGATCTGTATGCAAGATGTGTTTTGC
Organism: Armigeres subalbatus; assembly: GCF_024139115.2. Classification (NCBI taxonomy): domain Eukaryota; kingdom Metazoa; phylum Arthropoda; class Insecta; order Diptera; family Culicidae; genus Armigeres; species Armigeres subalbatus. The sequence continues at coordinate 221,055,621 of NC_085139.1, forward strand.
AATGCTGCCGAGACGAATGGCGGCAACCCAATATTTTTTTGCGGATTTTTATTGGCATGATTGCAAGTGCATTTGATATGTTCAAGTCGAGATAATGTACAAAAAACGGAACACTTAAAAACACAAACTTCCTACATAAAGTGACCTGCATATTATTAAGCCAAGGTTGTCCATAAATACACAATTGGTAAGCTGTTTCAAAAAATTAGGGTCTATACTGATTGACAGCAACGTGGAAACCAAACGTTTTAAACCAAGAAATTAAATTATATCCAGCTAAGCTATTAAAAAAACCCAGATTTATCCACCTAGCGGTGATGGTGCCTTTCTCGTTCGTTCAAAAGGTTTGGAAAAATCTAAAATAACACCAATATGTGTTAAGAAAATTATTTTGAGCTTTTTAGTGGAATGTCTTCACTTGTCAAAAGACGAGTTTGTACAATCCCATTTAATTCCACCATTGGGATTGTTCAAACTCGTCTTATGACAAGTGACCAATATGTGGTTTGGTCTTATTTTTCATATTTGTTTATAGGCATAACAAAATTTCTCGCCAAACGCAACTTGTTGCAAACAAAACGAATGAGCATAAGTGCAAAAAATGGCATTTAATTTTGTAGTTTTAAAATTAGTATTTTCGCCATAACTTCTGACCCAATTGTACGATCCAGCCAAGTTTCCAGGGGCGTCTCGTGGACTTTTGGTACACCTGTTCTACCACCCTGCTAAAAAAATGTATCAAGCTGAGTGGTTTCGTATGAAAGTTGTGCGTTTAATCTAATACACTGGATTCTGTTTTTACACGATTTACATTTTCTCAATTTTCCACTCATCCTAAATGTTTAACGTATATTAATTATCGTGTGATTTTTCTTTGATTTATTCTGGATTTTTTGAAACATTTTGCGAAAAGTTTGGTGGCAAATTGAAGTCACACGATCAAAAATACGAGCGAAAAAAAATCGCGTAAAAACAAAATCCTGTGTATTACAATCTTTTCTTGTACAACTCAACCAAATATTAGAGAAGAGAAAAAATCATGTAGAAAGGATTTACAAAACAATAAACAACTTATTAATCTCTTTTGTTCCAAAAATTAGGATGCACTCAAAATTTTAAACTCCCGCAAATCGTCCGAAATTTAAGAGATCTTTCAAATCGGCTTTTTCGCCATTCGGGGTACATTGGACTTATCGCCACTAATATTTAAACTCTTACATATTTTGTTGCTATGAAAGAAATCTTATTAACCATTTTTAGTATAATTGTTTGATGCGACCCCAGATTGTGACGACCAATGAGTCACATTTAGAAGCTGTTATCACATTTAGAAGAAATGTTTTCCAGTTATTTAATTTTTAAAATTTTTAAAAAAAATTCTCTATATTGATTGATTTTGAGTATTCGTAAAAAAGCATTATTTGATGTCTCTTTTCAAAAATCAAACATTAATTTAATATTGTTTTCGATGCATATTCATCAGGAGAAAAAAAAACAAACTGTTCCCAATCATCGGAGTATGATATGAGAACGAAAGCGTGCGCACGCCTTTTGGCAAAGCACAGCCCGACACTTCGACCGAGTCTAACCGAAAGTAGGGGGAAAGACGGCTTTGGCAGGTTTTGTTCTTTTATTGGCAGGGGGGTTTTTGTCGACCAAATTTTATGAAATTTGGCCACAATGTTCTTTGATACGCAAAGAATGTTTAGGCCAAATTTGAGCATAATCAGATATAAAAAAACCCCCCTGCCAATAATAGAACAAAACCTGCCAAAACCGTCATTCCCCCCTGCAGCGCGTCGAACGGGTTGGACTCCTGCGCAGCATAGCAGATCTTGCATCTAAACGTGCTTGCTTCGCATGCGAAAGAGGATGATGTGACGAAACGAAGAGAGCTGGTAACGCTCACGCTGGTTCTCTAGGCGCGGAGAACGAGTGAGTATACTAAGGAGGAAATCATTTCAAACCATTTGTCATGGCGCAAAACATTAAATTTTACTTCTGGCAGCGCTGCTGTTGGTTCTTCATTATAAATCGTACAACTGTAATGTGACCAGACGTCCCGCATTTTCACTATTTGTCCCGCGCTGAAAAGCGTCCCGCGAAACGTCCCGCATTTAACATATTTCTAGATAATGTCCCGCGAAATAATGAAAAATAGAATGCATAATTAAGATTTTTAAAATAGGGAAACTGTTCGCCACTTCATCTCATAGCTCCTATTTCCATCCCATCTAAAACAAAGCAATGGTAAGGAATTTGGTTGTTTATTATTTTTGTGATTTTTATCAGCAGTGAGCACACATGTTGACAAAAAGAAGCGACGAATTTGGTGCCGTATTTCCTTGTTTAGCGATGAGATGGATTGGATATATGTACAGTGAGATGGAGATCGGAACATTTCCCCTATATAATTTTGTCTGAAGCAAACGTTTTGAAAGACAAACGTATGGATCATAGAAGTCTAGATTAAAATGTGCTTCTATGACTATAGCTTGTTTTACTCAAGCCTTATGGAATGTACACACGGTCAAGCAATTTGATCAACATTGACTCCACCTCTCGTTTATTCAAACATCCATTAAGTTTTACTAACAGCGGCACGAACAATCAATTTATTCGACCAACAATATCATACATGAACGACCGAAGCGCCAACTTGAGCACCAACCATAAACAAATATATGAGAGTTTGTGCATGTTCATACATGTTCAAACGAAGCAGCAACCAAAGCGTCTTCTTGGGGGCAGTCAATGTTCGTCAAACTGCTTGACTGGTGTGTACACTGCATTATGACAGCGTTGGGAGACTCAAATTCTCAAATTTCATCTAGGATTCAAATCAAGTGCGAGTCAAACCCCACCCAACTCACGGCCTAGAGAACCGTTCATGATTCGAATTCCAATTTGCAACATTGCATGATTTCAACGTGTTCTTCTACGATGTGTTTATCAAATTAACTTCCTTTGCCTAAAACAATGGATAGTAAATCCGTACCTAAACATTAAATACTATTCCATTAGGTTTTGACGCTTTTTGGGGCAAAATCATTTTCTGGCAAATGGGCGATACAAACTCTGCCTACAGATCGAAAGCGAGTTAGATCGCGCATGAGGCTGCGATGATTGAGATTTGAACACATTAGCCTTATACCCTGGGAATCTTATAAGCAGATTTTGCTTCCATGTATTTCCTGCTGCGTGATTGCTTGGATTTCTACACGGAACATCCAAAATACCACTCCATATAAATTTCGTGCGGACCAAGATTTTGCGGAAAACTTACCCCAGTTGGAAGACTACCTTTAGATTGTTGATATTGTATGTCGATAGTAATAGATCCGACAGTTACGTTGATGCAAAAAGTGCTTCAAAAAATGAATATTGTGTTCAAGGTAGCCTTACATCTCTGGAAAATTTAAGATCGGATTCTAGTCTCCAAGTAATCTGAAGTTAAACGGGATTTTTGATAAATAAAATGGAGTTAAAACCGTGGACCGTATTCCTGGAGGCGGAAGCTTCAACCAGAATAGACTTTAAAAAATATGATCTAATTAATTCTTAATCACAATACTTTTGTTAGGTAATTTAGAAAGAATTATTTAGGTAATTCAGAAACTAATTTTCAAGATTCGATACCATTGCTTATATCTTTATTTAAAATAATATTCTAACAATTTTCTATACACTAGACGTTTAACAGCTGAAAGTTATTTAACTGCAATTCGTTAGTTGCAACAGTTTTGCAGTTATCAGACAGGGGACCGCCAAACTTAAAAGGTATGTGAAACTCAATAACAGCTACATTGCGCTGCACATTTAACGTTTGAAGAAAGCTTTGACCTTTTTTGTGTCCCGCGCTCACACAAAATTTATCTGGTCACTTTATACAACTGGGAAAAGCTTTCTATGTGATCTGGTGTGTGGTATGTCGGAGAAACACATATTTAGGGGTAACGGCTCAAACCTTGGTCCATTATGCTACGGTTGAGCACATTTATCGTTATAAATCTTTATATATTGCATTTCCAACCAGAATTATTCTACCAGCCAGCTTGCTTACATTTGGTTTTGACGCCAAATAGCAAAAAACGATGATGAATGTCCGCAATATCTCATTTAAACCAGCGAAAGTCTCGAGAGAAATGGACAAAATGTCGGCATCCTTGTCCCTATCAGGTGGATAATTTTTCAGCCCACTTGGGACGAGTGTTTGTTGATTTCGAACATACGAGAGATAAAGATGGGTTGCTGTTTATAGTACCAGTAATGTTGCTTGCGTTGAATAAAGGTTCCCCCAAACACACGCGACGCGACAGTCGCGACACGATTCTATCGCTTGGCGACAGCAATTCTGTCGCCGTTGGTATGGAAATGTAAATAGAACATTGCCTGCAGCGACCCAACGATAGAATCGCGGCGACTAGTTGTCGCCGCCGCGGCGGTGAAATCGCTTAGGTCTGGGGGAGCCTTAAAGGCAGCATGCAAACAAATAGAGAAAATCAAATCATCTTATTGAGCGTGAATTCTAATTGGTTGCATGTAAAATACTACCACACTGATTGTGAGAGTGCGTTTCAGATTCCCCCAATAGCACGCTTACCAAGGACATGCTAACGAAAATACTATTATATGAATAATTTATTTCCCAAATATTTACCATACTTGCAAGTGGAGAAGTTTAGAAAATTTAAACTGTATATAAAACTGCAATTGCAAAAAGGCTACATGTTCTAGCCCTCATGTTGTGCTTTCAAACAAATTTCATACGTTAATTATTGGCTGTCGCATAATTTTGAGATTTACTGCTAGTTGAAACCATGGCAGTTGTATTGCTCTCGCTCTCGCGATACTCTCAAACAAACTTTTTTCCAAAACGTAAACAATGCTTTAGGTGGGGATGATGCATAACGCACTACTGAAGAAAGCCAATTGTAAAACTTATTCTAGGCAATTCCTTGCTTTGTACTGTGCATAAACAGTTATAACTGTGCCAACTACCTGATATTATTACACAATTATTCATAAATACAATTATTGGATGCTTGTTTTTAACTCTGCCTGCATTGAAGTTTTATGATTGGTACGTGCGTTTGATTCCACTCCTCTCTATATCGATCAGCTGTTGTGAATCCTCTCAAAACTCTCACGTGTTTCAACTTCCCGAGTTGAAAGAATACTTTTTCGGTATCATTTTACAGATCAAAATACTTTTTTGCAAGCAATAATAAATCTAAATTATGATGAAGGTATTTGTCAAGTAATTTGACTTGAAATTATTCACATGAAATGACGTTGAAAGTTTATCTAATGAAACATACGATCCATTGTATCTTTCCATTATTAAATGAGAAAATGTTTGTAGGATTCGTGCGAAAGATGAAAAAACTAAATGTTCTTACACTTATTGAATCATTTATTTGCGAAATTATGAAGAAAATGGTGTATCGAACCACGAAAGGTTGCAATGATATGGAAATGCTAATATCATCTTCCAAACTTGGACGTACATGTTCATGATAGCATTAGAGGCGAAAGTATAGAATTGATAGTTCCGTTAGGATACGGCAGGCATGCCTGCCGTATCCTAACGGAACTATCAATTCTATACTTTCGCCTCTAATGCTATCATGAACATGTACGTCCAAGTTTGGAAGATGATATTAGCATTTCCATATCATTGTAAATCGTTTAACTTCACGTAGAAGTAACACACACGAAATCATTAATTTAGTGCACGAAAGGTTGATTTTTGAATCGTGTTTGAAAGCCGTAAGGTAGGCAATTATTTTTGGTATGTTCTGCGAATGAAAGCGATTATATCATGATTCGAGAAAAGTATCATGAGGGCCCATTTACAAACTACATGACGTTTTAGGTTGTATGAAGGTACTTGTCTGAGCGTTAAGGACTTTATAAATTTCAGAACCCTACCATACATGAAGCATCACTAGAGGCTTGGTGTGGGTTGAGTTTAGCGTTATGTAATTTGTGAATGAAACTTAACCGCTGAGAGGATTAACCTGAGTTTACAAAAATTCTCAGCATCTCAATCGCAAGCATCGGATATTCTATCTATCTGCAGCTTTCGGTTATTTTCTCCAGTACGGGTTATTGGTGAGAATGTTTTGACGATAGAGTGTCCCCAGTATTGTCCAGAAAAGTTTTTGTTGATAATGTCGCTATACTAATAGAAATTGTGAAATAAAAATGATAGCTGACATAGTGTGGTTGTTATCCATTTATCTGATGTGCGAAAGCAGGTATGTTCATTCAGAAAATTCTTCTATTGGGCAAAAGAAAAACTGTAGCACAGCCAGCCTGCATAAGTCAACGAAACATGGCTGCTAAAAAACCGAGTCAAAGTGATTTTTCACGGAAGATAATTGCTTTTAATAGTTTCAGAAGTGTATAAATCTAGAGTTATGAAGCAGATATATGTTTGATACACTTTTCTAAAGAAGCAGTGGTTAATATCTCCCTACAAATCGACGTATTATCGCTGAAATAGTGATTAATTTGCGTGATGAGTGCTAATAAAGTGAGCTAGACTTTTTTAAGCTCTTTTTCACAATACATAGTAATTTGACCATAACTTCTAAGCCCATAGTCCGATCTGTCCAATTTTCAATAGGAAACAATGAGACATACATACTCATGCAATGACGGGCATAGAAATGCTTCAATTAATAACTGAGGAGATGCTAATCATAGAATACTAAGCTGAAAAACAGGCTCAGATCCAGTAGGAATATAGAGCCATTAAAGAAGAAGAAGACAATTCGAGTGCGTGTTGGCTCTTGTTACGGACGGTAGAACGATCGCGCGATTTGCCGAAATATTGTGTTCTGCATTGCGCGGCCGGTAATAAAGTTAATTAGTTCAGTGCGAGTTGGCTCTTGTTTCGGACAGCAGAACGATCGCGCGATTTGCCGAAATTTTGTGTTTTGTTTTGTTTTTCCTTAGGACGGTTCGTAAGTAAATTGATGAATATATTTTATTATTTTTACAGCATAAATATACTGTTATTGACAAACGCTCTATATTGTCGAATAGAGCTCCCTATTATTCACCTTTCCCACTAACACAAATTATCCTTCCCGAGACATCTATGAAGGTAGTATGGGTTCCCTGCATCTTCACTAGTAGATGTTGAACTAACATTCCTTCCCACTGTTTTTCGTTTAAGGAGCATTTCCTCAAATTAAGGAACATTTTTCGTTGGTTTAAGGAGCATTTCTTTATTTTAGTGAGCATTTTTCTTAGTTTAAGGGGCATTTATTTGTTTATGGAGCATTTTATTCATCCTAAGGAGCATTTTTCTTAGTTTTTGGTTGAATAGGGTTACCAAGCAAAACAATCAGCAATAAACTCTAGGAGCTATACAATTGTGCATAAGATTCTAATTTATGATAGCCAATTTCAAGGTACCTTTTGAACTATTTTATAATAATTCTTTTGTCAATATACTGCGCAATTATCATTAATTACGTAGCAAATCTTTGCTTTTTTACGGAGCATTTTTAATTGTTTACGGTACATTTTTTTCGTACGCTTTTCGAATGTTTACGGAGCATTTTATATATTTCAAGGTAATTTGTTAGATAATTTAAGGAAAAATTATCACTTTTTTAAGGAGCATTTTTCAATTTTTTAAGGTTAATTTCATCTGTTTAATTGGACAGTTTTTGGACTGCCGTTCATGGTCTCTCCCCAGGGATGACTGAATTTACAACGAAAAATTTTAGATCAAAAATCAAAAAGGTAACACGAACCTTTAAATTTTCGGTCGCCTAGTATATAAATGCGAAGAGTATCAATAAATGGTGCTATGTCCAAAAGCTTGTCCTTGGAGGGAAACCACTGCCCAGTGTATGAGAATATGAAAGGTGTCGAAAAGGAAAGGTGGAGGAAAGAAGTAGCAAGGATATATTTTAGATAGTAAGAATAATGAAACTAAAGCCACATATCTTTTGGAATTACTGCGCGTAGCCTCCTTTCAAGCTTGACTTAACACATTATCAGTCAACACTATTTAAATTTTCCTAAAAATCTATATCACACACATGACCGACGGAAAGTCATCCGAATATATGCTCAAAAACTCAAAAGGCTCAAAAACCATACCAAAAGCAAACATAAGCAGAAGAATTTAGTATTGCAAATGGTCCGGCTTGAGCCAAACCGCACCAAGCGCCTCTTTGACTGACTTGTGATACTTTGTTTGTAGAATGAAAACGGAAATTATTTCATATCAATTCATTTGTACATTTGTTGTTGGATATCCTAAGTTATAGGGGCCCTCCCTAGCCGTGCGGTAAGATGCGCGGCTACAAATCAAGACCATGCTGATAGTGGCTGAGTTCGATTCCCGGTGCCGGTCTAGGTAATTTTCGGCTTGGAAATTGTCTCGAGTTCCCTGGGCATAAAAGTTTCATCGTGTTAGCCTCATGATATCCCAGGTAACCAATAAGCATTAAAGTAAGCACTATAGTAGCATTATACTGGCATTGCATATGCTCCATGCTGTATATAAGCATTTCGAAAACCTGGCTGTTCTAAACAAGCATTCTCAAGGAAATCATGAGATGCATAGTCTTATAATAGCATTTTGAATGCACAATGTTGTTTTTCGTTAAGTGCAATGAAACAGCTACATTAGTGCAACTTTAAAGCTTAGTGTTCATACGTCGAACGTTTTCCAATATGGAGTCATATTGCTGGGATTATATATAGTGGAATATATAGATGAGCGAAGATAAATCCTCTGTCTCCAAACGAACTGTCAAACGTGTCTCTAAACGAGCATGACGTCACGATTTCAATGGAAATGTTAAGGGCTGTGACGTCAAATGCGAGTGCACACGGTCAAAAAAATCGACTCAGCCATGTTTTCGCTCATCTATAGATTTTACTATCTATATGAGCCAGCTGATAAGGGCGATGACAACTACTGCGTCGGGTGGCAAGAAAGCGATTTCGAATCTCGCTCGAAGAAAGTGAAAAAAATGTGTTCCATTTTAAATATGAAAATACAATAACAATACAAAATGAAAAAAAAAACTATGTGAAAAAATAATTACAAAAACGAACAGTGGGTAATGTCTGTGACATAACCGCTAAGTGGACGTAGGACTTGACTTGACCATGCTTTTAAGATACATAATATGTACAAATTTCTCACATCAACTATTTTGGATAAATAATCGGCGTCAAGGATGTTATCGATCATTTAGTAATATGCGTTCGGTCATTTAGTAGTTTGTCAATTACTTATTCCAGAAGCTGAATTTCAAAATGTGTTGTATGGTGGACTTCTAGTGCGAAGGTTTTTCTACAACTCTGCCTAATGGTTCGTTGGTTGAATTCCACTAGTAACGGAGTTATAGCTATAGTTTCAGTAACTTAGACTAAATGATAACAAAATTCCAATCATTTAGTTTAAGTTACTGCAACTAGTGCTATAATTCCGTTATTAGTTGAATTCTAACAACAAACCCCTAGACAAAGTTGAAGAAAAACCTTCGCACTAGAAGTCCACCATACAACACATTTTGAAATTCAGCTTCTGTAATGAGTTATTGACAAACTACTAAATGATCGAACGCAAATTACTAAATGATCGATAACATCCTTCTGCGTTGCATACCATTCCTTGGCAAAATCTTCTCATCAAACCGACACAGAAATCAAATCTACCTCGAACAAAAATCATCAAAAAAAATTCAGGAAGTATCTGTCCGGTCACGAAATATTAGCCTCGACAGTGGCAACCTTCCCACTGAAGGACTGCCTGAAATAAACCACAAGTTGGCTCAGCAGGGGATGTAGACTGTATCTCAGCCCTTCCACTGAAGAGTCTTCTAATCCGTACGATAGCGACTGAAGGAGAACATTATTTTTAACTCTTAGAGCCTTGAAAAAGGCTGTTTGATTCGGCTAAGTGCAAAAAGTAAGAAAACGGTCTTTTCAAATAACCGCGAATTTCTAGTGATGGTATAAAAAAGACTGAATGCTCTGCGAGCGAATGCACTTTTCTTTTATACTACTTAATTTTGAATCTTCTCTGCTTCCCAATTGGTGGGCCAATCAGCTAGTGTCTTGTATCCCGCTTCTTTGTCAGCCAAAGCGTCATCATCATCAACGCGTTCGAGAAGGGCTTCTTCTTTTTTACGCTTGTTGCTCGCTGCTGGCGTCTATTTCTTAACGGGACTTTTCGCTTGATACAGGCCAATAAGCCGGGCAAGCGAGCTTAGAATTGCAGTTCAGATGGAAAGTAGGGTGTTCTTTTCTGAGACAACATTGTTAGTAGTAGAAGGAAAAACCCAGATTAATCCACCTAGCGGCGATGGCGCCTTTCTCGCGTAAAAAGGTAATAAATGTAGCCTTTACGCTTACACCTCGATGATGTACAAGAAAGGCAAAACAGTTACACCGTCTAATATTATGATAGAAAATTTACACTAGTAGACGACAGATGGCGCTGCCAAAAGTTTCTCCAATTTCCTATGTTCGAATTTTGACTTTCGGTCAATTTCATGGTACTATGAAACTGAACGAAGAGCAGACTTACGCCTAAATGCGTGCAACACTAGCATATTTAAAGTACGATGAAACTCTTAATGGGAGCAAGCCACGGATAAACTTCAAAAATATTCATAGATGCAAGGCATTTTTCATAACACATTATTGTTCTATGTGGCTATGTCTCATCACTATTTTAATATTATCTATTTTTTGCAATTTGCAATTATTATGAAATTCAATAGTGATCAACAGCGTTTTATTCTCTGTCGGGTGCAACTTGTTGCAAGAAAATCGGTTAAGAGTTTCTATGTGAAAATTTGGCTAATGTTTTTTATGGCATTTTGTGCACACACACGCACACACATACACACACACACACGCACACACGGACAGACAGACATTTGTTCAGCTCATCGAGCTGAGTCGAATGGTATATAACACTATGGGTCTCCGGGACTTCTATCAAAAATTCGAATTTGGAGTGAAATGATAGCCTTTCGGTACAACTTTGTTGTACGAGAAAGGCAAAAAACACCCGGACATGGGATTTCGGGTGATAAGATTTAGAATTCATAACATGGGACGATCATTCAGTCACGTTCGCTTTGTGTGCGGTCAGTATCAAACAATGTTTTTCTACATATTTTTTTATCAATGCCAAAAAATCCAACATTTGATGAAAAATCGATTGATAGTTTATTAATGTTTGAGCTGTTATCGGTGGTTTTTTGTCCAAATAATATTATGAGAAAGATTTGAACATCTTATGAATCTTTAAAGGCATGGTCAAGTGAAGTCCTTCGTCCACTTCGCGGTTAAGTCAGAAAAATTATCCACTGTTAGTTTTAACGCTATTTATGAAAATCACGCATAAAATTTTATCTCTAGAATATTGGATTTGGCACCCAAGTACAATTTCAGGGTTGTTACGACTAAGCGGATTCCGCGATTTTCGCGGATTTTGCGGTTTTCGCGGATTTGGCGCGGATTTACATAACGATTTTAGGACTTTGTGTGGATTTAGTTTTAGGAGTATTTAATCAAATGAAATTCTATATCTAAGGACGTTTATTTGAAAATTAGTTTTATGTCTATCTAGATGGGCTTTATTCTCGTTAGCAAATGTTTTCGAGAACAAAATTAACGTTTGTAGTTATTAACTAACATCAATTTTCGGATATTAACAAACCCTGTTTGAATTCCATGGTTACACTCTTGAGCATTGATTAAACAAATGTTATGAGGAGAGGGGCGCCACTTGTTGTCATTTTTAAACCATTCTGAAGCATGGCGCATTCAAAACATGTCTGTTGAAGGACATGAACACTCGTCTTTTAAGTGCTTCCGCAGAAATTGTTTTTGATGTTGATTTTGAAAAAAAAATTTGTTGAAAAGTTTTGAAAATGTTTTCCCGGAAGAGTTTTTGCAGAGATTCCCGAGAAATTCCCGCAAGAATTCATGTTAAGATTTCCTTCGAAGTTTATTTAGCTATGATCACAAGAATTTCTGTGAAAAATCCTGAAAATTTAACAACAGATTTTTTGGAAGTTTTTCAGCAGGAAGTCACCACCAATCATCACCAACCATGTTAGAATTTCCCAAGCGATTTCTGTAGGAATTAATTAGGGCTGTCCACATACAGTTTCCGAAAATTTCCTGCATGTCGTTTTTGAGGAATTCACAAAAAATTATGAAAAAATGAAATTCCGCATAAATTTCCGGGGAACCTTTTGCAAGAATGGAGAAATTTTCACAGATGTCCTCGGAGAAACACCCGCAGACAATTTTGGAGCGACTTCTTCAGAAATTCCAGGAAGGACCATCTAGATGAGTTGTTGTATCAACTGCTTTTTCCTTAATCCTATTTTCAATTTTGTACAAACATGTGTAACGTTGAAGTTAAAATATATATATATTAAAAATCAGTAAAATTATAAAAACGAACTCGAAAAAAGACGTTCACTAAATTGTTGTAATGTTCAGCATAATATTTAACATTGATATTTAACGTGTATTTGCTTAGAATTTAGTTTTGGGTCGCGCGGATTTGGCGCAGAATGGATTTTCATGTCGCGCGGAAATGGCGTGGATTTGATTTTAGTCGGCGCGAAAAATATTTCAGGATCTCCGTAACAACCCTGCAATTTCTATCCCGAAGGGAATTGAAAGCTTTGATTTTGATCTCTATCATTGGCCCTCTGAAGAACCGTTTGTTTGTTTGGACATACATGCTGCATCATGTGGCTTTTCTTCAGCCTGTCTCGGCTCATCACCGATGCCGGCCGGTCTCGGCTCGACTCTGCTGCTGCTGCCGGTATCTGCTCAGCATTGCTGCTTTGTCGGGTCTGTAGGGTGGACTGCTGCTGTACTGGCTAGGTTTCGGCTGATGATGGTGGCTTCGATGACTTCATTCCCTGCTAAAAGGTGTGAGTGCCGATGATGCGGTTGCTTCGCTTGTCCCGGTCAGAATGAAAGGAAAAAATCGCGTTGCGCTATTTTATGGCTTCTCGGCAGACCCAGCGACTGCTCATTCGCTGGTGTCTGCACCAATCAGAACGTGGTAATGGAATGATGCAAGAATTATGCGGTACCCATATTTATAGGTTCCCTTGATCCCAATGTTTTTCATTGCAAACAGTTTCATGCCTATTGAAACAAGTTTTTCGAGTCTTATCAAGCATGGACATGAAAGGCATACTTGAAACCTGTCGATTGAGGGGCTTACCGCAGAAATTCGTCCACTGAGACGAACGCTATTAACGTTTAAAATCTTTCAACACAGCGTAACGCGGTCCATTTGAATATTTTGAAATGACACCCGGTATAGTAAAGAGAGACGTAAGTCCTACGTCAAAACATGTAACAGTACACGGAGGCACGCAGCAACTTTGTGTGTAGCCACCAGCAAGGTCACTAGTACACTGTATTCTCGTTTTAAGAGGGTTTGCGATCAGCATCCACATATTCGGTTCCGCAACATTTTCGCACAGGTTCTGGAATCGGTTGAGGTTGAGGGTTCGAGTCCCTCCAAAACACATGGATTCTTTTTCGCAAATTTCATATCAATTTCTCCATTCCGAAACATGTTCTGGGCATATACACAGCCAAGATATTTAACAAAAAAACATTAATACTGTTTGAATAGTGTATTCCATTTACAGAAGTAAAGATATTGAAGATTTCGTGAAATACACGCACAACTTCAAATCTGAAAATTGAGCTTGAACATGTCGCAGTTTAAAAAAAATAAAATAAACGTAAGCAATATAATTCAATTATTTTTTCAGGTTAAAAAATACATACAAATACATTACAAATCTTCTTACTTCATTCTCGTGCACATTTTTGAACTTGGCTCAAATTATTTTATCTATTATTTTTGTTTTGTTTTTTACATTGAACACAGACATCAAATGATGTGATGCCAAAGCTTAGTTTAGCTTAGACTGACTGTACATATCAATGGTTGCTGCTCCGTGATTGATCAGAACTGGTGTAAATTGCACTTAGATCCAAGTGAATAGTGATTGGGATTTACTCGAAGTTTATTCTCGAAGTGCACGTTTCAGCTGCTCTCAAATGTTGATCAATAACGGCACTGGCCAAGTCCTCACAGTCAGTTGGGGATGAAAGAAAGGGGATGTTAGTGTGTGGTTATTTTTGCTACTAAAGACCGAGAATACCTCTGCATCTCCACAATAACCACAGGGAGAAAGTTGTGTTTGTTAGAAGGGGTTATCAGAAGCATAGATTTGGATTCACCATGGAAAGTGATTAAACAGTGGTGAATTTCTCTGAAACCATGGTTAAATTGACAGAAATTTCATCCCTCTAAGAAATCTGAGTCCGACAGGAGCTTGACATCAAAGCCCCGATCAGTGAGACAGAGCCTGATCTGAGAGTGAGCAGAGCAAGAGGATCCGCCTTACATCTCGCGATTCTGCACCGTTTGCGTCGAGCCCGTCGGACTTCGAACATGCGAAATGGCTTTGACGTTTCAGCCTGATATGGGTCCGATGTCCTGCTATGGAACATCAAGCCACATCTAGCTCCTGATTTGGGGTTCTTCTTCTTGTTTTTGTTTTCTTTCGTAAAATAGAGCTTATTGCTGATGTCTAATCATCATTCTCTTTCATGCGCATAGAAATGATAGAGTTTTCTATGCGCTTGAAAGAGAAAGATTATTAGACGTCACCAAGCTCTCGTAAGAGCTGTTGTTTACATTTTTTTTATCATTGTTTATTGAATATAATTTACATCTTAAAATCTAAACTGCTTCCAGTTTTACAATAATAATTATTTATGTCGGAATGAATCATCGTTGTCTGGCTTTTCCGGGATCAGGATCAATCAAACGGAATACCCGAATCGTTGCGCCAAAATACCCGAGAGAGGAAGTTTGTTCCGCGATTTCTCCATTACGTTCGGCGCTGTAAAAAGGGAAGAAATTAAAATAAAATTTGTGAAGGACAAAATATGATGAAGGATACTAACCAGCTAAGCAGTCAAACCCATATGCAATTGCCTCAGTAAAGTTTGGCGCAGGTTCGTTGCTGAGTCGAAGATTACTCGGAGAAGGATGTGGCAAGGGTTTCGATCCAACACCCACAAAGATGCAGCATAGAATTGTTCCTCCACGGTTGCTGGGAAAATTTTAATTTTGGGGGATTAATTATGAGTAAACATTGCTGAATGCGGGGAGAATATTGCTTATGTGAAGATGTAAACATTCATGAAAAATCATAACATATTCGCACAAATGGAGTTTTCACCATGGAAAATCAAAAATTTGTCAGACTATACCTTTGGCAATTCCTACGATAATTCTTCCGGGAATTCCTTCGCTCATTTTTTTCAGAATTCTTTCGAGAATTCGTTTGGTTTTTCTAATGGAATTACATAGGAAATCCCTTCAATAATTTTTTTTTGGAAATTCTACGAAAATTCTTCCGGGGAATCCTCCGAATATTCCTTCGGGAATTCCTACGATGATTCCATCGGGAATACCTCAGGGATCTCATTTGGAAAATCTTCTGGGAATTCCTTCGAGAAGTTCTCTGGGAATTCCTTCGGGAAGCCCCCGGGAAGGTCTTCTGTGCATTACTTCGGATGTTCCTCTGGAAATTACTTCGGAAGTTTCTCTGGAAATTCCTCTGTGAAATCCTTCGGAAGTTAATCTGCGAATTCCTACGAAAGTTTCTCTGGGAATTCCTTCGGAAGTTCCTTTGATAATTCCTCGGGAGCTTTTTTTTTTGAAAATTCCTTCGAAATTTTCTCTGGGCCTTTTTTTGGAAATTCCTTCGGAGGTTCCTCAGGGACTCCTTCAGAAGTTCCTCTGAGAATTCCTTCGGATGTTCCTTTGAGAATTCCTTCGGAAGTTTCTCTGGGAACTCCTTCGGGAGTTCCTGGGAATTCTTTCGAAAGATGCTCTGGGATTTCCTTCGGAAGTTTCTCTGAGACTCCTTCATAAGTTCCTCTGAGAATTCCTTCAGATGTTCCTCCCTTCTTTTAGAAGTTCCTTTGGGAATTCTTTCGAAAGTTCCTCTGGGACTCCTTCGGAAGTTTCTCTGAGAATTCCTTCGGAAGTTCCTCTGAGAATTCCTTCGGAAGTTCCTCTAAGAGTTCCTTCTCAAGTTTCTCTGGGAACTCCTTCGGAAGTTCCTCTGGGAATTGTTTCAGACATTCCTCTGGGAATTCCTTCGGAAGAACCTCTGGGAATTCCATCGGAAGAACCTCTGGGAATTCCTTCGGAAGTTCCTTTGAAAACTCCTTCGGAGGATTTTGCAAAGGGATTCCCGGAGGAATCATCTGAAAATTTCTAAAATATCTTCAGGATAGTTCAATTCATCGGCAATTATTTAAAAAAATAAAATTATTAAAAAATGTCTATGGAAATTATATTTTGAATTCTCCGGGAATTTTAATGAGTCCTTGTTATTTATTTACCTTGGAAATCTTTTTGAAATTTTCTTCGAGATCATTATTTGAGCTCATTAGAAAATATCAAAGCACATCTTCCAGAAATTACATCGGAAATATTTTTAAAATAACTATCTTGAATTCTCTAGGAATTTCTTCGAAAAACGAGAAACCTTCTAGTGATGACTGATTGGAAAACTTGAAATAGATTACTTCATCACTACAAGCCAGAAAATTTGTCTGGGGGCGGTATTCCTGAGCATTTTTTTTAGTTGGGTTGTTTAGGGGTATATATGTTTTTACATATTTTGAATCTGCATAAAAACTGAGCCTAACCCCAATTTTTCAGAATTTTTGGAGCCCCGGAACTATTTTTAATTTGCATTTTAAATTTGTATGGGACTAAAAATTTGTTCTTATGCTGCATGGGCCAACTGTCATTCTATGAATGTTAGTGTCATTCTATAGATTGAAATGGCTTATTGTTTCGAGAGGGTTCGGAAAAAAAATCACCTCAAAATTTTGTCTATGGGATGGGGGGGTGTTGGTTTATGTCCAAAACCACCCCTTCCCGTGGCTACGCCACTGCATTTGAGCAATAATATCAATCAATGCAAATCTTCCTTCTTCCTTCCTTCTTCTTCTGTATTTTCTTATTTCTTCTTCCTTCTTCCTTATTTCTTTCTTCTATTTTGCTTCTTCCGTCGTCCTTTCTTTTTCGTATTTCTCCTTTCTCATTTCTTCTTCCTTCCTTATATTTTGCTTCTTCCTTCGTCCTACTTCCTTTTTCCGCCTTTCTCCTTTCTCATTTCTTCTTCCTTCTTCCTGCTTTCTTCTTCCTTCTGTATTCTTCGTTCTTCCTTCTCTCTTTCTTCCCTTCCTTCTCTTCCTTTCTTCTCTCTTTCTCTCTTTCTTCCCTCCCTCTTCCTCTTTCCTTCTTTCTTCTTCTTCCTTCTCTCTGCTTCTTTCGTATGTATTCTTTCTTATTTCTTCTGTATTCTTTCTTATTGCTTCTTCCTTCTTCCTTATGTTTTCTTCCATCTTCTATCTTCTTTCTTCCTCCTTCCTTATTTCTTTCTTCTATTTTGCTTCTTCCTTCGTCCTTCTTCCTTTTCCCATCTTTCTCATTTCTTCTTTCTTCTTACTTCCTGCTTTCTTCTTTCTTCTGTGGAAGAATTTTGTGGATTTTCCGAAAACATTACTGGAAAATCCTTTAAAAATTACTCCCACAATTTCCAAAAATATTCCGGAAGGAATTCCTCCCGCAAATTCCGTAGGTATGCCCAAAGGAATTCCTGTAGGAGCTCCCGCAGAAATTCTCGTAGATATTTTAAAGGTTTTCCAGAAGGAGTTCCCAAAGAAAAACCCGAAAGAATTTCCAAAGAAAATCCCGGAAGACTTCCCCATGTATTCTCGGCGGTATTCCTAAACAAGTTATCTAAGGAATTCAGTTTTGTTATTTAATAAATATTATTACTGACCTATTCAGGCTTTGGAGCAGCTCTAAGGAATCCGGGATGGATCGAAAATACCGAAATTATTCTCGTAGCTTTGTGCTGTAAATTATTTCCATCGTATTCGTCAGACCCGTCTGAAATCAAGATGAACTACCGGTAGAATAATCTATCCGACAAAATGTGGTTTTGTCTCAAGCATCTAGTCCTTGCTAGCTTAGAGGCGATCTATGTGTATGAAATATACATTTATTTTCTAGAAATAGAATCATAGAAATAAACATTCACCTCTCGTATGGTTGCCTGAAGAAAACGAATCCTCTCCTACCAGACTGTCATCGTCAAGGTTTTTGACGAATAAAACTTTTCGTATATGTCGAAGCCACTTGGAAGTCGATTGCATCCTGGTTCCTCCAAGTGCTGGAACTCCTCCGTGCTCAATCAGGATTTTACTACCAGCATATTCGCGACCAGCGCTTAGAATTCCTCCCTCTCACTTTTTTTCACTTCCGGCTCTTGTACGGTTTCGAAGCGTCCTTCGAACGCTTCAACTACACTTTCAGCCGCGTGGTGCCGATCTGGAAACCGTGCATCGCCTGGATGGCGGCCTGTGCCGAGGCCACATTGCCGAACGACACCAAGCCGAAGTACTTGGACAGGTTGGTTTGCTTGTCGATGAACACCTTGGCGGACACCACGTTGCCGAACGGGATCCGCGGCCACTGCTTTTGCCATCGTAGGATTAGGTAAATGCGTTGTGATGAATACTGCTGCTGCCTCCAAACCAAACTGGGGCAGGGTGGCGTATGGCGTCAGATTGGTGGCATCGGTTCCTGCGGTCTACAGTGAGATCACTTTGTTGGGCGTTAGGGAGGAACGGTTGCGTTATTGCCGAAACTGCTGCTGTTGGGCCACCGCGTCAGTGACGCCGGCGAGATAGCATCCGCCGCCAGGAACGGTATCTGCTGATGGGGTGGGTTCGGATGGTGACCAATGGCCCGCGCGGTTAGAGACGTTACCGATTGCGGACCGCTTTTCTCTGAGAACCGATTTTCTCTGAACAGTTCGCACTGCAACCGTTATAACACTCGCGACCGAATCGGAGGCCAAATTTTCGCGAAATTGATCGTTTCATCTCACCGCATCACAAAACAATTTTTTTTGCAAGAGTGAGAAGGAGAAGTTCGAAAACCCGTTTTCAAATTATTGTTTTTATTCTTTTCACTCTTTTAGCAAAAATGAAACGTCAAACCACGGCGAAATGATTTTCGACAAAAAAGAAGAAGTAGACTTCGCCGAGAGCTTGATTTGTCGAGGGCGACGCTGAGAGGGATGGTTGTTTAGCGTAGTCTACAAAATAGAACACAGTTAAAAATTCTGAAATTTACACGCTATGGAAATATTTGAACGCATATTTTTGTGTTCAATAGCGGGGCCCTCCTTAGCCGTGCGGTAAGACGCACGGCTACAAAGCAAGACCATGCTGAGGGTGGCAGGGTTCGATTCCCGGTGCCGGTCTAGGCAATTTTCGGATTGGAAATTGTTTCGACTTCCCTGGGCATAAAAGTATCATCGTGTTAGCCTCATGACCTTGGCTAAGAAACCTCGCAGTTAATAACTGTGGAAGTGCTTAGCGAACACTAAGCTGTGAGGCGGCTCTGTCCCAGTGTGGGGATGTAATGCCAATAAGAAGAAGAAGATACAAGAAGCAAAAATGTCTGTACCTAAGGACATCTTTCGATAATTATTGATATGTACCTAGGTGAAATAAATAAACAGAACATTTATGAATGTCTATCTGAGTGCATAGTGAGCTGTGATTGCGAAGGTAAATCGTGTGAAGTGTTTGTACTTATTATTCGGTGAATCATGAATTATAGGCAACTCATTGAAGTATTGCGAAGGGCTGCGAAATGGTGAGTTGACATCCGGGAAGGGGCGCCTAACATAGCTCTGGTCCTCACAAGTTCCAATACTCACGCTTCCACGGGTCTTCCGATGACAATTGACCGCCAGCTAAGGGTTGCGTACTTAGCTGGTAGTGCAGCCTGGGCACTGTTGCCCTTCTGACATCAGCCAGAGTGAGAGGGTACGTCCTGTGGGGTCTGCCTAGGATGTGGTGGGGTTCGACAGTGGGCTCTGTTGAACTTCTATAAAAAGCTGCATGTGTCCCCAAGCAGGCCCTATCAAAGCGACCGTGTGCCGCTCCTCTTCGGCAGGTTTAGTCATCAACGTCAACAAAACCAAATCGTTGGATGTAAACACGGTGACTCCTTCCAGTTTCACAGTAGCCGGGCAACCAGTGGAGAATGTTGAAAGCTTCCAATATCTTGGTAGCCAAATGGCGTCGGACGGCGGTACCAAGATCGACATAGGCGCACGGATCAAGAAAGCAAGGGCTGCCTTTGCGAGTTTAAGAAACATCTGGAAAAACAGGCAGATAAGTGAACGCACCAAAATACGAATTTTCAACTTTAACGTGAAATCTGTGCTGTTATACGCTAGCGAAACATGGTGTGTATCAGTGGAGAACACTCAACGGCTGCAGGTGTTCATTAACAGATGCCTGCGGTATATAATTCGGGCCTGGTGGCCTCACAACTGGATCTCAAACAATGAGCTCCATCGTCGTTGTCACCAGAGGCCGATAGCAACAGAAATTCGGGATCGGAAGTGGGGCTGGGTCGGCCACACTCTACGTAGGGGCGGAAACGAAATCTGTAAGCAAGCATTAGACTGGAACCCAGCGGGACATCGCAGCAGAGGCAGACCCAGAGGCTCATGGCGGCGAAGCCTCAATAAAGAAATAAAAGAAGTCGACCGAAATCTAACCTGGCAACAGGTTAAAGCGATAGCCGGGCAACGCTCAGGATGGAGATCTTTCAAGTCGGCCCTTTGCACCACCGGAGGTGTACAGGATCCGTAAGTAAGTAAGTAATTGAAGTATTTAGAGCTCACGAGGGACGTCAGGTAGATCGCGTTGAAAAAGCTTTGGAATATATCTAGGAGTTTGAAAAAGGATATACACCAGAGATAGGGACACTTATTTATGGAATATCTCCATTACATGCATGGATGCGATTTTTCGAGTGCCTTCTTCACATATCTTACCGAATGGATTTTAAAAAGTGGCAGGTATCAAAGATATTAAAGGAAGCGTACTTGAAGAGAAAACAACTTATACAGAAAAGGCTTTATGATAGCTTTGGTGTGAGAGTCGACCAGCCAAGGCAAGGTGGAGCAGGATCAAGTACAACTGGAAACATTTGTCGACGAGCGTTTTCGAATCCAAATCTGTTAAGTGAAGCTTTAAATGTCAACGAAGAGCTAATTCACCGGTTCTGGAACATTCTGGTCGCGATAAACTGCCAAGAGCCAATCAATCCTGAAAAGCTAGACAGTTATTGTAAAGCAACCTACCGGTTATATTTGCAGCTGTATGATTGGTATAAAATTCCTGCTACGGTGCATAAAGTCCTTGCCCATGCTGGGGATATAATTATTCATTCACCAGCACCACTTGGAATGTTGGCTGAAGAAGCAGCTGAGTGTCAACACAAGCACTTAAAAAAAAAGTCGGACTCATCATGCCAGGAAAGCCTCAAGAGAAGAAAATTTACATGACGTTTTCATTCGTGCTATGAACTCGTCGGATCCTTTGATAAGCTCCCTCAACTTAGGTAAGCGACTTCAAAATAAATCTAATCCGGAATATCCAGAAGATGTTCAAAGTTTTTTAGTGACTGAAACTTCTTGCAATACAACAGATTCGAGTACAGAAAAATATACCATAGCAGATATTTTAATCGATCTTGAAGAAATAAATGATGATTTTGTTGAGGATGTTCATGTACATAATGAATAAATAAATGTTGTTGCAGTATACTTATATATCTTGAAGCTTTTATTGCATGGAGTTCGTTTAGCTTTAATAGAGCTTTATATTGTATTCCCTTTACTTGTTTTACGGGTTAAGAGCCTGAACCAATATGAAAAATCCTACAAAGACAACCTGTTACGTATGTAGATGCAATGGCCTGTATTTGACGGAGTCCTTGTGCAACTTAGAACATCTGTACAACTCAATTCACATAAAAACAGTATACAATTTTCTAGTTTGAACTCTACAGGTCTGCGCTGCATTAAAATACACATCTATAGACTGCTGTGTACATGAGACATTCGTAGATAAAAAGATATATTCCATAGAGATCAAAGGTCTGTATTCCAGGGAGTTTGGAGACCTTAGAAGTAATAACGACCTGCAAAACAAGTATTTCACATCTTTTAGACAATAATCTACGATATAAGTGTGAAATATTGCAGAAATGAAATGAAAATATTTTCGGCCACCTACTTGTATGGAGCCGCCCCATAGTGCACCGGTGGGGTAAGAGTGCGTTTTTCACTTGTCTTGCAATAAGGGTTCTAGTAAAACGAATCTCAATAATTTCAATATTTTTTCCACTGGGTAACATAAAGGAAGAGTATATGAATCATCGACACTGATTTGACATGCAGAAGCTTGCTTCATAAGGGCCACATGATCGATTGAAAACTAAGTGCGTACTCTTGCCCCACTCTACTCTATTGCTTTTGTTTAATTAGAATGTTGCAAATGAAACTAAGCAACAACAATAAAAGAAATTAGGCACCCTAGTCACACTCATATGCCTAATTTCGCGCACAAAGCGAAAGTCGAAATAAACACAAAATACATAAAATTTCACACTTTTCAATAGTAATGACGATTAAACATATCCAACAGAGCATAATGAATACAAATATTTCCAAAAAGTAGCCAGTTTTGTACAATAAAATAATTTGTTTACTTGGGTCATGTTCTTCATCGCTGTGCTAAGCACAAGCAAATATGGCGGTCGATGGGAGGACCGAATTGCGCTCAATGCACATTATGAACTGTTGCACAAATGCACTCAACCTCTGCCCCCTTTTTTAGTCAAACTTGAATTTATTGCCAACCAACAATTCGAGAACATTTCAGGTAAAAATCAATCAACACGACCGACCGAAAAACATGGAATACTTTTACTGTCCGTGGTTTATTGGGAACTGAACTCGCTGCTTTTAGTTTAGCCTTAATTCTAGTGCTATGTACAAATACATTATGTTATCCAACATTAACTCCACCGATGATTGGTTGAAAATTATTGCGAATCACGCGTGTTGCGTGCTTAGCAGTTAACTGACAACTAACTCAACATTTCTCGCTTAACTATTCAAAAGGACCTAAGTAACATTTTTTTCATGAATTAATTTGAATAGCGCAATGAACAGAATAACATGAAAGCTATTGATTGCAGTATTCAAATTAATTCATGAAAAAAATGTTACTTAGGTCCTTTTGAAAAGTTAAGCGAGATTTCCTTAGTCGGTTCCTTCGTCTCCGCTTTGATGGAGAGTGATAGGAACAGTGAGTAATGTGAAGAGGGAGACCTTTAGATGCTGCGAGAAGATCATGTGGTAGAGGGTTAATGTTGGTATCTATGGTAGGTTGCATCAATTTCTTCTTATATAGAGCAGCATTTCGGCTCGTAATTTTTTAACAGGTCCTTTTTTTGAAGGATGCGAACTCTCCCTAAATTTGGAGCTTGTTCGTGTTCTGTTGCTGTGTTGTACGTGAAGTGTATTTCACATGGTAGGATTGATTTTTGTTTCAATTAAGGGTACATAGGGGCTACATTGATGCCCTCGCGAGGCATATAGGATAGGATTCAGAAGAGAATGTATATAGGGTGAAATGCTCTTTACTAATAAACCCTAAAAATTTTCAATAAATTTAAATAAATAAATAAATAATTAAATCAAATTTGTAGTAAATACATTTATTTAAGCTTTTTATAATTTGGTAGCTAAATAGCAAAATCGTCCTTCATATGTTCAATCTTCACGCCAGGTTCCTAATTGGTTCAGCACAGACAATTTGCTCTGATTAACTGTTACAAGATGTTTCGGAAAAAATATCTCTGTCCTGCAACGGAACAAATTGGAAATCCGAAACATCGCGCTTTCTGCTGACTGTAGTGAATATTAGCTGTCCATTCTGAAATAAGCAAAACCATGGGTTGAATACGGATAACAATCATCAGGTATTTAGTTGTAGTAGAACAAAATAGAACAAATATGTACATTTAAAAACCACTCATAGTTATTCTAAACCAATCATACAAAGGGAAAATCGGGGCAAACTACTTAGGAATCCTACTACCGATAAAAGGGTATCTGACATGGTGTTGATATTTCACGGTGCACGGCTTTTCGAGCATCAACCTGGGAGGTAGCAGCAGAACAAGGTCAGATCATCCAGGGCAGCTTCTGATTGCAGTTGAATGGGTGGTTGAGCTGAAATGACTCATGAATGAAATCACCGATTGCCCGGGTTTTGGTGAACATCACGGGATTGGGGAAGATAAGGTGGCATATCGCTGTATCAATGCCAAGGTATTTGATTCCTTGAATAAAATGGGTCAAGATGTTGCATGCCAGAAACTATTTAGAGATCAGCAATCAAGCGGTCGCGCCATGGGAAGATCTATAGATGGAAACGGTAATAATTATGATCTATTCACATTCCATAGCTTTCGAAAAGTACTTACAACTTAAAAAAATCGCATTAAGCAACACTTTAGAATCCAGATGAAAGCAACTTCAGTTGCGAGTTTTTCCGTTCTTCACTTCTTGAGATTGCGAACAATAAACATTCAGATTTTTTTGGTCTTCTCGTTACTAAGTAACGAAAATATCGAGGGGCGAAAAGTTGGAAGAAAAGTGTGTGATGTGTTTTCCATTTAAGGGGCAGCTCGATTTTGCAAAACTTTTGGGTACCGGTAATTTGTGCTAATGGAACCAAAAAATGACTGCTAATTGTTCTGACCCCAACATCTTGATAATTATATCTATGCTGAGGATTCTTAACTTAATGTCTTTTAATCGCATCTGGTTTGAACGTATTTCATTGTATTTTTATGAATTATGCATAAGGTACACCGGGGCAAATTGAAACGGTTTTTTCAAAGTTGAAGTTTGAAGTGCTGTAAAAAAATCATCCTTTGATAAATTTTTAATCCGTTTGCGGTGTTTGATAGTTCGGGCCAAAGATTATGCTTAAAAAATAAGCAACCTTACCAAACTTTTTTATAAATATTTTGTATACTGAAAATATTTTTTTATATGCATTGTTTCAACTTGCCCCACATATCGGGGCAAGTTTAAACACTGCGCTATATACAAACATAACTTAACTTTGCCGTATTAAAAAACAAAATATATGTACTCAGTGAGACTCAAGATCCACGAGGTTGTCAAGGTGACTGTACTGCCAGGATTCGCAAAAGAGTCCCATGTAAATTTTTGACGGTTTTTATTTTCTTTAAGAAATTAGCTCAAAATTGTCTCCTGTTTAAGAAAAATTGATAAAATAGTAGGCTTTGTTGTAGAAATTTGAAAATCAAATCCCATTTGTGTTGTCTCATCTTGATATTTACTTTCATAAAAGACACATTCTAGATTTGGATACTCTTTTACACAAAAATAAACTAAAATATGGAACTCTTATGCGAAAAAGGGCAGTATACAACAAAGTCACAAACGTAATTTTCAGGGACCAAATTCTAGAGATCGCACTACGCTGAAAATTTATCACACGCAAAAAAAATCGTGAACCAGCAAAAATACACCGTGATTTAATTCATGGATTCGGGAACACCAGTCACGTTTTCCAGAACGTTCCAGAAAACGTGACTGTGTTCCCGAATCCGTGGCTGTTGTTCACGAACAAATACACCGAGAACTTGTTAGTTCACGAATTCATGAACTCTTTTTTTTGCGTGCAGATTGATTACGTCCTTCTGGTGACCACTCGGAGTTCTTTTCAGGATGGTTCATTAGTTGGTTCACTTGAATTGTGTGCCTAATTAATTCGGTTGTGGCTTCTCCATAAATTCACATTAATTAACCACCGTATGTCTCATAAACTCCTCGACTAGAGAAAGAGGGGACTGCGGAAGTGAACGGTGGAGTTGCTGAAATGTTTACATGCTTTATGATTTATATTTTTGAGTGCCAGTGCTCACTACGAGGAAAAGTTGATTAGGAATCTCAAAACTAGACCATGCAGTTTAACCATGACCGTTTTCATCCTATTTTTTAGTTAAGATTGTAGGAGGGCGTTCATGACAGGATGGGCGGAAATTTATTAAATTTATTTTCAGAAGTTTGGACCTTTTCATAAATTTATGTTCTTCGACTGTATTCTCCATGTTGAATTCTGGAAAAAAAATTACTTTAAATTGCGAGGGTGACGTTTTGAATCGTTGTTTCAACTTGCCCCACACCACGCATTTCTATTTGCCCCGATAGGTTAAAAATGCGGATCAATTTCAAACGACCATATTTCAAAAATTAAAATGGAGTTTTCATTGATTTTTCATAATCATCATGCATATTCAACATTGGATGATTGCCTACCATGCAAATTTGATGAAAAAACTATTCCAAATATCATTTTGAGACCTGTTTCATTGGCACGTCAAATAGTTGGTTTAGATTTTGCAAAGGGTGGAAAATAAACAATGACAGGAATTGCTTCTAGTTGCTGCAATCTTCCGGGAATGGCAGTCAGAAGGTGCGCTTAGGAGAGTTGTTTGTTAAAAAAAAAAACAATCAGGGCATTCGGTCATTTCAGATCTAAATTACAGCTTCTGTTTCAACTTACCCCGCATTTCAACTTGCCCCGGTGTACCTTAAGGTTGTTCAAATCTGCTTTGCAGTTTTTGAATCTCTTTATTGCTGTTTGTGTGATATGCAGAAAGCTTCGAGGGACCGTACTTTCTTCACAATTTTA
Organism: Armigeres subalbatus; assembly: GCF_024139115.2. Taxonomy (NCBI): domain Eukaryota; kingdom Metazoa; phylum Arthropoda; class Insecta; order Diptera; family Culicidae; genus Armigeres; species Armigeres subalbatus. Next base: position 221,082,384 of record NC_085139.1, read on the forward strand.
TGCTAATTGTGTGGTGTTCCTAATTTTTGAGAGCAATTTGAAGGTTGCGAGGCCCGTGCACTAATTACGTAATGGCCAACGGGGAAACGAGGGGGTCGATTATTTTCTCACGCTGCATATAAATAAAAAAAAACCAGATCAATCCACCTAGCGTTGGTGGTGCCTTTCTCGTGCATTAAAAAATGAGAAAAACACATAAGAGAGGTCGAAATAGCACTTTAGGGGGATAGATTTTACTTTTTCCATCAAATCATTTGCATTTGCGGTCATTTGAATGCATTACTGCAATCTACGAAAAAAAATCGTTTTTCAAATTTTTTTTCCCAAGGGGGACCCTTGGCAGAAAAACAATGTTTTTTCAATAACTTTGGAACGCATTGACCGATCGGGCCAATTTCCAATAGGAAACAACTAGACCGCAATTTGCGTCGACTGCAACTTGTTGCGAGCAAATCGAATAATGCTAAGTACCAAAAAGTGTGTCTCACATTTTTGTACACACACATATACATACATACACACATACAGACATCACCTCAATTCGTCGAGCTGAGTCGATTGGTATACAACACTATGGGTCTCCGAGCCTTCTATCAAAAGTTCGGTTTTGGAGTGATCCTATAGCCTTTACGTATACTTTGTATACGAGAAAGGCAAAACATGTTTTGAATGAAAAACGGTGAGTTGGAAAGCTCAGGAAAAACCCTTCGCTTAATAAAGGTAAAAACGAAGATGATTTGTTGATATTGTGGGGTCCATAAAAAAATTAATGCAATCTTCATCATATTGTGAGAGTTCAATAATCTTAATATTTTCATAGACGACTGAGCCTTCCAAATAATAAAGCTAGTTAAACAAATCCTGATATTTGCACTAATTTTTGAGATGTAGTTAGATGTTTGTTTTTTTTTTTTGGAAAAGATGTTTAATTTTGATACACATACCTAGTTAAGTTTGCCATTTTAAGGTGTTTTTATGAGATGTTGCGAAAAAAGATTCGGCTGCCGGTGGGACTTGAACCCACACTATTCCATTAAGTACACGGACGTATTACCAATTATACAACAGCTGCCCTTGCGAGAAATTGTTCCATAACCAGCTAATAACGATGAGATATCAGTCAATTCCCCGTATCTATCGAATCTGCTTTGGCAACATTTCACACCCTGTTCTCTCTACCTCGATTTTTGTAAATTTTTCCTTTGTTTTATAATTGTGGAAATATTTTAAGGATTTTTGAAAAAAAAATTGAGATCCGGAAGGTCTTGTAGAAGTATTGAATGAAGGACACCTGAAAGCCGGATTTTAATGAGATTTCCTGAATAACGCATAGTGACAATCGAATTTTCTCCAATTTTCGGATGTTGCAACTGTATTTTGCATCTATGACCCACCCCAACATGCACACTACTCGCGAAATAGTTGAAACATACGACTGTCGTAGAGCTCACTTCGGTTTTCAACAAGAACTACAATATATTTACTGTGAGAAATTATTAAAAGACAGAAACACCGTCTTCGACCAGAGGTCGTACAGACTGAACACTTAATACCTAGACAACGGACAGGACACATAACACCCAGTGGACCGGTGGAGAATTTTACGATCACGAAAAGTTTCCTCCTTACCGGGGCGGGAATCGAATCGGGCCTAATGAACTCTAATCTTCTCTTATTTATTAAATTCTAGTCCAAAAATGTTCCAGCTTCGTTTAAATCTAACCGTCGCACTGAGGAGTATTTCAACCCAAATCCTGCCCAAAAGTCAAAAACAAAATTTTTAGATGTTTCCATATTATTTATCGTTTTGGAATTCTCAAATAGTGCTACTAATTTAAAAAAAATTCACTTCGGATAATTGAACCCTCCGGATAATCGAGCCATTTTTTTGTTGTCGCTGGAAATTCAACTTTTGCTCAAATAATCTTTATTCTAGTTATATAAAATCTAATAAAATATCCTGTTGGTCCGTTCATGGGCTCTGACTACTTGGCTTGGCGATTTATTTATTACGTTCGTAACGTTTTTTTTTCGGGATACAGTAGCCGTTCGATAACTGCAAAAAAAATACTCTTCAGTTAACGAATGCCGTTCGACAACTGCAACGCATTCTAGACGTCAAACGGTTGTCAATCGACGTCAGATGCAAAAAAAAGTGCATCTAAATGTGCAGCGCAATGCAGCTGTCATTGAGTTTGACACCAGTTTGAAGTTTAGCGGTCGAATTGCAGTTAAATGACTTAATTAAATTAACATTAACGGGAATTTTTTTTTTTTTGGCTCAAAAATCTAATGAACTGTCCCAGGAGATTCTTCCAAGTTTTCGAATTTTCAACAGGAAATGCTCTAAAGTTTTCACCGGAATTTCTTTGAAATTTTCACGGGAAATTGTTTAGAAGTTTGCCTATGCCACCGGGCATGCATGCTTCGATTTTTTTTTCTCATTCGTGAATTTTCCAGAGTTTCCACTAAACAGAATTTCCTTGTGATTGTTTTTAAGTTTCACAAAAACTGTTTCCAACGGAAGTTCAACTGGATTTTTTTCGGAATTTCTTTGGATTTCTACGTGAATTTTTTTATGTTTTCCATTAGTAATTCTGCGGAAATTCTATGAATTTTTTTTCAAAAGACGAAGGGTCGTTCGTTTGAAAATCATTCAGTGGAAAGTCATTTGACCGAATACCACATGGCCGAATAATACGTTAAGCCTAAAGCTATCTAACCGAATTCCATTTGTTCGATACGGAAAACGGTTTGACGGTACGACCAAACTCGACATTTGGCTGAAAAAGCCATATGCTCTAACAGGTCGTTTGGTCGAATAGGCCTTGTCGTCGAAAATTCTATTTGTCCGAAACGGTAGTTTAGCAGGAAGGGCAATTTGGCTGAAAATGTTATTCGGCTGATCCGATTATATGGCGAAAAACGTCGACCTGTTCGGCCTAACGTCATTTTCGATCAAATGAGCTGTCGGAGTAAACGTCTTTTTCGGCCAAATTATCAGTTCGGACGTATGATCTTCACCCGTACGTCGCTTTCAGCCAATGGAATTTTTGGCCAAAACGTTTTCGACCTTATGTCACCTCATCCGTCCAAGCAGCATTTGTGGTCAAATGATTTTTTCCGGCAGCTCCGGCAAACGACACTTTGAGACACGTAAATCTTTGAGATTCCCAAAGGCCAAAGGAAATTAATTTACCGGGGAAATTTCTGGAATTTGCACCTGGTGGGCTTCGTGACCGTGTGGTTAGTGGCGCCAATCGTCTAAGCGTATTTGCAGGCCATGGAGTGTGAGTTTGATTCCCGCCCTAGTAAGGAGAAAACATCGTGAAGCGGAAAACGCTCCGCTGGTTCACTGGGTGCTGTGTGAATGTCCTGTCCGTTGTCAAATGATAAGTGTTAAGTATTCAGTCTGGGCAACCTTTGGTCAAAGACGGTGATCCTGTCTTCCTTTCTTTTAAATTCTACAAAACAGATCTTCCAAATTTTTAAGGAAATTTACTTAGAATTTCAACGGTGCATAGTATTTTCGAGATATCGAAGAAAATTCTTCAAAATTTCCAATGAAAGTTCTTAGTTTTACGAAAAGCTTTTTCGATTTTTCAACGTAAAAATGAATGGAATTTTCAAGAAAAATAGCTTTTTTCACGAGAAATCCTCTGGAGTTTCAATGGGATTGCCATAAACTGTCGGCGGCGACGGCGCACACTTCTAACCACCGTGCGGTCCTCCGGGAAGTCTGGAGGATTCCAAAAAATGAAAACTTCTAAATTTTATCGTTAGGCACCAAGATTTTTCAGATGCACTAGATGTTGTGGCTTATACATGTCGTGACCTTCCGAAAATTCCGGAACATCCATGAAATAAAACCAAAAATAATGAATTTCATCGCATAGCACCATTTGACATTCTTACAACGGAATTTATTTTATTTGATTTATTCAAACTAAGGCCTCTGCAACACAAATCGATCCACCTTGCTCTCTGTTCCCCTGCGGATCCCTATCAGGAACCATTTACACCGGGTTATTGCCCGACATTCTGAGCATGACATTGTGTATGGATCACCTTGAATCACCGAGTGATTCTTTTTTTTTTTTAACTATCATTTATTTGGAAGGCTCATTTTCCGTAAAGCGTTACGGAGCCGTAATCATGTTTTTGAATACATTTTTTCATGATTCTTATACACTAATGTTAGTTTTGGGGAACCGAAAGACTCGCGGTTTGGTCGAGGTTAGGGAATACAATAATACAATAGGAAAGGGAGGGAATTTAGGGTTCTTAATTAATTACAATGCTGATGTTTACACAGTTGAAATCCTTGGCAATGTTTCACATCTGTAACGAGACAAACTTTTTTTGGGAGACAACGATGAGAGGAAGACATACGGGAGGGATTAACGACAGATATTGAGATGTACAACAAGAGGAAGACATTCTTAAGGGATTACGACAGCAAAGGGATGGATGGACGACGATTATAATCTAACATCAGCAACTTTCAAAAATTGGTGGACAAGGGACATGTATTCGAGATCAGATTCTTTTGTAAATGAAAATATTCATTTCATCATTAGGGAAGATCCATTAATTACGTAACGCAAAGATGGCCTATGTCACACTTTTTGTATGAGGTATCTAGAAAATTTGTATGGATTGTCACACTTCAGGAAACCCAACTCCCCCTCTAAGCGTTAAGTAATTTGCGGATGTTCCATAAACACAATGATTTTTCAGTGCCATTTGTTGTTACTATGAATATAGAACTGGTGTTTTAATCCATACATGGACCACTTTTTCAAGTACGATTCGATCTGAAACCTTTTTCATGAGATCCATAATTATTATATTAATAGCTAACTTTTTTCTACCTTTTTACAATAATATGTTTTACAAAATAAAACTTATGATTAGGTTCCAAACCAGTCCAAGCCACAAAATTGTCAGCGTTGGAAAAATTGGAGTTTACTGAATAAGCTCCATAAAAAAAATTCACGCATACTCACGCAATCGGACTTATTTTTATTTTGATATAGTAAAGATTGCTTAACCTTCCTAGTGCATTGGGGTCTATTTTGGCCCAGAGATGATTTAAAAACGTTGTAGCTTTGTAATCAAATGAGATAGGGCGTTGAAATTTTCTGACTTTTCCTAACTTTTGGAAATGAAAATTTTGGGGTGATAACCAGCTATCAGCGACCTCTAGGAGCGCCACAACAAAAAGTGACACATTGTGCATTAGCGGGTCAAAATGACCCAAATTGGATTCGCTCCAAAAAGTTCATTTTCGAACCGATTCTCAATCTTTGCAACCAAATTGAAGGTATGGAATCCACGGATGTTGTTACGGACAGATTTTTGCACTTTGGCCATTCTGGTTCCCAGGAATCGATGTTGCAGGAACATAGATTCTTAGGTCAATTTTTGGCGTGATTTCTTGCCTCTCGAAGGGTGATTTTGGAAATGCTCATTAATTTGTGTAGCAATAATTCTATTAGAATGTAGCCATTGTCCATTTCCATGGATCAACACAATTCCTGGTTATTTCACGGTCCGGTGTCCCTCCGGAAGATCCGGAACATCCGTAGAAGTGGTCAATTCATTGAACTCATCCTAGAAGAGCGCGGTTTTTTCAAAGCTTTTAATTATCGAACGCTGAGTAACAAATGATTGTGGTGACCCATTGTGATAGACCTGAGTGGCCACCGGAGTTCCTTTAGAAGATCCGGAACATCCGTAAAATCAATTCATGGAACTCATCCTAGAAGTGCGCGATTTTTTTTTCAAAGCTTTTCATTATCGTACTTTGAGTAACAAATGATTGTGGTGACCCAATTTGGTGGACCTGGGTGGCCACCGGAAGTCCTCCAGTAGATCCGGAACGTCCGTAAAAATGGCCAATTAATGAAACTTATCATAAAAGGGTGCGGTTTTTTCCAAAGCTTTTCCTTATAGTACTTTGAGTAACAAATGATTGTGGGGACCTATTTTGGTGGACCCGGGCGGCCACCGGAGGTGTTCCAGAAGATCCGGAACGTCCGTAAAAATTGTCATTCCATGGAACTCATCCTAGAAGTGCGCTTTTTTTTCCAAACTTTTCATTATCGTACTTTGAGTAACAAATGATTGTGGTGACTCAATTTGGTGGACCTGGGTGGCCACCGAAAGTCCTCCAGTAGATCCGGAACGTCCGTAAAAATGACCAACTCATGACTTATTATAAAAAAGTGCGGTTTTTTCCAAAGCTTTTCCTCATAGTACTTTGAGTAACAAATTATTGTGGTGACCCATTTTGGTGGACCTGGGTGGCCACCGGAAGTCCTCCAGTAGATCCGGAACGTCCGTAAAAATGGCCAATTCATGAAACTTATCATAAAAGGGTGCGGTTTTCTCCAAAGCTTTTCCTCATAGTACTTTGAGTAACAAATGATTGTGGTGACCCATTTTGGTGGACCTGGGTGGCCACCGGAGGTTCTCCAGTAGATCCGGAACGTCCGTAAAAATGGCCAATTCATGAAACTTATCATAAAAGGGTGCAGTTTTTTCCAAAGCTTTTCCTTATAGTACTTTGAGTAACAAATGATTGTGGGGACCTATTTTGGTGGACCTGGGCGGCCACCGAAGGTGCTCCAGAAGATCCGGAACGTCCGTAAAAATTGTCAATTCATGGAACTCATCCTAGAAGTGCGCTTTTTTTTCCAAAGCTTTTCATTATCGTACTTTGAGTAACAAATGATTGTGGTGACCCAATTTGGTGAACCTGGGTGGCTACCGGAGGTCCTCCAATAGATCCGGAACGTCCGTAAAAATTGCCAATTCATGAAACTTATCATAGAAGGGTGCGGTTTTTTCCAAAGCTTTTCCTCATAGTACTTTCAGTAACAAATGATTGTGGTGACCCATTTTGGTGGACCTGGGTGGCCACCGGAGGTTCTCCAGTAGATCCGGAACGTCCGTAAAAATGGCCAATTCATGAAACTTATCATAGAAGGGTGCGGTTTTTTCCAAAGCTTTTCCTCATAGTACTTTGAGTAACAAATGATTATGGGGGCCTATTTTGGTGGACCTAGGGGCCCTCCTTAGCCATGCGGTAAGACGCGCGGCTACAAAGCAAGACCATGCTGAGGGTGGCTGGGTTCGATTCCCGGTGCCGGTCTAGGCAATTTTCGGATTGGAAATTGTCTCGACTTTCCTGGGCATAAAAGTATCATCGTGTTAGCCTAATGATATACGAATGCAAAAATGGTAACCTGGCTTAGAAACCTCGCAGTTAATAACTGTGGAAGTGCAGAATGAACACTAAGCTGCGAGGCGGCTCTGTCCCAGTGTGGGGATGTAATGCCAATAAGAAGAGGAAGAAGAAGGGTGGCCACAGGAGGTGCTCCAGAAGATCCGGAACGTCCGTAAAAATTGTCAATTCATGGGTTTCGGCTTTGGGACAGTTCGTCGAATGACGTTTAGTTCGACATTTTGTTGAAAGGACATTTGGTCGAAGGAACATTTAGTCGAATGGACATTTTAACGAAAGGACATTTAATCGAAAGAAGATTTAGACATTTATGGTAAAATAATCCATAAGATACATGAATAAACTGGTTGGAGGAATTCAGTGGACATGAGGAATTTCAATCAGCAGCTGAAGAAACGAATAAGGAAGCCAATGAGGATTTTTCATCTGAGCCAACAGAAACTTATGGAGACCTGGTGGATTATTGAAAAATTGAAAACCTTCAGAAGTAGCAAAATATATACTGCCGCTAACCGCAAGTCGAGCACATCTGTATATGGGGCTCCATGTACAGATGTGCTCGACTTGCGGTTAGCGGCAGTATACCCTATTCTATTTTCGGTGGTATAGATTCAATGTAGTCGGTTAGAGGGGTTCACGGAAGTCAATATCTAGTCAAGAATAATATATCACCGTTTTCGTATTATTTATTCTTTTTATCAGCCCATCATTCTTTGGACAATATTGGAAAAATAATTATATGACTTTTAGGAATACCGCAATAAATCATTTATTTTTTAATTGTTATTGGCTTAAGTTTTTTGTTTCAAATATCCATTCTACGGAACGTCATTAGACTGAATGTACCAAGATTATCAATTCGAAAATCCACTTTCGACCAAACGTCATATAACCAAATGTACGAAGATTCTTTCAGAAAACTGATTTCGACTAAATGTCAATTCGACGTAGTGTCCTTTCGACCAAACGTCATTCGATCAAATGTCCTACGTCTCTAGTGGAATAAAAAATCATTTTCGACTAATTGTCCCTTCGATAAAACGTCCATTCGACGTGATGTTGTTTAGACCAAATGTCATTCGACTAAATGTCTTTCAACGAAATGACTTTCGACGAAATTGTATAGATTCATGGAATTCATGCTAGAAGTGCGCGTTTTTTTTCCAAAGCTTTTCATTATCGTACTTTGAGTAACAAATCATTGTGGTGACCCAATTTGGTGAACCTGGGTGGCCACCGGAGGTCCTCCAGTAGATCCGGAACGTCCGTAAAAATGGCCAATTCATAAAACTTATCATAAAAGGGTGCGGTTTTTTCCAAAGCTTTTCATTATCGAACACTGAGTAACAAATGATTATGGTGACCCAGTGTGATGGACCTGAGTGGCCACTGGAGTTCCTCCAGAAGATCTGGAACATCCGTAGAAATGGTCAATTCATAAAACTCACAATGGAATAGCTGAATCACCGAACACTGAGTAATAAATGATTATGATAACCCTTTTTTAAGGACCTGGGTGGCTACCGAGGTCTTCCGGAAGATTTGGAACGTCCGTTAAAGTGGTCAATTCGTGGTGAATGGTGAATATCGATCATGGAAGCAAATTATGCCATACTTGAAAATATTTTCTGGGTTAATGTGATTGTCCTTTCAAAAACAAATAGTGTCATCTTAATTTTTATGAATTGACTATAATTACAGATTTTTTGATCTTGCGGAGTTTCATTCGTGACTACAAACGTTCCTGAGAATGGGTTACAACGATCATCCATTACTCAGGATATGAAAATAGGAAAACTATGATAAGTTTCATGAATTGACCGATTTTACGGATGATCTGAATGTACCTGAAGACATACAGTGGGCAATCCATGCGAAATGGTTACGATCATTGGTTTCTAAAATTAGGAAAATAAAAAGGTTTAGAAGAATAGTGTGCTTCATCTTCTTCTTCTATGGAAAACACGCCATTTCTAAGGTGGGTTTTATGAATTGATGATCTCTTTTACGTGTGATACGGACATTCCGAAGGGCCTTTAGTTGCTACTCACATCCGTGAGAAAAGGTTACGGCAATAATTTCATGTTCAGAGTACGACAAGGAAATTAAAAAAATAGCCTATTCTAGTATGTATTACATAAATTAACCACTTTAACCGATGTTCCGGTAGTCACTCCGACCTCCGGTAGTCACTTTGGTAAATAAGAACGGGTCACGACATTCCTTCGTATCTTGCTCAGAGCTCGATAATAGAAAGATTTTTTTAAAAGTTCGATAATGAAAAGCTTTAGAAAAAACCGTGCTCTTTTATGATAAGTTTCATGCATTGACCATTTTTACGGGCGTTCTGGATCTTCTGGAGCACTTCCGGTGGCCACCCAGATCAACCAAAATAGGTCACCACAATCATTTGCTACTCAAAGTACTATGAGGAAAGGTTTTGGAAAAAAAACGCACTCTTCTATGATGTATTTCATGAATTGACCACTTTACGGACGTCCCGGATCTTCTGAAGGACCTTCGGCCATACAGGTCCATCCAAATGGGTCACCACAATCATTTGTTACTTATAGTTCGATAATGAAAAGCTTTGGAAAAAAAACCGCGCTATTATATGATAAGTTTCATTAATTGACCATTTTTACGGATGTTCCGGATCTTCCGGAAAACTCCGGTGGCCACCCAGTTCCACCAAAATGAGTAACCACAATCATTTGTTACTCAAATTACGATAATCAAAAGTTTTGTGAAAACTGCATTCTTCTAGGATGAGTTCCATGAATTGACCACTTCACCGAATGTTCCGGATCCTCTGGAGGACCTCCGGTGGCCACGCAGGTCCATCACAATGGGTCACCACAATCATTTGTTACTCAGCGTTCGATAATTAAAAGCTTTGAAAAAAAACCGCGCTCTTCTAGGATGAGTTCAATGAATTGACCACTTCTACTGATGTTCCGGATCTTCCGGAGGGACACCGGACCGTGAAATAACCAGGAATTGTGTTGATCCATGGAAATGGACAATGGCTACATTCTAATAGAATTATTGCTACGCAAATTAATGAGCATTTCCAAAATCACCCTTCGAGAGGCAAGAAATCACGCCAAAAATTGACCTAAGAATCTATGTTCCTTCAACATCGATTCCTGGGAACCAGAATGGCCAAAGTGCAAAAATCTGTCCGTAACGACATCCGTGGAATCCATACCTTCAATTTGATTCCAAAAGATTGAGAATCGGTTCGAAAATGAACTTTTGGGAGCGAATTCAATTTGGGGTCATTTTTGACCCGCTAATGCACAATGTGTAACTTTTTTTTAATGCACTAGGAAGGTTAAAAATGCTAGAAAAAAAATCATCGTTTTGAGTGCCAAACCTCACATAAATCATGTCTCGCTTCCAAAGAAGACTTTGATTAACACACCGATGGATAAAAGCATACGCTACGCATTTTTCGGATGTTAAGATTATTAAGAAACATAGCGGTTGATTTGCATTTCGTATTTATTAGACCGGCTTCATTTGATTACAAAACGTCATCCAGGGACTTTAACATGATTCGATGACAAATTTATATTGTTGAAGTAAACAAACAAAGTACATCTTTTCGGAAAATTTAGTAAGTAATAATCAAATGAAATGAAGATTAACATAAGGAAGATCATACTCACTGACGGAGCCAGATGTGGGCCCCACTTGTTGCAAGCACGCTGTAGTTCTCAAAGACAGTGCTCCTGCGCCAAGTGGTGCTCTATCAAAAAACAATAACTGACGCCGCCAGTGGTCATACTTCACTGCTAGATGAATGTGAACTTCACTGTTTCTATTGAATGCTCTTGCAGACAAAATGACAAAAATGATTGACATATTTAATGATTGACATACTTTTGGCCACGCTTTTACACTGCGTACTCCTATATGGTCGTTGGATATCAGAACAGAAATGTATATTTTTTCAAACAAACTTGTAATCAATAATCCAGAATGTTATGAAATGCGAGGAAACAGGTCATTTTGCGAAAGACTGCACGCAAAGACCCAAGTGCATGCTTTGCTCACCAGATGGCGGTAATAACCATCAGACGGGTGGTGGCTACAAATGTCCTGCATATAAGAGGGCGATTGCAGGCCAGCGTTAGTGGAGATAATTAGGATTAATCTGAATCACTGCGAAACCGCACAGGGCAGTCAACAACAGAGCCGTATCAAGTTCTCCCTGATAACGACAACTGGGTGGCTGCTAGAAAGGGATTGGCTGCAATACAAGCTATGGGCAGATTTCCTATCCAAGAAGTAGTGGAGAGTTTATGTGAAGGATTCATGATCGCCAAAATCAACGAAGTACACGAAGAGTACACCCATCGCGATCACCATGCGATTCGCTATTCTATTGGTCAACGAAAGCCTTCAACAAGGACCTCTGTTGAGGCACTTCGACCGGACAACACTTTCGAGAACCCTGATGCAGTCGAACTGATAAGAAGGATGATACCGGCTTGTGATGCCGAAATTCCGCGAAAACTGGAGCCTAGGAGCAATCGGCGTCCAGCCTACTGGTGGAACGAGAGGCTCAGTGCACTACGCGCTGCTTGTCTCAGATCAGGTGGTGGAAACAGAGAGCGAAATTGAAACGGTTAATCACGATTAGCCATTCAGATTGCTACAAAGAGCTATGCCAAGAAGCAGGCGCCAATGCCTGGGGTGACGCGTACCGGGTTGTAATGGCGAAGATCATAGTCCCGTCGACGCCAGCTGAAATGTGCCCAGCAATGCTGAAGGAAATCGTGGAGGGTCTCTTATCGAAACACGATCCGACTACGTGGCTGCCGATAACGTACGGCGAAGAAGAAGTGGAAGCAATTTCCGAGGTTCGGCAAGTGTTCTATGACGAGCTGGTAGAAGGTCCGAAGTGCCTGAAAACGAAAAAAGCCCCCGGTCCAGATGGAATACCAAACGAAGCCTCATGAGTGCCTGTTCGAGGGTAACTTTCCACAAATGTGGAAGACCCAGAAGCTGGAACTGCTGCCATAATCAGGGACACCGCTGGGAAATTGATTAGTGGGGGCAATAGGATATGGGAGAATGGTCTTTAACGCACTCGCAGAGTAAAATGGCTCCACCAAAAATGTGTTAAAAAATCTTTTTTACTACATTTTTTGGGAAAATTTCAATTAATATTCAAAATTATTATCACAGCTGTAACGAAGAGATTGAAACATTTCTTAGTTTTTAATATAATTGGATGATTGGCCGTTTTTTTATTCTTGCTCGGTCGAAGGATGATGGCTTAAAAACGCCAAAAAAAGTAGCTGCTCATGCCATGCCAGAGTTTCCAATTTTAATACGTTATAAACTCAAAAAGGGCTTGTTATTTTGAGTATCAGATTAGTATGATTTGTTTGTAGTCAGGTGTTGTGAATTGTGTGATTGAGTGAATTTTCAGAAGTGTCAGTTTCCACTTTTCTATGTAGTCATAGTGTTGTCTACAGTTAGTACACCCGATCAAAAGTTTGTCCTTCCATTAGGGCAAGCCGTCTGAAGTCAAGACCTTACATGTGGCCATAATGTTGAGGTCCATTCCACAAAAGAAAGCTCTGAAAATACATTTACTATTGGAAGAATCTAGTGTTAATTAGAACATATTTGAGGTTATGGCTTTCAGTCTTCTTATGCTCAAAAACGGGTTTTACGTTTTTATCCGACGTTTCGGTTACATATATTGTATCAGAATAGAAGTGGCGCTAAAAAGTACTACACGATAGTTCCTGGTGCCCGGATAAATTCAAATTTCGCAGCCCCTACCGAAAAATAGAGGGGGCGATTTAACATAAAGTTGTGACAAAACGTTCTATGCTAAGACAATGTAACAATAAAACGGGACTTAGTTAACTCCTTGATAAAGGTACAATATATGTAACCGAAACGTCGGATAAAAACGTAAAACCCGTTTTTGAGCATAAGAAGACTGAAAGCCATAACCTCAAATATCACCATCATAGTCGATCTCTCCTAGAAAGGTTATTAGAACGGTAGTCTATTTTGATTTTCTGTTCCACGGTCCGGTGATCTTCCGTGGCTTCATAGTTTTTTTTTTGCGATAGAAAATTTGCTTCCAACTACTATGCTTCCATTGGAGGCTGCAAAGTTTACGCATCGTTAGTCGTTGTCATTCGATATGGTGTGCACACTATTTGGCCCAATCATTGAACCTGAGCGAGCATTTCACATTTCGCAGTGGGCAACAATCGTTCCGTTTTGATTTATAATCAGCACATTAATTAGTTAGAAGGTTCTTAGAATTCGGAATCGAGCTGCGCTTCCAGATAAGCGCCAATATATCCAATTAATTTTATTATAAAAATTATATGAAACAGTTTATCTCGCAAATTGACTTATACTTTGAACACTATGATTCAAAATACGAACAGCATATTAAGCGATTCAATTTTGATTTCAATGCCTCAATTTTCCTTTTGCAAAAATACGAAAGCATTTCAATCGGAGTCATTGATCAATTATTCTACACGATAAATACAGGGGATGTCCAAAATAACTGGGATAGGCAAATTTTGGGCATAATTAGATGGGTTGTAACTATGTCAATTATTATCCGATTTGGACCATTCAGGAATGCCTGAACTAGAAAATTAATGTAGTTTCACCATATGATGATGGTACTGACCGTGGCCATCGGATACCGGAGATATTCCGGGTTTTTCGAAGGTAGGTTCAGAACCGTAAATTTGTGGTGGGTATTAGGATAAGTTGTGGTTAAAAACAGAATAATATTAGTAACCACAAATAAAGTAGGGCTCTTTCTGATTGGAACCATATGTTGAAATTCGAAATCGGACCAGAATCAAGTGAGATATGGCCATTTGTTTAGAATCGGTGCCAAAAGGGAGTTTTAAAAGGGACCAGGCCACAAATTCATTTGAATCCAGCTTTTTGACCGATCTTCCATTATAATTACATTCCAGAAGTGTTCTGTCACGTTAAGAATGAAAAACCAATCAAAAAGACGGATTCTGAAGTCGCTGGGGTGCCCCCGGGGAACTCGTAGAGGGGACACTTCACTTTTGGCACCAAAGCTAGCCATTCGACGGTTCGTTTTTCATGGTTTTCTATCAGGAAGCGAGGTATGAATATAAAATGGACCATTGACGGCTCTGACCGCTTCCGGGACCTACGGATTGTCCCCGGGGAACCTGTAGAAGGGGACATTTCAGTTTTGGCACCAAAGCTAGTCATTCGACGGTTCGTTTTTCATGGTTTTCTATCAGGAAGTGAGGTATGAGTATAAAATGGACCATTGACGGCTTTGACCGCTTCCGGGACCTACGGATTGTCCCCGGGGAACCCGTAGAGGGGACATTTCCGTTTTGGCACCAAAGCTAGTCATTCGACGGTTCGTTTTTCATGGTTTCTATCAGGACGTGAGGTATGTTATACTCATAGGAAGTGAGGTATGAGTATAAAATGGACCATTGACGGCTGTGACCGCTCCCGGGACCTACAGATTTGCCCCCGGGGAACCTGTCGAAGAGGACATTTCAGTTTTGGCACCAAAGCTAGTCATTCGACGGTTCGTTTTTCATGGTTTCTATCAGGAAGTGAGGTATGAGTATAAAATGGACCATTGACGCCTTTGACCACTTCCGGGACCTACGGATTGTCCCCGGGGAACCCGTAGAGGGGACATTTCAGTTTTAGCACCAAAGCTAGTCATTCGACGGTTCGTTTTTCATGGTTTTCTATCAGAAAGCGAGGTATGAGTATAAAATGGACAATCGACGGCTTTGACCGCTTCCGGGACCTACGGATTGTCTCCGGGGAACCCGTAGAATGGGACATTTCAGTTTTAGCACCAAACCTAGTCATTCAACGGTTCGTTCTTTATGGTTTTCGATCAGGAAGCGAGCTATGATTATAAAATTAACCATTGATGACTCTGACCGCTTCCGGGACCTACGGATTGCCCCCCGGGGAACCTGCAGAAGGGGACATTTCAGTTTTAGCACTAAAGCTAGTCATTCGACGACTCGTTCCTCATGGTTTTCGATCGGGAAGCGAGGTATGAATATAAAATTGACCAATGACGATTCTGACCGCTTCCGGGACCTCTGGATTACCAGGAGAACCTTTAAAAAGGGTCTTTCCGGATTTAGCGTCAAAACTAGTCAAACGATGGATCTTTTCAAATAGTTTTCTATCAGGAAGCGAGGTAAGATTATAAAATGAATTATTAACAACTTTGTCCGCTTTCAGGACTTACGGATTGTTTCCGGGGAACCTGTAGAAGGGGGCATTTCACATTATGCGCCTGAGTCAAGGGACATTTCAGTTTTAGTGCAAAAAGAAGTCATTCGACGTCTAGAAGTCATTCGAAAACCATAAAAAACGAACCGTCGAATGGCTAGCTTTGGTACCAAACCTGAAATGTCCTCTTCTACGGTTTCCCCGGGGACAATCCGTAGATCCCGGAAGCGGTCAAAGCCGTCAATGGTTCATTTTATATTCATACCTCGCTTCCTGATAGAAAACCATGAAAAATGAACCGTCGAATGACTAGCTTTGGTGCCAAAACTGAAATGTCCCCTCTACGGGTTCCAAATGTGCCAAAACTGGAATGTCCCCTTCCAAGGATGTTAACGATCATTCAGTAATTTGCGTTCGATCATTTAGTAGTTTGTCAATAACACATTCCAGAAGCTGAATTTCAAAATATGTTGTATGGTGGACTTCTAGTACCAAGGTTTTTCTACAACTCTGCCTAATGGTTCGTTGTTTGAATTCCACTAGTAACGAAGTTATACCCGAGTAGACGAAAATAGCTCATTAATATCAAATGTTGATAAGATAGCAAAATGAGATATTGACATGATTGATATAAGAGATAAGGGATCAGACGACAATATCAATATTTTGCACTAAAATATCATGAGGAGATCAAGTTGTGCTATTTGTAATAAGTGATCAATATCATGTGCCATTAGTTTGTTCTTATCCATAGCATATCTTGATGTTCAAATGATATTTCGGTGCAAATTTTTGATATTGTTGCCAGTTCTTTTATCTCTTATATCAATCAAAACCATAACATGTTTAGATATTCTGTTCATGACTTCTGCCCGGGTAGCTATAGTTTCAGTAACTTAGACTAAATGATAACAAAATTACAATCATTTAGTTTAAGTTACTGAAACTAGCGCTCTAACTCCGTTATTAGTTGAATTATAATAACGAACCATTAGGCAAAGTTGTAGAAAAACCTTGGTACTAGAAGTCCACCATACAACATATTTTGAAATTCAGCTTCTGGAATGTGTTATTGACAAACTACTAAATGATCAAACGCAAATTACTGAATGATCGTTAACATCCTTGTCCCCTTCTACAGTTTCCCCGGGGACAGTCCGTAGATCCCGGAAGCGGTCAAAGGCGTCAATGGTCCATTTTATACTCATACCTCACTTCCTGATAGAAAACCATGAATAACGAATCGTCGAATGACTAGTTTTGGTGCCAAAACTGAAATGTCCCCTCTACGGGTTCCCCGGGAACAATCCGTAGGTCCCGGAAGCGGTCAAAGCCGTAAATGGTCCATTTTATATTCATACCTAACTTCCTGATAGAAAACCATGAAAAACGAACCGTCGAATGGCTAGCTTTGGTGCCAAAACTGGAATGTCCCCTTCTACAGGTTCCCCGGGGACAATGCGTAGATCCCGCAAGCGGTCAGAGCCGTCAATGGTCCATTTTATATTCATACCTCGCTTCCTGATAGAAAACCATGAAAAACGAACCGTCGAATGGCTAGCTTTGGTGCCAAAACTGAAGTGTCCCCTCTACGGGCTCCCCGGGGACAATCCGTAGGTCCCGGAAGCAGTCAAAGGCATTAATTGTCCATTTTATACTCATACCTCCCTTTCTGATAGAAAACCATGAAAAACGAACCGTCGAATGGCAAGCTTTGGTGCCAAAACTGGAATGTCCTCTTCTACAGGTTCCCCGGGGACAATCCGTAGATCCCGGAAGCGGTCAGAGCCGTCAATGGTCCATTTTATATTCATACCTCGCTTCCTGATAGAAAACCATGAAAAACGAACCGTCGAATGACTAGTTTTGGTGCCAAAACTGAAGTGTCCCCTCTACGGGTTCCCCGGGGGCACCCCAGCGACTTCAGAATCCGTCTTTTTGATTGGTTTTTCATTCTTAACGTGACAGAACACTTCTGGAATGTAATTATAATGGAAGATCGGTCAAAAAGCTGGATTCAAATGAATTTGTGGCAGGGTCCCTTTTAAAACTCCCTTCTGGCACCGATTCTAAACAAATGGCCATATCTCACTTGATTCTGGTCCGATTTCGAATTTCAACATATGGTTCCAATCAGAAAGAGCCCTACTTTATTTGTGGTTACTAATATTATTCTGTTTTCAACCACAACTTATCCTAATACCCACCACAAATTTACGGTTCTGAACCTACCTTCGAAAAACCCGGAATATCTCCGGTATCTGATGGCCACGGTCAGTACCATCAACATATGGTGAAACTACATTAATTTTTTAGTTCAGCCATTCCTGAATTGTCCAAATCGGATAATAATTGACATAGTTACAACCCATCTAATTATGCCCAAAATTTGCCTATACCAGGTATTTTGGACATACCCTGTACCTGTATTGCATTTACTTATTTTACATCGTACCCTTAAACATGACGTGATCGAATATCATTGTGAAGGTTTCAGTCCTTTACGTGTTTGATGGAAACCGGGAGAAAATCTAATATCGTAAAGCACCACGTAAAAGGTCACGGGGAATTCATCATCATACATGATCAATACTGCGATTAACCTATGCGACGATTAACTATACCGTAATTGAGCTAAATCCGTACATATTGTATACTTGTAATAATCTCTCAAATCTAATGTAAATAACACGTCTAATATTCGTTCGGGATGTAACAATATAGGTAATAAACCATAATCTTTCTCTATGGTTTATTACCTCCATTGATGTATTTTGCCTTGCAACAAAATGACAACTTTCGTGATCATTTTCCATGGCTGTCAAAGACGTGTAAAAATTATCCGTATTACGATTAGCACGTTCTATCAAAGTATCCACAGCCAGAATATACCACGTGGTGGCCACGTGGTTTACAAAAACTTCAAAGTAGCTTTTTTTCTGGATATAATATTCTTTTTTACTATCTGGTGCGTATTTTTCGTTGCGACTAAAAATAAGTGGAGGAGTACATTTTTTTATGAGCGGTACAATATCACTTTCACGACACAAACGGTACGACCTTGATCAAATATTGAAAAAAAAAAATCAATACCCACGGAATGAAAATTGAACGAAACTCACCTGGAGTAGCAGTCCATGGAGCTTAAATTCGTTGTTGAATTCCGATTATTGAACGCTTTTTACGTAAAATAGGTATAGACACTTTTGACTTTTCAAAAGATATATTTGAAATATGTTTGTTTATAAGTAATTTTTGATTCAAGGCCTACTTTCCATTTCAATTGTCCGCCAAAAATTAAAAATCGGATAAAAATTGATTACATTGAATCTCATTCAATTTAGTCATTCAACATGGACAGTGGACGGATTTCGGCCCCACACGGTAATGGATGTAAAATGTAAACCGACGACATTAGCGTTCCGCTGAGAATGCGGCGAACAATGCATTAATCACGAGATACTTTTCTGCGCACCTGGGATGAGACAATCTATCTAACTATGTCTCAGTCTCTCAGGTAACGCTCAATGGCGTTCATTTTGAAAGTAAATATTACTCGCCTGACTGGATTACCAGGTTAATTATAGAGGGAAATCCTCCCCGAAGTCTAGCTAGCCAGTGACGAATGATGATGATGACCAGACGGATACGTGCGTGCGTGCGCTAATTCCGGAGTTTTGTGCGGTGCGTCACTCTGAAACGCAACGCAACATTTGATCGCGCTGGAGATGCATTTAACGAGCAATTAATGACAGGACAAATTGTCCGTCGAGGTCGCAGTAACTTTTCCATATTATTGCACAACTCGTACGGTAATTAAGATGCGGTTCAAGCGGTGCTGAAATTAGTTTTCCCTCATATATATTCTGTCCTGTCAAATACATATTCTAATTTATCAGGAGAGTATTTTCATTTGGATGATGGCATTAATTTCCGTTTCCCAGGAACTAATCAAAAAGATTCATGGTCAGATTTGCAGTCTTCTGAAAAACACGAGGTCGAAATGAATGAGACATTAGTCGCCCGATAAATGATGTAACAGTTTATTGAATGGAAGTGTGCTCATCCCACCTGCAACCCCATCCACAAACCGTTTAATACCCATTTATTGTGCAATCATCGATGGAAACTAACCATCCGCGTTGTCGTCGCCGTTTGTTCGGTTAGTTCTCACTTTCCGCGAACCCAAAACGCCCACATGTCATTTGTATGGCCATTGTGATTCATACGGCGTGGCGTCGTCGATCGATCGCCGTGAGTCGGACCCCCAGGTTTAAATGCGGAATTGAACGGCTTCAAAAACGAGTTTTAGGCGTCATCATCAGACAGACATAGACATGTAATCGATTACGCCGGATGATGAGGGTCAATTTTAGGCGAGTGCACTTGAGCAGTTTCAGCAAATTAGGTAAAGTATGTTTACATGCAGCTAATTTTCGGGTACTTTTCGTGGCAAAGCGAGCGAACGGGGAAGAGTACTCACATTATTATGGATAATTAGCCACCATTGCGTGATGTCTGGTGTGACGAATGGTAGTTGTAATGTAATAGGTACTATTCAATGGGAGTGAATAGTGTATAATTTTATTAATTACGAACCCGGCGGTTACACGATTTTACTCGATTGTTAGTTTTGTCTCGGTTATGAGCTATGGGCATTGACCTACATATCAACTGTGAGGCATTTCGATCGTATATTTCGGTATATTTAAGAAAAATAGAAAAATCCCTGATTAATCCACCTAGCGGTGATGGTGCCTTTCTCGTGTAAATAAAAAGTTATATTTTGTCCATAACTTCCGAGCCTATGGTCCGATCTAGCCAATTTACGATAGAAAACAATGGGATATAATGCTGCGTCGAATGCAACTTGTTGCAAGTAAATCGGTTGGAGATAAGTGAAAAATGTATGACAATTTTTTACTCGATTTTTCTAAAAAATAGGTGGTATTTTGGCCATAACTTCCGAGCCCATGATCCGATCTGCCCAATTTTCAATAGGAAACAATGGGACGGAATTCTGCGTCGAATGCAACTCGGTTAAGGATAAATGGCTGAAAAATTAGTTACACTTTTGCCACATTTTTTGAGTGGGTGCGCGCACACACACACACAGGGCTGCGAAATGGTGAGTTGACGTCTGGGAAGGAGCGACCTATACAGCTCTGATCCTCACAAGTTCCAATCTCACGCTTCCACGGGTCTTCCGATGACAATCGACCGCCTGCTAAGGGTTTTATACTTGTAGAAACGATACCACTGAGGTATCGATACTTTTACTTTGAAGTAGTATCGTATAAAAGTATCGATACTTCTAAATATCGAATTAAAAGTATCGATACCTACTCGTATCATATGAGTACTCATATATTTGAAGTAAAATTCGAAAACGATTGTCAAGTAGTTATTCATGATATATGCTGAATGGAACATTTCATTACTTTTTGTTCTTTGGTGTTCTTTTGTTGTTCGTCACTTATCTCGAGAGTTTATTAAAAGCTGTTGAACTTTATTTCACGTGAAACTCTTAATATGTAAACCAATTGCATCTTTTGATCATTAAATGCATTTTTCTGTATTTTTAATTCATGTTCCTAAAGATGCGAATCTCTCTGATGCTTCTTCAATGGGATAGGACCTTTGCAGCACAGCTTCAAATATTAGTTCAAAGCCGAGATTAACCGAGACCTTTAAGCCATTTACTATCGAGTTTGCGGAAATTTCAAACCAATATAGGATTGAGTAATGTGACCAGTTATTTCTTGGATAAATCGTGAACAATTTTTGCATTATTTCTTTTTAAAGCTTTATATATTGAGCAATATTGTTATGAGTAATTATTTTAGTAATTATAATAATTTATTCAAAATTTAATCAAATCGTTTCAAATGAATTTTGTGTTCTGTCAATATTCAACCAGTATGATGCCAACTAATCGAATTCTTAGAAACGATTATTTTGAGTTTTCTTAATATTTTCAAAATAAATGTTTTTCAATCTTCTCGTGGCCATGCAATTTGCGGCGCCGGTCGTCTGAGCGTATGATATAGTATGTGTATGTATCAAGTGCTTCAGGCGTTTTCCTGATTTTAAAGATTTTTTAGATCTTTACAGATCTATGGATGCTTAAGATTTTACACATTTTCTGATATCCAGATTTTCAGATCCTAGAAGTGACTTAGAGCCTTCCGATTCAGATCATAGTCATGACCTAAACTTTTCAGAATATTTTGACATATTTTTAATTCCGTACATCATACTAATTTTCAATATTCCCACTTTCTCCAGACCCTTAAGGTTATTCAAATGCTTTTAAATTCCTAGGATTTTCTACGGCTTCCATAGTCTCTCGAATTAACTGTCTGGGACTGTCCCGCATAATACGAGACGTATGGTCACTTAAGGATTGAGGATAGGCCATATTTACATTCCTCAATTTTAAGTGAATCATTAGAAATCTATTAGATAAATCTTAGTATACTTTTATAAATTACACTAATAATATTACGCAATTAGCCCAAGTAAGTGTTGAACGGCAAAAATGAATCCTTTTTATTTGAATTAAATACTAAAACATAGAAAATTATTTCGAAGAAAATACGAATATTTCTATTAAGGTTTATTGAATTTAATAGACTTTAAATCGAGTACTCGATTGATTCAAGTACTTCTATTCGATACTTACTTGGTATCGGATATCAAAGTATCGATTCCAAAAGTACTTGGTATAGAATCGAGTATTTACTCGTATTG
This sequence comes from Armigeres subalbatus, assembly GCF_024139115.2. Lineage (NCBI taxonomy): Eukaryota > Metazoa > Arthropoda > Insecta > Diptera > Culicidae > Armigeres > Armigeres subalbatus. The sequence continues at coordinate 221,104,651 of NC_085139.1, forward strand.
ACTAGTATCGATTCATCCCTAGCTGGTAGTGCAGCCTGGGCACTGTTGTCCTTCTGACATCAGCTAGAGTGAGGGGTTGCGACTAAGAGGACCATCATCCCTAACCCCTAATCCCAAGGCGTTAAGCGACCCGTGCCGAGGGGATGCATGGTTAGGGGGGGTGAAATAATGAGCTAGGCCTTTAACGGAGCCTGTGGGGTACCTGGGCACCCTCCACAATAATTGTCCCTTACCGCGTCATGCTGGGCTCTGACGTGGTGGACCTCTTTTCCCGAGCAACTCGTGGGATCAAAATGGAAAACCAAGTCAATTCTTCAATTAGTGATAGTAGTGTAGGCGACAACCCCTTCGTAAGAGGTGGGAGGTCAGAAGCAATAGTCGGCAGCTCGGTGTGCAGCGCTAGCGTGGGTCACTTAACCTTCTCCCCGGCTACGCCGGTAGTAGTTATGGACGGCCCATGGCTTGTGAGGGCGATCAACCTCAAAAGCGATGGGCTTTCGGCCTTTGAGGTGGCGACGGAACAGCTGGACGCCATCATCGATTTTGCGTCATCGAAGCATAATATCAGTAAGGACCTCTGAAACTCTGCTGAAACTTCGAAAGTCGATGTTGGACGCCAAGCTGGAGAGGGCGGTCGGGACGGCCAAGTGCAAACCCGTGAAATCCGCGGAGTCGAGGTCTACCCAGACTGAGGCCCAAGGATTCGCGGATTCGGGCAAGGTCGAATCGACCGAGGGCGTGCCAGCGAAGACGGTGGTGCCAAAGTCTACCCAGACTGAGGCTCAAGTATTCGCGGGCACGTCGGGGGTGACTGCTCCAACGGAGCAGACACAAAAACAGGGGAGACAGTCTCCAGGGGATGAGCTCCCTGGGGGCCGCTCCAAAACGCGGAGGGTTACTACCCCGAACAAGGGTAGTGGGGCTGGGAAGCTGAACCCCGGCCAGGTACCTCCAAAACCGGGGGAGGAAGGACCTGGAAAGGTCCATCGACCCAGGAAAGACGGTGGTAAGGGGTTACGCCAGGCTGAGAGCTCTCAGCCGCACCATACCAGGGAAATAGAGGAGGATGACGCCTCCTGGACCTTGGTCAAGAACAAGAGGGTAGGCGCCAATTGCTCCAGGGGCGATGCCCTAGTTACGACGGAGGTGAATCTAAGGGTTAAAGACCTGGACGAGATCACCGAAGTCGACAGTGTGAAGTGGAAACGCCCACCGCAGCCGTTAGGCTACGAAAAGGTCCGGTAGGGACGCAGGTAGCATTAGTTCGGCTATCTGCAGCGGACGCCTCCAAGGTAGTCAAGTTAGGGAGCGTCAAGGTGGTATGGTCGGTGTGCCCTGTGGACATATACGAGCAACCCGAAGTTTACTCCAAGTGCCTGGAACCGGGACACAAGCAATGGGAGCGGAGTCTTCTTCTGCAGCTGCTATGCGCCTCCTCGATGGTCGATCGAGCAGTTCGGTCGAGTGCTAGATTGTTTGACGGCTAACTTGATGGGGCGTAGGCCGGTGGTGATAGCGGGGGACTTCAACGCTTGGGCCGTGGAATGGGGAAGCCGTTCCACGAATCAACGGGGGTAGATCCTGCTGGAATCACTGGCCATGTTGGATGTGGGCTTGGCCATTATCGGTACCAAAAGTACCTACAGCTGGAACGGGCCGAGTCGATTATTGACGTTACGTTCTGGAACCCTGGCCAAACGATTAGTTCAAACTGGAGGGTAGATGATGGCTACACTCACAGCGACCACCTGACGGTTCGCTACAGTATCGACTATACGACTAGCATTCAGTGGACGGAAGAAGGGGCGAGGCCTCGTATGTGGAAGACATCGTACTTCGACGACGAGGTATTTAAGGAAGCGCTCCGTCGCGAGCACAATACTCTCGCGTGCATGCGATGCCACCATGCCTAGGAAAGTCCACCCTAAGAATGGGAGGCCACCGGCTTACTGGTGGACTCAAGCAATTGCGAACCTGCGCCGCGCCTGCCTACGGGCAAGGAGGCGAATGCAGCGAGCACGCACAGAAGAGGAGCGTGTTGAACCACGGGTCTCGTTCGTGGCTGCTAGAGCCGCTCTGAAGACTGAGATTAGATCAAGCAAAAAAGCCTGTTTCGAGGGCCTGTGTCAAAGTGCCAACGCGAATCCATGACGCCTATAGGGTCGTAATGGTCAAGACACGTGGGGCGATGTCCTCTACAGAGCGGTCTCCAGAGATGCTGGAGTGGATCATCGCGGGGCTCTTCCCACGTCACGACCCAAGCCCCTGGCCTCCCTTTGTGGAGCTGCCAGGGGCCAGGGTGGCCGACGAGGGAAGAGTAACTGTGGCGGAACTTGCGGGGATTGCACAGTCCCTTGGTGTATGTAAGGCGCCAGTACCGGATGGTATTCCGAACCTGGCCATCAAAGCGGCCATTGCTGAGGTTCCCGAGATGTTCAGATCTGTCATGCAGAGATGCCTGGACGAGGGAGTCTTTCCTGAAGCATGGAAAAGGCAGAGCTTGGTCCTATTGCCAAAGGCGGGAAAACCATCGGGGGATCCGTCGGCATATAGACCAATATGCCTGCTTGATACGGCGGGGAAGGTGCTCGAGAAGATCTTCCTCAACAGGTTGTTGAAACGCACGGAGGGTGTGGATGGTCTATCGAGTAACCAGTTTGGCTTCCGCAAGGGTAAGTCGACCGTAGACGCTATCTTGTCGGTTACCAAATCCGCGGAGATAGCTATCCAGCCAGAGGAGGGGAGTTCGCTATTGTGCAGTAGTGACTCTCGACGTGAGAAATGCATTCAATAGTGTCAGTTGGGCAGCTATTGCAGATGCGCTCCTGCGTCTTGGAATTCCCGCGTACCTGTACAAGATTCTCGGAAGCTACTTCCAGAATCGAGTACTGATATACGACACGGAGGCGGGTCGGAAGTGCGTTGACATAACCTCAGGGGTTCCGCAAGGTTCCATACTGGGTCCGGTGTTATGGAACGTCATGTACGACGGTGTCTTGAGGTTGAAGTTCTCGGTGGGCGTGGTAATCGTCGGCTTCGTTGACGATATTACGCTGGAGGTCTACGGCGAATCGATCGAAGAGGTTGTAAGAAACTCCTGTAGCATCCTTACGCCCGTGGAGCGGACGTTCAAACGTCCCACACTAGCTCACCTTGTAAGGGGGGGGGGTTATCTCAGGGTCGGACTACTACACCTGCTTAGGGGGCACACGATCAACGTCACTGAAGCGGACAACCACAAAGAGCCAGAAAATCTCATGCACGTCAAGGCTAGTGGTTTAATAAATGAAATTACCAAGAGAAATACATTTTACTGTTTTGCCTTTCTCGTACAACAAAGTTGTACCAGAAGGCTATAATTTCACTCCAAAAGTGTGTATGTGTGTAGCCCATAAATATTTTTTTTGTTAAACGCGTTTCATATAGAAGGGCTTGACATATTCGAGTGCAACTGGTTTCATTCGACGGAACAAATTTCCTAGTTGGACACTATTGTTTTTATTTTTTAATAAATCAAGCAGTTTGGATTATATTTTTATTTTTTAATCAACAAAAACACGAATGCACATTGAATCATTAATCATTTTAGCCGTGGCGCAACCCAGGGTAACCCACGGTAAGTAATTTTTAAGCAACGTACTAGAATTGAACCAAATCTTTTCATTTGCTTAGGTTAATGTTAGTTCATAGTTAGTTTCGTTGCGGCCGTTTGTAGTTTGGAGGAGATCTCATGACTTACATTTCTTGACAGGTGCTCGCCGGGTAAGGGGGTTTGGGTTCCTCTGGTTCAGGCATTCCGTTCCACGAAGGTTCTGGTCTGCACCCGATCGGCTTGACTGTAGAACTTGGTAGCTTGCGTAAGCTCCTAGCCAGGAACGATGTGTCCTATCCGGCGAAGTCGTGTGGCGGTTTTCCGACGTCTTGCTCAACCGTGACCTTCCAGTCGTAGGCCAAGAGGAGGGCCGACGGTATTCCGTCGCGTTGAACGTGACCAGCCAGATGGACACGTGGTCGTGGGTGTGTAGGTCACTCGGGGTGGGGTTTGCTTTCTCTAGCCGAGAGAATGACCAAGGGTTGTCACTGCGCCGGTTCTCGACCACCTACCGTCACCGCACCAACCGAGAAAAATGGGACCTTGGAGAGTACTAGGCTCCTGGGGGTCGAAACGGGTTGCTTGGAGGTTTTCGTGTGGGTGAGCGCGTGTCACCGTCGGCAAAGGGGATTGGCGTTTACTCCGCAAGGAACAGATTGTGGTTTTCGCAGCGCCAACCGAAAAAACGATGGCATAGAGCCGCGGAAGCGAGAGGTCACGATTTGTGGGCTGGTTCTCCTCCCGTTGGAGTGATCGCACTTGTCGTCAGTTCCCTAGGGCACTCGGTGCCGTAGGCACAGACTGAAAACCACGCGAATGGGCACGGCGTCTTCGCAGCACAAAGCTAACTCGCGATTACCGGGAACACCAACGTTTTTTCGCTGAGGACACTTGCTGTCAGGCTTCTCTTTTGGGTTGCACTCGGAGCCGCGATTCCTGGGGAAACTTTCCTTACTCCTTTTTCCAAAAAAACGTCCTTCCTCTTAAACGGTCAAACCCAAAAAGCCTCGTTCTCTTCCGCCTTTTAGTTTTCCTCTCCTTCTCCTCTTTTTCCTCGCCCCGGATATCTCGCTGACGTCTCAAGTTCGCCCGCTGGATCAGGGCTGCGGTAGCGTTAGTCGTTTACACTCTGAAGACGGAATACACAGATAGTCGGCAATTTACCTATGTGTTCCGCGTTTGGGTACTTCATGCATAGTCTCACATCCGGGGATTTTAGTATTTAAAAAAAAAACTAAGATACGTCAGTGGGCTTATTGTTGGCTTATTCGGTAACAAGGTGGAGTTGACTGCAGCCCACTCGATCGCAATTGTGGAGGAGTGGATGAGTTCCAGGAAGTTAGAACTGGCTCACCACAAGACTGAGGTGGTTGTTGTTAACAACCGAAAGTCGGAGCAACAAGCGGTGATAATGGCAGGCAACTACGCGGTCACCTCTGAACGCTCCATCAAACTCTTGGGGGTAATGATCGACGATAAGCTCACCTTTGGTAGCCACGTCAATTACGCCTGCAAGCGTGCCTCCACAGCTATAGTGGCATTGTCCCGGATGATGTCCAATAGCTCTGCGATTTATGCCAGCAAGCGCAAGCTTCTGGCTAGCGTAGCTCTGTCCATACTGAGGTATGGGGGCCAGCTTGGGGCACGGCCTTGCGTATTAACTGCTACAGAACGAAGTTAGAAAGTACGTATAGGCTCATGTGCCTAAGAGTTGCGAGCGCGTACCGTGTCGTACGAAGCACTTTGCGCCATCATCGGTATGATGCCTATTGACATCGTTATCGATGAAGACATAGAGTGCTTCGAAATGCGCGGCACGAGAGGCATCCGTAGGACTGTCAGGTTGGCCTCAATCGTCAAATGGCAGCGTTCGTGGGACAGTTCCACTAAGGGTAGATGGACACATAGGTTGATACCGGAGATAGGTACGTGGGTCAAGAGGCGCCATGGGGAAATCACTTTCCACCTGACCCAGGTCCTTACAGGCCATGGTTGCTTCAGACAGTACCTACACCGGTTCGGATACTCGGCCTCGCCCGAGTGTCCGGTGTGCGCAGGTTTAGAGGAAATGGCGGAATACGTGTTGTTCGTGTGCCCGCGTTTTCGCACAATGCGTGACCACATGTGGTCTGGACACTACCCCGGACAACCTAGTCCGGAGGATGTGTAAAGATCAAGTTGGCTGGAACGCCGTTTTATCTAATCGTCTCGGAGCTACACAGAAGGTGGCGCGTGGACTCGAGGAATGGAATAGTTCAGGCGCAAATAAGAGGTGGTCCAAGGGTTCGGAGTCGGCTTCATGGGACAGACCGGTGCCCTGTGGTCGAACTCGATCCTTTTATCGAAAAAGTGGCCGCGCGAAGAACAACATGGTATCGTCGCTTTCGCGGCGTCGGTCAACCGGGCGGGTTCCGAGCCCGAGGACGGAGCCTCGTCAAGGCTGGGGCATCCGTAGGCACCGCGTCGGCAAGTCCCTCGGTTTGTTGGCGAATAGGCCCTATCGCAGAAAGGTCAATTTGGGGTGCACGCGGCATCATCATTCTTGATACCAGTCGTGCAGAGGGAAGCAGGCGCGAAGTCGACCCTTCCCACCTTCCGAGGACATAGGGCGTGGTAAGGCCACCTGGAAAGCCGGCAATGCGCTGGCACGATACCATGGTGTTCTTCTAAAAAAAGCGAGTAACGATGTTCGATGCTGCAATGACACGCAGCTAACCTCGAGGGTGCGTTGTGCACTGGCCCCCCTTTGAAGCATTACTTTCTGGTTGTACGAAGGGACGATGGGCTTGGCGACAATGGAAACGATTTAGCGGGTCGGGGATGTAGTCCTGCCTGCCTCGTTTGCTGTTGGAGGTGGCCCCTATCCCCGGACTTCCTGGACAATCCAGGATGTCAGTTGAGCAGATTCCCCCTCCATTGCTTAGGAAGAAAAAAAACACATACACACACACACACACACACACAAAATACGCCTAAAAAATACTAATCTTACGGGCATTTATCCTTAACCGATTTATTGCAACAAGTTTCATTCGATGGTTCTGTACCATTGCTTTGTACAGACAATGATCTAGATTGCACCACAATCTTAAAAATTAAAGCCAAAATATTACTTTTCAAACTTCAAACTGCGTTTTAGAAACTCACTCATTTTTTGAGCATGATAAAATAGAGATCAGAGTAGGCGGAATATTTTTACGAATATTTAAAAAAAATGAATTCGCTACTAGTAAAATCTAAATAGATTATCAAATGTTATCGACAAACACAGATTGAAGATTTTCTCAAGTCACGCTCCCTTAACAGATGAGTGTTCCATTAAGGAGTGGCATAGCAACTTCAATGTTCATGGAAATTTAGTGAGCCTTTTCCAATTACGTTAACTTATCTTAAAATTTTCGAGTAATATTATTCATAACTCTTGTTGAAATATAATTCTGTGGATATAGTTAAAATCTTGAATTATAATTCCCACTGTGACTTGTTCAGTATTCATATTGATAGCCACCGAAAATTTACAAAAAAAAAAAAACAAATGTCGGCTCCTTGGATGATAGAATTTTAAAACCGATTGTAGGAAAATTGGACATAAAACAGTGTAAGGAATTCTTAATAGAATTTTTTAGAAACAATTTAGAGTGTGAGTCGTAAAAGATGACAAGCTCTGCTTGAAACAGAGCGGCTCAAAATATTGACGGTTTCGAATGCTGAGCACCACTACTCTAGTCTCTCAGCTCTAGTCTATCGAGTTCGCATCATTATCAGATAGCCAGTAAATGGCGCAAATGTAAAACTGCTTATATTCAAGCCAATAGTGGATGCAAAGCACAGGTGTTATGCAAGATCTGCCCTTGAGAGATTATGGATGAGCCCGCGAGGTATGATGCATGAAGCATGGACCAATGACGAAGATGGAAAAGTAAAGTCATGAAAGTAACAATACTTGAAATTTCAAGGCCAAATGATACTCATCTTACAAGACAAGTGTGAAATATAAAATGCTTATTTATCGACACCATAAGTGAACGTTCGAATCATATTTACTGAGGTAACTTTTTTCCCATCTGTTTTGATTTCCATGTTCGCCGTTTGATCGATCACCGCGCGCTTCCTAATGATAGGGCCTCCAAAACACGTGCAAATCTTGACGGCGGCAGCGGTCGAGAAGAGGCACCAGGAAAAGAAGAAAAAAGTCACACCGGACAGCGAGCGAGTTACTGCTAGCGGCCATCACAATGTCTCTGCTGCGGTGGGGTACTTCCAAAAACCTGACCCGGTTCCTGCTGATCCTGCTGAGCGGGGTGCTAACGCTGCTGACGACGGCCAAGGCGAAACCGACCCTCAGCTTCGAGCTGTCGAAGATCCCCGGCTTCACACAGATCGTGGAACGAAGGCTGCAGGATGCGATGAAGAGTTATAGGTGAGTTATCTCTATTTAGAATTATGCAGCTTGTTGTTAACTTGGGAAGCAAATGGAAAATCATCCACCCGTATTCGCCTTTATCCCATAACCCCTCAGTTTTTTTGCCGACCTCACGGAGTTGTTGCTCACGAAAAACACATCACCTGTAGTGTAGACCATGGGCAACAACAGTTGTTACTATCCTCAATCGCGCTGTGTCATAAATCGTGAGGTTGTAAAAAAAGTCATAAACGAAATCACCGCAGGGCATCACCGGAAGAGCTCAGCAGCTTCCTGAAAACTGCAAAGTTCAAACATCGCGTAAAAAGTACCGCCTAATGGGCTGGTTTTTGTTCGAGTTCATTTGCGAAAAGATCGCGCACAGTTAGGTGTTTTAAGGTGATTGTTTGCCGACTACATTTATTTGTGTTTTTTCGAACATCTATCCAGCGATCCTATCGATGGGTAGGAGTACTACATTAGCTGTTCTGCGAGTGAGTGAACGATTTCAAGTTCGCTTAATTGAACTATCTTCTACGGTTTCCCTTGAAATTGTGAGTGGGAAAGCAACCGACCATTGTGGCGGCCGTCTATTCTTACAACCTTGCCCATAACCAAGTTCGCGGACTTCTCCTTTCACGTGGTTGATGGCCCATGAGAGCATGCAAAATGAGGAAAAACAACGGCAAACAAAACCGAAAGTGGTAATAGGTGGCGAAAACTATCGGAACAAATGCAGTTGGTGGCGAAATGGTAAATTTGTTACCGCGGCGCTGAGAGCATCCGCAAAATGAAAAGTTGAACGATGCAAAAACAATGCGGCAGAAATTCAATGCATATAAAGTGTGAAACAATGCACTGCAGAAGTGGTTTTCCTGATTGCTGTTACGGTTTGCTTAGTTGGCTGTTCAGATTACTTGAATAATTAAAGAAAGTAAGCTCTATGATATGGATCAAAAGGACAAACTATAGTGTAATTATCTTAAAATAGGTGCCTTAGGGTGGTACAAAATTCAAGTTGGAAGCCGTATAACGACGGAACAACTTTGTATCATCATTTGATTACAGTGTTTACACTTAACATTATTCGATTTATAAACCGGTATTACGTCACCGACTCCTCATCCATGGTTTGTTTTTTGTTTATTATACGAACCAATGCAAGCGTTGACTTCCTTCAAACTTTTCTTATGGCCTACTATTTTTGTAAAGTAATACTTATTCGCCTTATGTCAAAAGATAGCTAGTAAAGCTATTATTGAGAAAACTATAAAATAGCATGGCACTTAAAGGTGGTTAAAAAACTGATATTGCTCCACAATGCTCATTTGATTCTGTCTTATATTCGTGTCCTCTGGAGGTTTGAGCTGATTTGGATAAAACTGACACTAGCCATGGCACAAGTTTGAATAAATATCCCGAGCAAAGGCAAATAACTTAAATGATATCAAACTGATAACGGGATTAGTTATCCTTATTATCATCTTGATATTTAGTTAACAAAATGTATTATCAATACAAATTTGGTATTTTCTTCTATATTTTGCGTCGTTAAGATATCGGGCTAAGCATTCTATTCTTTCAAACATATTTTACAGCGCATAAAAAATTCTACTCATCCGCTTATTTTTCCGCGCAACCAAAAATAAGCGCCTAATAGTCGCCTAAGAAAAACATACCTGTAGCAAAAAAGCTACTTGGTTAATTTTGAAAATTTGACCGCCACGTGGTGGTTTGTAGCGATGAATGCCAGATCTGTAGAAGCCTTGAAAAGTGATCATGAAGGATGTCATTTTGTTGCAAGGCACAATACTAACTTCTGCTAAATGTACCCGGCCTATGCTTATGAATAGTGTGACAAGAGCTGTTTCCAAACACTGAACTGAAATTTTCGTCTAAGCAGACTGTGATTTTCCTCGTTACTAACGATATCTACTGATTCATTTATTTCTCTGTCAACAAAGGAATTTCCACAAAAGTTGAAATTTTCCTATTTGTTTTATACTATGCTTATTTTTTTTACTTTCATTTCAGGTGTCGTTGAATAATGAAATATGTATCTGAGAAGCAAGCGTTGTAGTTTAATAAGTACTTGAAAATGGCCTTGCAGCTCCCGGAACATATGATCCATGCCCTTGTGCTTATTCAGGAACTGTGAATAGTATTGACTAACCGCAATATAATTCATCTTGGGATCCACAGTGCTTATGTATATGGGGAGCGGAAAATTTAACTGGAAGTGTCGGATAATCAAGACATTTCAACGATCTGGTGTGTTGTGGAGAAAACAATCATGCTCACACTTTAGTCGATTTAGCAATGTGCTCAACCAAAGACTAACTGCTCAACTATTGACAGTTTAAACCTAGGTTTGAACGCAAACGAGCAAACCTCCAATAGTCGATGTTGAAAGGACGGTCGACTCATGGGAATATCGACATGTGAAATTCGGAGACGAGCCAGCCTCGGGCTGAAAGTCTCTTTAATAAAGACACAAAAAAAAAAAAAAAAGGCATGTGAAATAGAAAATCCTTTAGAAGGTGTTTGAATGGACCATCATAGTAGCCCAAAAAATATGTTTAACTAGTCGACCCGGCAGACATTGTAAGCGAAAATGCGCGTTGTGGACTAGGTACCCATACGAAATTTTCATACGAATCCTAATCCATGGCCCGGGCTCCCATTTAATTTTTTCACGGATTTATTCTTCCTGGGATCAGCAGTGTTTATGTTTATGAAAATGAATATGAAAACATGAAACGTTTCACTGTGAAATGCAAGGTTGTGGTTTAGTTTGAATAAAACCTATAACCGAAATCGATTTACAGCATGGTGCTGCTAGCAACCTAGTGATTGATTATATAAGAGAGAAAAACTAACCTAAAGCCTATTATTTAATTGGTCACAACTAAAAACAAAATGTATTCAATAAAAGGACGATGAACCGTATTTATCCTAATTGATTGCCGATTCGCTATTTTGAATTAAATTCATTTCGGTTATTATTTTTGTTATGTTGACTTGTAATTCAACCAGAATGATAACAATTCTAGTTATCAATCTAACTGGATAATTAGGTTTGTTATTAATAAGTTATTCTGCTTTGCACTAGTCCAGCCAACTGTTATTTACATAAATGGTTATGGCATCATGGTTTGATTATAGTCTTCAGTAAATGCAAGATCGTAGAAAGCGTAGTGCTCTTCTCTCCTGCTCCTCAAGAAAGCGTAATTGGGTGAGTGCCTAGAGATGACGCCGTACAATCATTCGATTCGAGTTCGAATCCGGTTCAGTTATCAATAAGTTTGATAACCGGATAATAGAATTTGTTATCAATTAGTTATTCATTTTTGCTCGGGATTAGTGCAAACTAAGTGCAGGAGTTAATCTTTTCACCTCATACTTTATTACTACTCCTTATCACTACTTTCTTCTAAAACACCACCATTTTCCATAAATTTGCGAAATACCTGATTTTTCCATACATTTTATCGTCTTCCAACTACCATTCTTCCATGTGTTCATGGTGAAAATTGTAAAAATTTCAAAACACAGTGTAGCAGGTTTAACAAAACAGATAGAAACGCCGATATCGCCACTCAGTGACGAGTATCGTAAACATGGTGCAGTCAGTTCCTCATTGGTATGAACTAGCCTTGTATAAGTGGCTTAGCTTAGCTTCCCTCTTCAGTCTGATGTAGGCTTCCTCCATCTTCTCAAAGTTACGTGTCATAATATCTATGTCGTTGGCGAAGCCAAATAGCTGGACGGACTTATTGAAAATTCTACCACTCGTGTTAATTCCTACTCTTCGTATTACCCCTTCCAAAGCGATGTTGAATAGCAGACACGAAAGACCATCACCTTGCCGTAACCCTCTGCGGGTTTCGAAGGGACTGAAGAATGCCTTTGAAACTCGAACTACGCACATCACCCGATCCATCGTCGCTTTGATCAACCGTGTCAGTTTATCCGGAAAACCGTGTTCGTGTATTAGCTGCCATAGCTGGTCCCGATCGATTGTATCATATGCGGCTTTGAAGTCGATGAATAGATGATGTGTGGGCATTTCTGCAGTACTTGGCGAATGGCGAACACCTGGTCCGTGGTGGAGCGTTCGCCCATAAAACCCGCCTGGTACTGCCCCACGAACTCCCTTGCAATTGGTGCTAGACAACGGCATAAAATTTGGGAGAGTACCTTGTAGGCGGCGTTCAGCAATGTGTTTGCGCGGTAGTTGCTACAATCCAGCTTATTACCCTTTTTGTAGATGGGACACACGACACCTTCCATCCACTCCTGCGGCAAAACTTCTTCTTCCCAAATCTTGGTAATGACCCAGTGCAGCGCTCTTGCCAGTGCCTCACCACCGTGTTTAAATAGCTCTCCTGGTAGTTGGTTAACCCCAGGGGCTTTGTTGTTCTCCAGCCGGCCAATCTCCTCCTGGATTTCCTGGAGATCCGGAGCCAGTAAAACTATGTCCTGCGCGCGTTCTCCCAGGTCCATCACTATACCGCCATCTTCGTCTGCCACATCGCCATTCAGGTGTTCTTCGTAGTGCTGCCGCCACCTTTGGATCACCTCACCCTCGTTTGTAAGAAAGTTCCCGTTTATGTCTTTACATATATCAGGCTGTGGCACGTGGCCCTTACGTGAACGGTTTAACTTCTCATAGAACTTTCATGTGTTATTAGCGCGGTACAGTTGCTCAGTCTCTTCACGGTCTCGATCTTCCTGCTGGCGCTTTTTCCTCCGGAAAATCGAGTTTTGTCTGCTCCGCGCCCGTTTGTATCGTGCCTTGTTCGCCCTCGTGCGGTGTTGCACTTATCTCGTCCATGCTGCATTCTTCTCTTCTACTAACTGCTCACATTCACCGTCATGCCAGTCGTTTCTCTGATCCGGGGGCACCGTGCCAAGTGCAGCGGTTGCGGTGCTGCCAATGGCGGATCAAATATCTCTCCAGCCATCTTCAAGAGATGCTGCGCCTAGCTGCTCTTCCGTTGGGAGTGCAACTTCCAGCTGCTGCGCGTATTCTTGGGCTAGTCTACCGTCTTGTAGCCGCCCAATGTTAAGCCGCGGCGTTCGTAAATGCGGACGTTCGTGATGTCGGACAAGACTTTACCGTCGATTAGAGCGTGGTCGATTTGGTTTTCCGTTTCTTGGTTAGGTGATCTCCATGTGGCCTTGTGGATATTTTTGCGGGGAAATAAGGTGCTTCGGACTACCATTCCGCGGGAGACTGCGAAGTTTATGCATCGTTGGCCGTTGTCATTCGATACGGTGTGCAGACTATCCGGTCCGATGACCGGTCTATACATTTCCTCCCTTCCTACCTGTGCGTTCATGTCAACGATGACGATTTTAACGTCCCGCAGTGGGCATCCATCGTATGTCTGCTCCAGCTGTGCGTAGAACGCTTCTTTCTCGTCGTCGGGTCTCCCTTCGTGTAGGCAGTGCACGTTGATGATGCTATAGTTGAAGAAACGGCCTTTAATCCTCAGCTTGCACATCCTTGCGTTGATTGGCTGCCACCCAATCACGCGTTGGCGCATCTTACCCAGCACTATGAAGCCGGTTCCCAGCTCGGTGGTGCCACAGCTTTGGTAGAATGTAGCCGCCCGATGCCCGCTTTTCCACACTTTCTGTCCTGTCCAGCAAATCTCCTGCAGCGCCACGACGTCGAAGTTGCGGGGATGTAATTCATCGTAGATCATCCTGTCGCAACCTGCGAAACCTAGCGACTTGCAATTCCATGTTCCAAGCTTCCAATCGTGATCCTTTATTCGTCGCCTAGGCCTTTGCCGATTGTATCGAGTCGTATTATCTTCTATGTCGTTCGTAATAGTTGTTTTTAAAGGCGCCGTCGTGTCAGGGCTGTTTAGCATTCCACCTGACACCAGGACTTGGGCTTGTGCGCTTTGAGCGGCACACGGTCGCTTTGACGGAGCCTACTTGCGGATTCATGCAGCTTTTTATAGAGGTTTAACAGGGCCCACTGTCAAACCCCACCACATCCTAGGCAGGCGCCACAACTCGCAGATGGCCTGGGGAGGGATCGTCAAGCCCTTGGACATAATCCCTGCTGCCCCCATACTAAGTGCGATAGTTATAAATATATCTCAGTAAAATGTCATATTTGGATTCACCAATGGAATACAAAAATTAATGGGTGTGGGTCATCAGAGCGAAGGCCGTCAGTCCCGAAGGTCATTTGGCCACAGCCGTTAGACCGAATGAGAAGTGAGAAGGAAGAAGTGAGAAGTGAGAAATGAGAAAAAAGGTGTAATATGTGAGATGTGAGAAGTGAGTAGCAAGAAGGAAGAAGTAAGAAGTGAGAAGCGAGAAGTGAATAGGGAGAAGTGAGATGTGAGGTGACAAGTGAGAATTGAGAAGTGATATGTGAGAAATGAGAAGTGATAAATGAGAAGTGAGAAATAATTTGTGAGATGTGAGAAGTTATAAGTGAGAAATGAGAAATAATTTGTGAGAAGTGAGAAACAAGAAGGGAGAAGTGAGTAGAGTGAAGTGAGAAATAAGAAGGAAGAAATGAGAAGTGACAAGTGAGAGGCGAGAACTGAGAAGCTACAAGAGAGAAGTGCGATTTAGAAGTGAGAAGTGAGACATTTGATACGAGTAGTGAGATGTGAGAAGTGAGAAGTGGTAAGTGGAAGCCGAGAAGTGAATGGAGGGATGTGAGTTGTGAGAAGTGAGCTATGAGAAGTGAAGAGTAAGAAATAAAAAGCAATTTGTGAGATGTGAGAAGTGAGAAAGGACAAGAGAGAAGTTAGAAGAGAGAAGTGAGGTGTGTGAAGTGTGATGTGAGAGGTGAGAAGTGAGAAGTGAGAATCGAGAAGTGAGAAGGGAGAGGCGAGAAATGAAAAGTGAGAGCGAGATGTAAAATGTGAAAAAATGAGATAAAGATGGGAGATGTGAGAAGTGAGAAGGGAGAAGTGTACCAAGCGAATTTGACGTCACACGTTTCATTGCTCGGATTGTAATCGTGGCATCATGCTCGTTTAGCTACACTAGTTGAGAGTTCGTTTGGCTACCCTCGTCTTCGCCTCAGCTCGTCTATAGAACCTACAGTGTCTATAATCTAGACTACTTTCCGATTTGGGTACAATTTTTAGACCACTACCCGGGATGTGGATGGTCGTCGAGTAACTCGATAATATTATCGAGTTCAACCGTCTAAGACGAGTTAAGTACTCTCCATTTAATTCCACCAATTATTTTCGATATCTTTGCAGATACGACTCGAGTCAAGTACTAGACACTGAAGACGACCACACAGTTGTGGTCGAAATACGTATCTGCAAAGATATCGAAAATAATTGGTGGAATTAAATGAAGAGTACTTAACTCGTCTTAGACGGTTAGATACATTCCACTAAAAAAGCTTAATATATTTTTCTGATTATTGAGTTCGCAAGCGAAATGCAGAACATCATCAATGAACTGAAACAGAACCTGCTGGCGTTCGAGTCGTAAGACAAGAACAGGACGCTTTTATCAGCCACTCGGGAGAAGCGAGAAGGCCGACAAAGGCACCACAACTGAGGCCTTCTCCTTCCTTGGAACATCGACTATGGCAGAAGAGGTGATTGATTTCGCCCTAACGGCCAACGAGGAAAATATTGCGCCTAACCAAAAACGGCTCAAGCAGCAAACCGGCGAAGGTGCTCAGAGCAAAGCCAAGCAGTAGGCGACAGTAGGCCAAACGTCGTCTTGACGGAGCAGATCGGGATGTAGTGATGCCCGAAGGGCGTTGACCCGAGAAGGCGACTTCTCGGCTCAAAAAAGCGAAAAGGCACCAACCAAACGCAAGTCGCCGGGCCGCAAGAGGGTACCTGCTGGCCAGTGCCATCGGCACAACAGACCGAAAATCCCTGGCAGCTGGTCAGTAGCTCAAAGCGGAAGTCGAGCGCATCTCGATCCGTTAAAAAAGTTAAGGACAGAGTAAAGGCCTTGCTGCTCAAAACCGATAAGCATAAGTACGCCGACATCGATGCAGGCGACCGAAAAGCTTTCGGCGCTGGAACAGGACGCACGAAGCGTCAGACGCACCAAGACTGGTGAAATGATCTTGGTGCTGAAACGTGGAGCTAGCGGGACGACTGGCCCAAAGAGATCTTGGGTGACGGCGCCGAGGTGAGGTCGTTGGGGACGGAAGTGACCTTCCAGTGCAAGCAACTGGACGAGGTCACGAACGCGGACGACGTCGTCTCTGCCGTCAGAGAGCAGTGCGGTACAAAGGTCGTCTATTTGGCACGCAGCTAGCCTACCCTAGTTAATGGAGCGAGGGATGTTGAAATCGGCTGGTCAGTAAGCCCAATAAGCAAACTGGACTGGTACTATTGGTGCTTAGAGTCGGGACATAAGTCCTACGACTTTAAGGGCCCAGACCGTAGCAACCTGCGTCGTCATTGTGGTTGGGAAGGGCACAAGGCGCAGGAATGCAATAAGTTACCAAAGTGTCCATCTGCGCCAGCAAAAAGCAAGCATGTAATCACGTTATGAGTGGACCTCCGTGTCCTATCGGAGAGGAAAACAAGAAGAAGCCACGCAAGCAACACAGTTGAATCTTAACCACTGTGCATCTGTCCAGCAGCTGCTGTGGCAGTCGGTCTCGGAGTCAAGGACCGATGTCGCTCTCATGTCCGACTCGTACAACGTCCCTGACTTGGGTCGTTCTTTACGTGACTCTTTTCACTCGGAATTTATTCCATGTACCACCAGGAGCCAGCAATTTATTTGAAACAAGTCAACAGACCTTTGTTTACGCGTGTAGATCGAAAGGCCTTGCTGCAGGAATTTCTTGGAGAGGAAAGAAACTATGCTGTGTACACATTATATTCTATTTACAATAAGGAACATCCCGAGCAGCACACATGTTGCACAAAGATCACGGTAACTTATATGTGACCGGATTCAGTCACAATTAGGTTGCTGCGACCAGTTTCACTTGACTTGTGTTGCTTGGGATGTACCATATATGAAACAGGTCGACAGACCTTTGGTTACGCGTGTAGAGGATTTTTTTTTGATAGCCAAGAAGTTATTCTTCATACACATTCTATACTATGTACCACAAAGAGCATGCACCATATTTGAAACAGGTCGACAGACCTTTGGTTACGCGTGTAGATCAAAAGGCCTTACTTCGGGAATTTCTTGGATGACCAAGAAGTTATTTTGACGTAGGACTACGTCTGTGTTTTCTATATTGGGGTACACTTTACGATTGCGAAAATCTGGGACCGTCCTGAAAATATGATAGACTTTAAACTTTAACCCGTTTCGGTCTGACCTAAAAATCAAAATTGAAATAACCCGTGTAGGCTCATTTTTCGTCCGATTGCCATGAAATTTTCAGGGAAGAAGCGTCATCATGTCTATTTATTAGTACATGACTTGATTTGACCATGGTGCCAATCCGGCCGGATTTACTAAGGGGGGGTCCTGGGTCAGATGCAGTCGAAAACGGGCCATTTTTTTAAAACCATTGATAAATGAAAGAAAGTGCCCAAAATGCTGATGCAAACGTGGTCAATCATCATTGACCAGCATCATAGGTTAGTTTTGATACAATTGAATCATCAGGACATGGTTCCGGATGTTCCGGGAACCTGGTTCCCTGGGGTATCCCTGGGGTGGTGGACACTTTTCAAGTGGACATAACCCAGTCTTACGACATATCAAACTTCTTGGTTTTGGAAGACAATGCCAATAGATGAGTTTTTGGGAGGTTTTGGACACATTTACCACATCCGGAAGTGTTCCCGGGAACCTGGTTCATTCAGGGAAGCGGACAAATCTCGATTAGCACCGAAACCCATCTTGCGACACATCAAACTCCTTGATTTTTAAAGACAACCTCAATAGATGGGGTTTTGAGAGATTTTGGACACATTGGCCACATCCGGAAGTGTTCCCGGGAACCTGGTTCCCTCAAGAAAGTGGACAAATCTTGCCTAGCACCAAAACCCATCTTGCGACATATCAAACTCCATGATTTTGAAAGACAACCTCAATAGATGGGTTTTTGAGAGATTTTGGACACATTGGCCACGTCCGGAAGTGTTCCCGGGAGCCTGGTTCCCTCAGGGAAGCGGACAAATTTCGATTAGCACCGAAACCCATCTTGCGACACATCAAACTCCACGATTTTGAAAGACAAGCTCAATAGATGGGTTTATGAGAGATTTTGGACACAATGGCCACATCCGGAAATGTTCCCGGGAGCCTGGTTCACTCAAGAAAGTGGACAAATCCCGCCTAACACCAAAACTTATCTCGCGACATGTCAAACTCCATGATTTTGGAAGAAAAGCTCAATAAATGAATTTTTGAGAGATTTTGGACACATTGGTCACGTCCGGAAGTGTTCCCGAGAGCCTGGTTCCCTCAGGCAAGCGAAAAAATTTCGATTAGCGCCGGAACCCATCTTGCGGTATGCCAAACTCCATGATTTTGAAAGACAAGCTCGATAAATGAGTTTCTGAGAGGTTTTGGACACATTGGTCACGTGCGGAAGTGTTCCCGGGAACCTGGTTTCTTTAAGGAAGTGGACACATTTTGATTGGCACCGAAACCCATCTTGCGACATATCAAACTCCATGAATTTGGAAGACACGCACAACACATGATTTTTAGAGAGGTTTTGGACACATTGGCCACGACCGGAAATGTTCTTGGGAACCTGGTTCCTTCAAGGAAGTAAACAAATTTAGATAAGTACCGAAACTCATCTTGTGACGTAACAAACTCCATGATTTTGAAGGTCCAGCAAAATAATGAAGTTTTTTTTTAGTCTTTATTAAGGTGTTTTTTTAATCTACAGACTAAGTTCAACACCGGAAAAATAATTAAGTTTGATATGTCACAAGATGGGTTTCGGTGCTAATAGAATTTCCACTTCTTTGAGGGAATCAGGTTCCCGGGAACACTTCCGGATGTGGCCAATGTATCCAAAATCTCTCTTGTCTTTCAAAATCTTCATGGAGTTGGACATGCTGCAAAATGGGTTTCGGTGCTGGGCGGTATTTGTCCACTTTCTTGAGTGAACCACGCCCGGGAACATATCCGGATGTGCCCAATGTGTCCAAAATCTCTCATAAAGCCATCTATTGAGCTTGTCTTTCAAAACCATGGAGTTTGATGTGTCGCAAGATCGGTTTTGGTGCTAGGCAAGATTTGTGCTAATCGAAATTTGTCCGCTTCCCTGAGGGAACCAGGTTCCCGGGAACACTTCCGGATGTGGCCAATGTGTCCAAAACCTCTCAAAAACTCATCTATTGAGCTTGTCTTCCAAAATCATGGAGTTTGATATGTCGCAAGATGGGTTTCGGTGCTAATCGAATTTTTTCCACTTCTTTGAGGGAATCAGGTTCCCGGGAACACTTCCGGATGTGGCCAATGTATCCAAAATCTCTAAAAAAAAACATCTATTGAGCTTGTCTTTCAAAATCATGGAGTTTGATGTGTCGCAAGATGGGTTTCGGTGCTAATCGAAATTTGTCCGCTTCCCTGAGGGAACCAGGTTCCCGGGAACACTTCCGGACGTGGCCAATGTGTCCAAAACCTCTCAAAAACTCATCTATTGAGCTTGTCTTCCAAAATCATGGAGTTTGATGTGTCGCAAGATGGGTTTCGGTGCTAATCGAAACTTGTCCGCTTCCCTAAGGGATACAGGTTTCCGGGAACACTTCCGGACGTGGCCATTGTGTCCAAAATCACTCAAGAACCCATCTATTGAGGTTGTCTTTAAAAATCATGGAGTATGATGTGTCGCAAGATGGGTTTCGGTGCTAATCGAAATTTGTCCGCTTCCCTCAGCGAACCAGGCTCCCGGGAACACTTCTGAATGAGGCCACTGTGTCCAAAACCTTTCAAAAACCCATCTATTGAGCTTGTATTTCAAAATCATGGAGTTTGATATGTGGGGTTTGATGCAAGATGGGTTTCGGTGCTAATCGAGATTTGTCCACTTTCTTGAGGGAACCAGGTTCCCGGGAACACTTCCGGATGTGGTCAATGTGTCCAAAACCTCCCAAAAACTCATCTATTAGCATTGTCTTCCAAAACCATGAAGTTTGATATGTCGCAAGACTGGGTTATGTCCACTTGAAAAGTGCCCACCACCCCAGGGATACCCCAGGGAACCAGGTTCCCGGAACATCCGGAACCATGTCCTGGTGATTCAATTGTATCAAAACTAACTTCTGATGCTGGTCAATGATGATTGACCACGTTTGCATCAGCATTCACTTTCGTTCATTTATCAATGGTTTTAAAAAAATGGCCCGTTTTTGACTGCATCTGACCCAGGACCCCCCCTTAGTAAATCCGGCCGGATTGGCACCATGGTCAAATCAAGTCATGTACCAAAAAATATACATGTTGACGCTTCTTCCCTGAAAATTTCATGGCAATCGGACGAAGAATGAGCCTCCACGAGTTATTTCAATTTTGGTTTCTAGGTCAGACCGAAACGGGTTAATATCTAAGCCGTTTCTCGATGGATTTTCAATTTTTTTGGACCATTCGATCAAGGATGAGTCAACGCTTCTTTGTATTTATTTGAAAATACTAATGTTTAACTATTTATTATCGATAATTGATGAAAAGTTTAGAAATAGGGAAACAAACCAATCACGTTCATGCATCACTAGCACAGACATCAAAAATCAATCCCTTGCGGGTTTGGATCTAATCCTCAGTTTGAACAAGATTTTACGCATAGCAGACGCATCAAAGCGATCGTAGCGGAGCAGCATCACGGAGGCGCTAATAACATTTTCAAAGAAAATCCATCGCATTGGTGGTGGTACTCGATGTGTTGCTGCAGATTATTCAACCTCAACGAACCAGAATTTCATATGAAGAAAAGGTTGACCATAAAAATAGCACTGTGGCGATTCCGCACCGCCAGTGCCGATGCTGAATATTTATTACAAATTGTGGTGTCAGTTGGAAAGGAACATTTGGAAAAGAAAATTGGTTCTTCTCAGGACCAACATTTTATGAAAAGAAAGAGTTAATTGCGAAATGGACTGTTTCGGTGGCATCGAGTTTGGCGTGGTAGCTTGGTTGCTGTTAGTGATCCCATCCATTAAAATTTTCTACATCATCTCCCTCCGACGCGCTATCAAATTCGCTAATTACGATTGAGTTTTGAACTTTGAAGAAAGTTTATTTCGGATCAACTTTCTTTTGTATCAAATCCATGAAGACGCCACCTTTGTGAAAACTATCTACCTACAGCAACTACCCATTAGTGAACGTCGCTTGGACAGACAGATGTCAAGAGATAATGTTTGGTAATATGAAGAAACTTCGTCTTGAGTCAAATTTCTGTTGTCATTCCTCGCAACAATACGCATCTTAGATAAACAACATCTCATAACCAAATTCAGAATCTTTCGAGAAAGTTTCATTGGATTCTTAGAATTCATAATTCTCCGAACGGTCCGTTGTCTGTGGAAACCCGATCGAAATGGCTCGCGCGCGCGGAAAAGCGGCTTTCTTATATCTAATGAAGTAATCCCATTAGCCCCGCCCCTTCATTAATCGTTATGAGTGCACATTATATTTACACCATATCAGCTCACAAAGGGGCGGGGCTTACGGGTTTAATTTATTAAATACAAGAAAGCTGCTGTTTGGCGCGCGTGAGCCATTTTGATCGAGATTCCACAGAAGGTGGTTGGACATTCGATGCAGCGAAGCGGACACAGCAGCACGAAGTGGGTGGCAGTGTGGCAATGCTGCAAATTTGCACAAGCGATTGGATGCAGTTAGTTATTGGAATGTGAATTGGAAAAATAAAATTGGTTCTTCTCAGGACCAACATTTTACGAAAAGGAAGAGTTAATTGCAAAAATGGACTGTTTCGGTGGTATTGGGTTTGGTGTGGTAGCTTGGTTGCTGTTAGTGATCCCATTCATTAAAATTCACTACATCATCTCCCTCCGCGCGCTATCAAATTCGCTATTTACGATTGATCTTATAACCAAATTCAGAATCTTGCGAGAAAATTTAATAGGATTCTTAGAATTTGTCATTCTCCGAACGGTCCGTTGTCTGCGGAATCCCGATCGAAATGGCTCGCGCGCGCCGAAAAGCAGCTTTCTTATATCTAATGAAGTAATTTCATTAGCCCCGCCCCTTCATTAATCGTTATGAGTGCACATTATATTTACACCATATCAGCTCACAAAGGGGCGGGGCTTACGGGTTTAATTTATTAAATACAAGAAAGCTGCTGTTCGGCGCGCGCGAGCCATTTTGATCGGAATTGCACAGAAGGCGGTCCGACATTCGATGCAACGAAGCGGACACAGTAGCACGAAGTGGGTGGCAGTGTGGCAATGCTGCAAATTTACACGATTGGATTGGATGCAGTTAGTTATTGGAATGGGAATTGGGAAAAGAAAATTGGTTCTTCTCAGGGCCAACATTTTACGAAAAGAAAGAGTTAATTGCGAAAATGGACTGTTTCGGTGGGATCGGGTTTGGCGTGGTAGCTTGGTTGCTGTTAGTGATCGCATCCATTCAAATTTACTGCATCATCTCCCTCCGACGCGCTATGCCGATGCAGCGGAGCGAACACAGCAGCACGAAGGCGCTCTGGTAGCATTTTCAAAGGAAAATCATCGAATTGGTGGTGGAAGTCTGCGTTGATGGTCGTCATTCAAACTCAACAAACAGCATTTTATGTGAAGAAAGGGTTGATTACAAAAATGACGTCTGTTTCGATCCCGTGCTATGCAGTGGCGATCTTAGTCTGGCGATGAGTGGCGTCTCATCGAGTGGTCGTCGAACAATAACAGCACGAAGTGGAATTCTAACCCTAAAGTTTCGACGAGCATTGGGTTGCAGTTAGTTATTGGAAAGGTGCATTGGGGACACAAAATTGGTCCTTCTCAGGACCAGCATCTTCTGAACAGAAAGGGATGATTGCAAAATGGACTGTTTCGGTGGAATCGGCGTTTGGCGTGATAGTTCGGTTGCTGTGAGCGATTCCATTCATTCGAACAAATTTGTTGCGTTGTCACTCACCGACGCGCGCTTATGATTCTGCTATCGAAGGGTAACTTTCTGTCAACGCCAAACTATTAATTTTGACTTTGATGAACATTCTTGCATCCCGGATTAAACTACCCTTGTGTAAAATAATGGTACTGTAAAGAACCGATATGTTTCCAATAATGGAGCTTTTCAATCCTCAACTACAACAAAACATAATCAAAATTTTGTGAGGAAATTCCATTTGACTGCTACTGACGCCATCCATTTGAACAAACTCATTGCATCATCTTCTGACGCGCGCTTGTGGTTGTGCTAAAAAAGGGCAACTTTCTGTCGTCACCAAACGATGGTAACCCGGAAAAAAATCGATATCATTTCTAATGATTAACGAAACAAAACAAAAGAATCTTGCCAGAAAATTTCACTTTCCGTCGACGACGGCCAAATCGATGAAGACGCCACCTTAGTGAAAAATGACGTTTAGCTGCCTTAGTTTTTCAAATGGCGCATTATTAAAAACAATAAATCTTTCCAAAATCGTCATTGTCGTTTAAACAGCTGAACAGTCTGTTTGTCTGGGTAAATAATTTTCCCAACGGTCAAAACCTCTTCTTGGATAAATAAGTCCTGAAAAGGACTGTTTGTAATTTATTCTTCAAGTCCCGCTCACTTTGCCACCAGCGCTAAAGAAAACGATGCATGTATGCTTCCATCGCCGGCGGAAGTCGAACGTTGCAAATTATTATATTTGTGTTAGGTTTCGCGCCACCTCCGATTCTGCTTATTTTTCCATTATTTCGGACATTTGTGAGCATAATGTCTTCTAGGATTCTGATGATATCCACTGAAAGATAGACGAGTGGCTTCAGTGGCGATACGGCCGATGAGTCGTTTCTTTTCCACGGCTGGTTCATCCAACTGGGAGCTACTTTCAGTTTCTTGATTCGGTTGACCTCCGAGCAGTTTGCACAATGCTAATAAATTGATACAAGTTATGATGAAAAATACCCTCCATTTCGTATAGCTACGTAGTCCTACGTAACCTTTGCGTACAACCCGATTGGGCTGCACCTTTGAGTTTTTTATTCACATTCTATTCTATGTACCACAAAGAGCATGCACCATATTTGAAACAAGTCGACAGACCTTTGGTTACGCGTGTAGATCAAAAGGCCTTACTCCAGGAATTTCTTGGATGGCCAAGAAGTTATTCTTCATTCACATTTTATTCTATGTACCACAAAGAGCATCCACCTCTGTTTCAAATATTTGAAACAGGTCGACAGACCTTTGGTTACGCGTGTAGATCAAAAGGCCTTACTTCGGGAATTTCTTGGATGGCCAAGAAGTTATTTTTTATTCACATTCTGTTCTATGTACCACAAAGAGCATGCACCATATTTGAAACAAGTCAACAGACCTTTGGTTACGCGTGTAGATCAAAAGGCCTTACTCCAGGAATTTCTTGGATGGCCAAGAAGTTATTCTTCATTCACATTTTATTCTATGTACCACAAAGAGCATCCACCATATTTGAAACAGGTCGACAGACCTTTGGTTACGCGTGTAGATCAAAAGGCCTTACTTCAGGAATTTCTTGGATGGCCAAGAAGTTATTCTTCATACACATTCTATTCTATGTAGCACAAGGAGCATGCAACATATTTGAAACAAGTCGATAGACCTTTGGTTACCTGTGAAAATTGCAAAAAAACGTTTTTTTATTAAAAGTCGTTTTTTACGCGGTTTTCGGGATTTACGCGGTTTTATTTTACCCGATTTTCGGGATTTACGCGTTTTTTTTTTACGCGGATTTTTTCAAAAGTTTTTTTCAAGGATGTTAACGATCATTCAGTAATTTGCGTTCGATCATTTAGTAGTTTGTCAATAACACATTCCAGAAGCTGAATTTCAAAATATGTTGTATGGTGGACTTCTACTTAGTGCGAAGGTTTTTCTACAACTCTGCCTAATGGTTCGTTGTTTGAATTCCACTAGTAACGGAGTTATAGCTATAATTTCAGTAACTTAGACTAAATGATAACAAAATTCCAATCATTTAGTTTGAGTTACTGCAACTAGCGCTTTAACTCTGTTATTAGTTGAATTCTAATAACGAATTATTAGGCAAAGTTGTAGAAAAACCTTCGCACTAGAAGTCCACCATACAACATATTTTGAAATTCAGCTTCTGGAATGTGTTATTGACAAACTACTAAATGATCGAACACAAATTACTGAATGATCGTTAACATCCTTGGTTTTTTTTACGCGGTTTTTGAAAAAGGTTCGGAAGCACTCGAAAACCACAAAAAAACGAATTTTAGTGAAGTCGTTTTTTACGCGGTTTTTGGGATTTACGCGGTTTTTTACGCGTTTTTTTTACGCGGTTTTGATTTACGCGGAACGTATCCCCCGCGTAAAAACCGACTCCAGTGTACAAGCTTTTGCTATAGTTTTACTCAAATATAAGAATTATAGATAAAAGGAACGAGTTCACCGATTTCGTTGTCCATCGAAGAGTCATCGATCATCCTTGCCATGTGATGCACAACCAAGGCATATAAAGTTCCATCGCTTACACTGAGGCGACAGAAATTCTTTGGAATTGCCTCGGGATTTTTTTAGGAAGTTCATCGGAAAATTGTTCGGAATTTTCTCAGAAATACTTCATCAATCGCTGTGGATTTGGACAATTCTGAACAGCATTATGACCAAAGGTAGATGGTAGAAAATCTTTAGATCCTAAAATGTTTATAAATTAAATGATTTTTCTATCAAATCACACCTTATAAGCATAAGGGAAAACATAATTGCACTCCATAAATGCTATCTTGTTTTGAAATATTATCTACCACCACTAGTAATCAGTCTTATTTAATAACATAAGTGATTCAGGGGTAGAGCGAAAGCTTGGCACTACTCGAAGCTTCTTTGCGTGAGTTGCGGTTCATTGATCACGTGTACTTGTTGATAAGTGCCTTCTTATTTTTGTATAGTTAACTAGCTTTATGTACCCGGCCTTGCTCGGAATTGCCAGTTTGATTCGCAGTTTTTTTTTCACAATCGGAAAATGAATAAACCAATTGGTCAACAGGATAATTGCGTTTTCTTATCGATACTTCATCATTTGATCAGAAGAAGGCAGATTTCATTTGAAAACATTGACTGGTTTTGAAGAAGGGAGCAAACCCATAATCGCCATATTCCGGGCAAACGTTTATTTCTAAAGAAGGAAAAACATCCACCGATGCCTTATTCCGGGCAAACGTCTATTTTTAAAGAAGGGATCACATTCACCATCCAGAAGGAAACACATTAATCATTGCTTGTCACTGGGCAACCATAATTTCGATAAATGGTTAAATTGATCGATAACTAAACAATACAATAATGGGTTCAGAAGTTAGGCTACACACAAACATACAAACATTGAGTTTTATATATCTCGGTACTTATTCAAAGTGACGTATGTGATTTTGTAAACAAAGATGCATACGTCGATTTGTCAAATATGATGGCACTCCTACGCAAACCAACACAACGAACATGTAGCCGAAACCTCCCCTACCTGTATGTGGCGATGGTTTGCGTGGGAGTGCTATCAGATTGCAGAAATCAACGTTTAAATTTTTGTTTACAAAATCACATACGTCACATACGTTGAATAAGTATCCGAGATATATAGATAGCTAATAGCTATATGTATTCGGCTTTGCTAGGGACTGAAAAGTAAATTATTCAATTAAAATGTCCAATGCTGTAGCACAAAACCCACAGAGGTAGATCTACCGCTCATAGAATTGTTCCTTTGTATCAATCTATTTTTATATATTTGTTTGGCCCTTCTACCTTTTCAATAAACATCTTCCAAAAATAGAGAATAAGTGTACCAAATCTGGTTGTAATTTATCCTGGGAGTTACACTGAATTGCTCATTTTTTTAAAGACAACCCTTCCCCATAACTTCCCTTTTTCCCCAATGACCCTCCCACCTCCTTTGTTATCTTCTCCTTGGGATAGAAAATGTGTACACCAATTTTGGTTGAAATCGGTCCTGGGAGTTAGGTGTTACACTGAATTGCTCTTTTCTAAATACAACCCTTCCCCTTACCCTCCCTTTTCCCAATGATCATACCACCCTTTGTTATTTTCTCCTTAGGATAGAGAATGTGTGTACCAAATTTGGATGAAATCGGTCCAGGGTTCAAAAGATACACTGAATTGCTTGTTTTCTGAACAATACCCTCCCCCAGCCCCTCCCTCTTTCCCAAATTACACTTCCATATGATCGACTACTCTTAGTGAATATGTGTACAAAATTTGGTTGATATGGGTACTGGGGTTGGGAGTTACACTGAATTGCTCGTTTTATAAAGACAACCCTCCTCCCATACCCTCCCTTTTTTACAATGACCGCCCCACCCGCTTTGTTATCTTTTGTTTAGGGTAGAGAATGTTTGTATCAAATTTGGTTGAAATCGGTGCAGGGGTTCAGAATTTACTCTGAATTACCCGTTTTCTGAACCATACCCTCCCTCCAGACCCTCCCCCTTTCAAAGATTACACTCTCATATGGTTGTCTCCTTATATTGAATATGTGTACAAAATTTGATTGAAATCGGTCCTAGGAGATGCAAGTTACACATAATTGTTCGTTTTCTAAACAAAACCCCCCCCCCTTTTCTAAATGACCCTCCCCCCCCCCTTGTCAACTTCCCCTGAGGATAGAGAACGTGTGTACCAAATTTGGTTGAATTCGGCCAAGTGGTTCAGAAGTAGTTAGCGAACATACATACATAGATTGATTTTTATATATATATATATATATATATATATATATATATAGTTAATCATAGCTTATAGTTTTGCCGCTCATGTTTTAAGGTAATATGTTTCACTGTCTAATCGAAAAACTATCCCATAGTGGCACTGGCAGGGGACGCATTTAACAAAAAAACGATTTTTTCGCATTACCTTGTAAAACTTATAACGATTTTCAGTTGTGTACGATCGATTCGATGGGAAAACATAAGAGTTGGTCTTTCGTTCGGCTTTTGAATTTCGAAACGTTTGTCCTTAAGATGCAAGAGCATCACTATAGGCCCCGGCAGACTCCGAATGCAGCTGAATGTCGAGGAGAAAAACTCAATTAGGCCTATCAAAGCGGGGACCCCCAAGGCGAACTCGATCGCAATCGGCAAATCCATGAATTTTGACACTTGGGGCGATTAACCCTACGGATACGCCCCGCGCCGCAATGGGATGTTGTGCGATTACTTAATTCCGTTGTTGCCATAATTTGGATAACATCCATCGTCGTCGTCACGCTATGTGATGGTTTGGCTTTTCTCTTTTTCGTAATGGGAATATCGCGGCAAGCGCGCGTATGCAGAGACATGAGTGATGGTTGCAGCAACGAACCCCGTAATTCAGGGTGTGATAGATCGTGGGGGTCAAGATCGTCACACCTTTGCGGGGCAGATAGGCGCAAAGCGTGAGACGGATCACTCGAGATAAACCAAACGCCTTGTGTTGATGAATCACTTTTGTATGGATGAGTAGGAAGTCAGATTATGAATGGTTTTATGCAACATTTGTCACTATTTTGTTGTTGTTACTAATGTATTTGTTGTAATTGTGGAATATCATATTGCTAAATGCTCAAACATGTTGAGTAATTCAGTGTATAACGCCTAATGAGCCGACGGAAGCTGAGCTGACGTCGAAACTTGTTTTTAGAATACCAAATAAAAATGGTAAGTATTAGTTAGATCTCCAACAATTTCTCGAAAACAGTTCCAGAATCAAAATATTAACAACTTAAGTTCTGTTTGAGGCTAAACCTACAAATTGATTCCAGGCTTGGATAAACTAACTATTGGAAAAAAAGCTTTACATTTCTGCACTGAGACTGTTTATTTGATCAGAAAAAAGGAAAATAAATTACTGGATGTGAATGTATTTCAATTACGAGACTTGTTTTCCTCGAGGTGATTTTTTGGTCTATCTCATATGCTTTTTGCACTATTCTAATGAACGAGAGTGGCACCGATTAAGTCAATATGAACAACCATTAACCATTCACTCGAATACTCACGAAAAATCCATGCCAATAATCCTTCGACAGTGTTGTTCTGCTGTCCATAATTGGTATTCATGTCATCGAATAACCAGTTTTTCAAAATTACTATCAATATCCACACCGAATGAATGACCCTCATTACCATTATAGCCTCCACTTGAAGTAAACCAACAGACCAGGCCCATGCAAGTCGTCACCGGGTCGTTACACGCCCCGCTCCGTAAGAGCGGCCACACACAAAACGGCAACGGCTCACCTCGCCTACACGATAAGCGTTGTGCGGCGATGGGCGGTCAAAAGATTTGGACGACGGTCAATATGCATATCATGCATGAATGTAAAGTGCACCACGATGTTTCATTGATGGTAGTCATAATTTCAATCGGATAATGTATCTAACAGAATGCAACAGCATAATGGTCTTGCCTTAGCAGCTTTTATCAGCAAATCAATTCGCTGCATTGTTCATTTTGCAACGCAGTCAAACAATAGACTATCCGATAGCGATTTATTGCTGAATCGCCGAAGAAATTTTTCATGCTACACGGTAAGGGGGCACCACAATCCAAGTAAAACAAGCATGAATGAGTTTGCTAAGCACCTGTCCTAGACATGGTTGTTGTTGTTCTTGCTAAAAGAGTGTTGAACTCCCAACATGAAGTTGTCGTTACATTGCGCGAAACAAAATGAACAAAACACCACCGACACATGTTTGACTACATATGTTGCAGCAGCAACAAAACAAGTTGCCGGAAAATTTTGGCGTTTTCTTTCAGCTCCCGTTTCTTTTCGATTAAACGTTTCTTTCTACCAAATCTGGGTGAAGGCGATTGATAAAAAAAATTGCCGACCTTGGATAAATTTTGTTTTTGTACTTCCATTGCATACGCATTTCCGATTTTTATTGATTTTCCTTTCTTGATCGATTTTACATTTTCCAGCGAACGTCGCCTGGACGGGGCGTCGTTGCGGATGGTCTACTTCCACGATCAGACGGTGGCCGTCGTTGAGCTGGGACCGGAGAAGAAACTGATCGGATGCGAGCTGATTGAAATCTAGTGAGTATACAATCAATGTGTAATTAATTATGATTGCCATTCATTGAATCAAAATGCAGTGGCTGATTGCCTACCCATCGCAGCAACCATTGTGAGAGTGAGACTATGGCATCTATGGCCGAAAAACATTTAAGAGTGTGATTGTTGTGTGGCGAAAGAAATTAGTGAAATTTTACAAGGGTTGACACTGTGAAAAAAAATTGATTCGTAAAAAAATGAAATTTAAGAATGGCAGTAATTCCTTTGGGAGTTCCTTTGGAAATTGCTCTAGGAATTCGTATGGAGATATCTGATAATTCGCTCTAGAGTTTTGGAAGGAAATGACTTCGGAAATTCCGAAGGAATTGCTAGATTAATTTCCGATAGAATGGAATGTCTTATGGAACACCTGGAAAATTCCAGTAGAATTGTTAAAATAATTTCCGAAGGAATTTTCTACAAATTTTTAAAAGTATGTATGTATGTATGTAGTTATCTACCACCCTGGCTTGAGTCTTGCTCTGCACGCGGCTCCACCCACTACACTATGGGGAATCAGGCGGCCGAAAATAAAAAAAACGACTTTCTCTGATTCGTAATTCAAGTTAACCTACTAAATGCTAATGCTTTGGAGCAATAAACCCCAGCATATCAGCACTCTAAGCCATATGGTTATCAAGATATAGGCATTAGAGCCAGACACTTTTTAGTTCTTGAAAAATCAATGCATTATTCAACTGTCAATATCTTCGGCTACAGTAGCTCTTTTCCAACTCTTTAAAAAGTTTCTGAAAGCTTGTTTCATGTTATGGGAAAATAGGTAGTGAAACATCCGAAAATGACCCGAAGAAAAAAAAAATTCAAACAAAAAGTTCCATACAAAAAAAGTTTCTCAAAGTTTCGCTTAGCGACTACCACTACGACTTTCTTTGGACCTCCCAGAAGGCATTAAAACAAATTCCAGCTGCTTATGGCTGCAAATCTGCGATTCCGATCACTTTTTCGAAAAAAAATCATTAATTTTGAAACATTAAATGTATTTATTCTCATAATACACGGCAGACTGTGATGGGCTGGATACAAATCCCATGCGTATGACAAAAGAGCATCAAGAACAG
This sequence comes from Armigeres subalbatus, assembly GCF_024139115.2. Lineage (NCBI taxonomy): Eukaryota > Metazoa > Arthropoda > Insecta > Diptera > Culicidae > Armigeres > Armigeres subalbatus. The sequence continues at coordinate 221,135,918 of NC_085139.1, forward strand.
TTAAAATAGAGATAGTAGATAACACGAAAGTGTCGTAGGCTTCGTGGTAGGCCGTGTACACGATAGCTTATGCAGCTATATGATACTCCATTTGGCGTAGGCTCACCAAGAGGAGGCAACTCATTATCTATCAAGTATCAAGCAAATAAATATGAAAAAAAAACAATATACTCTTGAGGGTTACGAAAATACTCTAGGCTTCATTTGAAATTATTTCATAAAAAGTAAAATTTTGATATTAATTAAAATCCAATAGGGTGGGTGTACCAATTGTCACCATACATAAGAACAACTATTTTTAAAAAAATAAGTAAAAGGCACGTGGGTGAACTTTATATATCAAGGGAAAAGTTTTACTTCCTGCTCCTTAGAGCAACTGTAAAACCACAATAAAATTTGTTATTATCCTCATAATTAATTAATCCATAATAGGAACGCATGCACCAGTTGTGGCACTATTCTTAATTTTGGTTCCTTATTTGGCAAATCCCATTGTTTTCTTATGGGACTGGCCAAATAGAGACCACTAGTGCGATAACTGGTGCAAAGGACGCCAAAATCAAGCAAAATCAATTTTTACAATTATGTTTTGCTTGTTTTGGAGGAGATCAAAGGTGTTATCGTATCATATGAATATGCTTTATCGATATGAACTTGGTTTGCGATGATTTGATTGGCCATTTGGCATATAAAGCACTACTGCGACAACTGGTGCTATAGCCACAACTGGTACATCTAGCCTATGTGAATACAAGAAGCAAAAATGTCTGTACCTAAGGACATCTTCCGATAATTATTGGTATGTACCTAGGTGAAATAAAAAAACAGAACATTTATGAATGTCTATCTGAGTGCATAGTGAGCTGTGATTGCGAAGGTAAATCGTGTGAAGTGTTTGTACTTATTATTTGGTGAATCATGAATTATAGGCAACTCATTGAAGTATTCGTTTTCGAATCCAAATCTGTTAAGTGAAGCATTAAATGTCAACGAAGAGCTAATTCACTGGTTCTGGAACATTCTGATCGCGATAAACTGCCAAGAGCCAATCAATCCTGAAAAGCTAGACAGTTATTGTAAAGCAACCTACCGGTTATATTTGCAGCTGTATGATTGGTATAAAATTCCTGCTACGGTGCATAAAGTCCTTGCCCATGCTGGCGATATAATTATTCATTCACCAGCACCACTTGGAATGTTGGCTGAAGAAGCAGCTGAGTGTCAACACAAGCACTTAAAAAAAGTCGGACTCATCATGCCAGGAAAGCCTCAAGAGAAGAAAATTTACATGACGTTTTCATTCGTGCTATGAACTCGTCGGATCCTATGATAAGCTCCCTCAGCTTAGGTAAGCGACTTCAAAATAAATCTAATCTGGAATATCCAGAAGATGTTCAAAGTTTTTTAGTGACTGAAAGTACAGAAGTACGAGTACAGAAAAATATACCATAGCAGATATTTTAATCGATCTTGAAGAAATAAATGATGATTTTGTTGAGGATGTTCATGTACATAATGAATAAATAAATGTTGTTGCAGTATACTTATATATCTTGAAGCTTTTATTGCATGGAGTTCGTTTAGCTTTAATAGAGCTTTATATTGTATTCCCTTTACTTGTTTTACGGGTTAAGAGCCTGAACCAATCTGAAAAATCCTACAAAGACAACCTGTTACGTATGTAGATGCAATGGCCTGTATTTGACGGAGTCCTTGTGCAACTTAGAACATCTGTACAACTCAATTCACATAAAAACAGTATACAATTTTCTAGTTTGAACTCTACAGGTCTGCGCTGCAATAAAATACACATCTATAGACTGCTGTGTACATGAGACATTCGTAGATAAAAGGGATATATTCCATAGAGATCAAAGGTCTGTATTCCAGGGAGTTTGGAGACCTTAGAAGTAATAACGACCTGCAAAACAAGTATTTCACATCGTTTAGACAATAATCTACGATATAAGTGTGAAATATTGCAGAAATGAAATGAAAATATTTTCGGCCACCTACTTGTATGGAGCCGCCCCATAGTGCACTAGTGCAATCGAATTAATTTACCATTCTGCTTTCAATACGCTTCTGTGTGAAGTGAAAAAAAACGAAGGTGGCGAACCCGTAAGCAGAGACACTTACGCGAAGCCCGCTGGAAAGAGAGAATCTCCTTTCAGCAATGTAATCCAACAGACTAATAAATAGATTCGCAATCCTTTTTAAGCTCTCCGAGGGATGGCTTCTTTGGGGAAGGGCACGTCGAACCCATGACAACTGTGGGGAAGTGTACCCATCTACATGAGTTGAAGTATTCCAAAAAAAGAATTTCTGAAGGAATTCCCTATGGAATGGTCAGAATGAATCTTATAAGAACTTATGAAGGGATTTCCAGAAGAATTCCTTAAGAAATTTCTTGAGGTCCTAAGAAGTTCCGAAGCAATTCCTGGGGGAAATTTCAAAGAAAAACCTGGTTTCATTTGTGAAGATTTTTTTAAAGGACTTCCTGAAGAAATTCGCGATCGGATTCCTGACGGAGTTTTTGAAGGTATTTTTGAACGATTTTCTTGATGACTTACCGAATTAATTCCTGAATATTTTTCCTAGGATATTTATAAAAAAAAACTGTAGAAATTTTCGAAGGAACTCGTGCAGTAAATTCCCAAAGAATTCTTGAGAATATCCGAATATCTGCAATCTCGATATTTTGGGAGTTTCTCGTAGCATGTAGTCTTGATTCTAGAGCCAAAACTGAGTTTGTTTTACTACTGTCCGGACTTTCGAAGAAATTCCTGGAGAACTATAGGAATTTCTGTGTAAATACCAATAGCTATTAGTTTAGAAAATCCATTAAACATTTCTTCGTAAATTACTTTCAGAATTCTTTCGAATATTCCTTCAGAAATTCATTTACTTTATTTTTTATTCGTTATTATAGAGTTGATGTGATACTTCCGACTGTTGTGCTCAATTATGTTTGACTAGTATCGGCTCTTTTAGTCGTATAAAGCAGCTACAACGTTGTTGCGTCTATTTTCCGACGTTTCGGTGTATATTTCACCTTCTTCAGGGATTTATAGGCTACTTTTTGTTGTATATGTGTGTATCCTGTATGACATAACGTTGTCAATTGAACAGATAGATACGATATCACTAGTGCGCGAGCGTTAAAATCAGAGAAGCTTTTATCGAAAGTGTAAATCGGATATAGCTTGAATAACATCAAGAAACATTTCAGAAGCCACAGTCACAAATCCTTATGTGCTTGACATTAGAAAACCAAAATAAGTTCATTTAAGCAGGTGTGAATTACATTTCAATATTCTCCATATCATTTGGAAGCAACTGCTGCAGGCTCGCTGCACTTGTGTCCAGTTGGTAAGGGCATATCGTCCTGCCTACATTGGGGCGTTTTAACCAATGCAACATATCTTCGAAACTAGTTATATTTTTGAAAATGGAAGCAATTTTATATCATATTAACCACTGAGACAAGTTATTTTGTTGCCCAACTGAGTTGCCCAACCAGTGCAAGTTTTGCGGGCAGTATGCTAGAGTCGGTCCAGAATGTTAAATCAAAACAAACATTAAATGCAAACAAACATTAAATGTTAAATCAAAACTGTAACTTTTTGTATTTTGCTATTGTTCTCATTATGTAATACAAAAATACTTCCACATTCACATAGTACGATAGTTTTACAAATGTTTCAAAGTACCAAATGATTTTTTCCCTTAGTTAGTTATAGTTTTCTAGAAATCAAAGGGGGGCGTTTTGGCCAGGTGAGGCGCATTATACCGTCTTACCCTACACTGAAATGTCGGAAAATAGACACAACAACGGTGTAGCAGCTTTATAATACAGAAAGACCCGATGATAGACAAACTAAATTTATTATAGAGGTTTTCAGCCCTGGTTTACCTTTTTGAAATTCATTTGAAAATTCTGTTAGAATTTTTTTTCAGGTTCTCTTTCGGTAATTCCTTCAAGAATTGTGTCGAAAATTCCTCCAGGAAGTATTTTTTTCTTCAGAATTTCCTCCAGGAGGTCCTTAGGAAATTCCTCCAATAAACCATACAAAATTCATACAGGAATAATTCCGGAAAGAATTCTAATTTGGGAGAATTTATAAAGGAATTTTCGAAGAAATTTCCAAAGGTATTTGAGTGTTAAACTTATTTTCAATGGTTCAAAAAAATTAAAGGAATTTACAAACGAAAGTTCCAAAAATTCTTAAAGGAATTTTTAAAGAAATTTCCGAAGTTCTACAGGAATTTCTGGAAGAGTTGCTAAAGGAATTTCCGGAGGAATGTTCGAAGGAATTCCTATAGGAAATTGCGAAAGAATTCCTGGAGAAAGTTCTAAATAAATTCCAGAGGGAAATTTCGAAAGAATACCAAAAGTATCTTCTTAGAGATTCCGAAGAAATTCTTGAAGGAATTAAAAAAAAACTAAATCAAATTCCGAAAGATTTCTCCGTAGGTATTCCGACGGAAATTCATGAAGGATTTCCTATGGGTATTTTCTAAAGAATTCTTAAAGGAATTTCTGAAAAAGTTTTCAAATGAATTTCCGAAGAAATTCCCAAAAGACTCCGTTAAGGAACTTCCGAAGCAATCCCAAAAGTAATTTCCAAGGAAATTCCTGAAGGAACTTTTGGAGAACTTTTGGAAAGAATTTCCGAAGCAACACCCAAATAAATTTTCAAGGGAATTCTTGGTGAAAGTTCTGAAAAATTCATAGTGTATTTTTAAATTAATTCTCCGAATTCCTTTTTCAAATTTTCTGAGGAATATCTTTCTAAACGAATTTCTGGATTTATATCTGAAGTACTTTCCAGTGAATTTATGTGCTGTGATGCGGCAATATCCTAGTAGATGATGTAATGTAAACTTTTGCTGTGGAGATACAAGCTATAGCTATTAGCATGTTCACCCTATCAGACTGTCTGTAGCTAGCAATTGTACAAAAACCCTAAAATACAATAAAAGTATGATAGGCCTTGCTGCGTGATTTTTTTTCCCAGCTAAAAATTATTCACGCCGATTCACGCCGCCGCCGCCGAATATTGCTTACGGCGTGACGCCGCCGGTGTAAAAATGGCCTTACGCCGCCGCCGTTCACAAATACTTCGGCGCACAGGTCTACTACGACATATTTCCTGTGCGAACCACTGACGGCAGAAAGGCGACATTCACGTGGAAACATCATATCAGACTCATCAATACATGATCCGATGGATCTACGGGCTGTATTTCATATTGTCGGCGTAGCACCAACTTAGAATTCGGAAGTCGGGACTTCCAAACCGAACTTTCTTCCGAAGTTTTATCTGTCAAACTTTTTGATGCGTTGTTTGGCGCATCTTTGGGCGAATCCAGCGCACTACTTCCGAAGTTGGGAAAGGCAGATACAGGCATCTGAAGAAAAGTCCAACTTCGGTATAAAAAGCGTTCTAACTTTGTTCCGGATAGACAATATTCAAAGGAAGGCGAAACCAGACATTTCCGTCTTGATAAATACAGTCTCTTCCCGATTTTGGCAACACGACCGGATTTTAATGTTGCCAAAATGGGGATGTTGCCAAAAACGGGAAAAAATTTCATACAAAATTTTTTTTTTAAATACTTAGAAAATGTACAACAAAGTATGTGGAGTGTGTTTAAGTGATGCACGTACATCATGATTGACATTTTTGCGATATTATTCATAACTCGGAGATTCTAGTTCAAACAAAATTGAAGCAAACTCAAGAATGGTAATTAAACGTTAATGTAACTAATTAGCCAATGTCATAATACAAATTGAATAATAAATAATATTTGAAATTAACAATAGCGTCGGCCACGTCCTTACAAAAAATGTGGTGATAAAAAAAAACGTTTCTATTTTATGCAAATTTTCTTGTGGTCGGTGTGATTAAGAGTAAAGTTCTGTGCACAATTTTCTATAACATTATGGAAAAAATGAACGCAAGGCGTAAGACATGCCATTGTTTTGAAAAATGGTAAGGGTTCGTACACTTATTACGTAATCAATTTTTATGGGATTTTCGACCCCCCTCCCCAACCAGACTCCCTATTAAACAGGTGACGGTAGTCCTCCTTGGACACGATATCCGGACAATGCTTGTGGAGGACCAACGCGCACTTGGAGTAAAAATGGTTCTCTATAACGATCCGACAGGCACAAAAAGGCGAGGTGTGCAGTAGACTGGCCCAGGAAACAAAATGTTGTCGAATTCCACGGGGCACCCCCCAGAATTGTGTCTTTGGGTGAGAAAATCAATCTCTGAAAATTTCAGCTCAATCGCTTATTGCATAAGCTGGCGCATTTGATTTGAAGTTTGTATGGGGATTTCAGCCAAAATGTATAGGAAAATACACCTCCGTCACTCATTCGATCTGGAAATTGGTTCTGATTGCTGGATTGACCTCAGAATTGCAAAAACGGCAGTTGGTATGCTACAGAACAATTTTACAGAACATTGTATGATGATTCAATGAACTTTTATATAGGTTTTGGCTGGTGCGATTCGATCAAAAAATCCAAAAATACACAAATCAGCTCCTAATAAACCAGCCGAAAACTATATAAAAGTTCATTTGATCATCCTGCAATGTTCTGTGAAATTGTTCTGTAGCATACCATCTGCCGTTTTTGCAATTCTGAGGTCAATCGAGCAATCAGAACCAATTTCCAGATCGAATGAGTGACGGAGGTGTATTTTCCTATACATTTTGGCTGAAATCCCCATACAAACTTCAAATCAAATGCGCCAGCTTATGCAATAAGCGATTGAGCTGAAATTTTCAGAGATTGATTTTCTCACCCAAAGACACAATTCTGGGGGGTGCCTCGTGGAATTCGACAACATTTTTTTCTCCCCATACTAATCTGGGCCAGTCTAGTGTGCAGCGATCAAGGTGGATCGATCAGGTGGAAGACGATTTACGGACCCTCCGTAGACTGCGTGACTGGTAACGTACAGCAGTGGACGAAGATGACTGTTATGTACCGCAGAGGCCACTCCGGCCTTAGGCTGAATAAATATTAATAAAAGCACACGTGACGCATCACTCGCCTATCGAAGCAGCTAGATTTACACCAGCGATCTCATGGAAACTTCACAGGAGGTACTTCACTTCTGATACTTCGCCATCACAAACAGAACACTCGAAAGCAGGCATTGGAAGTGTGAGTGAGCATTGATCTATTGCAATCGTAGCATCTATACCCAATGAGTGAACTGTCTCGCTCAAATGGATGCCAATCAACGAGTAGGAGCAATTGTTGCTGTGATAAACAATGAGCAACAGCGTCTAACAAGCCAATCCATGGTGAGGTATCCATGTAAGCAACGATTTGTGCATTAGTACCCCGCTTTCTTGAATGGCTTCTTCTAATAGCGTGAGCGTTTTTGGTGAGCGTTGAAGATCAATAAACGGTGAATAATCGAATGAGCAAAACGGCTTGATGGCTATAAAGCGCATTTAGAAAATCAAATGTGCTAATCACTAGCAATTAAACCTACTGGGGTTTGCTTGCTCCGGGATCACTCATGCAGTATCGATTGCATTGTGATGTAAACAGCGGGCTTCGCCTAATAGATGTTGTACTATGTACAACGGTGTGAGTCAGCTTGTCGACGACAAAATCAGTGAGAATGCAAAAAATACGGCATTCTACGGTGGGCTGGCTATATTAGGGTAGTGTGAATAGGGACATGGAAAACGTGGATTAAAAGAGCAGAAAAGTTTCAATAGAAGTGGTTTGCAATGAGCGGTGATACGAGTGGTTATTCATTATTTCAGTGAAAGTGCCCACTATTCGTACAGAGCCCATAATACGCATATATACCTTAATGACATTCACTTTTTGTTTTGTTTATCCTATTTCATATTAATGAAAAGATTTTAACCCTAAAAAGTAATATAAATATTTTCGAGATTGTTGCCAAAATCGGGAAGAAAATGTTGCCAAAAACGGGTGTTCCAAAATCGTGGGTAGACAAAAACGGGTGTTGCCAAAATCGGGATGGGACTGTACAAACAACGCTGTCTGCGTCTGGAACTGAACCCAGATCCACTTTGATGGAAGGCAAAAACGCTCACCAAACCCTCAACCACTAGCGCCGCTTTTTAAAGGGTGTCCCACATCAAATTACATCACGAAAAAAACGCTGTAGAAAATTGCTCAATGGGTAGTAGTGTCAGTGGGATGATGGTTCCTTCTCTTCTATACCTATAGAGCGGTGTAATTAGTTCAGTGTACTATTTGGTTTTACGTAGTTTACGTCGAGCGGTCGTGTCTTGTATACAACCCCAATTTTTTTATATTGGGGCACACTTTGCGATTGCGAAAACCGGAGACCGTCACGAAAATATGATAGACCTTGAACGATAATATCCAGTGGACGTTATCACCTCGACGTGAATAGACGCGTTTGTTCACTGGTTTGCTCTCGGTGTTGTTTTTATCGTTTGCGGTATTCGTAAGCATACCTATCACAATGGCTTGCGAAATTGCAGTCAAAAACACGCTGGCTTTCCTGTTCCCCGAATGTGCAACTCAACCAACTCTGGTTGATATGGCACGTTTTGTGAAATCACTGTGTGGGTATCAGAAAATGATGGAAACTGTCTACAAGATATCCGACGAAAAGTCGGTTTTCATACGTTTCAAAACGGAGGAAGCAATAAGGTTTGCTTTGCAAAAAAACTCAGAGATGCTGCCATTCAGTTACACGAATGGAAAAAGTGTGATGGTCCAGATGTCCGAAGCAGGAGGCAACAGCCGGTACGTACGTATCTTCGATCTACCGCCGGAGATCTCTGATTCAGACTTGACATCCGTGCTGTCAAGGTTTGGAAAGGTGAAACGAACAGTACGCGAGCGGTTCCCGGTGGAGTATCAGCTAGATCTGTTTACCGGAGTCCGCGGCGTTTACGTGGAAATCGAGAAGGCTATTCCGGAGATTCTATATTTTCGGAATATAAAAGGCAGAATCTTGGATGGCTTAAAGCCAAAATGTTTCTCCTGTAAATCTGACAAAAGCCAAAAAAAAATCTTGTCCGATTCTACAGGAACGACGAAGCGAGGCGAAAGCAACAATGGAGCATCATCTCGAAAAATTGAATTCTGCAACAGAAGAAGAAACCCCGGCTTCTGCTGCTGCTGTCATAGATAAAGTGGAATCCAGCAGTGATGATATGAAACCAAAGCAATTGGAAATAAAGCTTGAGCTTGAGCTTGAGCTTGATTGACTGCTCGTAGTTGCTACTCCATTATGACCAGATCAGCTGTTTTTGCACAGGGAACCAACAGATGTTTGCTTGGGACTAGCACACATCTTCAATGTACAAGTACTGGTGATCTCATTTGTTAGGTCATACTGGCGCCTGCCACGTCAGAATGCAAGTCAATGTAGGGAAGGGGAGGAAATGATGATGCAATCACTCGCCCACTGCAAGCCGAATATAACTCTGCACTTTCCACGAGTTCATGCGGAATTTGTTGGAATTTCTGGGTTAGGTTGGACAGGCAGAGGTCCGTCTTGGTGAACGAGCTGCCAATGTGATAGATAGGAGAAGGTAACTGATGGAATTTCTAATTGGATGTAGGAAACGAGCTCTATAACATTTCTAGCGAGCTAACGAGCTAACATTTCCAATTCTAGCAGGTTACTGTTAGAATCCAGTTTTCTGCGAGCGGTGATGGCCGCCAGCTTGCTTGCGGGTTAGTATCTGATTTGACGTTTCTGGAGGTCAACTGCACCCACCATTCGAGCATTTTGATCAATGTGGCATATAAGAAGGCTTGAATTCACTGAATCAGCACCTTCTTATATGCAACATTGGTCAGAATGCTCGGAGCGGTGGGTGCAGTTGACCTCCAGACACGTCAAATCAGAGACTGAACCGCAAGCAAGCTGGCGGCCATTACCGCTCGCGGAAAACTGGATACTCAAGTTGAAGGTATAGGAATAGTAATGGAAACGGTATGGAAGTCTGGAAATGGATTGCTAGAACATAAGAAATAAAGAGAAAGATACAAAGTAGGAGAATGGAACGGACCTGGGATTGAACCCACGACCTCCTGCGTATGAGGCAGAAGCAGTAGCCATATGACTACCAAACCCGCTGTGAAACCAAAGCAATTGGAAATAAATGCGAAAAAAAGACACACAGTGCGGCACCGATCATCGAATATGGAAACTGAGGTCGGACATCCGCACAAAACGGAGTGAGAAACGGGAAAAGCAATCGTGCTGTCGTTTCTGACTCTCCCTGTCGGAAGGAAAAATATAGAATCGCTTCGCATGTGTGGATCGAGGACGAACGCGAACGACAACTGATTATGGAGGATGATAAGATTAGAATAGCAAAAGCAATGCATGTAAAAATTTATGACGTCGAATTTTATATTGATAAATAGGGTTTCTTACCCCATTCCCGGCCTAACATGCGTACGACTGCATTATTTAATTGATATTTATGACAGGAAGCAACTTTTTTTGAAATTTGTAGGCTGTATAATACTGCATTGGGGTTCACTTCTGCTTAAAAAATAGCTATTCGTGCTAAATATCGTTCAAAGAAGCTTTTATTTGATTTAAATTAACGAGGTGCAGCACTCATTTCAGTCATAGTGATTGCCATTCTGGCAAACAAAAAACTAATTCCCGGCCTAAGCAAAATTTCACTCAATCTCTCAACATTTTACTCTCATTCTCTCTCGGGACGGTAGAAAATGCGATGTAAACAAAAATATGCACGTTCCACGACAACAAGATGCCAGATGGTATTATTCATAATCATTTTTATTTGGTTGCGAAGATAAATAAACTCATCCAAATTTCTTCCAAATACTTTAAAACAATATTGCGCTTTTTTCACTTTATAAGAGTTCTGCAAGATTTTTTTTTCTCACAGTCATCTTTTTCTCACACTCAATACACTCAAAAAAGTTTGATTTTCCGTGTATAATATTTGTGTGTGAGTGCTCAATCTGAAAACAAATAGACGTCAAATCATGGCGGGAATCGATTTAGTGTACACGCTTACATGTGACTAACGAGTAATGGGTTATAATTGGGTAAATTTCAGTAACAAAAATCGATCAACCCGAAATGACAGTGAGTGTGAGAAAAAGAAGCGGGCAAATCACAATCTACACATAACTCTTCAAATTGGTGAAATCGGCAATATTTATTTCACCTTTTAAAATCGAGAGAACTATAAATAACATGATAACGTCAACATATTAGACAATTTTCCTATTAACGATGAAGTATCATTTTTATAATCCTGGCCTTTTGGCAGCACTGTACAGCTAGAAGTTCTTGGGCCGAGGTGATTTTTTGTTCGGTTTGAGTATACATTTTAAAATGTATTCTAGTATGTTTAAATAAGTTCTAGTGAAACGAACAAATAAGAATAATTGAAGTGCGGGTGTTTAGAATTATGGTGTGGTGATTAACAGCTTCATGCAATGGTTGTATCAAGCACTGTGACGATTTTCAGGTAGGTGTTTATTCGATAATACCGTTTTGTAAAGTGGAAAGAATCACTCCGGCTCAGTGGTGTGGCATCGGAGAGTGAAATTTTGAATTCTACATTTTTATTTTCTACAATTGAATCAATTAGGAGTAAAACAAGTGATAGAAAAATATTGAGTATTGTGAAAAATAAATGGGAGACTTTTTAAAAATTATCAACCATAAACCTACGACTTCCAAACAGTTTAAATCATTAGTTTTCTGTGCAGTGAGCCGGGAACCGGGTCCATAGGCCCAAGTAGTGATTTACCCTAGTTTATTTATTGTACAATACATTATTACAATATTGTTTCGCGGCTCCGCAAAGTGTTAGACACGATTGAGCCTTATAAATAAATGAATATGAAAAAAAACGATAATATCTCAGTCATTAGGGGGGTCCCGTAGCGTAGTTGGCTACACGTTCGCCTTTCAAGCGAATGGTCATGGGTTCGATTCCCAGCCCCTCCACCAAAACCCTCGTCAGTCGCCGGATGCGCAGCCTATGCGGTGGCGTATTGGGGTGCACGCTTCACCGTCACGGCTGCCTGATGACGACTGACAACTTGTTCTTCTCGGAGGCATTCCTCCAACGTTACCCGGATAAATGGCAACCGGACAATGCAACGATTATTGGATACACGACATGAACAAAACGAACACAATGGACTCACGACGAGATGGACCAGCAACGACAACAACAATGAATAATGGAAAAATCTAAAAATAGATTCTGTGTGGATTCTGGCTGCAGAATACCACAGTAGATCTCGGCACAGTAGCGGTTAAGTAACACAGAGTGCCTATCAAATAAATAAAGGAATAAAAAAAAATCTCAGTCATTCTCGATGGATTTCCAATATTTTTGGACCATCTTCATTCGCGTGCTTGTGTAAAAGTTTGTACTGGTCATTTTGAAGTATGTCATTATGCCCCGGTGCGCGGTGCTAGTGTGCAGATAAATATGGTTAAAATTTGCCTTTTTTACTTTTTAGCGCTAGTGTTCATTCCGAATTGCTCCTAGGCTCGCTCCTAGGTGGCAGCGCTACATTGTTTATGTAGAGTATGCCAACGCCATCACATAGTGAAATTGAGTTTTTATGTCGGGCAGCCTGCGTTGGCGGCGCTGATGTGCGATTTAAATCTTTACACACGTCTTTAACGAAATTTTGTTCGAGCATCCATGTCTGTTCTCTGTGGCTTAATTGATATAAAAATACAGATTTTCAACTATTTACTATTGAAACTTGGCAAACAGTTTAGAAATAGTAATGCAACGAATCCCGTGTATGCATCGCAAGCACAGACATCAAAATCAAGTAACTTCCTGGTTTGTATTTAATGCTCAGTTCGAACAAGATTTCACGCAGGGCAGACACAGCGGAGCATACACAACAGCACGAAGGCGCTGGTAGCAGTTTCAACGGAAAACTATCGTATTGGTGTTGGCAAAATGACAAAAAAACATTCGAAAATACTTATACTGTTTATTATGCCACCTAATGAATGATCACATATCAAAAAGCTAATAACATTCATAAGTTAATGAAAAGTATAAGTTTCGGAATGTATGTTACTAATGCGATGTGTAAGTTTTTTCTTATATATATATCATTAAGCGCCTGCTTTGGCCAAAAAGTATTAGAAATCTTTATAATAAATAACATTTTTTTTCACGTGTGGCCATCCCGCACCACTTTATGACTAATGGATAATCTTCAAAACTTTATGGATAATCTTCAAAAACTGAACTTTCGAAGGCAAAATATATTTGGGGTGGAGGGTGGATGGGTAGCGAAATGATACTTTGCCCCTAAGATAATTATTGAGTGGCCAAAAGTGTCTCACACCCCCAAAATTGGCGCCTATGCTCGGAATCAATCGATTTCATTTCCAATGACGAACAGAAACAAAACCAAAGAATCTTTACTATGTCTGAAACTTGATTATGCATATGTACAACATGTGATAGATTTAGTTCGGAAAAGGTATTGGAGGGTAACCGCCCCTTCGGTGGGGTTTGATCCCACGACCCCAGTTCGCATGACAGGTGCTTTCCCTACTAAGCTATATAATACTAAATACTCATCCTACTTGGTTGACATGATGTGTACAAAAATACATTTGAGAGAGTTAGTTCTGAAAATGTATTGCGAGAGATCGGCTGGTACCTGGTGCTGGGAATTTGGTTTCATCAGTACCCGCTAAGCTGCGGTGGACGACGGAGGTCCTTCGTAGCTTAGTAGGGAAAGCACCTGTCATGCGGGTCGGGGTCGTGGGATCAAACCCCACCGAAGGGGCGGTTACCCTCCAATACCTTTTCCGAACTAAATCTATCACATGTTGTACATATGCATAATCAAGTTTCAGACATAGTAATTAATTTCCACTCCGGGTGGCTTAATACCCGGCATATAGGCAATTAACTTTGAATGTACAAAGAATCTTGCCAGTGTGTACGTCACCTTTGTGTACAAACCGATTGGGCCGCATCATGTAGTTTTTATTGCTGTCAGCTTTTCAAAAAATGAAAAAAAATGGCGTCACCCGAAAAGCAATGTCGCAAATTGATTTTGCTCAAGCACCTGGAATCCTCAACTCTCGATCTCTGTAAAACAACGTGGAATCGTGCAATCAACGATGAGCCGTGTCGTGTGATTAAACGTTACTACGCAACTCTAAGCATCGAACTGAAGGAGAAATGAGGACATAATGGATGTTCTATTAGTGATCAGAATCCCAATGCTACGAACAGAGATATGATCAAAATATTGAATTCGTCCAAGTATTTCGTTCAGTGAGCCAAGGACCGGGCTCCAAATCATGACGAACGAGCCCAGAAACTGTACACCCAGATGCTGACGAAGCCTCATTGTCTCATCATGGATGATGAGACTTACGTCAAGGCGGACTTCAAGCGGACCAAGAAAGCAGGAACTTTCAAAATTTGCCAAGAACTACAGTGATCTGGCAAGCGAACCACTTATGTGGCAAATGCTCGTGACTATCGGGATCGGGACTGTAAACGGTGAGATCTACATCAAGGAGTGTCTACAGAAACATCTGTTTCCTCTGTTGAAGCAACACGAGGGCCCTACAATCTTCTGACCGAATCAAAATTCGTTGTACTGTTCACATGTTGTCCTGGTGTCGATGCGAAGCAAATGGGATCACTTGCGTACCCAATAATATGAAGCATCCCCCTCCCCCCCAACAAAGTGCTGGAACTAAGGGCGAGTAGTAGTAGTAGTGTAGTTGTAGTACTAGTAATTGTAGTACTAGTAGTTGTAGTACTAGTAGTTGTAATACTAGTAGTTGTAGTACTAGTAGTTGTAGTAGTACTAGTAGTTGTAGTAGTACTAGTAGTAGTAGTAGTAGTAGTAGTAGTAGTAGTAGTAGTGTAGTTGTAGTACTAGTAGTTGTAGTAGTACTAGTAGTTGTAGTACTAGTGGCTGTAGTACTAGTGGTTGTAGTACTAGTGGTTGTAGTACTAGTGGTTGTAGTATTAGTAGTAGTAGAAGTACTAGTAGTAGTAGTAGCAGCAGTAGTAGTAGTAGTACTAGTAGTAGTAGTACTAGTGGTAGTAGTACTAGTGGTAGTAGTACTAGTAGTAGTAGTACTAGTAGTAGTAGTACTAGTAGTTGTAGTACTAGTGGTAGTAGTACTAGTGGTAGTAGTACTAGTGGTAGTAGTACTAGTGGTAGTAGTACTAGTGGTAGTAGTACTAGTAGTTGTAGTACTAGTAGTTGTAGTACTAGTGGTTGTAGTACTAGTAGTAGTAGTAGTAGAAAAAACATACAAAACCCAAGAAACACCGAAAACATCATTATTAACTAAGATCTAATAATGATGTTGAATAAAGGTCGGGAAAATGAATTACAAAACATGTTATGTTTAAGGAAAGCTATGATAAGGTTTTTGCAAAACATACAGCAATTTGATCAGAGAAAAAGTTTCATACTACATTCTCACAACTTGCTGATAACATGTCAATTTTTGACATTTGTTTGGTTTTTTGAGATGTTTCGTTTTACATTCTCACAACATAAAACATGTCTACAGGAAGATTTGACGAACAAGGTCATAACATGTTTATTATTTGACATTTGTTTCGTCAGAATATATACCATAATGATAGAAGTTTAACGTAATTTCAACATCTTTTAAGATCAATGTTATGAACGTTCTTCATTGACCCTGTTGTCTATCGACAACTCTCCATATTGTTTTTCTTTTGCAGATTCGAGAATTTGTTTACATATCAATTTCAAAATTATGCTTGGCATAGTTATAAATTTCTTCAATCAATGGCGCATGAATTTAGGAGAAGTAAAATGAAAATTTAGCCAATGAAACATGAGCCACATATAATGTTTCGACCGAGACTTCGAAACAAATTTGATTTATTTATTTAGTTTGTATATGTTTATTAATATTGTTAAAATGGTGTTCATCATTTCATGCATGCTTGTTTTCATTCGTTTTCTGTATACATTTTTTTTTCAATGTGTTGGTCTGCATTTTTGTTTTGGTATTCAATTTGGCAGAACCATGTTGAAAATCGGTTACTGAAAACATCCTTAGGGTGAAATCAGGAGTGATTCAGTTTGATTCTAAATTTTCGACCACTATTCTAGTTTGCATCTGGAGCAAAATAGAACAAACTCGCTGGTTTCCCAGCAGTGTTCTATTCATGTTTTTCAAATTTTCAACTAATTGAAATCATTATGTTACTGCCATGAAAGGCGCCGGAATTGCAAAGTGGATTGATCCGTAGATAAAATGGCGCATCCATACACCAAAACAATTGAAAAATATTTGAATCTCGTGATTCAATCGTGGTTCAAATCTACAGAAAATAGAACGGAGCGTTATACCAGTTTTATTTTTTTGACAGTTGACTGGTATAAAAACTGAATCTAGAACAGCTGCTGGGAAATTCAATGTTTCAGATCATATTCAAACTGACAGCCCCGAACGATTTGAATCACTGCTGATTTTACTCTTAGTACTTAAGTTTAGTCTTGTGAATGTGCAATCAAAAACAAGGTTGCAACTGAAAGATGTTGAAAATATCGATAAACGTAACATACTATATGTTCGAAAGATGTATTTTTTACACTCATACAACAAATTGTGTTACTTGGGAAGGTTCAAATAATCACAATATAATCGCTACATAACTTTTTTCTCCAGGCATGTACAACTTTAACCCCATAGATACTTTTCTGTTTTTTTTTTCGAGATTTTTCAACTAAGGTATGGCACGGTGTAAAAAAATGGATTATTATCGAAGTTTCATTTCCCTTCGTTTTTTTTTTTCACAGAAAGTTTGACAAGGTCATTAGAAATGAGGTACGGGGAGGTTTGTTTTATTGTTTTCTTCTCTAATATACCGTACAAAAAGTCAATTGATAACCCAACAATGAATCAATCATTGTAATTTACCCCTCAAAATTGATCAATCAAATCAATGATCATATACACATTTGTAGACTTTCTCGAGTAGAAAACCTATCTTGAAATAGATCTAAATATTTGTAAAATATCAATTTCTGTAATTCAAGCCTTCCCAAACTATGCTTTTATTATTTACTAGCAGACCCGACAAACTTCGTTTCGCCTAAATTTGACTTATTCTCTAATTAAATCTCTTTTCAGAAGGGAGGAGGAGTTTCTAACTACCACAGAAACATAACTTTGCATCCAAAACCTCCACATGTCAGATTTGGTTCCATTTGCTTGATTAATTCTCGAGTTATGAAGAAATTGGTGTTTCATTTGTATGGGAGCTCCCCTTTCCAAAGCGGGGTGGGGTCTCGAACCATTTTAAGAACCTTCCCCGGCACCAAAAACCTCTGCATACGAATTTTCACGCCGATCGGCTCATTAGTTTCCGAGTCTATAAGGTTCAGACAGACAGAAATTCATTTTTATGTGTATAGATTAATTTTTTATTTTTGCGTTATTTTCATTTTTTTAGCAATAATCATGTTTTTCCAGCCCAAATATGGTTCTCTAATCACATTTCTTCCATCCGACATTCGCACTATGAGACCAGCCCATTGTCAGTCTGCCATATTTTAAAGGGTTCATATTTTCCTCTAGATACAGTATCTCATCATTTGTGGGGTACATACCATGTACAATAATCTTACCGAATATTGTTCGCAGCACATTTTGCTTGAAAAACCCAAAACCTTACTAGCCTGTTTCTTATAATTACCACGCTTCATGTCCGAAATAGGCTATTAGATGGAGTTATACAGAGCAAACTTCATTTCCGGTTGCATGTTACGGAAGCTATATTGTTGCTACAAGCACAACTGTCTCACATTTGATTGATTCAATATTTATGTGGGTCATTCATACTTGTATGAGTAGTATTCTAGTAAGCTGTAAAAAACCGTTTTTGTACCCAAGTAATAATTATGATTTTATAATGTTTTTGAAGATAGCGATTTACTCTTCAGATGTGCTTCAGGTAGCTACAACCATGTTACTAGGGATCCTTATCCCAAGCATTCTAATGTGAACTATTTCTTCAACGCCTCCAATCATCTCCTGTACATCCTCTTATTTTTATTTCTATCCGTAACAATGTACTTCATACTGGTAGTGTGAATGGATATGTCCTTTCTCACCATCTCAATCTTCAGTGAGACAAAAATCTCCACCTCTACTCTGCGATCGTTTTATAAGGAAATTAATTTCTTCTGCAAAACCTAGGAGCATATGCATAAGCTCTGCCAAGATGAAGTACATGGTTACATGCAGAGACAGAGATAAGCCTAGTGTTGTTTGTGCTAAAAAAGTAAAGGGGATATGTTTGAAGGTGTATAAACAAAATTTACCTTTGAAATGCTGACAAACACTAACAATGCTGTAAACACTGGCAATGATGTTTCCTATGAATAATGTCTGCTTCAAATAGGGTTACCTCTGGCGTACATAACCATTTTATATCTAAGTTAGGTCTCGCACAATACAGGTGAAGAAAAAGAATTCAGATGGAAACGAAATTCGCTTTTTTTTATAATTCCTCAATTCTTCGAGTGGGCAATTTCGGACATGAAACGGTAAAAGCAGCCTAGGTTACTTTCAGATTTTTTAGCGGAAGATGCTGCATACAATACTCGATGAGAGGCCAAAAAAGACATGTGGCTCATACGCATGAATTACAAGCAAAATCCATCATCAAAGGAGAAAACATTCTGAATCTCATAAATTACGGCGCACCTCAGTGGGCAGGTCATCTAAAAAAATGTCAGAAGATAGAATTGTTTTTGCATATTCACCAGAGAACAATATAGATGCTAGAGATAGATTATTGTTTCAGCAAAGATTTCAAAACATAAAAAACTAAAACTACTTCAAAAATGTTTTTCAAAATTTTATATTTGTGTCAAGATAGGTTAACTACATAGATACGAGAAAGGCAAAAAGTCTTCAAATGTGTATATCATCAATTTTGAGGGGTAAATTACAATGATTGATCCATTGTTGGGTTATTAATTGACTTTTTGTACGGTATATTAGAGAAGAAAACAATAAAAATCACTTTTTTTTTTAAATCGCCGCTGAAATATTTTAAAACACCCCGTACCTCATTTCTAATGACCTTGCCAAACTTTCTGTGAAAAAAATCAGAGGTACATGAAACTTCGATAATAATGGATTTTTTACACCGTGTATGGGTCATCTGTGTACACCGGGGGCCCACAGTCCACACATTTTTGTCCATTCTCCTTTAGTTTCTATTCTTTGCTTTTCCGTCGAGTTCTCCGTTTCAGTAAACGGAATTCAATATGCAATTGAGATTGGCAAGGAAATTTCTTGTGAACACGATAGTAACCTCAGCTTTGGCTTTTTACCGAATGACTTTCAACCAAACGACGACAAGGGCCATTTGGCCGAAAATGTTATTTGGCCAAACAAACCATTAGGACAAACCCCAAAGCCGAAATGAACATACGGTCGACCGAAAATACCATTTGCTGAAATGGTCCTTTGGCCAATAAGGTCATATGGCAGAAAACGGGTGAACATTTTTGACTACATTACCATTACCCGTTCAGTTATTGAATGTTTGACCGCCCAACGACTGACCAAATGACCTCTCTGCCAAATGATTTTTTCGTCCAAAGGATTATTTCGGCAAATAATATTTTCGCCTGGCTATGGTTTCTTCAAACAAAACACAGGGTGTTTATTTTCGTACAATAACAACGGACGGTAATGAGCTACCGTCCGCGGACATGGTGGCTATTGTCAAACCTCTTGTGATAGTATAGACGAATCCAAGTAAAAATAAGAAGAAGACACACGACGGTGTTAACTTTGACAGATCCTACAGCACAGCATAGGGAGATCATTTTAAAATGCTTATAATAAATTCTAGACAAAATGTAATTAAAATCTGATTGATGTACGGTGCGGAAAAAGTTCTGAATTACATATCTGGAAGCTTATCTAAATTTTTTGGATATTTTCCAAAAATGTATCTATCACATAGTTCGGAACTTTTTCCGTACCATACATCAATCAGATTTTAATTACATTTTGTATAGAATTTATTATAAGCATTTTAAAATGATCTCCCTATGCTGTGCTGTAGGATCTGTCAAAGTTAACACCGTCGTGTGTCTTCTTCTTATTTTTACTTGGATTCGTCTATCCAGTTTTCCGCGAGCGGTAATGGCCGCCAGCTTGCCTGCGGGTTGGTCTCTGATTTGACATTTCTGGAGGTCAACTGCACCCACCGTTCTGAGCATTTTGATCAGTGTGGTATATAAAAAGGCTTGAATTCACTCCATCAGCACCTTCTTTTATGCCACATTGGTCAGAATGCTCGGAGCGGTGGGTGCAGTTGACCTCCAGAAATGTCAAATCAGAGACTAACCCGCAGGCAAGCTGGCGGCCATTACCGCTCGCGGAAAACTGGATAGAAGGCCAGGAGGGTGGTTTCTTCTCGTGAACCGTATGCCACAGGTCGACACTGATAAGAATGCATTTCCATTTCAATCTCTCGCGTTTGGTAATTTTTATTACCCAATCTTCAATCAGACCTTGCTCACTCATTTATGTTCCAATCGTTTTTTTTTCGTTTACACAGCCAGACACACACAGTCACTTTCCGATTTTCACAACTGAACAAACAGACACGCTGCAGTTTTCTTTTGCTTTCACTGCAAATGAGCTTCTACTTCAGTCCGAAACGATTTATTCCCGTTGGCAAACGCACCAAATTTCCAAGGGATATTTTTCTGAGTTTTCACGGAAAATTCTACTTGATTAAAATTCAACTTCACTTAAACTTACAATTGATTTTTTTTTCTGAATTTTCAAGGGATTCATAATTCAATAATTATCTCTTCTATCTGCAATCTGCTTTCGTTAGTAAACTATGTGCGGACCCTTACCCCACCTTACTCTAACATGATATCATCGGAAAGCTGACGTGTCATGCGCGAATATCGAATGGTGCTCAGATTGGGTAGAATTCACGCCGTGTGAAATTCTTTTCAAGAACAACAACCATCAATTAGATTGTTTCATATTAAATTAACACAAACTATATTTACTAATTTTGTCATGTGGATTTCAATTAATGTCCTACTTAGCGACTGCGCGATTCTATGAATCAGACTACTGGCGCAGGCAGCACAGCACGGTTCAGGGGTTCAATCGGGCTTTCCCGTCAAAATGTGGTATAAATTTCTTTCAATTGTTTTCTCAGCTATTTTTTTTCACACATTTTATAGTAAATATATAACTAAGGTTTATGTATAATCGAAGATTCATGTTTTTAATCACAAATGCACCATTAACAAAAATGGAAACTTTGAAACGTTTTATGCGTTCAAAGCCTCAAAATGGCTAAAAGAAAGATTTACATTGCCTTTCTATTCTCGTAGAGTGTTTAACATCACGCAACAAAAATACGGTAAAGAGATTAGAAATGATTTGCAGTACTTTTAGTTTCCGAAGCATTTAGAGTCGATATGGAATATATTTTTCACGGGAAATCGATTCTTAACACTGAAAGACATATACAATAGAACATTTTTTCCAGGAGAAGTGAATTGTATATATCTTAAATGGCACTCATTGTTTCTTAATTTATATTTCCTTACATTCCTATCTACATAGGAGACTCCTTCATTATAACCAGCGGATAGTATAAAGAGTATATGAATCACTGTTCGTCATTAATAAGCTCGATGTTGACAAATTAGTGCATTGAATCGTATGCACCGTCGCGTGAAACATGCGCTTGATGGGCAGCAACCACCAATTAGAGGCAGCCGAATTGAATTATCACAAGCGTCTGAGTCGTTTTTATCACATGCTTTTCAATTATCATCTTGTTCAGTTTTAGGCAGTTCGGAAAATTCGAACAGGATTTAGGATGTGGATCAATCCAAATTCCCTGCGAAATCCAAAAGAATTTTCCTTTTTTATTATTGCCAATAAGAAGAAGATTAGATAGGAGAGGATAAAAGCATTGCTAAATGCATATTTTTAATAAGTATCTCTATTTTTGTCTCCTGTACAGTAAGGACTCCGACGGCAACGAGCTGCTGCGGAATCTCTCCTCTATCAACCGGCCGCTGGAAATCTCGTTCCGTGACATGATCAAACTGATGGAGCAGTGCGAACAGGTGGATCGGATCTACGAAAAGCACAAGTTCCGGGCCGCATCCTTGCCGCCACAGTCCAAATCTCTGGATAAAGTGGACCTTCGATTGAACGCCGATGCCGACGAGGGCGATGACTCGACGACTCCCTCCACGACGACGACTACCGCCAGTTCGGTTAGCATTTTTCAATTTCTAACTAACGGAGGCAGCTCGGGCCAGGGCATCAGCAAGCGGGGGATCTTCAGCACCAGTCCGTTCTCGCTGTTCAGTGGCATCATCCCGGGGACAAAGTGGTGCGGAACCGGAGACATTGCCGACACGTATCACGACCTCGGCGAAGACACCACGATGGACAGGTGTTGTCGGACGCATGATCTCTGCCCGTTAAAAGTCCGAGCGTACCAGAAACGGTACAACCTCAGCAATAATTCGATTTATACGAAGTAAGTATGGCTTGACAAACAAAAGCGGACTTTGTTGATTTTTTTTTCACTTTCTAGATCCCATTGCAAGTGCGATGATATGCTGTACGAATGCCTCAAGAAGACTAACACCTCGGCAGCTCAGGTGATGGGTGAGTCAAGCAATAAAACAAGGGAAAGGACGATACATTATTCCACTTTTTATTACTTCAAACACCTTTACAACAGGTTCCATCTACTTCAACTTGGTGCAGGTACCCTGCGTCGAGGAGACCCCCAAAGGAATGTCATTCCGAAAGGCTCGAGAAGGCTTCTAGAGGTGAGGAAGCAAACCAAATCTGAAGTGCCTTCGACTACAAGCGGCAGGGTTGACAAACCCTGCCCCTAGTTGAAACCGTTTGAGCTGCAGAATCTTTTCAAATTCTCGACCAAATCAAAGAGCAATTTGCGCCGTTGTGATTAATGTGATTGTTTAGCAAACCTCTTTCTTACTGTAATTAGTTGTTGTTAGTAGAAACGAATCATGAGGCCCTCATCTTATACGTAAAATTTGGTTGGTATTGGAAAATGTTTTCCATCGAACTTGGAATTTCAAGTAGCCATATCTAACTGATTCCAAACTGAAAGGGGATACAAAAAAATCACGCATGTTTCTTAAAGCGATTCGTCCGGAATCAAATGAGATTTTATCAACTAAGCCGTCCTCAAATGCATACGCCAAACCTCGCATGCGTGTTATTTCGCCGTTGTTCTTTCACACCAACCACATGGCCGATCCCATCGATAATCTAAGACAAGATCTAAGATCAGCAGTGTGCAAGGAACTGAAAGTTGTCTCTCATGCATCAAAAGACAGCTCTAATTTATTTACGTTTCGATTAAAGTGGAGAAAAAAATGGAAAACAATAATGTTTCAAATTGTTGCGGATTAAAAGTTCTAAACGGACTCAAAATAGTGTGTAAGTGGATGTTTTTGTTTAGGAAACGAATAGTAATCTGATTGATTAAAGCAATAAAACAAACGTGTACGTAGATCCACAGCGAACAGGTAATCTAAACGAGAACAAATTATCTTCGAAAAGTTTTGTAGGATAACATACAAATATTTAGCAATTTAGTGATGGCAGTGCCACCACAAAATTGCTGCAGTAACCTCACAAGCATGGGTCATGCAATATGAGAAGACATTTCCGTGATTGTGTCCAGATTGCGGGGTTACTGTACTTACGAATATTTTGATATTTTGGATGTTATATTTGCTTCACATTTTCACGTTCTTGTCGGATGTCTATTCTATGTTGTATAACAAACTACAAATTATTGTATAACAATGTTAATATTAAGTATTTATTATTAAAAGTTGTGATCGTTCTGGTAATGAAAGAGTATTTAATATTGAAAGAAACATTCCTTTGAACCTTAAAATTGGAAAGTAGAAAACCATAGATTATTTTTTGCACTTGTAAGGACAAGCTTCTCAGTGTTCACAAAAATACATTAGTATTGGTGCAATTAGAGTCGTGGGAAGTTATCAAGCTTCGTTGACGGCCGCTTGACAACCGCGTAGAGCTATTGAGCTACTATGAACTCGTCTACCTTGGATCCTTGCTAACGGTTGATAATAATATTAGTCGTGAAATACGGAGGCGCATCACCTGTACAAGTCGGGCATACAACGGGATCCAGAAGAAACTGCGGTCAAAAAATATTCATCACCACACCAGATGTGTCATATCAAATCTGATAAGACCGGTAGTCCTCTATGGACATGAAACATGGATAATGCTCGAGGAGGACTTGCAAGCACTCAGATTATTCGAGAGACGGGTGCTTAGGTGCATCTTTGGCGATGTACAAGAAAAGGGTGTGTGGCGGCGAAGAATGGACCACGAGCTCGCCCAGCTCTACGCCGAACCCAGTACCCAGAAGGTAGCTAAAGCCGGAAGGGTACGATGGGCAGGACATGTTGCATGAATGCCGGACAACAACCCTGCAAAGATGGTGTTCGCTTACGTGGAGCACAGCGAGCGAGGTGGGCAGACCAGGTGCAAAACGACTTGGCGAGCTTGTGTCGCAGTCGAGGATGCGGCCTCGAACCGTGTATTGTGGCGTCAAATAGTTGATTCAGTGTTATCTATTTACATGTAAACTAAATAAATGAAATGAAAGTCAGTTGATTGAACGGCAGCAACCTGAGCGTACTCGTGTGAAACTGGAGCTGCAACGTCGTCATTTGGATGAGCAGCAGAAGCTCATCGATAAGACTTTAGGCGGAGAAGTGGAGAACCTTCGCGGCAGTGGTTCTGCTGACGCAGCGATCAAGCGACTCGTCCTACATCAAACAAGCGACTCGTAACACTGGTCGCTCTCGGTGCTCCCTTAACGGTGTGTGATCGTCAATCGAGGACATAATTCAGCACTCCCACTGCAGCTGCACCAATAATGGTTTCAATCCCCCTCACGTCGATCGAAGCGAAAACGGTGAAGTACCTGAGAGTGAAGAAGGACCCTCATGCTGCCGTTGAATAGTGCGAGAAACGCGCCAACCCAATTGTAGTGATATGCAGAAGTAAAATAATAAACACGTGATTGTAAAATGCGAACAATTAATATTTTGTAATAAAAACTGCAAATGAAATTGTTAACGAAATATCGAGTAATTATTCAAGAGTGCCCATTGCTATTTGGAAACGCAAGATGAAGAACGAGACGTCAGCAGGGTTGCCAAAAATACAGATTATTCTGTATTTCTACAGATTTTTTACTAGTTTTCGACTATAGAATCTGTAATAAGCCATTTTACGAGACAGATTAGATCAGCTGATCGAAATTTTGAGTGGACGGCTCGGTCTTTGTTTTGGTAAATTTGCATGTAAACCATCATCAATTCGTCATCATCATCATCATTTCATTCCATTTTCGCAAATGTTCCTTGTAAAATGTAAATATTAGTATTTGGTCTCCTGTCATTTGAGCTTTCTATAAAATGGCTTATACAGATATACAGATTTTTTCAATCACGGTCTGTATGTACAGATATTTTAAATTTGTGTTCACGAGATACGTATTATATCCAAAATATGTTTTAAATGTTTCATAAGCTTCTTATGCGCGATTTTTTTGACGTAGGATTACGTCTTTCCGGAACATAGGGGGGTCATTCTGCAGTTTGAAATCTGAGACCGTCACGAAAAGTGGTCAGGAAGTATGGGCTAATAACTCAGCCGTCTTTCAAACGATTTTAAAGATTTTGGTGTTAATCGATCGACGAACTCTTTAAGATTTTGCTCAACTATCGAAAAATGCATTCAAGGTGCTAAACTATTGAAAAATTGAATTTTACCAGGCACTGAAAAATCGGTAAACCAACCAATCGCGTATGTGCATCGCAAGCACAGACATCAAAATCGTGCAACTTACGGGCTCGACTCCAATCCTCAGTTCAATTAAATTTTCTCGAAGAGCGGGCACAACGATGACGCCCGTAGCAGCAGTCTCAGCAGAAAGCGGAACATCGAGAGGCCATCGCCAAAAACAACAATCTTCGGACTATCGTTTAGTTACTGTTAGTGGCGCATTGTGGAAAGAAAATCGGTTCTTCTCTGGACCAAAATTTTATGAGAAGAAAGAGTTTATTACAAAAATGGCATCGATTACGGTCCCCGGATACCAGTGGCACCACTGAAAATGTTTTCTTAATAGTGGCTATTTAGCAGAAAAGTGAAAATTTTACGCAAGGTACGGACTATCGTTTGTTTGCTATAGACCTATGAAGAAGTTTATCAAATTCACTCACCCGATGGATTTTGATATTTGAGCGAGTCGTCCACTCGAACAAAAGTCCATTTTGCGTTCATCATGCGACCCGCTCAAACGTCATAATTTCTTGAGGTAGTTCATTTTGCGTTAGTCTATGAATGATTAGAAAGGCACATTGTGGAAATCGAATCTTGTCAAATCTACCATTGTACACAAGAGAAGGTAGAGCCGAAATATTTTCTTTAAATTGCACATCATAACCGCTTGGTGACGGTAGAAAGTTGGAATCTGTTGGAATAGATAGCAGTAAAAGTGCGGGAAGTAAACAATGATGACGTCTCTCATCATTGAGTTGCGTTAGCAGTCAAATGTTTTGTTAGCAGTCAAATGCAAATCATAATCACTTGGTGATGGGCAAAATTCTTTGTCTGTAGCAGCCCATGCGCTCCTGGCATGGAGACGTTGCAAAACAATGTATTAGAATAGATGATGTCTATCGTGTTCCAGCGGCAAGCAATAAACTTGCTGACAGTGGCATCAGTAGTGGAAATTCATTTCAAATATTTGATTTCCGGCGTGCATGGTACTAAAATTCCTCTCCTCTTTGAGTGGGACTGTGGCCCTGAAAAGGGCCGTTTTAAGTAAAGCTACTTCCTAGTTAATTCACTAGGAGCTGACTTACTTGGTGACGACTTTGAAACCCTCCCAAATGGTGGGCTTGGCCAGCTCGACACGCACGAAGATGTCGTTTACGAGGCTGTTTATAATGCTCACCGCCTTTGATGAGACGCCCTTGATGATGTTTCTCTGAGCCTTGCTGCCGCCACTCGTAGCAATGATCGTTGCTGCCACCGCCCGGAGCAACCGTCATTGCTGTTGCCTTCTCCGCAGCCTTTCCACAGCCGGTGATGTCTGGTTGGCGCTGCGATGCAATTGTCCTGTCGATTTTCCGAGAAAACCAGACTTCGGCTGGTCAGAATACGCTTGCATGGAGTCCGAGGCCCCGCCCCTTTGGAAGCCGTATCATTGGCATCGGCTTGCTTGCTTCGCCTTTCTTTTGTTCGATGCCAGTGCTTTCGTACATAACCAGGGACTCTTCTTCTTCTTCTTTTCCTTCTTCAATGTGCAAATTATTATCGCTTGGCGTCGGCAGCAGCGCAAGCGCTCTTCGGAGGGGGAGGCTGCTAAAATTGATTCGCATGGATGGTGTCTATCGCGTTTTAGCGGTAACTTATCGAGTGGCTGACATTGGACAGTAACAATGAAATGAAATTTTCTCAAGATTCTGTTTTGGTTTTGTCGCTGCTTGTGATTGGGAAGGTGCATTACTGAAAACAAATGGGTTCTTTTCAGAATCATAATTTCACACGAGAGAAGATTGAGCCGAGACAAATATTTTTCAAAGTCCAAATCATAAGCTATGTTGCTGCTTGTGATTGGATAGGCGTATTGTGGAAAACAAATTGGCTCTTATCATAACCATCATATTACATGGGAGAAGTTTGAGCTGACACTGAGATAGTGTGTTTCGTATAAACATATCCTAAACACATGCTACTTGAATTTTATACTGTTATGCTATTGTTGTTTATAGTACGCTTGGCCATAATTTTTTATTTAATCTTTTATGTTTTTACATGTCTTATTGTACTTGGTACAGTCATTTTAAATGCGAATGCATCTGTCAATTATGTATATCTGTCTGTCAATAAGGATTAATGTTCCCGTGTTACAATTTCTTTGAGTAGAATTCAACTTAATCTGTGCTGATACAGTTGTTAGCTCTGATCATGAAGATTCCGACGCCGGTGAAAATGTTGTGATGCAGTCCACAAGAGCAGATGTCGATGATGAGCGTGGTTACGTTGAAGAAAGCGTGTCTGCTGTTGTAGCATACCAGCTTAACTCAATATTCAAAATTGTCTTCGATTAATAAATTTCAAATGCATTAATGTCAATAGTGCAAGAAACATAAAACGTTGAACGGCGTCTCACATTCCAAGTTATTAACTTTCCCACAGTCAAAAATCTTGCATCACGAAAATGCAATTATTACCATAGCAACAAGTATTAACATGTGAAACCACTTCAAATAACTTTATGTCATCCTTTTCACATTATAACCGAGACCACAAAACCGAGACGATGACCCATGTCATCGCACCTAGAAACAAAACCATATGTTCATTACGATACAATCGATTAGGACGCGTAATTCGATCTCCTTACTTACGATGCAGTGCATCGTACCCACGACTGCAGTGCATCGTACCCGCGACACATGTGTTCATACGATGTCTCCTTTCTCACTCATATACCTAACTCCAAGCTCCTCCCGATGTATATTTTGTGTAACGAAACTTCTTGTAACGAAAATCAAAATTGAATAAACAGTCCATCTTTAACCTCCAGACTAATCGTACACATTTCTGAAGATAAGGTCCATACATAGTAAACTGTCGCTGATGATGACGAACATATTTTCTTCACTTTTAACACAAGACAAACCCAATTTCGATCGGGTTGATCGGGAGTTCCAGAAACGATTCGTGGAAAACGAATTCGGTTGCGCATGTGATGTGTGTGCTAGAATCTGGTTCAGAAATGATTTGAAACCAATCTCCGATTCAAATGCTGACGTGCTACTTACGACAAATTATTTCGAAACGGTGGAAGGATTTTCGGCGTGTGCTACGTGTCGAACAAGCCTGAACCGCGATCAATTCCCACAATCAAATGGCTTTACATATCCCAAGTTTCCGTCCAATTTACCTCCGCTGGACTCACTCATCACAAGACTGGTGTCTCCCAGGATTAATTTCATGCAGTTTTGTCGTTGTGCGGCATACTGCAGGTTTGTGGAAAAGTTATTTTACTTAAAAAAATTATTACATCAAATAAATAAATGATTTTCCTAATCTATTTTCATAAACAGCAGGTAGTTTGGCAATTATCGGCCAAATTATCAACATACCAGTCGACGTGGCCCAGATGGTAGGCGAACTTCCCCGCCAACTGGATGACGACTATGCTATCAACGTGTGCATCAAGAAACACTTCATACACAAATCAAGCTACTTGTCCGGCTACATGAAGAAAGGTACCGCAAAAGCATGGCTGAACTATCTGGTTACTACAGCGCTCTACAGGCGGAATGGAATTGTTTTCAATGAAGAAAACTTGGCTGCGATCGGACATTAAGAGCAGACGGATATTTCGGAGGACCGTAGGGCAATAGGGCAGTATTCCTTAATGTCGTCGACGAGATGAACGAGGTAGAAATGATGATTGGACAACAACATATGTACACTCATGTGGAATGAAGACAAGTGTCTGGAACTTGCACCGGCACAATATCAGAAACGCTTTCCATTATCTATGATAGCAATGGGTTTTCGCTATAAAAGTGAAGAGATGCATCATCTGCGAATGAAAAACAACACGGTATGTCGGGTGACTGTAAATTATGTTTTTGCTAGATAAGCCGATATTTTTTTCGCAATGTCCTAAACTTCAATATACAAAAAATGTACTACACATCGCTTTGCTATTGGAACTATTCTCAAAGTGCATGAAGCTAGAGGGGGGGGGGGGGGATCAGATACAGCATCAATTTTACGTTATATTATTTGTGAATAACTCTTGGGGGTTAAATTTAAAATATTTTTACCCAGCTGGTGACTTTCAGTTACATTTTTGTGATGGTTGTGATTTTTTTTCCAAAGGCTAGTATCACAAGCGCCGTCATACTAAATTTAATATGATTTTTTTCTACTGATAGATACATGTTGAAAAAATGGCGGCAATAACAATTGATACAGATTTTTGGACGATATTGATACAGATTTTTGGAGAAAGAAATACAGATGAAAAGATTTTTTTGGTCAAAAATACAGATTTTCATTTGGCAACCCTGGACGTCAGCCGAGTAAAAAGGAATGATGAAAACCCGAACGATTTCTATAAATACATGCTCCACGCATCACTAGCGCAACATGTTCATTAGGGACATACTGTCGGATGTGTACACTACGAAAGGGCCATCATTCCACCCAAGTAACAATTTCCATGCTTCTTGGATTTATCTAATTCTTATTGCGGACTTATGACAGCAATCACGAAGCTGACTGCTCAGTTTTATTGGCGCTCTTATTGCTATCAATAAACCTCCCATAAATCTGCTGAAAAATGCTTCAAACGTCAAATGCCTATTGACCATATGAACAGATCTATGGTAGTGATGAAGAGCGTAATAAATCCAATTTTCAACGCTCGAATAAAGCTACAATTTTTGGTCATAATGTGGTCAAATGAATTACCCGCATAAGAATGTTTGTATTGCGAAGAGTTTATGACGGTGTTTTATAAAAGCAAATTTTTCTGACCAAATTCCATGATGGCCATATTGAAAACGGAAAAGCATTTCACAGTCAGTGAAATATATCACTGAAATGCATGATTTAACGAAATTTTCACCGCTTATCATACATTTTCCGATAAATAATTTTATTAATTAATAGTTTGGACAAAAATACTAATCGATTTAGTGGACATCCTAGATGTTGTGGTAATCAATATTTTCGATATATTTCTCTGAACTACGTTATATGGCTGGCGCGTGGTGTTCAACCTTATTTTTTCACAACAATTGACCATAAAATCGGAAGCGCACTTCTTTTCAATGGTACAGAATCGAAAAAACATCCTGAAATAAAATATTATTTTGTTGTCATCATCATAATTTTCATCAACAATCCATTTTGTTATTATTTTCCTGCAAAGATTTGTTTCTCTTTTTTTAATGCAACATTTTGACAGCTGCCGCAGCCAAATTCCCTTTTTTGCGGGTGCTTTAAAAAGGGTTTCTAAATGCTCTTATAATAGGTTTATAGTGGTTATCTGGAGAGGGCCACTTGGCAACATCTTACTCTTATAGTGGTCATCAGAAGGTTGCCGTGTATTACTCGGTTTTATTGTTAGATCTTATAAATTGATCTTGAAAACCATTATTAGAGCGGAATAAAACTTAAAATGTTACTTGGGCAGTTCGAGACAGCAGCACGTACGGACGTGTTTTTGCTACGTTTTCGCTTCGTTGCTTTGGCGTTATTTTCTCCCGGACCCGTCATGGGAGACTCGGTGGCCAATTCGGTCGCGAGAAAAGTGCCTAAGCGCACTGCTCTTGGAGGTGCGGGTAACCCCTCCAAACAGATTTTGCAGAGCAATCGTGTTCTCGCCGTTGCCGCTTGATGACGCTGGCAATCCACCGAAAAAGAGGAAGAAACAGCAATCGCAGCTACCACAGGTGCAACGGACCACAGGTGACCGGAAGGAGGTGGTTGTAAAGAGCGATCCGCCGGATTTGCGCCCGAAAATTCGCCAGTTAATCACTAAAGGGCTGAAATGTACATTTCGGCTCTGCAGCGAGGGCGCGAAAGTGATTCCGGTCAACAAGAACCACCATAAATCCGTCGTGGAGTTCCTCGAGGTCCACAAGTATGAGTACTACACTCATGACCACCCCGGCACGAAGCCGCTCAAGGCATTGCTGCGAGGACTCCACGACATGAAGGAGGAAGAGCTCCAAGCAGAGCTTAAAAGTTGTGGACTAAAGCCAGTAGCCGTGCACAAGATCGCTCGTCACGACAAGGTGAGAAGATATCGCGACCAGCTTTACCTGATCCATTTGGAGCACGGCTCCACTACCTAGAAGGACCTGAAGCTGGTAGGCGTTGTAAATTACACCGTCGTTGACTGGGAGCGATATCGACCATTTTACCGCGACGTCACGCAGTGCACCAGTAGCTTCAATTTCGGGCACGGCCGCATGAAGCCGCGCTGCAACAAGACTGACGAGTACGATAAAATGGAGGTGGCCGATCCCAAGTGCGCCAACTGTGGCGACAAACATCGGGTCAGAACAAAGGGCTGCCCAAAGCGAGCTGAGTTCCTGGAAATCCGGAAGAAGGCTTCCACCCTTCCGAAGAAGAACCGTGTTCCTGTAATCAACGAGGTGAACTTTCCAGCCATCCTTGCTCCCCTTTGTGTGGTTCCAATACTCCCAACGTTACAGCCGCACAAGCGACTGGCAGCGGCAGCTGCGTCGGTTCAAGCTTTAGCATCGTCGGCACCATCCACCAGTGAATGGCCACCTCGTGGGTTCCGTCGGCAGTCGGAGAACGAAGCCGTCCCACCGGAATAATCTGCTCGGCTCTACATTCCGGAGCAACTGATGCCGATCTTCGCGCAGCTCGCCACTCGGCTGCAAACCCCGCTTCGACCAGGTCTTCGCTCTTGGCATGTTCATCATAGAACATGGCTGCTAAGGTGAGCATGGTCAATTGAAACGCTTGCTCGCTAAAAAGCAAAACAATTGAGCTGAAGGATTTCCTTGAGGAGAAGACAATCAAAACGGAACCATTTGTAGCAACGACATGGAGGAAGGTCACTATACGATCCTGAGCTCGGATTCCCCCCTTTCGGCAGAGTCGGCCCGGCGCCCATTCCACAATCGACCTATACATCACAAACATGAACGACCACATCTCCCAGCCGGTCGTCTACCAGGAGCTCAGCTCGGATTACTACCCGGTGGCGGCGGAAGTGGGCTCCTCGGTCGATCGGTATCAGCAGAGACAGCGACATCCGACCACACCGGAGGAAATCGACGACCAGCTCCACTCCATCCAAGAGGCGATCTCCCAGGCCCTTGAACAACATATGCCAACTTCTAAACTGGTAAGCAACACCCTAAACATTGATTTACTCACCAAAGATTTGATCCGTCTGCGAAATGTCACTCGCAGGCAGTACCAACGTACTGGGCTGCCTGCGCTTAAGGTCACTCCTGACAGAATCCAAGTTTCAAAGTGCTCGCGTTTTCGGGGGCATACCTCTCGATACGGAAGCAACGCGAAATTGTCATTTTTATGTTATCACGCATGCTGCGACGCAGCAAAGCTGAATCAACAAAAATGACAGTTGTCCGCCGCCTCCATATCGAGTGGTGTGCCCCCGAAAACGCGAGCACTTTGAAACTTGGAATCTGACAAGAGTGACCTTAAGGCCCGGTGCAATCGCATGACCAAAATTATCCAGGCCAGAATGGTGGACCTCAGAAATAATGATTTTTCCAATAAGATTCGCGCTCTCCCAGACTGTACGAAGCCGTTCTGGAAGCTAACAGAAATTCTAAAATCTAAGCCTCGACCCATTCCACCTTTGATTCCATTAGACAGCAATGGCTCTAAGGATCACTTGATAACTCCTGCAGATCTTCTTCTTCTTATTGGCATTACATCCCCACACTGGGGGACAGAGCCGCCTCGCAGCTTAGTGTTCATTAAGCACTTCCACAGTTATTAACTGCGAGGTTTCTAAGCCAAGTTACCATTTTTGCATTCGTATATCATGAGGCTAACACGATGATACCATTGACGAATACATAGACCTAAATGTCCGGTACAAAGCCATTGAAAATTGGGGCACCATTTCTTCTTCTTTATTTTGGAAAAAATACCCCTCGTGGGTGACGCATTACACAAATATTGTGCAAGCGAATTGACTTACCCCTCCCGACGTTTTGACAGTTTTGTTATTTTGTTTTATCTTTTCGCGTTTGTTTTGCTCATTTTGTTTTTCGGTTATAAAACAACTGGATTTATGGTCACTGTCACCAATCCAAAAGTGGAATTATCACAACAGAAGCTTTTCGGACGCAGCGATCAAAATGATGATTCTCCAGGACCGCCAACTGGCGATGATCTCTGCAGCCGCAAAGAACGAATCAGAATTTAAAGAGGAGCCTACGTATCGCAATAATAGGTAAATTAAACTGAGATCCAACCGACCACTCAAAGTAACATATTCTTTATTACCACAACAGAACTAGCAGCAGTCGTGAACCGATAAGTACTTCTCGGACCACAGCAATTCCGGTAACACCCCCAACAGCAACGAACATTTTACAACCTATCATATCCAAGAATATCATTTTGGACTAATCTGGCATTAATTTCGGTTGATTGGTGAGTGTTTTTTCCCAGTAGACTTTTTGTTAATATTTTAACGTATGACATTTTATCAATGATAGGCGCGACAAAGAAGACGGTCCAGTTTACATGATGGATGATGTATTGGCGGAACCAAAACCAGAGCCTATGCAGCTAGTATCGTTAAGTTAATTATGGATTTGCTAGCATTTGTTATACTGCACACCGAGCATCAACGAGAAATAAATCATTGCCATCTTGACCCGTAAATAAAGGTCAATGAAAATTAGGTTATGCGTCTGCCCCACATCATCTCTCGGCTTTCACTCGCAAAAGTACGATGTTCCTGGAGCACATAGATTATTCGTGATTGAATCCTGATCAGCGTATTCCTCAAAGTTTATATGCAGCGGTAATTCGTCGACACTTTTAGTTCTTTGTTCCTAAGTACGATCGATGAGTCAACGAAATTTCAGCTGCGCATCTGTCGCCGCGTTTAAATACGTTGACGCCAGTGAATATAATAAAATAATAATCGATTGTTTGATATTAACCATCAAACCAACTCAATTAAACAGAGACTAACTTGAAAGCATTACTACTTGATACTATGTATGTACTGAAAGAAAAAAAAAACTTGCAGAAGTAAAGTTTTCATATTAATAAACTGAACAATCCTTTTCTACTGAAAAATCAATAACTCATTGTCTTTTTTGTACTCACGATTCTTCTAGTTTTGCCAACGAGCTTTTCTTATGTTATTCTCAATCCTCCGTTTGGGTTTAATTCGCGGAATCGGGGAATGATTCTTTTATGATGGGAATTCAAAGAGCGGTTTGACGCACGACTACAAAGCAAGACCATCAGACTGATTAGAGGTGGGTGTAGTAACTGGGTTAACTTCCCGCTCAGACTAGAAAATTAGCCTCATGATATATTTTACTTCTTCTCCATATGCAAACTAAAACTGCCTGCTTTTTTACTTAGTATTCTGTTAGCATTTCCTCAGTTAATAATTGAAAGCTTTCTATGTTATCTATTGCATGAGTATGTATCTTGTTTGTCAGGTACAATGGATACACCATGCTTAGGGAACCAAAAATGTTTCCGACCCGAAAATATACTAGGCTGAACTAAGAATCGAACTCGCCATTTTCTAATGAATGAAAACTAAGTTACGAGGTGTCAGTGTCCCAATCAATCAATCTTAATTAACCAATAAATCTCAATCAATCAACAAATCTCAATTAATCAATCAATCATTCTCAGTTCATCAATCAATATCAATCAATCAATCGCAATTAATCAATCAATAAATCAATTAACCAATCTCAATCAATCATTCCCAGTCAATCAATCATTCTTTATCAATCAATCAATCTCAATTAATCAATCAGTCATTTTTTTTTAATCTTTATTAAAGTGTTTTTTAATCTACAGATTAAGTTCAACACCGACAATCAGTCATTCTCAGTCAAGCAATCAATATCAATCAATGTTAATTAATTAATAAATGTCAATTAACCAATCAAATCAATCAAATAATCAATCAATCACTATCAAACAATCTCAATTAATCAATCAACCATCTCAATCAATGTTAATTAATTAATAAATGTCAATTAACCAATCAATATCGATCAATCAATCAACAAATCTCAATTAATCACTCTCAGTTAATCAATCGCAATCAATCAATAAATCTATATCAATCAATCTCAATCAAGCAATATCTAATCAATCAATTAATCGCAATCAAACAGTTAATCCATTAATATTTCTCAGTCAATCTCAGTCAATAAATCATTTTGTTGTTAACGTTCGTTTTAGTTCTTTCATTGGAAAGGAAACAGTTTTGATTTATTTTTTTTTTTAATTAAATTTACAATTAGATTTAAAAATTTATTCAATGCTGGTTTCGTAATTTACTATATTTAGAACTGTTTGGCTATTCATTCTCCAACCTATTGTGACTTTGAGTAAATCAGTTTCACCTCATATTTTCGTTATCGCTGGCAGCGTTTGAATCACATCAAAATTGATTCCCTAATACAACTAGTTACTTCGAGAATCTTAATTGTTGGAGTTATGCTCCGTCGAGTTGAAGACGAAGAAGCAATGGCAACAGCGTCAGCTATTTCTATCATTAAGCTAAGGTTCTAAGTTGAAAAAGAACAATTTCGAAAACAAATTACCTAAAAAAAATATTTGGTTGAATAAAAACCTAAATAAAACCAAATAATAATTTACTTTAAGTGATTTAAAATAAAAGTTTATTACTCAATAAAACCAAATCAATTTAATCTGAATTACAATCAAATGAATATCATGATTTCTAACTATGTAACAAAATGTTGCGAAAAAATAGATTAGGTATTATTTTTATTATACTGTAAATGATTACCTAAAAGAATGGATAATGCTATTCTTGGCTCTTGTACACATGCATATGGACAGCTTTGACGAGAGCTTGTTTGTTCTGTTGGAGACAGTCGCAGTCGCACCCGGTTTAATCTCCGTTACTGAGATCATCAGCATGCTGGAGTGATGCATCTCGCTCTGTTGATTATGTACCATACCGGGCAAATATATAAACAAATCAATATTTCGCAAAAAAAAACGAAACAAATAAGCCTATAGTGCACATTATTATCATTTTTTTTATATTCATCAACAGCTGGCAGCTTTTTGGCATGCCTTCTTAATTTAATTCTACTATATAAATATATTTACAATATACAGTCTTTATCAACCTATTCGTTGTTGGATGTTGGGCAATTAGCGAAACTGATTACCGAAATATTAAAATTACGCGATCGACGAAACCGGAACTGGCTGGATGATCAGTAGCAGCTTCGGGTCAGTAAGCGTTAACCGCAGCAGGTACCGGGTCACCTGCTAGGCTGCTCCGCAGTAGCCGTGTAGAGATTTGACGGTATATAATCCCGAAACTTGTGAGAGCAGTAAGGATGCTGGAAGTACTGTGAAAGCCCCGTTCCGTCACCACAGGTGCAAAGATCTAAAAATATATTCTATATCAAAATAAAAACTAAAACATGTTACGGATGAATAGCTTACCGTTGAATCAAGATCATCGGTGTGGAAGCTTCTTTGGCATCGCATAGTAGCAAAGAAAATCAGCCCTCGGTACGAAAACGAATAGCCTCGGAAATAGCAGCCTTTGCTTTCAATTTTTAGTCCGAATCACGCAAATGTCCACGTTCCCCAAGCGATTTATCGATAGCTCCGCTGTGGATTGTTCCTCCAATGGCCTGCTAACCTTCTCTAACCTGCTTCTGGGGATGCTCCAGACCCGTCAAATCCAGTATTATTGTTGGTTTCCTTCGTGGTATCTTACAGCTGCTGATCAATATGGCGAAACGAACGGTTTTCCGCAGCATGCTTAATGTTCTGAAAATATAGCAAATTAATAGTAAAGGTAATAAAATTCCATTGAACTAAATAAATTACCAGTTGAATAAAAATATTTGGTCAGGATGTCACAGCAGCAGGATCGAAAAACAGCGATAGCCTTCGCTACGAGCAGGAATCGTAGCACCGGAACTGGCAGCAAAGGGTGGGATAATATGCAGCACCGCAATACATGAAGTTTAACAACAGGAGGCAAAGGGTGGATCTGAAATTAAAAAGTTGAAAATATTATAAAGAATTGGATTAGAATTTTTCAATCATTTACCTTACTCAAAAAACGAGTCCTGTTATGTTTTGCTATAACGAACTTATTGATTCTGATGGGTTCGATTAAGTTCCATTTTTACTAATAATGTTTACATATGTTTACTAATAATATAAGTAAATATTACCAATATTATCAGTAAATTTCACCTATAATATAGGTAATGTATACATTACCTATATATGGGTGAATTAAGTACCCATAAATAGGTTAACCGATCTAAGGCCGGTCGCAATGCTGTTGGGTTTTGTATGGCGTGTTTGGAAATCAAATTAGAACTGAAACTAGCAGATCGCAACGCAGAGTTGCAGTTTTATTTTTCGAGCACTTTTTGAAACTGATTTGCAACTTCTCGACTGGTTTGTTGCAAATAAAACCTGATTTGAAACTTGAATGAAACTGAGTTTCAAATTTATTTAATTGTGTTTGTTTGTTTGAGATGATGGACAAACTCATTGTTGTTCGTATGCGAGGTAAAAACTACCGCGAAAAATGTTAGTTTGTTTTATTTTTGTTTTATGAAAAAATAAAACCAAGTTGCATTTCGTTTACAACTCTGCGTTGCGGGCACCAAGTTGTAGTTCTATTTTGACAGTTATAAATTTCATAACATCAAGCAGTACCAAACTGAAACTGCAACTGCAGGGCATAAATCTCGCTTAACTTTTCAAAAGGACCTGAGTAACATTTTATTCATGAATTAATTTGAGTGCTGCAATCGAAAGCTTTCATATTGGTCTGTTCCTTGTAATATTCAAATTAATTCACGAAAAATGTTACTTAGGTTTTTTTGAAAAGTTAAGCTATGAATGTATCATCGTGTTAGTTTTATTATATACGAATGCAAAAATAATAACCCGGCTTACAAACCTTTCAAGTAACAGCTGTGGAAGTGATTAATGAACACTAAGCTGCGAGGCGACAATGTCCCAGTGGATTATATGATGTCAATAAGACTTTGATTATGTATTGTATATACTTCAGCCTGAATCGAAACAGACATAAATGGCTCAACTGAACGGAAGATAATATCCAATTCTAAACTAAAACTTCGTGATAATTATGTTCAGTTATTATGCTATTACGAAAATGTTTCAGGTTTATGAAAAGGCATCTAATTAAAAGTACCTATTTCAATTTTTATCAATGTTTGAAAAGGACTCACCTCCAGCGCATAATCCAGCAGCAAAATCAACGAATTAGCACAATAAATGGGGAAATTTATCACCCTCGACTGCTGCAGATTGGTCGATCAATCTTCGGCGTTTATCGTTTTGCGTCAGTATTACTAGCCTTAATTAGTTGATGCTTAGTGACCATGATAATACGATTTGCAACCAGCGCATTCTTGGAAAGCCAGAAGTTGACGATGTGAATCCGCTAGGGGATCTAAATTCCGGAACAACTCCAACTGGGGCGCCTCACTGCAACACGCAAGAATTTGAAAGCATTCCCGAACAAAGAACCGCACGGCTATTTAAGTTCGTGGATGGAAGGTCATCGACATGTCGGTTCAGGGAGTCATTGCACTGAGGATGCACAAAGATCTTCGGAGTACGGCTGTTATTGCACAGTGAATGAAGCAAAGCGTATGCATGCCAGAGGTGGTCTTCCTGAGCGGTGGTCGGATTCTTGCTAGTTGGATTCTTGCCTGTGGAAATGCAAAAAGCAAAACAAACAATTAGAGGAATACAGATTTTTGAAAAAAAAAAAAATATTTGCTTTACAGTCCGATACGCATCATATATCCATGGCTCAATTGAACAGAAACTAACCCTAAACCTAGAACCTGTGCTAGAACTGTAACAATTATATTCTATTTTTATGTCTGTTTAATTGTTGTTTACAAATTATATTGAAACTGAATATTTTATCAGCTTTATAGAGAACAACCAATTCTACGTCTCCCACTTGATACAACAAAATCCAATCGTCATTCATTAATGCTAATATTACTTGCCCTTCATCCAGCAGCGCAATCCAGGCACGATGATTGAGTAAATTCATCACGGCTGCTGATGTCCGATTCCCGCAACAGTTCAATAATCCAACAAACCTCAATCAGAAATTCCATATTGATAGCCGAACCGGAATACTCCTCGCCATCGTTTCTATCAGGACTCACTTTTCAGAAACTTTACGAAGGATATTGAGTTTCACATTTCCATGGTCGGATTCTGATCTAACGGAATAAATACCATCAATTCTTGAAAATACCGGGCAATACCGGGTACCTTCTCGATTATTCTAACCGCCACAGTGATTGTGGCCTGTTTTCTTCCTTCGGAGTTTTTCCCGTTCGACACTCTTCTGTTCACCAATTTCTAAATAAAGCTTCGTCCCCACGCGATCGTCGATACTCCCGTCAAACCCACGGAATATACGAACTTCTTTTTGCGAGAAATTTCGTAGTTCAACACAATAACTGAATGTTTCTAACGCGAAAATTCGTCAACAAAACAAACATCAAACATAAACAAATGAGCATAACTGACAACTGTTGTCAAACTGACGTGATTCGAATTGAGGGGCTTCTCAATGGTCGAGTGATTGTAATAATTGTAATTCGTCACTCCCCAGGGGTATATAGTGGTGCCCGGAAAAATGGCCACCATTCCGTCTATGTATTCGTCAATGATGATACCATTGACGAATACATAGACGGAGTGGTGGCCATTTTTTCGGGCAACACTATATACCCCTGGGGAGTGACGGATTACAATTATTACAATCACTCGACCATTGAGAAGCCCCTCAATTCAAATCACGTCAGTTTGACAACAGTTGTCATTTCCATTTTTGTTTACCTCCTGTTTCTGATTCAAAAATCAATTCGGCATCAACATTTCAAAAGGGCGGAACTGACAATTGTAAACAAATCTAGTTTTCATTGTAATTAGATATAAAACATCAAAATTAATAATCTAAATCAATATGTTTCGTAAAAATATCTATAATACTATATCCGCACTACGATTGATTGAATAACATGTTATTCGCGCTTTGGTCGAAGGTCGAAGGCCATGCGCATGTTTCTTGGAATTCAAGTGGAATGTCATTACGTGTCTTGTAATGATGCATGCCAGCGGAAAAAAGTATTGAAAAAAGATTTAGTTTTAAAACAGTTTTAGAAAAAGTTTTGCCAACTTTCAGCAAAGGATTTCTTGAATCCTCATATTTGTTACATACGTCGTTATGAAAAATTATGCTTGAATTGGATTTTACGGAACGTCATTCTTGATTTGTTGTTTAGCTTTCGGGTTTTTCTCAACAGCCGTTGCTAATGAAAATTTGTGGAAAGTGCAGTAAACCACAGAAAAATTAAAATACGGAGCAGAACTGGCCCCGAACATTAGTGAAGACAAAGTGAAAAACTAGGAAAACAACATATGGGTACGAGTATACCGAGGAGTATACTGTGCCTGAATCAGACCGTGAGTTTTGGACATTTCCAGGCCGAGAAAAATGTTGCGCAGCAAGAACCATCCGAAGGCGATGTTTCGCGAGATTTTCAGTACGAATTCGATGGTACCCAGGAAGTGATGATGATTGTAGACATGCCCCAAAAGTACCGGATGCGATGCGATCATGGGAGAAATAAACGGTTACTGTTTAGTACATTCATGTAAGTTGTTATAAACTGTGTTAGTTGCTACAGTAAGTGCCCGAACACAATGTGAACGGCAATCCGGCAGAACGGAACTGCGGCAGAGCGGAATTGTACTAAAAATGCCGTTGCCGTTATGCCGTTGCCGTTCTGCCGCAAATCAACCCACAATGTGAACGCTTCAAAGCTCATTTTGTTGATCTTGATTTTGACGTTTCGTTGCTGTTTACTACCTACTTCTTCCATTTGAAATATTCATTTTGAGAAAACTCCTGGAGTATATTAAGTTTAATTATTATTATTAAGTTCTATTATTTATTATATTGAGTGTTAAAGAATAACCATGGATAAAATTGGCAACATAATTAAAATTGTTGAAGTTGTGAGAGAGTTGCAGGAGCTGCAGAATATGGTTAATTCAGCTGAACAAAATCGTCGTTGGTGGGTGAGGCCCTCTAACCAACATCGGGATACTGAAGGTACTAATAAACCGTAGAA
The DNA here is from genome assembly GCF_024139115.2 of Armigeres subalbatus. Taxonomy (NCBI): domain Eukaryota; kingdom Metazoa; phylum Arthropoda; class Insecta; order Diptera; family Culicidae; genus Armigeres; species Armigeres subalbatus. Next base: position 221,178,069 of record NC_085139.1, read on the forward strand.
TTTCAATGAAGATTTTTATGTATAGAAAAGAAATTTCTTTCCAGGCTACTATGAAACCAATTTTCAGTTGATGAGAGACAAAGCTCCGGAATCTTTCTCCCGATTCGTACGAATGTCCCCAGCAGTTTTGATATACTTTGTAGTATTGTGAAGCCACGACTGGAAAAATGTTCAATCCGAAAACCGATAAGTCCTGAAGGCCGGTTATTCTTGACATTAATGTAGGTGTTTTCTCTTATAAAATACAGTTTTTGTGAAGTTTTAAACTACTGTAACTACAGTGTATCAATTCATTTTAGGTATTTGGCGCATGGATCAGATTATTTTTATTTGTCCCGCTTGTTCCGGATGGGCGTTTCGACTGTTCGCCAGATCGTCCAAGAAGTCACTGAAGTAATATGGGAAAACATGGCGGAAACATATTTGCCCATATTGACGGAGGCTTCTTGGAAAAACTGCAGCGAAGGCTTCTACGAGCGTTGGGATTTCCCGAATTGTTGTGGAGCGGTCGATGGGAAGCATATAGCTATCCAATGTCCACCGAATGCGGGATCATTGTTCTACAACTATAAAAGCAGCACTCAATCGTGCTAATGGCGATCTGCGATGCGCAATACAATTTCTTAGCTGTTGACATTGGCGCATATGGCGGCAATTCCGATGGAAGTGTGTTTGCTTCGAGCGAATTTGGCAAGTTACTTCTATCCGGAACGTTGGGATTACCTCCGCCATCAAAGTTGCCGCACAGTACGATTGAATGCCCACATTTTATAGTTGGCGATGCAGCTTTTCCGCTGAAACCAAGTCTGATGCGGCCCTTCCCAGGCAAAAATTTGACAGAAGTGCAGAGAAATTTTAATAAAAGGCAATCCGCTGCACGCCGGCCCATCGAAAACACGTTCGGGATAATGGTGGCGAGATGGAGAATACTCAAATCTCCTTTGTGTATGTTTCCCGAATCCGCCGAAAAACTAGTTAAAGCAATAGTAGTATTACATAACTTTGTGAAGATCCATAATGAGCATCAATATGCTACACCTGAATTCGTGGATAGATTCGACGAATCAGGTAATTTGATTCCCGGAGAATGGCGTACACAAGCTCAGCCGTTACCGAGTGTTACTAGTGATGTAGTTACGCGAGGGCATAATGCACCACGTAATGCATATCACGTGCGTAATGATTTGGCACAGTATGTGCTAGAGCATCCAGCTAAGAGAAAGTATAATGTTTAATCCTACATTTGTATAATGTTTAATCCTTCATTTCAATATTTCAAAAATAGTTGTTAGGTTTAAAATTCGAATAAATGTAATATAAAAATTCGAAAACAAATATTTCTTTTAAATACTGGGGTAATTTTATTCAATCTGTTAGAAAGACATTCAATACAGCTGTTATTATGTAGCCTTGCGAGGAAAAGCGTAGGAGTTCCAATCCGGAGGCGGTGATTTCGATTCTCGGTCCGGTCTAGGATGTTTTCGGGTTGGAGACATTCTCGACTCCCTGGGCATAGTGTATCCATTGTACTTGTACACACAAGATACACACTCATGCAATTGCGGGCATAGAAAAGCTTTCAATTAATAAATGAGAAAATTCTAATAGATTACCAAGTGGAAAAGCAGGCCAAGTTCCAGTTGGAACGTAGAGCCATTGACGAAGAAGAAGTTTAAGTTTGGATTTCTTCAGAAATTTCTTCAGGCGTTTCGCTAAGAATTCGTTCGAGAGTACCTCCAGGAATTCCTTTCGGAAAAGATCCTATATAGTTGCTCAATGTTACTAATGTAACTCCAGATGGAATTCCTGGAAAAACTGATGGGATTAATTTCCGGAACATTTTATGAAAAAAAAAAGGCCCGAAGGAATTCTGAAGGATTTCTTGAAGGAACACTAGAAGAAATCCATGGGGGAACTCCAGGAGAAGTTCTTGAAGGAGCTTCAGGTAGATTTCTTGGAGGAATTCCTGGAGAAACTTCAGGAATTTCCGAAGGAACTCTGATGGGATGAATTTACGGAATAATTCAAAGAGGTTTACTGTTAGATATTCAGTATGAATTCTTAGAGGAACTTCAGGAGATATTCTTAGGAATCACCAAGGTTTCAAAATAATAGGTATAATTATTCTGTTTTTTTTAAATAATTTTATTGGTTATATGAACATCTCTTATTACTTAACCTTTCTCTCTAATTGGGTACTACAAACTTCAGCAGCAATTTCTGGATAAACACCAGGAGGAATTCCTGGAGTAACTTTAGAGAAATTATTGAAGGAACTCCAGGAGGTTTTCTTGAAGGAATTCCAGGAGGAATTTCAAGAGGAATTTCGAAAGAACTCCGGGAATCCAGGAATTTCAGTAGGAGCTCTAGCTGAAACTCCAGGATGAATTCATAACGGAATTCCTGGAGGAATTCTTGACAAATCTCCTGAGAAACTACAAGAGGAATTCTTGTATGAATTCTAGGAGGAACTCTAGCAAAAACTTCAAAAACTTCAGAAAGAATTGCAGTTGCCGTTGTGCCATTGTCCTGGAAAAACTCCACAAGAACTCTCGAAGGGATTTCTGGAGGAGCTCTGATGAAATGAATTTCCGTAAAAACTTCAGGAGAAAAGTTCTGGAGGATCTTTGGAAGGATTAACTGGTAGATCTTCAGTATGAGTTCCTCCAGGAATTCCTCCGGAAGTTCCTCCAGGATTTATCCAGGATGTTCCACCAGGGTTTATCCAGGATGTTCCACCAAGAATTCCTGGAATTCTGAGTGGCCAATTCCAGTTTACAGAGAATACCCGGAGAATCTTCCGGAGGAATTCTTGGAGGAACTTCCAGATGAACTCCTGGAGGAGCTTCCGAAGGAATTCCTGAACAAACTTCCAGATGAAATCTGGGAGGAGTTTCTGGAGGAACTTCCCAGAGGTACATACGGAGGAATATCTGGAGGAATGCCCAAAGGAATTTCTTGACAATCTTTTAAAAAACTCGTGGAGGAACTTCTGGAAGAATTCCTGGAGGAACTTTTGAAGGAATTTTGGCGCCTGAAAATGCGTGACGCCACCACGCCACCACCGCTGGATGAAAATATCTGTTACGCCACCGCCGGTAAAATTTCAATTAGCACACAGGTCTACCTGGAAGTTCCCGGAGAGTGGTCAATTCGATCTAAAATCGCCTAATTGTACTCCAGTGTACTTGTTTTGCAAAATCATGAAGTTTGACATGTCGCAAGATGGGTTTCAAGATTGAACGGATATTGTCCACTTCCCCAATGGAACCACGCCATGGACGTACCCGGAGAGTGGTCAATTCGATCTAAAATTGCCTAAATGTACTCCAGTGTACTTGTTTTGCAAAATCATGAAGTTTGATATGTCGCAAGGTGGGTTCCAAGATTGAACGAAAATTGGCCACTTCCCCAAGCGAACCAGGCCCTGGAAGTACCCGGAGGGTGGCCAATTCCATCGAAAATTGCCGAAATGTACTCCAGTGTACTTGTTTTGCAAAATCATGAAGTTTGACATGTCGCAAGGTGGGTTCCAAGATTGAACGAAAATTGGCCACTTCCCCAAGGGAACCAGGCCCTGGAAGTACCCGGAGGGTGGCCAATTCCATCGAAAATCGCCGAAATGTACTCCAGTGTACTTGTTTTGCAAAATCATGAAGTTTGACATGTCGCAAGGTGGGTTCCAAGATTGAACGAAAATTGGCCACTTCCCCAAGGGAACCAGGCCCTGGAAGTACCCGGAGGGTGGCCAATTCCATCGAAAATTGCCGAAATGTACTCCAGTGTACTTGTTTTGCAAAATCATGAAGTTTGACATGTCGCAAGGTGGGTTCCAAGATTGAACGAAAATTGGCCACTTCCCCAAGGGAACCAGGCCCTGGAAGTACCCGGAGGGTGGCCAATTCGATTGAAAATCGCCGAAATGTACTCCAGTGTACTTGTTTTGCAAAATCATGAAGTTGGACATGTCTCACGATGGATTTCGAAGCCGATCTGCAAGTGACCATTTTTTCCGGGAGGGAGGTAACCCCAGTACTCCCCGGAATATATCCGAAACCATGGTCATTGCTCAAAAATTGCAATTCCTAAAACTATAGGAATTTTGTGATCGATTCCAGAAGATTGCATGAAAATTCGTTGGTTTGGCACGTTATCTGTTCCTATGGCAAGAGTAATTGGCTGAGCTGCGTGGTTTTGAATTTTGAGTTTTGACGTAAAATGGGGGTTGGGGACGTACGTGTTAAGCGGAAATTCTTTCAAATTTCTTTCTTTCAAAAAAATAGTTTATAATTAGCTTTTTACACAAAAAAACATTCATAGAAAAACCAAAAATTATATTCATTAAAAAAACAAGAATAAACTTATCAAACAAATATCCTGATAAGTATAATAATGAGAAGAAGTATGTATACAGAATGTTTTACAAAAAAATTCCTAGCATAATTACCGACCACCCTTTTACTATTTCAATGGCTGGAACTTCTTTGCAACTAAGTACTCTATTAGCATTTTCTCAGCTATTATTTAAAAACTTGTCTATGCTCGCCATTGTATGATTATGTATCTTATGTGGCAAGTACAGTGGATACACTATGCCCGATAATGTTTTCAACCCGAAAACATATGGACTGGACCGAGAATCAAAATCGCCGTCTCCGGCATGGCAATCCTATACTTTTGCTCGCAAGGCTACTGGAGACCCTGACCACCGGCCACCTAAAGTGTATATAAAACAGTGAAAACTTCATTACGTTAAGCATAAATAATTATGGTGCTTTAGTTTTCCAAACGATTTTTAAATTCAAATTTCATTTCAATTTATTTCACTTAAAACAAAGAAGAAATTATTCGTCACAGTAAATATCAATTAACCCATTCACACGAGCAGTGAACTCGACTTCGAGGTCCCTCGCAACTTTCTTTGGAAGCATGGACATGCGACGTCCTAGATAGCAACAGAAGTCCTTGTGCCGGTTTGTTTGTTCACTCTGGATCGACGACGCAACATCACCAACTATATCCATGATCTTGTGCATCTTGTTGTCCAGTGCCAATTCCTTCCGCTTTCTTTTATTCGGTTCGGACACCGATGTTGACGACATTGGTGTGGAATTTTCATTCTCAACATCTTCCAATATCTCTAAGTCCTCATATTCTTGCTCCTCAACGATAAATGAATCCTGCCCATCCCCTTGAGGGCTGGTCAAAGCATCTTGTTGTTGTGTTACAGATGGTTTGTAGTTGCTTGTGGTGCTGGAAATTTAAATAACACATATAAATATTGAAGTAAATAAGTTATCAATCTTGATTACCTTCGACGCTTACAGTGCTCAGCCAGAAACGACAATTCTTCATAGAACCTCCACGTCGGTTCGTACACTGTAGCAGTGCCGGCACCGGATGCAGTTGTTTCCTCAACTCTACGAAGTTCCTTCATAAACCGATCCCGTAAGTGCTTCCACTTACTTTTCACTTCGTCGGCTATGTCGATAAAGAAAAGAAGTAGGTAATTTGAAAGACATTCATTAATTCTCTAATGAGAAAACTTACTTGGTAATTTCACTTCGTTCGCCACATTCAACCAAACGTTGTCTTTAATAAAAACATTCCTGTATGCTTTACTGCTTTTAACATACAGTACTGGATGCTTTTTAATTACGGAAATAAAATGAAACGTAAGAATATCATCTTCCTGAATATTCTCCATTTTTCTAGCTTTAAATTCGAAACCCGAAACGTATACGTTTATAAACAATAACAATATTTTGACGTCTACCGCTTTGCCGTTGCGCTAGTTTCCAGATTTGTACTTTTTAGTACAGTGTCATTTTTACCGCAACGCCGTCATTGTGGGCTGCATCATATATTTTCATGTGTTGGAAATTTGCCGTTGCCGTTCTGCCGCATTGCCGTTCACATTGTGTTCGGGCACTAAGAAGAAGCTTTGACACGAAGAACCGAAACAGAAACACAACTTGGCTATTTCTTGTGAGAATAGTTACTAACTACTCTACTAATCTAAATTGATAAACTAAACTAAAGTAAAATGAAATCAAAATTGAAATAAAAATGAGGTTGATTTAAATCTTAATTTGGTTTCAATTAATATGAGCAAATATAAACTACAATGAAATTGTTTTTAAAATTAGAAATTGAGTTTTTATAGATTAAAAATAATATTACTTAAAATTGAAGAAAATTTTTATGTGAGTTGAATTAAAACTAAATTGAAATTAAATAAAGCTTAAATTAAAATGAATTGCAATTAAATGTAAGTTAAGAAAAACCTAATCTGAAATAGACTTGGGAATAAATTTAAACAAATTGATTCTGTTTTTCAATTAAATTGAAATAAATTTAAAATAAATTGAAATAAATTTAAGTTGAATGGTTATTTAAAACAAATTTTGTTAAAATAAAAGTTCAATCAGGCCGGAATAAATATAAATTCCTTCATTTGTACTATATTGGTCTAACGGAGGGGTGGAAACAAAAGATATTTTAGTTACTAGATAAATATTGTCCCTGTCGTCGCTGTCCGGAACATCTTTTGCTGGCGAGGATAGGGGAGCTAAATGTCAAAGAAGGAAAATCCATACGATTTGACAGCTTGGTACCCAACATGTTCCGGAGAGCAGAACAAAGGGAACCGAAGCGATAATCTTTAGCTAGTAACTAAAATATCTTTTGTGGAAACTTAATTAAAATAAAACAATATTTTATAATAACTGGGTGAGTATGTACATAGTTGAAAGATTGTTCGATGCGATTTGATCCATTTCCCGGCCTACCGATAACTACTGATTTTTCTTCAGCCAGGCTACCGATTCATCAAAAAATAATCTGGTCACCCTACTGTGAACTGCTGTAAACAGCTCAAACGCTACTCCCACCAGGGGGGGAGTAAGCCTGTTATCCACGAACAAATCAAGCCTACCTAAGATGTATTATCCGGGCCTCGCCGCTTGGAAAAGGCGGGCCACCCTGGGCCACCCCGCTTGGCAAGTGTAACATTTTTCGAACTGGAATCTTGTAGGATATTGGCTAACCTACACTACTACTGACTAACAAAAAAATTGTGGGATTGTTTATTTACATTTGCTTCATACTACATGCAGAGGAGGCACGATGCACCGCATATTACCCCCCTGACTCCCACTGAATTCCGTGAAGTAAAGTCGCGATCGCAAGACGAAAAAACCGAACGAATACCATACATCCCACCGTCGGAAACACCCAACGTGAAGCTGCCACATCGGAGGACAATAGCAAGCAACCACCCTGTGACATGGATCGACACGAAAACCTGGAGAAACAACGCCTTGAATACCAACGTCACTTGAAAGCCAACCGGTAAGTAATTGCACTATAAACTCTGCGCTATTTTCATACTTACATTTCCTGTTATTTTAGCCTGATGAACATGGCAAACCTCCGAAAAACCCAAAGTGTCCAACGAACACTTGGCAATGCCCGCAACCAGTAAAGCCAGTGGTCGTCAGATGAACATTCGGACTGCTCCATATACTGAACCTATCACCAATGTGTTCCCCACAACGCGCATAGAGTGAGCAAAATTTCGTCAGCAAATCGCCAGCTGCCCAGCAAATCGGAACACTCTCGGATGATGGACAATCGGCAGCACATGGATATCCACAGTTCAAGGGCGGTTTCGCAATAGAAAGTCCCTATTATGGACCACCTTGGTAAAGACTCAGGGTGGCCATTGAACCAGGAAACATACGGGAAATTTAAGTCATCGGCAAAAAAAGCGGAAAGACCCGGAAATTTCATGCCGGGAAAAATAAATTCTCGTTAAGTAAGATTCGAAATTCTTCAACGTTTGTAATGAAGTTCAACTTAATGAGAAAATGTTTTATTCTTTAATGCTCATTCCTCAGGCGCATTCAAAATGAATTATTTGATTTTAGTACATGGTATTTGTGAGGTACAAAAATTAAATAGATCTTCCTCAGATCCATTTTGAGTTCTTCTTCTTCTTATTGGCATTACATCCCCACACTGGGACAGAGCCGCCTCGCAGCTTAGTGTTCATTGAGCACTTCCACAGTTATTAACTGCGAGGTTTCTAAGCCAGGTTACCATTTTTGCATTCGTATATCATGAGGCTAACACGATGACACTTTTATGCCCAGGGAAGTCGAGATAATTTCCAATCCGAGAATTATGTGCTAATGTGGAACTTGAAATTAAAAAAAAGACTGGAATTGACCAGTAAATCAGTGAACGATGCAAATTTGACGAGTGTTATGTCTGTTTGTCTGTGCACACACTAAACCCACAATTTGAAATTTTGAAGCCAAAACTTGAAATTTTGAATGTGAATATGCTCTCATTTTTTATCTAGAAAGTGATAATATTCAATTTCAATGATAAAAAGAAAAGTTGTCAATAGCTCTTCCCAAAAGAAAAACATTTTTATTGGTAATTGTACATTTATTACGTAAACTATTTTTATGAGTTTTTCGAACCCAACTCCTTCATCTAAGTTTGTTTTCCATACACATGTTTTTCAGTTATATAATGCGTAAGAGAACGACAGACCACCCCTCCCCCCTAAGTGCTTACGTAATATGTAGTATGGCCTTCAACGTGCTTCAACTATCTAGAATTTGTTCAAAAAATTTGAAAATAAAATAAAACCATTTTTTAGAAACATTATACTGCCATTCTATACATAATTGTCCCATGTTACCTTTGAAGAAAAATCTCAAACTCGAGTCAATTTGTCCCACTGAAAAAAAGAAGTTGTTGTTTGATAATAAAAGAGAATGAAAACCGAATAAATAATTAGTAATTCGTTTTATGTTCTGAAAAAGTTTTGCCTACGCTCATAATATTTCAAAAATATTTGTTAAATTTCAAGATCCAATTGATTCTGAAATTGGTGGGACAAATTGATTCGAGTTTGGATTTTTTCATCAACGGTAACATGGGACAATTATGCATAGAACGGTTGTATAGCTTTTACCAATTTATTAGATTGTTTGAATTTCTCCATGTAGAACGAGTGTGAACATTTCAACAGCAAACTCCTCAACATGTAGTCAGTAAAATAAACTAAAACTGCATTAAAATCAATTTTAATTCAACTATAAAAAAAAATTAAATTTTAATTATATCAAAGAATAATTTAAATTAAATAAAAAGAAACTGAATTTTAGACTCCTGATTATAACATGTTTATAATCAGGTGAAATTGTTACAAATGGTCAATGAATATTCATGTCAATATTGTAAGCTGTGAAATTTCAATATTTTGCAAAAATAATAGTTCTTGAAATATTTTATATCAATTTTTATAGCCAAGGTTCAAACCCATTTGAATTCAAAAACATTTTCTTTTTGTTTCAACAATACTCGAATCAGCTTCACGCAGAAAAAACTCTTGTATTTATAACAATATTTGACGTAAAGTCAAACAGAATTTTACATTGTTTTGGCGGTAACAAGAAACTATTATTATTTTCAAAATCCAGCTGATTCGAGTATTGTTGAAACAAAAAGAAAATGTTTTTGAATTCAAATGGGTTTGAACCTTGGCTATAAAAGTAACGTAGTTGATTCGCTTCTGTTAATAAAAATAATATTGTTATATCAAAAATATTTTCTTATTGTTTCAAAGATAAACATAATAGAATATAATAGTGAAATATTATTGTTTTCATAATCGATTTTATTGAAACAATTACGTACGCTTATTAAAATTATAATATTTTTTATTGAAATTGGTATTTCTTTCAAATTCGGCTTTTTTAATACGTATATTAAGGAATAATTTTGTTGCAGAATTTGATTTTTTCTATTATTTCATACTTGCTACAGTTTGAGATTTAATGACCGGCATAGTAACAAATTTCGTCCCTCAATATCAGCCGCATCTTTTGGTTATCACTTTGCTTGTCCCGTAGACCAGTTGACCTCTCCTTTTTGGCCAGCCTCATTGATCGTCAGCCAGCCAGCCAGCGATCGCAATAGGTGATGATCGGATTCATATGGAGCTTGTGCCGACCTCTGGCAAAAGCAAGTGTCGATGAAAGTACACCTAGAACATAATTGCATATTTTTTCCTTTAGAAGAAAAAAAAACAATAATACGACACAATTTATTGCACAAACACTATAAATCAGTTTAGCTACTGATATTTTATTGTTAATGTATTTACTTACCTGTAGTTTGATGGAATAAATCGACAAAAACAGTCAATTTTCATGTTTTTTTTCTCACAAATTTCTATTTTTATTTTTGGATTTGCACTTGAATTTGAATTTCCACTGACATGACGACGAGGGAGTGGTAAATGGTGTTTTTGTTACAGTTGAGCGTTATGTGCGTTATGCCACGTTATTTTCGGTGTGTGTCTAAAGCGAACGAGGGAACGGAAAGATTTTTGCTTATCAAAAACAATAAACATTTTTATTGAATCAATTTCATTTCTTGTTGTTTTTACAATAATAATTAATATTCTTGTTTATAGAAACAAATATAATTTGAGTTATAAATAATCGAAGTTTATATTATAGAAACAATAATATTCAAGATAAATTCAAATGACTTGTGCTCTATAAAAGCAACAATCATTTTTATTAGTTCAATGGATCTAAATTTCTGTCCGTGTGGATTTTGAAAATAATAATAGTTTCTTGTTACCGCCAAAACAATGTAAAATTCTGTTTGACTTTACGTCAAATATTGTTATAAATACAAGAGTTTTTTCTGCGTGTAGGGCAATGAATAATTGCCAAATATGCTCCTGATCGACGCCATTCATCATTGTCCCCGTGGTGCGGTGGGCCATCACGATGAAAACCACCACGTCCGCGGAATTCTCCACGGCCGCGGAACGGTCTTCCACCATAGCCGTACGATGAATTTTCCTCGTATGATGCACCGCCTTCCGGATATTCGTAGTCGGGGCCGCGGCGATATTCTCCGCCTTCCTCAAAACCTCCACTGCGCTTTGAGATGGTGTTGTTCCGTTATCAGCAAAATCGATACGAATACGACGATCCGTTGCCCCTAACGGGAATCCACGCTTTCCCTTCACAGCAGTCGTAGCAGCATCAATAGAATCGTACAGAATGTAGGCCTGGGTGTCCCCTTTGTTATATTCGATCTTTTTGATGGCACCAAAACGGTCGAACTCACGCTCCAACTGAGTAATCGAAGTCCATGCGCCAAGACCACCAACCCAAATTCTGGTCGTCGGAGTAGCTTTACCGTATCCTATCTTGCACTGGAACTTGCCAATATACTGACCGGACAACTCAACCTTAGCTCGGTGAGCCATGTCCAAAGTTTGATAGCAAAAAAAAGCATTTCCAGTTCCTGCCAAAACAAACCGAAACGACGTCGCAAGGTGAGGGAGAAAAACAAACAGACAAACTGTCAAAACGTCAAGAGGGGTAAGTCAGCGCTCGTAAAATATTTATGTAATTCGTCACCCACGAGGGGTATTTTCTTCAAAATGAAGAAGAAGACATGGTGCCCGATTTTCTGATGGCTTTGTACCAGACATTTCGGTCTATGTATTCGTCAATGATGATACTGTTATGCCCAGGGAAGTCGAGACAATTTCCAATCCGAAAATTGCCTAGACCGGCACCGGGAATCGAACCCAGCCACCCTCAGCATGGTCTTGCTTTGTAGCCGCGCGTCTTACCGCACGGCTAAGGAGGGCCTCCTGCAGATAAGGTTTCTGAAATAGGTCGTCACTTCGTCAGCTCACACAATCTTGAACAGAACATCGTCAGTCCACACGAAGCAGCCGTTAATGAGCATGCTAACTCGATGCTAACAACATCCATCTTATTCCCAACTACTTCTCGGAGGAGTTGGAGATCTCAGCTGACGAATTGACGGCCTATATCAAATAATCGAAAAACATGAAGGCCCCAGGCTTCGACAGCATCCTGAATCTCGAACTCAAACATATGAGTGCTCCATTCTTCGAACATCTCTCGCTGATCTTTAACACCGACACACAGACGTAACACTAGAGAAATTACGACTTCAACGATCAATTTGAATTTGATTGATTGCGCTTTCACAACTAAAGGCTTGGCATCGTAATTCTTCGAGTTTGACATTTCACTCCAGCGCCTTCTGGTGACAATGTCATACGAAACATTGTTTCGTGTAACATGCTCGTAAGGTGGTGGTAGAGGAGTTGAGCTATGGATTTTTCAGCAAAATGTTCAAGCTGTTACGTCTGTTTGTCTGTGGCGTTGAGGTTCGATTGATTCTTTTCACATTTCAATCAAAGTTAATTTCCTATTTCCGGGGATTAAACCACCCGACGGACGTTAATTTACAATGTTATGAAACTCATATGTGAATACACAGCAAAAATTATTGTAAATTGCATTGACGTAATTTACACGATGTAACGAAAAAGCAATGTAAACACTAATAAAAGATGTAATACAGCATAATTTTATGTGTATTATTACATCCCCTCAAAATTACACAAAACTAAAACTTATCGATTAGCTTCACGTTGCATTTGTGTAATATTAAAATATTTTTCAATGGAATATCACATAAAAACAGATGCAACCAAATGATTCTCAACTGTTTGTGTATTATTACACAAATTGGATGTGAAATCACAAACAAAGATATTGCAATTTTAAATCTATAGCAACACTGTCTCAGTTCTCAGATTTCGTTTCACCTCGGTCGTTCGGTTCAGTCAGTACAGTTACGGAACTTTTGTCGGTCGATTTTCACTTTGTTTTTCGCGTTTCCACGATATTAAAGCGGATTTTATTAGGAAAAAGTGACGAATTTCAAAAGGAACAAGGTGGTGCCGCTAGCAAAGGTAAGTTTATTTCAATATGTAAAACTAATAAAAAATGAATATTTACATCGCAGCCGAAATTTTCTAACCTGTTTGTTTTTTGTATTTGCAGGTTTTCATATCGACATGATGTCAAAGGCAGAATTCTAGTAAGAACCAGCGGAAGACTTCGACGGTTGACCACAGGAACCACAATCAAGTCGGATCCGTGCGTTTCACTTCCTCGACCGGTTGTCGGACTGCCCCAAGCTCGATGATGTGCATCCGGTCTGACGAATGTTCAGTACGTAACCTGCAGCATAACGTGAGTACATTGAGGTAAATTTCGGTATGGGATTCCAAATTAAACAAAGATCCGGAAGGAATCTGAAAATATTTCAAAAGAGAGTGCTGCAGGGATACAAAAATCAATTCTCCGGGGGTTCTGGGACCTTATTCCTCCGATGATTCCAAATAAAATCATTCGGCGATTCTAAGTAAAATCTTTTTAATAATTTAATAATCCACATAAAATCTGTCCGATTTCTAATGCAATCATTCTTGGATTTCAAATTAACAGAAAGTCTCAATGAAATCGTTTAGGATTTTTCAATGGAATTCTTCATGGATTAATGGATTCGTTTAGAGATTCCTAATAGAATCATTTGGTGAGTCATCATTGAAATAGTTGGAATCCAAATAGAATCCTTTGAGGATTTCCAATAGAATCCTTTGGAGTTGCAAAGCGGCATCCTTCAGGGATTCCCAATGGATTTATTTGGAGGTTTTCGAAGGAATCCGTTGGGAATTCCCAATGAAATTGTTTGGTGATTATCATTGAGATCGTTTGGGGATTCATTGCGGAATCCTTCTGGAATTCCCGTGAAATTCGTTGGAAGTTAACAATGGAATCCTTTGAGGATTCCCGAGGAAACGGTATGGTGTATTTCCATTGAAATCGTAAAGGAATTCATAATGGACTGCTTCAGTGATTCCCAATGGAATTCTTAGAACGTTCCCATTGAAATCGTTGAAGGTTTTATGTGGTTTTATTACGAAATGCTTCAGGGATTCCCAATGAAATCCTCTGGGGCTCCCAATGGAATCCTTCAGGAATTATCAGTAAAATCATTTGAGGATTCATTATGGAATCCGTCGCGAAATCGAAGTGGAATGGTTTGGAAATTCCCGATGAAATGGTTTGAGGATTTCCAATGGAATTGTTTGGCGATTCGTAGCGCAAACCTTCAAGGATTCCCAATGGAATTCTTTGGAGGTTCCCGATGGAATCTATTGGGAATTCTCAATGAAATCGTTCCGTGATTCCCATTGAAATTGTTCGAGGATTCATAACGGAATCTTTATGGGTGTGGAATCTTTATAAAACTGTTGAATATTTACGGTATCTTTTGACACTTGCTTCTGTTCGGCATGGTGTTCGATAATATTGTATCTGGGTTCTCGTCTGCTTCGATTACCTGTACACTGAAAATTCCATTCCCATTGGAATACTTTAGGAACTCCCAGTAAAATCGTTCCGGGATTCATAAGATTGTTTGGTTATTCGTATTGAAATCGCTTAGGAAGTCATGATGTCCAATGAAATCCTTTGGGGATTCACAATGAAATCATTTATCATAAATTTATGATTTATTTATAATTTATGATTTATGGATACATAACAAAATTCTTTAGGGATTTCCAATGGAATTCTTTGGGGTTCCCAATAGCATCCTTCAGGAATGCCTAATAGAATCGTTTGAGAATTCATTACGAAATCCTTCAGGTGATCCCAATGAAACCCTTTGGTTGTTACTAGGGGAACTGTTCCATTTTCAATCTCACTGAACATATATTCATCTCATCGCACCATAGCATGACTATGTATCTTGTGTATCCGAAAGGAATCTTTACCGGATTCCGGAAGGAAACCCTACCCCTACCCCTACCGAAGGGAATCCCTACCAGATTCCGAAGGGAATCCCTGCCGATTCCCTTACCGGTCTCCAATACCTCTGGAAGATCGTGGTATAGTTAGTTGTCCTGAATAATTAAAAATTTTGTGTGCATGAAGCATCACCCTCCAAATTGTCCAGGAGTTGTGTTCAATTGGTCTACCAGGACAACTCCGCCCGATATAAAGCCAATAGTACTCCAGTGTATCCATGTAAGTCCCTATAGGCCTTGCGAATGCTTCACTATTCAAATAAGTTCAATAAAGATTTTAGGGTCTCCAAATTTATCCGGAAGTTGAGTTCAAATGGTCTATCCGGTCAACTACGTCTGATATAAAACCGATAGCTCTCCAGCGTGTCTATAAAAGTTCCTAGAGCCCTTGTGAATACTTCACTATTCAAATAAGTACAACGCAAATGTTCTATGATATCCAAGTTGTCCGGGAGTTGAGTTCAAATGGTCTACCAGGACAATTACACTTGGTATCAAACTGAGGCCTATCTAGCGTGTCCATATAAGTTCTTAGAGTCTTTGCAAATGCTTTACTATTCAAATAGGTTGAACGTAGATGTTCTGGCGTCTCCAAATTACCCGGGAGTTTAGTTCATTTGATCTACTAGGTCAACTACGCATGGCATCAAACCGATAGCAACCCAGCGTATCCTGCACCATTTCAATAAGATAAGTCCAACGCAGACATTCTAGGTTCTCCAGGGAGTTCAATTAAAGTAACTCATTTTGCACTCACCGCATCAGAACAACGGAGGCACTGTATACGTAAATTTCTATTCGTGTGTGTTTGACAGAACATGTCTACGGTGGCGCGATCTGCTCATTTCATAGCGGCAGTTTTTGCTTTTTGATTGGTGCATTGGTCTACTAGGTCAACAACGCCTGGTATCAAACCGATAGCAACCTAGAGTGTCTATAAACTTCCTTAGAGTTCTTTTAAATGCTTTATTATTCAAATAAGTTCAACGCAGATTTTCTAAAATTTTCGGGAGTTGAGTTCAAATGGTTTACCAGGCCAATTATGCCTGGTATCAAACCGATAGCAACCCAGCGTGTCTATAGAGTTCTTGTGAACTCTTTATTGTTCATATAACTCCAATGCAGATTTTCTTGGTTTTAGTTTATATCGATTGGACTACCAGGTCAACTACGCATAGTTTCAAATCAACCATTTCTTTGACAAACTGCATATGTGACATTTTTGGCATAAATGGGAATTTTACATACTCGGAACACTCGTCAAAAATTACGTATTTTAATCAAAAAAGAAAAAAAATAATTGAAGTTTTTTTGAGAAACTACATATGTAGAGTAGAGTGGGACAAGAGTACTTCCACAGCTAAACAGACGTAACACTAGAGAAATTACTCCTCAGGAATTTCGTAAGCCAAATATATAAAACTATTTTTGGATTGAATTTCTGAAGATATTTCCGAAGTTCTGAAATGTTCTATATACTCTCATCATATTTGAGATTACTACACTAATGTTTACAAATAAGTTAATGCAGTTTTTCAATTTTTCCCGGTGCACATTCAAATTCCTGCATAATTCCCGATATATTCCCGGTGATTTTCTATTCCCGACTTTTTCCCGGTTTTCCCGTTTCGCTGGTCACCCTGGATATACCCAAACCAGATGTTCTAGGCTCTCCAAACTGTTCTGAAGTTTGGATCCATTGGTCTACCAGGTCTACTGCGCTCGATAGCTATCCGAAATCGATCAGTCATGTCCATACAAGTTCATATGGCCCACGCGTATGATTTGCAGCTCAGATATACCCAAACCAGATGTTCTAGGGTCTCCAAACTGTTCTGGAGTTTGTATCAATTGGTCTACCAGCTCAACTTCGCTCGATAGCTTTCTGAAATCGACCAGTCATGTCCATACAAGTCCGTAGTGCCCACACGTATGATTTGCAACACAGATTCACCCAAACCAGATGTTCTAGGCTTTCCAATGTGTTCTGGAGTTTGTATCAAATGGTCTACCATGTCAACTGCGCTCGATAGCTATCCGAAATCGACCAATCATGTCCATAGAAGTCCGTAGAGCCCACGCGTATGATTTTCAGCTCAGGTATGCCCAAACCAGATGTTCTAGGCTCCCCAAACTGTTCTGGAGATTGGATGAATTGGTCTACCAAGTCAACTGCACTCGATAGCTATCCGAGATCGACCAGTCATGTCCATACAAGTTCATATGGCCCACGCGTATGATCTGCAGTTCAGATTTACCCAAACCAGATGTTCTAGGGTCACCAAACTATTCAGGAGTTTGTATCAATTGGTCTACCAGCTCAACTTCGCTCGATAGCTATCTGAAATCGACCAGTCATGTCCATACAAGTCCGTAGTGTCCACGCGTATGATTTGCACAACAGATATACCCAAACCAGATGTTCTAGGCTTTCCAATGTGTTCTGGAGTTTGTATCAAATGGTCTACCATGTCAACTGCGCTCAATAGCTATCGGAAATTGACCAGTCATGTCCATACAAGTCCGTAGAGCCCATGCGTATGATTTGCAGCTCAGCTATACCCAAACCATATGTTCTAGGCTCTACAATCTATTCTGGAGTTTGGATTATTTGGTCTACCCGGTCAACTGCGGTCGATAACTATCTGAAATCGACCAGTCATGTCCATACAAGTCAGTAGAACCCACGCGTATGATTTGCAACTCAGATATACCCAAACCAGATTTGCTAGACTTTCCAATGTGTTTTGGAGTTTGGATTAGATGGTTTACCATGTCGACTGCGCTCGATAGCTATCTGAAATCGACCAGTCAAGCCCATATGAGTATTTAGAGTCCACGAGTATGATTTGCAGCTCAGATATACCCAAAACAGATGTTCTAGGCTCTAAAATCTTTTCTGGAGTTTGGATTATTTGGTCTACCAGGTCAACTGCGCTCGATAACTATCCTAAATCGATCAGTCATGTCCATAAGAGTTAGTAGAGTCTATGCGTATGCTATGCGACTCAGTTATATCCTAACCAGATGTTCTATGTTTTCCAAACTGTTCTGGAGTTTGGATCAATTGGATCAACTGCACTTGATAGCTATCTGAGAACAACCAGTTATGACCACACAACTCCGCAGAGCCCATGCGTTTGATATTCCACTCAGTTCTTCTCAAACCAGATATTCTCGGTTCTGAGTTACTGAGTTACTCTAGGAATTCCTCCGGAAGTTCTTTTAGGAATTCTTCTGGAAGTTCCTTTAGGAATTCCTCCGGAAGTTCCTCCATAAATTCCTCCAGAAGTTCCTTCAGGAATTCCTCCAGAAGTACCTCCGGAAGTTCCTCCAGGAATTTCTCCGGAAGTTTCAGGAAATCCTCCGGAAGTTCCTCCAGGAATTCCTCTGAAAGTTTCTCTGGTAATTCCTCCGGCAGTTACTCCATAAGTTCCTCCGGAATTGCCCCCAAAAATATATCCGGAAAGTCCTCTAGGAATTTCTTCGGAACTTCCTCCAGAAATTCCTCTAGGAATTCCTCCGGAAGTACCCTCAGCAATTCCTCCGGCAGTTCCCCCAGAAATTCCTTCCTTCCGGAAGTTCCTTTCGGAATTTCTCCGGATGTTCCTCCAGGAATTCCTCTGAAAGTTTCTCTAGTAATTCCTCCGGCAGTTACTCCAGAAGTTCCTCCGGAATTTCCCCCAAAAATATCTCCGGAAAGTCCTCTAGGAATTTCTTCGGAACTTCCTCCAGAAATTCCTCCGAAAGTTCCTCCAAGAATTTCTCCGGAAGTACCCTCAGCAGTTCCTTCGGAAGTTCATTCAGCAATTCCTCCGGCAGTTCCCCCAGAAATTCCTCAGGAAATTCTTCCGGAATTTCTCCGGAAGTTCCTCCAGGAATTCCTCCTGAAGTTCCTTCAGGAATTCCTCCTGAAGTTCCTTCAGGAATTCCTCCGGAAGTTCCTCCAGGAATTCCTCCGGAAGTTTCTCCAGGATTTTGTCCGTTAATTCCTCCGGAAGTACCTCCAGGAGGTCCTACGGAAGTTCGTCCAGGAAGTCGTCCGGATATTCCTCCAGGAATTTCTCCAGAAGTTCCTCCAGGAATTCCTCTGGATGTTCCTCCGGAAGTTCCTCCAGGAATTCCTCCGGAAGTTTCTCCAGGATTTCATCCGTTAATTCTTCCAGGAATTCCTCCGGAAGTTCCTCCAGGAAGTCATCCGAAAATTTCTCCAGGAATTCGTACGGAAGTTCCTCAGGATGGTCTTCCAGGAATTCATCCAAAAGTTCCTCCAAGAATTTCTCCGGAAGTTCCTCCAGGAAGTCCTCTGGACGTCCTCAAGTTTCTTCCGAAATTCACCCGGATTTTTTTTTCTGGAATTCTTCAAAAAGTTCCTACAGAATTGACCCTGAAAATCCTTATGAATTCCTCCGTTATGATCTGGTTAATCTGGTAGACAAATTTATTCAATCTTTAAAACAGTTTGGAGAACCTAGAGCATATGGTTTGGGTATATCTGATCTGCAAATCATACGCATGGGCATTATGGACTTTTATGGACATGACTGGTCGATTTCGAATAGCTATCAAGCGTAGTTGACATGGTAGATCAATTGATCCAAACTTCAGAACATATTGGAGATCCTAGAGTTGCAAATCATACTCGTGGGCTCTAAAGACTTGTATGGGCTCGACTGGTCGATTTCAGATAGCTATAGAGCTTAGTTGACAAGGTAGACCATTTGATACAAACTCCAGAACAGTTTGGAGAGCCTAGAACATCTGGTTTGGGTATATCTGAGTTGAAAATCATACGCGTGGGCCCTTGGACCCTTGTATGGACGTGACTGGTCGATTTCAGATAGCTATCGAGCGCAGTTGACTTAATAGATCAATTTATCCAAACTCCAGAACAGTTTGGAAATCCGAGAACATCTGGTTTAGGCAAAACTGAGTAAAATATCGTACATCATGCGTGTGTGCTCTAGGGCTTGTATGGACATGACTGGTCGATTTCGGAGAGCTATGGAGCGCAGTTGACTAGGTAGACCAATTTATTCAATCTCCAGAACAGTGATCGATAGTTGACATGGTAGACCATTTGATCTAAATTCCAGAACAGTTTGGAGAGCCTAGAACATCTGGTTCGCGTATATCTGAGCTGCAAATCATACGCGTGGGCTTTGCGGACTTGCATGGACATGACTGGTCGATTTCGGATAGCTATCGAGCGCAGTTGACTTAATAGACCAATTTATCCAAACTCCAGAACAGTTTGGAGATCCGAGAACATCTGGTTTAGGCAAAACTGAGTAAAATATCGTACATATGGCCTTTTCGAACAGGCATGGACATGACGGGTTTCCATTGGCACGGGTTTTAGAAGTTTTTTTCGGCAAAATTTGCATATCATCTTTCATCAGTTATAGAGGTCGTTTTAGAATCCCTAGGGATGTCCAGAAGAAACATATTGTTCACACATAGTATAGTAAATAGTAGAATAGTGTTATAGAACATTTTTGGAACCTGTAAGTGTTGTTCACACTGAAATATGTCATGTAAAATAAATTTTACTAAATTTTGGAAAAACCATCCTTACTCACGCCTCTCTAGGGAAAAAATGAGCATCCCTAGAAACATAACTCACCAATATGGAAACTAGATGAGATGGGTAAAACATCCGTAAAAGAATTGTGAAAATCGGTCGAAAGACGGTTGAGAACCAGCTGTTGGAAAATTAAGTTCCCATGATTATCTGATCACGGTAGTCCGCGTTACTAATTTTATCACGGTATTCGTAGTGTTAAACTTACATTTGGGTAAATAAATTTTCCGTTGGGTACTTTCTTAACATGGGAGTAAAGGCAAACTACTTCGACCCTACTTAATCAATTTTGGCTTCCCGTACGGATGTTCGAGGTTGGGTGAATTAAACTCACTATTGGGTAGTTTACTTCTTCCGTGTAACATGCTCGCAAGTTGGTGGTAGAGGAGTTGGGCGATGGATTTTTCAAAAAAAATATCAAACTGTTACGTCTGTTTATCTGTGGTACTATTGACAACAACATGAAGAATTGCTTTCGGTTATGTAACAAGTGTAGCTGACTTGGTAGAAAAATTAATATGAACTCCAGAACAATTCAGAGGACACAGAATAATAGATGTAGGCTTACTCGAACAGTTTGGGGCAGCAGGGACTATGTCCAAGGGCTTAACGATTCCACCCCATTCATTCCGATTCCCCAGAACCATTCATCGTTCACACCGCGAAAATCTGAAGACTGCGGTGGGCCGGGCACGTAGCCAGAATGTCGAACAGTAATCCGGTGAAAATGGTTTTTGACAACGATCCGACGGCCACAAGAAGGCGAGGTGCGCAGCGGGCAAGGTGGATTGATCAGGTGGAAGATGACTTGCGGACCTTCCGTAGACTGCGTGGTTGGCGATATGTAGCCATGGGTCGAGCCGAATGGAGAAAACACTTATATACCGCACAGGCCACTACGGACTTAAATAAATAAAATAAATGAATAAATTAAATAAATAATTATTCGAACAGTTCATCATTCACCAGGGCAGGGCTCTGAGGACTTTTGTGTATATGCTTGGTGGTTGCTATTAGCTTGTTCTTCTTCTTCATTGTCATTACATACCCCTCTGGGACATTGCCGCCTCGCAGCTTAGTATTCATTAAGCACTTCCCCTGTTGTTAACGGCGAGGTTTCTAAGCTAAGTTACCATTTCTGCATTTGTATATCATAAGCCATAAGGCTAACACGATGATACTTTTATGCCTAGGGAAGTCGAGACAATTTCAAATCCAAAAATTGTCTAGACCGGCACCGGGAATTGGGCTCAGCATGGTCTTGCTTTGCAGCCGCGCATCTTACCGGTTTGTTATCAGTGCCGGTGGATCTGGTAGTCCAACTAATGTGATATTCATAATTAATTGGAGACCCAAACATATCTGCTAAAGACTTATTTAAATAGTAAATCATTCGTTATGTTCGAGGGGCTGTCAACTTACGTATTTACGATTCATCTGCCTGAATTGACAAGGCGTATTGAGGAATTATTTTGAATTTCCGTATTTTTCGCCGTATTGATGTATTTTTGTGTATTTTTGTATTGTGGTGAATTAAGTTCATCGTTAATTGTATTTTCCGTGAATTTTTCACCGCGAATTGTATTTTTCGCGTATTGTTGAAGGTTTTTTTTTTATTTCGCGTTCACATCTGTCAAAATCATCAAATTGTTTTCTTCATGTTCGACGTTAAGATCATTTCTATACATTTTTATCGCCAATCAAATGAAAACATTTATTTACGATAATGGAATATTATTGGTATTTACAGTATGAAGACTTTGTTTGCTATGTTGACATCGAGATTAATATTTAAAAAATGAGTGAAAGCAGCAACAATATTATGGCCACGTTCTTATCATTCGGCAACCCATTGGAAAAGATTTCGATTTGAACCGACAGTGCCTTGTCAATCTGCTTCCAATTACATTTGCCATCGTCTTCGAAGGTTGAATACGTTGAGCAGCCAACTTAAGAGATGTTTCGGTCATCTTGTGCTGTAAATGAGTGGTTGTTTACCAACATAAATAAACTTACAATATTAATAATCAACGTACCTTCAAGAACATATTCTCTGGAATTTTTTTGGTAACTCACGCAATAGGTTCCAGTGTCCTGTGACAACCAGGAAACCGTGTGGATTTGCCATACAAGATATGGAAGTTTTCGGCTAATTTTACAAACTCCTATAATGTTTACAAGCAAAGACTTTGTACATATTCATCCGAAATTATCTTTTATACATAGTGGGGAGCGAATCCCACAGCTGTCACATTTTCTAAATATATATAGATTGGTTCCCAACAAATCTTCCTCCATGCATTTCCAAAAGGAATTATCAATGTCCAGCTCGGTTACCGTCGGCGGGGGTGACAATGGGTTAAATGGGGGTGAGAATGGGTCACTGTTTTAACTACTTAGAATGCTTGTAGAATGGATTTAATGTATTTGAGGGCAAGAAGACTTAAATATAAGAGACCTTTTGGAACGATTTTGCCCTACGACCTCCAGATTAATATTTAGGAAGCTCGTAAAAATGAGTGAAAGGATCAAAAATGTTATGGATTACGTTCGTATCATTCGACTCATTTCAAATTGATTCGATTTGAAATCTAGACATCCCGAAATCAAAATTATTGATGATTTTACAGCATATTACAGTGCTTATTTTTCCATTGAGATCAATGCACGAAGACTTTCAGAGAAAAACTGGCACTGAATGATAGGAAAGATGTTTAAAAATCTATTTCTGGCCAAAAAAATCATTTTGGCTATATATTGCGGTAATATTTTATTATATAAAATTCAGGTATATATGAGCTCTGCCGGCCAGTATAGGTTCCAATGTCCTGGGACAATCCGGAAATCATGTGGATTGCGATGATTTTTCAAATTCCGTAACTATTCACGAACAAAACATTCCTGCTCTACCTTGAAACTCGCTTTGAACTTAACTTAACTTAATTACGTTAATGCGAGCAAATCCCACAGAGAGATTGGCTACCCAAGGATTACCTCCACAATATTCTAAGAGATTTTTCCATCTCGATTGTGTCCATCCCCCTGGGGGCAGATATCGCTGATCGAGTCGGTAATAGTGGAATGGAGATTACACGCCTACGCAAGTTGTTCCCCGGATTTTCCTTTTCAAAACAATATGTAATTCCATTCCCATATCTGTCAAAATAAACAAATTGGTATTGACTGGTATTGACGTATTTTTGGTGAATCGGCGTATTAATCAGGTAATAAAATTGTACTTTATGTCGTATTGACGGATTGTCGGCGTATTGATGAATTATTTCGAATTGAAGTACCAAAAAGAATTTTTGTATTTTTTAGGTATTTTTTCATGTATTTTTAGATGCATGTATTTACAATTCAACTGATTTATAGAGTTGATTGCCCCTCGGTTATGTTTCTAAAGATTTACATGGACATGCTTGGTTGCTAACGGTTTCATACCAGCTATAGTTGACCTGTGCCTAGTTGACATGGTAAACTCAACTGCCAAATAATTAAAGAACCTAGAACATCTGTGCTGAACTTGTTTGAATGGTGAAGCATACGTAAGGGCAAGGGCAAGGATACGCTGGGTTGCTATTGGTTTGATGCCAGGCGTAGTTGGCCGAGTAGACCATTTGGAGTCAACTCCCGGACAATTTGGAGAACCTAGAACATCTGCATTGAATTTATTTGAATGATGACATATGCAAGGGCTCTCATTAGGTTTTCTTTCGGAGTGTCATAAATCTTCCACTCTGATTCCCATAAGAACTCTCTTCATAATCCCATATGGATTCCCTTCTAAAACTCATAATGCTTCGTTTTTCATTCCCTTTGGAAAGATTGTTTTGGAATTCCAGAGGGATTTCTCTCGGAATCCCAGAAAGATTTCATTTGGAATCCTATTAGGACTCCATTTTAAACTCCAAAAGAATTCCATTCCCACCAGAAGGATTCCATTCAACAACAGAGATGGTTCTTTTCAGAATCTCAGGTGAAATCTGTTCAGTATCCAAGGTTTCTTTTTAAAATCCCAGGAGGTTTCTGTTCAGCATCCCAGGAATCTTCTCAGCATCTTAAAAGGATTTTTTGCAGAATCCCAGAAGGCTTCTTTTCAGAATTTCAGAAGGATATCCTTTGTAATTCCAGAAGAATGCCTTTCAAAAGTCCAGAGGGATCTTTTCGAACTTCCTGAAGATACCTTTCGGAATCCCTAAAGATTATGGAATATCAAATTTTCCCCATGTGCACTCTAGAAAAAGTTTCAGTGCTTTCTTCGAGGCAATTCTAGGAAATCATCAGTGATATAAAAAATAGCATAACATGAATCGTTCCAAATAATATCTTTTATCGCTCCACGCCTACTAAACTTCTTTCTCGTTTTCAGCGCTTGACGTCACCCAAGACCGCTGGACGCTCCGCTATGTTGTTTTCCACGATGGCAACTCATCAGAAACTGACCTGCGAGTTTCGGTCCTCTCACCTTTCCCCGCATCGGAAAGTCATATTCACGATTGCTCTTTGATCTGGCTGATATTGCAATTACATGTCAGAGATGCGGATAGACTGATCAGGACAACGCATCAAAAAACATACAAACGAAGTACTCTTGTACATTTACTCCAGGCAGTGACTCAAGCGTGTGCTATACGCCCAATCAAGCACACAGAAATGAATCATCACAAATGCTCTGAGTAACTGCAGCGAAGCATCAGCGAGGGCCAAAGTGGACAACATTTCTCTCATCTTGAAAACGGTCTACTGTCAGCGCCCAAACTACAATCAAATTATACCGGTCCTGTTGGATGACGGTATCGATTATTTGCTAGAAAATTGTCCAATGATACCGGGAACAACTCTGAAACCCATGTTGGCACACCCCACAAAAGGCATACAGAAAGAGTTGGAGTGTTTCGATGGGATAGATTTTACCTGCAAATGGCAGTACGATGGAGAACGCGCTCAGATCCATTTGCTAGAGGATGGCAGAGTTAACATCTACAGACGAAACCAGAAGAACAACACCAGCAGATATCCGGACGTCATTGCCCGCGGTTGGGTTATCTGAAACCGACCTGCGAGTTTCGAGTAAAAAGCCGCTCACCTTTCCCCGCATCGGAAAGTCATATTCACGATGGCTCTTTGATCTGGCTGATATTGCGATTACATGTCAGAGCTGCGGATAGATTGATCAGGACAACGCATCAAAAATCAAACGAAACGAAAATGGTCACCGAATTTCACTGGGTCGCTTCAGCTGTATATAAAAACCCATCTGTGGGCATTATATTATGTTATTAAAATAAATTCATATTATATAATAATAAAAATGAGAAAACAAATGAATATCAAACCAAATTCAATAAAAATTAATTTAAAAACGAAAATGCCACGCTATGCAAATTATTTCACCAAAATATATTTTATTCAACACCATGCAATACGCACGGTTTTACATCACATTCTTTTACATCGTTTCAATTACATCTGTTTATTTATTACATCGAAAGAAATTACGTCGCTCTTGTTTATTACACAGCAAGCTCTCGAGTACATCGTACAATGTAATATTAAACAAGCGATGGATTCAATGGGTTGCAGCGATTTCGATGTAATATTCAACAACATTTTTTGCTGTGTATGTACGTTATGTGGAAGATATTGATTTGGAAAATGTATTGGAGGCAGGATTGGAGGTAACCACTTTCCCTTCGATAGGACTCGAACCCATGACCCTACAGTACGCTAGACTGGTGCTTTAACCAACTAAGCTACGAAGGACCTCCGTCGGCCTTCGCAACCTAGCGGCTACTGAACGAGCTCGAGCTAGACCCTTCAGTAGCCGCTAGGTTGCGAAGGCCGACGGAGGTAACTTAGTTGGTTAAAGCACCAGTCTAGCGTACTGTAGGGTAACAGATATTTTAGTTACTAGATAAAGATTGTCGCTTCGGTTCCCTTTGTTCTGCTGTCCGAAACATGTGTGGTACATACCTGTCAAATCGTATGTATTTTTCCTTCATTGACATTTAGATCCCCTATCCTCGCCAGCAAAAGATGTTCCGGACAGCGACGACAGCGACAATCTTTATCTAGTAACTAAAATATCTTTTTGTAGGGTCATGGGTTCGAGTAAAAGATATTTTAGTTACTAGATAAAGATTGTCGCTGTCGTCGCTGTCCGGAACATCTTTTGCTGGCGAGGATAGGGGAGCTAACTGTCAAAGAAGGAAAATCCATACGATTTGACAGCTTGGTAAAAACATGTCCCGGACAGCAGAACAAAGGGAATCGAAGCGACAATCTTTATCTAGTAACTAAAATATCTTTTGTTCGAGTCCCATCGAAAGGAAAGTGGTTACCTACAATACATTTTCCAAATCAATACAGTCAAATTTCACTCGTTTGGCTATCTTTTGATGGGCTACGATTTAGTTGGGCGCCCGTTAGTTGGGCTGTAGCACAAAAGATATTTTAGTTACTAGATAAAGATTGTCGCTTCGGTTCCCTTTGTTCTGCTGTCCGAAACATGTGTGGTACATACCTGTCAAATCGTATGGATTTTCCTTCTTTGACATTTAGCTCCCCTATCCTCGCCAGCAAAAGATGTTTCGGACAGCGACGACAGCGACAATCTTTATCTAGTAACTAAAATATCTTTTTGTAGCACACTTAAAACGAAGGTGAACGTCAAATTATGACATCAACGGCAGTTTTTTTTTTCTTTTTCGCAGTTGGCAGCTCTAAATTTCTATTGTATTCGCTGATTTGACAGATGAAATCTCAGCCCAACTAACGAAAGTCTTTCACTAGATGGGCTACGAGTTTAGCCCAAAGAGCGAAAGTTAACTGTATCATCCACATAACGTACACTCAGGAAAATCGACACATACTTTATGGCAAAAATCCATGTATTTTGAAATATGCATATCATGGGTCGGCACATACTGAATTGCATACAAATTCACACATGGATACTATGACCCACATGGATAGTATGTGGCAAAACTCATGTAATGCATGTGGACGCATGGAATATATGTGTCGAAAACATTGAATCCATTTCGCTACCCCCATTGCAAAAATCCATGTGTAAACTCATGAATATAATGCGGAGTTTTTTGTGAGTGTACATATTCACATATGAGTTTCATAACATTGTAAATTAACGTCTTTTCACATGTTTCGTAAGACATTTTGTTCGAGCCTCCATGTCTGTTCTCTGTTCCCCAAAAGATATTTTAGTTACAAGATAAACATTGTCGCTGTCGGTGCTGTCCGGAACATCTTTTGCTGGCGAGGTGAGGGGATCTAAATGTCAATGGAGGAAAAATACATACGATTTGACAGTTAGGTACCACACATGTTTCGGACAGCAGAACAAAGGGAACCGAAGCGACAATCTTTATCTGGTAACTAAAATATCTTTTGTCCCCCCGCCCAGCATCGAGCATCTGACACCCGACCATTTGAAAAAATTCTCGAGCAACATATGATTAGGGCCGAAAAACCAACAATGCTGAACCGATAAAAATGAGGTTCAAGTTTTCTATGAGTAATTTAATTCATTTATTGAAGTAGAAGCTCATTTTTCATTGCAAAAACCATGCCAATGCCATACTTAAATGGTTATATTATAACAGCAGATAAAGATTAATTGAAAAACTATTCGAAATCTTCAAAATTTCAGCTAAAACAAAAGTCGCGCCGTTTACTCGCATTACCGGCAACACGTCTGGTTTTTAAGCCGTTTGCTCAAAGCTAGTAACACCATCGGATTTGTTTAGATTTGTTAGCCAGAGTAGTTCTGCTATGCGATATATCAAAAACCTAGTAAGAATATACATTTTGAAATAACTTGAAGCTAGTTTTTCTAAATAAACAATATAAAGTGAACGGCCTAAAAACCAAAGCAAACATTCCGCATGGTAGTTAAGGGCGCCAACAAAGGACTTAAAAACCACTATGGTGGAAATGGTTCATGAGACGTTCACTCAAAATAGCAATAAATGTGTTTCTTAAGAGATATTAAGTACGGAGTTTCACCTACGATAAAGAATCCCCAAGTAACCACCAAGCATTAATTAATGCATGTAATCGATCACAGATCAGCATATAAAGTGTTAATTGCATTAGATCGGTTTTACGGATGTAAAGATGCATTTATTCATCACCTGTCAAGCAACGATACACTAGTTCAGCGTTACGAATGCAGCGATGCATTACATATGTTTTATTTCAACATGTCAAAGTAATAAGGCATTATTTCGGTCGTAGAAGGGCCTTTTTCCACTTTAAGTCAACTTTAATGGCTGTATTATTTGCAAGCATATATAGCTCCATCACAGAGAAACAGACGTCTCACTTAGAACAAAATGCAATCAAAATCATCGTCACGAAAACATTATCCCCCAATGCTAAAATCACTGTGTGTGGTCAAGCGGCAACCAGATGGCGGTAGTGCGCAAACGTCAAACACAAGCAAAGTCGATGGAAGCGCCATCGGTGGCCGATTGACCACCTACATATAATTAAATTAACCGTTAAAAAGGTGAACGATGGAACATGTACTGAGTGAGACGTCTGTTTCTCTGTGGCTCCATGGTTACTTGGGTCATTTACAAAGCAATCGTTTATGCTAGAAAATGAAAAATCATGGTTTTGGTTTATAAGCCGTAATCATATGTTACGCGAGAAATATTCGATAGCCAGTTACTAAATTGAAATATAGGTGGCATTCATTTGCTTAGAATTTCTGCGCAAACAGTTTTGTTTGGTCACCCTATACTTTTCTAACCCTTTCTGCCTTTCTGTCAAAACGCACGACGCTGCGAGAAAAACATCTGCAACCGGCTGCCGCCCGAAGGAAACCAACGATCACAATTTCACATTTTTTATTGCTTTTGTGAAAATCCGCGAAAATAATCATCTAAAAATTCGAATTTAAGTGCACGAATGAAAAATGTCCGACGACGACGTTATTCTGATCGAGGATTCACCACAACGGAAGTCCATTAGGTAAGTGCGCTTCAAGCGGAATAAAAAAAAAAGAATGTTATTGTCTAATACTTAGCTTTCTTTGCAGCTGCGAACACATTCCGGAACTTTTTCTGGACAAACTGGTCGCCAAAAAACACTTCAGTCAGTTCGGGCGCATTAATCGGTTCATCTTGCGACCGAAGCGGCTCTCTTGCACGGTGGAGTACGAGAACCCGGAAGCGGCGGAGGCAGCCCTAGCAAGGGGAGGACTGTTCCGTGATGTCAAATTCAACGTGTACTGGACGGACGAGGCTCCGGCATCGGTGGTGGGAAGCGTGTTGCCGTCGGTACGCGACGAGGGATTCGTGGATCCCGAGGTGCAGCAGGAGCTGGACATGATGAGCGGAGGACCGAGCAGTTTGCGGATCAGGCCCATCATGAAGCAATGTAAGTGCTTCCATAAAATAAAATTCGCTGATGGAATTTTACTGCCTGTTATTGCAGATAAAATTATGATTTTTTCTATTCTAATTTCAGCAATTGAATCATTTATTAAGAAAACGGAACGTTTTCCGGCCCCTCAACCGGTGTTGGGTCAGCCAAAGCCAATGAGGATGCCGATGATGATGGCAACGGTACCAAGAGAAGCTCTCCAGGGTTCAGGCGATCCGAAAGCGATTCAAGCGAAACTCGAGTTCGAATCATTGGCAAGAAAGCCGGCTTTGACGGCGGAGGAACGATTCCGGGTGCTGGATTCGCGCGATAAATATGTGCGGTTCACGACCGATCGGACCACGGATATTCGGAAGGCCAAAAGCAACCAGGGAACGTGTGAGGATATGTGTCCCGAGAAGGAACGTTATATGCGAGAGTGCAAGTTTCAAGTGGCATCGTACGAAGCCGGGGAAAGCTCGCAACAGATGGACCACGAGAAGGCGATCAAACAGTACTCGAGAAGTTCGGCGGATCAGGAGGCTCCGTTGGCGATCGAGTTGCGTTCGGAGAAGGGCTTGGAACTGTCGATGAGTTATTTGCTGTTGAGGATTGCGGATTTGTGCGAAGACGAGGACGAAAATTTGAGCGATTGGTTCCATTTCGTTTGGGATAGGACACGCGGCATTCGGAAGGATATTACGCAACAGGAGTTGTGTTCGGTTCGAGCGGTGCGATTGGTGGAACAATGTGCGAGATTTCATATCCATTGTGCTGCTAGGCTGGTGGCCGAGGATGCGTCTGTTTTCGACCACAAAATCAACACGGAGAACATGACTAAATGTCTGCAGTCGTTAAAGTACATGTACCATGACTTGGGGCTGAAAGGGATCCGATGCCCGAATGAAGCGGAGTTTCGGGCTTATGTGGTGCTGCTGAATTTGAACGATGGGAACTTCATGTGGGAAGTAAAGCAGTTGGACGATGCAATTTTGCATTCAAAAGAGATTCGATTTGCGATGCAAGTCTATTTTGCGGTGGAGAGTAATAACTGGGCCAGGTTCTTCCGCTTGGTTCGACAAACCACATACATGAATGCTTGCATACTGCTACGGTACTTTAATCAAATCCGGACACGTGCCTTGGAAACCATGTTGAGGGCCTACACATATCGGATACCTGCCAGCTTCTCATTGGAGCATCTGACCGATTTGTTAGCCTTCGAAGACATTGAATCTGCTGCCTCGTTTCTGGATGCGTACGGTCTTCCAGTCGACGAGTCTCTGGGGACCGTTCTTATGGATCCCAAACAATACGAGAGACCAGAAATCCCATATCAACTGGAAAGGGCTTACAATCTAGTTGAAACCAAGAAAACTTGTAGCGTCGGAGAAGCCATTTGCGGCGAACCTTTGGAAGACGAGTCAATCCTAGATGATCACCAACTCGAAAACAGTTTCACTAACTCAGGATACTTCCGAGAAGATTTGCTGCGCGCCATTCTAAAACCGATCAAGCTTCCTGAACCATTGAGCCCTGTAATGACCGACGATGACAAAGTGTTCAAAGTCCCATCGCCAACCTCTATCTCACCGAAACCCCTCTTCCCAAAACCAACATCCTCAGGAAACCTCTTCCAACCAGTCCGGAATTCATTCAAAATCGAGACCAACTCTCCGGCACCGTCGGCTCCTTCGGTCTTTTCGCAGTTCAGCCCGACAACCCTCTCTGGAATCACCCCGCTTCCGAAGCGGGTCGAACCAACACCGCTCCCAAAGCAGGCAACCGCCTTCGGATCGAATCTCTTTGGAAAAGTGGACTTCACAACTCCACAAACCAGCAACATCTTCGGCAGCTTCACCGCTGCAGAACCAACTGTCAGCTCATCGATATTCGGTGGTCAGAAAACTTTCCCTTCGTCCGATTCCACCGTACTTGCTGCCGCCCAACGTCTTCAGGAGGAAGTGGAACTAAAACGCAAGCAAGAACTAGAAGAGGAGGCCAAGCGGAAGCAACGACAGCAGGAGGAGGAATTTCGCCGGAAGAGAGAAGCAGAAGAAGAACGCATTCGACTGGAGCTGATTGCACGAAAGGAAGCGGAAATTCGTCGCTTGAAAGAGCTCGAAGAGGAAAGCAAACGCAAGCTGGAAGAGACCGTCATAAAAATGTCGGAGAAGATTTACGCCGAACTGTTGGATGATGTATGTGGGGAAGATGTGACCCACATTGCAACCTCCTGCTACAATCAACATCAACTGCTGGATAAATATCCGAAAAAGCTGCTGAACGAGCTGGAAGACGAAGTGTTGTTGGAATTCCTAAAAGCAACGATCAGAGAAGAAACACTTGTGAAGAACTGCCAGGAAAATCGTCAATTGAATGTGGTTCGAAAGTTTTTCCGTTTGTGGCGCCGTAACGTTCGGATGGTGATGGACAACCGAATGCAGATCGAGAACAGTCCCGCTTGGCTACCAGAGCGGCAATTGCAGGAACAGGCGAAGGAGTGCTATCAGCAGCATCAGGCGCTTAGTTTGGCAGACATGAGGCGCTATGTCGGAGGCATGCCAAAGGTATTTAAACTGCCTGATAGAAGGGATGATCCGGTCGACGTTTTCGACATTGTTCGGAAGAAAATTTGTTCCGGGAGGAGAAAAGATCTACGAGGATTCATTCAAAACCACGTGTACTGGAAGATATCCGTTTCCATTCCGTTTAAGCAGGAGGAAGATTCCTCAGGATTTTATTTCTTCATCAGCAAGTGGTTGAAGAACCAGTTCAAAAGATCATCCGACAACGAAGGAAAATGCTTTTTCCTGGAAGCTCAGGAAAATGTGGCAATTCGCGAGCGGTTGGCAGTTTGTATTAGGCTTTTTAAAGGCCTGTCCATCCTGGACGAGTTGAATGCAAATGATGAAGAAGCTTTCGACAATTCGGACGGCCTTGTGTTTTTCCTAACATCCAATAACTTGCTGGAATCTAAGGAACGATTGCACAATCTTCTGCGAAACGCAGATTCTTGGGGGCCTCTTCCGGTTACCTTAATTGCCTACAATTACCTTCCCAATGAGGACGAATGCCTGGAGGAACTTCTTGACTTGGACCTCCTCCTAGAGGATGGAAAGATCAGCGACTTCGAAATAGTCTATCACCACGAAACCAACAGAAAGCCGCTGCGTCAAGCTCTTCTAGCCTCATTGAACTTCCTCGCATCTTGTTACAATCCCGACTCACCACTGGAAATGCAATCCCAAACGTCATTCATCGGAACTTGCTTGGGTGAAGAGTTGTGGCATCGCTTCCGTCTGTCTTCCCAACAGAATCCTAAACTGTACGAAACCTGCCAAGATCTCGCATTTGTCCTCGATCTGTTCAATCAAGCAATCGATCGCGTTTGTAATCTCGTTCAGCACAATCTCGCCGCATACCCGGACTTCCCTGTCGAATTCAAGCCATTCGTTTCAAAACGCCGCTTTGACATCCCGCTGGACCTGGAATACTTCCCGAAAGATTGGCGAAACCCGGAACGTCAACAAAAACTGATTCACTTCTTCACAGAGATGAAGCTGAAACCCCCAACCTTCGACCCCCACTCCGCAACAACCGTCCACGAGCTTCAATCCCACCTTCTCCCGTTCATCCGCTCGTCACTCCCTAAAAAGGACGAAAAAGCAGCTCGCCGCCTGCAGGCACTAATCACTCAAGAAATCCTCCGTTCGTTACCGCTCGGAGTTCCATTCACGCAAGCCATCCCAAACCTTAACTGGCTCCAACCCATTTCCATCCTTTCCAACGAACTTCTCCGACTGCGCTGGAGCGAAGCGCTAGCTCATCTTCCCTGTGAAATCATCTACCACAAGCAAGAATACGAAAGTTACACCCGTTCCCTGTGGTGGCTACCACAGCTGAAAACACTCAAACGACAAACCAATTCAGACGAACCGTCGGCAGCGTCTGCTGCTGGCGAGCCACAGGAAGACAATCACGACGAAACCGAACCGGACGTCGACTCGCTGGATGGTGCGGCGGGAGGACCGCTGCCGGCGGCCAAGAAGATGCGCCTCAACATCAGTCTGGCCAAGACCGATCTGGACGCGATTTTGGCCCGAGGTCAGCGCTGCCTGGCCATGGCGGACGAGAAGCTTACCCAGTGCCGGGAGTTTACCCAACAGACGAGAGATTTATCGAACAAGCTGGACGGGCGATTGTATGAACAGGAGAAGACCTTCCGCGAGAACCGGTGGACGTGGGAGACGAATTTTCGGTAGTGTTGTGGAGGTAATTTGATGGATAGACGAAAGATGACTTTCCGATGTTATATGTGCGTTCAATGAAGACTTTTTTCAAACGATGTTGGAGAAGAATGTTTTATGATCCGAAACTCCTGGGAATGTAGACCGAAATCAGCTAGACGGGGTCCGTTGTGCGGCAATTATGTGAAGGTAAGCCCTCCAGTTTAGGGGTCTCCAGTTAGCCTTGCGTGCAAATGCGTAGGATTGCCAATCCGGAAATGGCGAGTAAGATTCTCGGTCCGGTCCAAGAAGTTTTCGGGTGGGAAATCTTTTTGACTCCTTGGGCAAAGTGTTATCCATTGTACTTGCCATACAAGATAGATTCTCATGCATTGGCCATGCCTTCGATGGTGTGTTATGCCAATTAGTAGACTAGATTAACTTTCCACCTACCCGGAGCAGTGAAAATGCTTTATGATGTTTTTTATTCGTTCTGTTTATTGAAGGCTCACTCGCCGCATCCAGCTTTACTGAGCCGATAACACTTCAAGACAAAATTTTCAAAACGACTTATCTGCTTTTGTAAACAAAGATACAAACGACGATTTGACGAATGCGATAGCTCCCCCACGTAAACCAACACCATCTATAGGTAGATGAAGGATTCCGCTACCTGTTGATGGTGTTGGTTGCGTGGGAGAGCTATCAGATTCGTCAAATCGTCGTTTGAATCTTTGTTTACAAAAGCAGATAAGTCGTTTTGAAAATTTTGTCTTGACTTAATACTACTAAATCGCTTTCCATTTGTGTTCCCTATTTTTTTCACTTTTTCGGCAATTTCAATTTGATCCGTACATGTTTTTTTTTCGCTTCCATCGCTCTAATTCGCTTTGATCGCCGGCGTTTGTGCGTTACCTCATTATACTCGGACGATGCATAGGATGTGTTGTCTTCGATATCGGTCCACCCGACATGTGGTCGTTCTTCTGCACCGGTTTTATTAGTAGCTGGAAGCGAAGATAACTTGCCATTATTTTGTATCGGTCAGAAGTCGGCTTGACTGAAGATTTCGTCAATTAAGGATAGACGTGTGGCCACTTTTGCAATTTTGCCATTCTATTCTGCACATGTTTTATTAGGGTCTTCAATGGTTATGAACGGTATGTAATAAGAGATAAAATTATTCGCACCACCAGTACACCGTTTAAGATCCCCGGAAATCAATGCTTCCATGTTTCGTTACTTCTTCATACTTGAGCATTTCTGAAAAAGTTTGAAGACAAAAGAGTTATCTTCCATAACGAAATGATTGGAAGACAAATGAGCTTGTTTCTCATTTTTGAGAAAGATTCCTGTGTGGTAGTAAATTTGGTGTTTCTTATGAAAATGCAATATCTAATTTATTTGAAAGCATCCAAGTAAATTTGATATGAACAACAACTGAAAGCCATCAAAACATCAATCAAAGCAATCGTGGTGCTTCGCCAGCATTCAGAAACATGTAGTCAACCATCACGGACTAAAGTGACAGTTTATCAGCAGACTTTAGCAGCATGATAATCTCCACAATTACCATCAGCGTTCGAGAAGTATTCCCATCTCAGTGTTGGTAAAAACTCAAATTCTCAAATCTCATCCACGATTCAAATCAAGCGCGAGGCAAACCTCACCCCATTCGAAGTTGGATATCGCTTGGTGAAGGATTGTTACATTCAAAGTTAATTGCCTATATGCCGGGTATTAAGCCACCCGGAGTGGAAATTAATTACTATGTCTGAAACTTGATTATGCATATGTACAACATGTGATAGATTTAGTTCGGAAAAGGTATTGGAGGTAACCGCCCCTTCGGTGGGGTTTGATCCCACGACCCCAGTTCGCATGACAGGTGCTTTCCCTACTAAGCTACGAAGGACCTCCGTCGTCCACCGCAGCTTAGCGGGTACTGATGAAACCAAATTCCCAGCACCAGGTACCAGCCGATCTCTCGCAATACATTTTCAGAACTAACTCTCTCAAATGTATTTTTGTACACAATGTCAACCAAGTAGGATGAGTATTTAATATTGTCCGGCTCCTACACACTTGCTTCATCAGCAACGGCGCTCAATGAAGTAGGGTAGTAGGGAAAGCACCTGTCATGCGAACTGGGGTCGTGGGATCAAACCCCACCGAAGGGGCGGTTACCCTCCAATACCTTTTCCGAACTAAAATCTATCACATGTTGTACATATGCATAATCAAGAAGGATTCAGAAAAATATATTAAGCTCTTTTAGTGGAATGTATTAAACCGTCTAAGACGAATTAAGTACTGTCCATTTAATTCCACTAGTTAATTTTCGTAATCTTTGCAGATACGTATTTCGACCACAACTGTGTGGTCGTCTTCAGTGTCTTGTACTTGACTCGACTTGAAGAAAACAATCGCAACTTACACTATTTATACTACGCTAGGTACCTAATCTAATCTTATTTGCCTACTTTATTTACCTATATAGTAAATTACTTTATTGTTTAGGTAGAAACTTGAAGAGCCAAGAGCTGCCATTTCCCTGATCCTTATTCAACAGCGCTGTTTGTACCTGTCGGTGGATTTCAAACTCTCAGCTACATCGAGTTTCCATGGGGAAGAGACATTTCTTAAGATTTTAATATTTGATGCCGTAATTGGGTGATTTTCCTTATACACATGCTCTGCTACCTTAGATCTAAATTCGTAATGTAATCCCTTATCGTTTTCTCTTTTCGCCTTACTCACTTCCGCCATATGTTCCTTGAACCTTATATCTAATGGTCTTAGTGTTGTTCCTACATAGATTTTTTCACATTGGGAACAACTTATCTTATAAACGCCTGCCTTATTCAACATTTCTACTTTATCCTTCGTTGAACCCAATAGAGACTTGAGTTGGTTGCTTCTACTGGAGAATACTAGATCGATGCCGAATTTCCTTAGTCGAGGGCGTAGCTGGTTGGTGATGTGTTTATCATATGGGACCGAAACTCTTTTCAGCGGCTCCTCTATCGGTGTCAGTGTTGTATGTCCATTTCGTCGTAGGGTCCTTTCCTTCTTGTTGATGATCGCTCGTATAGTCCTCTCCTGGTATCCGTTGATCTTCGCTGTTTCCAAGATGTATTGTAGTTCCTTCGTTTTTCCTTCTTCGCTCAGGGTATCGTCTGCATCCTGTGGATCATGTGATGAAATGCTGCCATTTTATGTTGGTACGAATGGTTCGATGTATATGGGATGACTCTCATGGTGTTCGTGGGCTTCCTGTAGATTTCGAGGCTCAATGTTGTATTTGCTTCCCTGATGACTAGTAGATCCAAGAAAGGTAGTTTCCCTTCTTTTTCCTCTTCGAAGGTAAATTTGATGTCCTTATGCACGTTGTTTATCGCTTCCAAAATCCTGGGTAGATCTTTTCGGTTGATGATGCTGAAAATGTCGTCGACGTATCTCCACCACTTCTGGGGTAGTATTCCTTGTTCTTGTAGGTTGTTCTCCAGATTCGCCATGAACAGTTCGCACAAAAACGGTGATAGCGGATTTCCCATCGGTGCTCCTTTCGTCTGTTTATAGTAGTTGCCACGAAATGTGAAGTAGTTCTCCGTCATGCATAGCCTTGCCAGATTTAGGTACATCTTCACCTTTCCTCGCCATGTTGTTTCCGTCCTTTGTGTTAGCAGCCAATCCTCTAGAAGATTCAGAGCATCTTTCACTGGAACGCTAGGGAACAATGCCGCTACGTCGAATGATACCATTATGTCCTCTTCTTCGATGTGTCCTGATTCCAACAGCTTCTGGGCGAACTCCTGGGTGTTGATGACTGACCTGCTGGGGAATGGTTTCGGCATACTTTGGAACTCCTTTACCAACCATTTGGCTATGTTTTGGGTAGGGGGACCCACTGATGAAACTATCTCTCGCATCTCCTTGCCGGGTTTATGGATTTTTGGTAGTCCTTTAATCCTAGGTAGAACCGGGTTTACTGTCCTCACTCGGGCTTCTCCGATGATCGCCTTACACTCCTTTATTGTTTTGTCCGTGAGTCGTATTAATCCTGGTAGCGGATCCACCCAAAACATAGCCAAATGGTTGGTAAAGGAGTTCCAAAGTATGCCGAAACCATTCCCCAGCAGGTCAGTCATCAACACCCAGGAGTTCGCCCAGAAGCTGTTGGAATCAGGACACATCGAAGAAGAGGACATAATGGTATCATTCGACGTAGCGGCATTGTTCCCTAGCGTTCCAGTGAAAGATGCTCTGAATCTTCTAGAGGATTGGCTGCTAACACAAAGGACGGAAACAACATGGCGAGGAAAGGTGAAGATGTACCTAAATCTGGCAAGGCTATGCATGACGGAGAACTACTTCACATTTCGTGGCAACTACTATAAACAGACGAAAGGAGCACCGATGGGAAATCCGCTATCACCGTTTTTGTGCGAACTGTTCATGGCGAATCTGGAGAACAACCTACAAGAACAAGGAATACTACCCCAGAAGTGGTGGAGATACGTCGACGACATTTTCAGCATCATCAACCGAAAAGATCTACCCAGGATTTTGGAAGCGATAAACAACGTGCATAAGGACATCAAATTTACCTTCGAAGAGGAAAAAGAACTACCTTTCTTGGATCTACTAGTCCTCAGGGAAGCAAATACAACATTGAGCCTCGAAATCTACAGGAAGCCCACGAACACCATGAGAGTCATCCCATATACATCGAACCATTCGTACCAACATAAAATGGCAGCATTTCATCACATGATCCACAGGATGCAGACGATACCCCTGAGCGAAGAAGGAAAAACGAAGGAACTACAATACATCTTGGAAACAGCGAAGATCAACGGATACCAGGAGAGGACTATACGAGCGATCATCAACAAGAAGGAAAGGACCCTCCGACGAAATGGCCATACAACACTGACACCGATAGAGGCGCCGCTGATAAGAGTTTCGGTCCCATATGATAAACACATCACCAACCAGCTACGCCCTCGACTAAGGAAATTCGGCATCGATCTAGTATTCTCCAGTAGAAGCAACCAACTCAAGTCTCTATTGGGTTCAACGAAGGATAAAGTAGAAATGTTGAATAAGGCAGGCGTTTATAAGATAAGTTGTTCCCAATGTGAAAAAATCTATGTAGGGCAAACAAAAGATCATTAGATATAAGGTTCAAGGAACATATGGCGGAAGTGAGTAAGGCGAAAAGAGAAAACGATAAGGAATTACATTACGAATTTAGATCTAAGGTAGCAGAGCATGTGTATAAGGAAAATCACCCAATTACGGCATCAAATATTAAAATCTTAAGAAATGTCTCTTCCCCATGGAAACTCGATGTAGCTGAGAGTTTGGAAATCCACCGACAGGTACAAACAGCGCTGTTGAATAAGGATCAGGGAAATGGCAGCTCTTGGCTCTTCAAGTTTCTACCTAAACAATAAAGTAATTTACTATATAGGTAAATAAAGTAGGCAAATAAGATTAGATTAGGTACCTAGCGTAGTATAAATAGTGTAAGTTGCGATTGTTTTCTTCAAGTCGAGTCAAGTACAAGACACTGAAGACGACCACACAGTTGTGGTCGAAATACGTATCTGCAAAGATTACGAAAATTAACTAGTGGAATTAAATGGACAGTACTTAATTCGTCTTAGACGGTTCAAGAAGGATTGTTGTTACGCGATCGTCTCGAAAATAATTTCATACAGAAGTGGAAGTGATTCCTAACGGAGTGATAACAGTGCATACAAAAACGATTTGGTAGTGAACGTAGAGAATAGCAACTGATAGGAAATACGCTAGATTGGTAGCAAAAATTGATTAACCGGTGGAAGAGACGCCATATTGATTTCAATAGGAGAGAAAAAGTGTGAAGAAGAGAGAGGGAGAGAAGAGGGAAGCAATGATGGGGTCGAAAGATCCACCTGATCCGTCAATAAATGATGGGTTACGAAGTTGGTATTTGGATGCAATCAACGATGGAACAAGAGGACAATTCACGGGAATGAACGACAGGAATGGAGCTGAAGCCACTGCACGAGAAAACTTCACCTACACATGCAAAGACAGTCCGCCGTACAGGGTTTACATGGAGCTGAAGGACAAGGCCAGCAAGATCAACAAGTACACCGTGGGTTTGATGATTTGAAAACATGAAAAATTCAACAAATACGTGACAGACATGAAATACACTGGCGCACGAAGAATTATGGTCTACCTGAGCAACTTTGAGAAGGCAAATCAAATGGTCGAAGCGCTCAACGCAGTAGATTCGCCCTATCGAGCCTATGTGCCGAAACATTTGGTGGCGATAACAGGAGTCATCTCAGGAATTCCTGAGGAGATTACAGACGACGACATACTCGATGGCATCGATTGCGACGTACAAGTTCTAGGAGTCAGACGACTAACACGAACGGCAGAAAAAATACCTACAACGAGAGTCAGTGTCTCATTTCGAGCCAATCAGCTACCAGATTCAGTTCGACTCTTTTGCTGCAAAAGCGCAGTTCGGCCTTTCTACCAAAGGGTTATCGTTTGCGGGAAGTGCTTGAGATTTAATCATCGAGAGAGTAACTGCAAAGGTCGTCGGCGGTGTGAGAATTGCACTGAGCAACACGACACAAGTGAGGAATATGTACAGTGCAAGAATAAGACCAAATGCGCCAACTGCAACTCATCGGAACATTCATCGAAAGACAACAAATGCCCGGAAAAGGGAACGACAAGCCAAAATCAAAGGGCTCATGTCTAGGAAGAACATCACATACACGGAAGCGAGGGAAATCATACCAATCGTATCGGAAAATCTCTATGAACCGCTGAACCATCTGGATGAGTTCCCCACGGTTTCAAACTCGTTTGCAAACATGACTAGTGGAAGCTTCCAATGGAAAAATCCACTAAGGGAAGAATGGATTAAAACAAACCAGGAAAGGAAGGCAATCAAAGCAGCGATTGAAATTGAAAAAGAGCGAAAGGAGCAACAGAAATCGAAAATGAAAACGAAAAATGAAACGTCAACGAAGCGACACAAAGGAACAACATGTTTTGGCAACGAAGGCACTGAAGACCACTGAAGAACGGAACAGCTTGTTATCAGAGGCTACTGTCAGCACCAACACAGTCGGCATGGGCTTGAATAACCGGCACGTAGTAGGACAACAGGAGAAATGGGAAAACGTTCTGAGGCAGACACGGGAAAAAATGGAAGCTAAAGCACAATCTGAAATCAGAAGAGCGGATGAGAAGCGTCACGCAGATCTTATTAGCTTCTACACCGATTACGTCACAAAGTTGGGAAGTAATGAAACTGCTAAAGCACATTTTAACGAATGCACA
Source organism: Armigeres subalbatus (assembly GCF_024139115.2). Classification (NCBI taxonomy): domain Eukaryota; kingdom Metazoa; phylum Arthropoda; class Insecta; order Diptera; family Culicidae; genus Armigeres; species Armigeres subalbatus. The sequence continues at coordinate 221,219,386 of NC_085139.1, forward strand.
ACGAAATATTTCGACTTAGCCAATGTTGTAGTACAGAATAATGATCAGTCTGAAGCTGATCAAGAAGTATAAACTAGGAATAATTAAATCACATTCAACAACTCAAATAACTTAAAAATAATTCAATCTAATGTTCAAAGTCTTTCTAAAAATAGGGCTGAAATACATAGAATAATGACAAGTGAGGGCATAGACATCGGAATACTGTCAGAGGTTTGGACAAATGAGAACCACACAAATACCAACAAGTACAATATAACCGGATACCATACAATCACCGATTCAACATCGGACGGATATGGTGGAGCAGCGATATTGCTATCGACTAATTACAATTACATAGTTCATAAACTACCAGTTACATCGGATATGACCCAGGCTGTGTGCATTGAAGTGCTACCCAAGAATATGACGGTTCTATCCGTTTATATAAGCCCATCCATCACGCTAGACGACTTCAGCAAAGACATCAACACTATCATAGATTTCGCAGACAAATTCCCCAAAGCTGTAATTGGAGGCGATTTCAACGCCCACCATCAAGCATGGGGAGATGAACGTTGCGATAGCAAGGGAAAAGGCCTGGCAGAAAAAGTAGACACAGCCCAACTGATCATATGTAACGATGGGACGCCCACCTTTGTTCCAGTACAAACGGATAGGAGATCCACTGCCGTAGATATCACTTTCTGTACGCCGAATATATATCAAGAAATAAATTGAACAGTTAAGGATTGGAGCGTAGGTGGACATCACATGGTGATAAAAATTGTGCTTGGAAAAAGTGAAGAGAGCAGATCACATGTGTACATTAACAGGAAGCAAGTTCTGAAAAGCATTTCCGCTTTGGATTCAACTGATATCAAGCATGTGGAAGATCTAATAAGTAAGAACAGAGAAATCACGAGACGGAATAAATTCCAAACTACTCGAACTCCGAAGTATTGGTGGTCGGATCAAGTTGATCGAGCGTGGCGGGACAAAACGGAGGCACGACGTGTATTAAACCGAACATCAAGTCAGGAGAATCTCTTGTTGTTCAAAAAAAGGCAGCAATATTTCAAAGGCTTAAACGGAAAGAAATCAGGAAGAAATTCGAAGCACTGGCAGACGAAATAAACCTTTTAACTACGTCCAAAGAATTGTGACAAAAGGTGGGAATGATGACGGGTCACAAAAGGCGAAGAAAGGAAAACAACTTATTATTCGACGTCAAAGAGGCTGCTGAGGCCTTCTTAGATACACACTTCGAGGGACACAATGTGGTACAAACTGGAAGCTACGGAAATACTGTTAAGTTTCCTCTAATCACCAGGGAAACATGGAAAACCATCGTCTCAAGTAAAAACAAGAGATCAGCTCCAGGGGTGGATCTCATCTCCTACGAAACGTTATCTAGCCTAAGTGCGGAGGCTACTGACGCAATCGTCAAGGATATCAACAACATGTGGCACAGAGGCGCCATAAGCGATACCCTAAAGGTGATTAAAATCGTCCCAGTACCAAAACCAGGTCGAGATCAATCGACGCCGGAAGGCAAGCGGCCTATATCACTAGTTCCGACTATCACAAAAGTTGCGAATACAGCAGTTCTCCAAAAGTTACAGAATTTCCTGGAGGAAAAAAACATACTTCCTTAAAAATCATTCGGATTCCGACGTCACATGTCAACTACGACCTGTGTGGCATATCTAATCAACAACATTAAAAAGGCGAAAAAAGAAGGAAAAGTGGTAGCACTTGTTGCAATCGACCTGTCCAATGCATTCAATGCAGTGAAAACGGACAAATTAGGCGAAATACTGGCCGATTTAAGAGTACCAAATGAAATACAAATTTGGATTGAATCTTTCCTAAAGAATCGTAGGTTACAACTTACGATGAGAACTGGATGCATCGAAAGAATAGTGAGCAATGGATTACCTTAGGGAGATGTCATGTCTCCCACTCTATTCAATATTTATACGATTGGATTGCATAGCATAATGGTTGAAGATGTCGAGCTAGTGCAGTTTGCCGATGATTTCGGTATAGCTCAACTATACCTGGACCATTTCCAAACTGAGGCGAACAATCTAAACCTTAAAATAAATGCCCAAAAGACGAAGGCTATTCTATTCCAAGCGAACAACAAACAGCTATCGCTCCAGATTAATGGACAAGATGTGGAAACAGTCCGGTATATAAAGCATCTGGGAGTCCACTTGGATCGGACTCTAAGTTTTGGAATACATGTCAGGCAGTTAGGAGAAATTCTACGAGACAGACAGAACATGTTGAAGGTACTGTGTGGCATTAAGAATGGCAGTCACCCGCAAGTGACAATACGATTGTATGAAGCATTGATTCGAAGCGTGGTGGAATACGGATGCACGGCACATAACAACGCCTGCCAAACAAATTTGAAGAAACTGGAGACGGTTAACAACCAATGTCTACGAAAAGCGACTGGCCTAACTAGAACTACACCATTGAACGTACTACACGCTGTCGGAGGGCAAGATCCCATCAAAGTGAGATTAGAATATATAACAGCAAGAGAAATCGGCAGAACAATGTCAAGAAACAACATCATTGCTGAACAACTGAAAACATTGAAGGATCGGAATCGAGAGAGAGTAAGTGACGATTCGCTCTCATTCATGGAATTGGTGTATTTGGAGCACCAAGAAATCTTCGATAGAATATCACCAGTGAGGAAGTTTACTGCAGCCCAGGAGATAGGCATAGAGTACACTTTAGATGGAATTAAAGCAGCAAAAAAGGACTTGAACTGCAGGGTCCTGAAGCAGTCCGCACTTGGTGCTATGAATGGGAAATACCAAAATAGAGGCAGGATTTTTACGGATGCATCCAAAGATGCGAACAAATGTGCTATCGGAGTCTACGTGGAAAATACTGGACAACGGTTTAGCATTACATCAGCGGAAGTACTAGCGATATCCGAAGCAATGCAGATCATCGAAAGGCAGCAATTGCTCAATTATGTAGTCTACACCGATTCCAAATCATCGTTAATGATATTGGACAACGTCATAGAAGATAGAGAAGGAGAATGTGTAATTGTACAAATACTAGAAACGGCACAGAGATGGAATACCAAATTTCAGTGGATCCCGTCACACGTGAACATCGCAGGAAACGAAATAGCGGACCGTCTGGCCAGGAACGGGTTAACTAGACCATTCACGGTTAGTAGAAACCCATGTTTGCTGAAAGATGCACTGCAGTACCTAAAAATACGTAAAGCTGAAGCAACAAATACATGGTACCATGACTACTCACGGGACAAAGGACAAAAATTTTACGCTGTAATGAAAAAATTTGAATACTCACCATGGTTCAAAGGATTAAACACTAGTGGCAAAGGAATACGACTCCTGAATAGACTAATCAGTGGTCATGACTATTCCAACTACTGGTTACGTAAAATGAAGATTGTCGAAGACCCGAACTGCGACATGTGTGATGAAGCAGAAAATGGAGAGCACTTAGTACTACATTGCCCAAAATTTGGGATGCTAAGAAGTGAATACGACTTTGATGGACGATTTGGAAATTTGACGGAGCTTTTCCGAAATGCGATAACAAACAATGATAAACTACTTGAACAAATTGTGGACTTTTGCAACAAGGCCAAGCTTAAATTGTGAAGCAAATAATAGCTATAAAGAGAAAGCAGGGCATATAGTCTGAGCTACTGGCCCTTTCGAGCTTGACGCTCAAGCAAAAATAAGAAGAAGAAACCTCACCCGACTCATGGCCCAGATAATCGAACATGATTCGACTCGCGATTTGCATCATAGCGTGATATTTGCGTGTTCTTCTTTGTTAAATTCATCGGAATAACTTTCTTTGCTCAAAACAATAGAATAGACCGCTTTGCGATTTGGCACTTGGCACGGTGCACCCGGATCAGAGAAACGACTGGTATAACGGCGAATGTGAGCAGTTTGTAGAAGAGAAGAATGCAGCACGGGCAAGATTGCTGCAACATCGCTCGAGGTCGAACGAGGCACGATATAAACAGGCGCGGAACAGACAAAACTCGATTTTCCGGAGGAAAAAGCGTCAACAGGAAGATCGAGAGTCTTGGATCTTTGCTAATGGCTGATAACAATGTTAGTCGTGAAATACGAAGGCGCATCATCTGCGGAAGTCGGGCCTACTTGTGGACCGACGCGAAGAATAAAACACGTTTCGAATCTTTTACACAGTCCGTTTTTATTCCCAGAAAACTGAATAATAACCCGTACATTTTGGTCCATTCGATCACGGATGTGTCGGGGGCAGCAGGGACTTTGTCCAAGGGCTTGACGACCCCTCCCCATGGCCACTGCGAGTTAGACCGGGACCATCGTCCCTAACCCCTAATCCCAAGGCGTTAAGCGACCCGTGCCGAGGGGATGCATGGCCAGGGGGTGAAATAATAAGCTAGGCCTTTAACGGAGCCTGTGGGGTACCTGGGCACCCTCCACAGTAATTGTCCCTTACCGCGTCATGCTGGTCTCTGGCGTGGTGGACCTCTTTTCCCGAGCAACTCGTGGGACCAAAATGGAAAACCAAGTCAATTCTTCAATTAGTGGTAGTAGTGTAGGCGACAACCCCTTCGCAAGAGGTGGGTTGTTCAGGTCTCCGCCTAGAAGGCCAGAGGCAATAGTCGGAAGCTCATTGCGCAGCGCCAGCGTGGGTCACTCAACCTTCCTCTCGGCTATAAAAACGCCGGTAGGGGTTATTGACGGCCCATGGCTTGTGGAGGCGATGAACCGCAAACGCGATGGGCTTTCGGCCTTCGAGGTGGCGACGGAACAGCTGGACGCCATCATCGACTTTGCGTCATCGAAGCATAATATCAGCAAGGACCTCAAGAGGAGCTTGCAGAAACTTCGAAAGTCGATGCTGGACGCCAAGCTGGAGAGGGCGGTCAGGACGGCCAAGTGTAAACCCGTGAAATCGGTGGAGTCGAGGTCTACCCAGACTGAAGCCCAAGGACTCAGGCAAGGTCGAATCGACCGAAGGCGTGCCAGCGAAGACGGTGGTGCCAAAGTCTACCCAGACTGAGGCTCAAGTATTTGCAGGTACGTCAGGGGTGACTGCTCCAACGGAGCAGACACAAAAACAGGGGAGACAGTCTCCGGGGATGAGCTCCCTGGGGGCCGCTCCAAAACGCGGAGGGTTACTACCCCGAACAAGGGTAGTGGGGCTGGGAAGCTGAACCCCGGTAAGGTACCTCCAAAACCGGGGGAGGAAGGACCTGGAAAGGTCCGTCCACTCAGGAAAGACGGTGATAAAGGGTTACGGCAGGCTGAAAGTTCTCAGCCGCACCAGACCAGGGAAATAGAGGGGGTGACGCCTCCTGGACCCTGGTCAAGAACAAGAGGAAACCGAAGACGTCAAGGGCCGAAAAGAAGGCCCAGGCGAATGAGGGTAGCAAGAAGTCTAGGGTAGGCGCCAAACGCTCCAGGGGCGATGCCCTAGTCATCACGGCGGACGAGGCTAAGTACTCGGACGTTTTGAAGGCGATGAGGAGTGACGTCAAGCTCGGTGAACTCGGCGCCGACGTACGTCGAATAAGACGTACCCGGATGGGCGAGATGATACTCGAGCTGAAGCAGGGCGTCTCGCAAAAGGGCGCCGCCTACAAGAAGTTAGCGGAGGAGGTCCTAGGCGAGACGGTCAAGGTGAGGGCACTCACGACGGAGGTGAATCTAAGGGTTAAAGACCTGGACGAGATCACTGAAGTCGAAGAGCTCGTCACGGCACTGCGGCGACAGTGTGAAGTGGAGACGACCACCGCAGCCGTTCGGCTACGGAAAGGTCCGGCAGGGACGCAGGTAGCATTGGTTCGGCTATCTGCAGCGGACGGCTTCAGGGTAGTCAAGTTAGGGAGCGTCAAGGTGGGATGGTCGGTATGCCCTGTGCGCATATACGAGCAACCCGAAGTTTGCTTCAAGTGCCTGGAACCGGGGCACAAGCAATGGGACTGCAAAGGCCCTGACAGAAGCAATCTCTGCCGACGCTGCGGATTGGAGGGACATAAGGCACAATGCTGCACGAACCCTCCCAATTGTTTGATTTGTTCCAGCAAAGCTGTGAACAGCAAGCACGCAGCTGGCTTGCTCGGCCTCGCCCGAGTGTTTGGTGTGCGCATGTTTAGAGGAAACGGCGGAACACGTGTTGTTCGTGTGCTCACGTTTTCGCGCAATGCGTGACCACATGTGGTCTGGACACTACCCCGGACAAACTAGTTCGGAGGATATGTGAAGATGAAGTTGGCTAGAACGCCGTTTTATCGGCTATCGCCCAAATCGTCTCGGAGCTACACAGAAGGTGGCGCGCCGACCGGGGGCTAGTTCAGGCGCAAATAAGAGGTGGTCCAAGGGATCGGAGTCGGCTTCATGGGTCATACCGGTGGTCATGCTCTGTGGTCGAACTCGATCCTTTTATCGAACAAGTGGCCGCGCGAAGAACAACATGGTATCGTCGCTTTCGCGGCGTCGGTCAACAGGGTTCCGAGCCCGAGGACGGAAAGGGGTCCTCGTCAAGGCTGGGGCAGGCGTAGGCCTCGCGTCGGCAAGTCCCTCTGTGTGCTGGCGAATAGGCCCTATCGCAGAAAGGTCAATTTGGGGTGCACGCGGCATCATCATTCTTGATACCAGTCGTGCAGAGGGAAGCAGGCGCGAAGTCGACCCTTCCCACCTTCCGAGGACATAGGGCGTGGTAAGGCCACCTGGAAAGCCGGCAACGCGCTGGCACGATACCATGGTGTTCTTCTAGAAAAGCGAGTTACGATGTTCGGTGCTGCAAGGACACGCAGCTAACCTCGAGGGTGCGTTGTGCACTGGCCCCCTTTGAAGCATTACTTTCTGGTTGTACCGAAGGGACTATGGGCTTGGCGGCAATGGAAACGGTTTAGCGGGTCGGGAATGTAGTCCTGCCTCCCTCGGTGATCCCTAACCCCGCACTTCCTGGTCAACCCAGGATGTCTGTTGAGCAGATTCCCCCTCCATTGTTTAGGAAGAAAAAAAAAAATCACGGATGTGTCGTACTGGTTCTGTGCAGGCTTCTGAAGGAGCAGAAAAATGTACAACATTCTACTGCCTTACAAACTATATCCGGTGTTCCTCAACCGATCCGAGTACAGCAATCGATTCTGCCTCATACCTGCTTCCAACGTTTGACGGAAAGCCTGAACACTGGATTAGGTTCAAGTCCATGTTCACGGACATCATGAATAAATGTGCCACGGAAGACGATTCTTCGAAATTATATCATCTGGATAAGAGTCTCGTTGGAGAAGCAGCTGGTGCCATCAATCAACAATTCATCAACGATAACAACTACGATGCAGCTTGGGACTTTTTAGTGCAGCGATATGAAGACAAGCGAAAGGTGGTGAATATTCATGCCAGTAAGTTGTTGCAGCTGAAACCTATGACACAGGAGAGCGGAAGACATCTAAGGGAGTTGATCGAGGAGTGTAAAATACACGTTGAATCGCTCAGATACCACGGGTACGATGTACTAGGCCTCTCAGACGTCGTATTGGTGAATTTTCTTGCATCTAAGCTAGACTACGAGCCGAAGAAACTGTGGGAAGCTAGAAATAGACATGGTGTCATTCCGACATACAAGAAGACAATCGAGTTCCTGGAGAAGCACGCAACAGTTCTAGAAAGAGTGGAGGCTTCTGGCCAATACAAGGGAAAGCAGAAGACCATACCTACTCTATCATCCAAGACGCCATTGTCGAAATCTTTTTCATGTGCTGTAACGATCTCCGAAACCAAGTGCGTGTTTTATGGGAAAGAACATTCTTGCCGTGAGTGTAACAAACGGCATCATACAGTTCTCCATATCGATTCGACAAAACCGAATGTTAACACTGGTACAGATACAGTGAAACCTGTCGAAAACGATAATGTAGTGCCAACAATGAGCAACGTGGTAACCCTCAATTTCGAAACTTACAATGATGTGCTGATGTCTACTGCGGTTGTAAATATTCTTGACGAACATGGCAACGCAAAGCTGTGTCGTATTCTACTTGACTCCGGTTCACAACTCCATCTTATCACAGAAGCAATGGCAGCACTCCTTGAGATTCAACGCGAGAAGTGTGCAACCAGCTTAGTCGGAGTCAACGGCAAGAAGACCCAAATCAAGTGACGGTGGTGCTTCAATCTAGATCTACAAGTTACCGTACCACCATCGAATGCTTAGTTGTGCCGAGGATCACAGGCATACTTCCGGCTCAGAAACTCAACACTTCGGAAATAGCGATTCCCGATCACACTCGTCTGGCAGATCCGGAATTCTATAAGCCTCAACGAATCGATCTTTTGATTGGTTCCGAGCTTTTCTACAGTATCATAATGACCAACCGTGTCGAACTGGGGCCCGGGCGTCCAATCCTCCTGGAAACATTTTTTGGAGGGGTTGTTGCTGGACCAATCAATGGTCGCTCGTCATGTATATAACCACAACATTGCAACACGGTTTCAATTGCAACGGAAAGTAGACTGGACGAGCTGGTTCAACGGTTTTGGTCTCTTGAGGAAGTACCAATGGCTGCTAAGTTGTCACCTGAGGAGGAATTGTGTGAGCAGCATTATGCTCAGACTACCGTTTCGTGAAAACGTAAGCAAGCTTGGTGAAACGAGACAACATGCGCTACATCGATTCCAGCAGTTAGAAAAGCGGTTGAACAGTAACGAAAGATTGAAAGGCGAATACGATTGTTTCATCGAAGAGTACATTGGACTCAATCATTGCCGAGAGATATTTGAACCAGAGGCAAGAAGTAAACCAAACTGCTTCTTGCCGCACCATGCGGTTTTCAAGCCGTCATCATCAACGAAGTTATGCACAGTGTTTGATGCGTCAGCGAAATCTTCTTCGGGACTCTCACTGAACGACGTGTTGATGACAGGTCCGATCGTTCAGGATTCGCTATCAGACATCACGATGCGATTTCGGATTCACCAGTACACCCAGGTTTTTTTTACACGGTTTGGTTTTGGTCGTTAAAGACCTTCAGCGACAATGAAACAATGAGATAACCCCACCAAAAAATTCACAAAAAATCAAAGAAAATTCAGAGGGTATTTGAAAAGCTGTAAAAGTTCAGGTTAACCGAGAAATTAATGAATTCCAACCGCGTAAAAAAAACCTGGGTGTACGTGTTTACTTGTGATATCCCTAAGATGTACAGGCAAATTACAATGTCAGCAGATGATACTAAATTTTTGCGGGTTTTTTTATCGTCAGCAATCAACAGAGCCGGTTCGCACATTTGAATTGACCGCAGTAACATACGGAACGGCATCTGCCCCTTTTGCAGCAACTCGAATGCTAAAGCAACTCGTACAGGATGAAGGCAATCAGTTTCCCATAGCCGCCGAAATTGTTCTGCATGATTTCTACATTGACGATACATTGACCGGTGGTGACACGATAGACTTTATCAAGGCGGCAGCGGATCAGCTAGTGCATCTACTGAAGCGTGGTGGATTCCATCTACATAAATGGTGTTCCAACTCTGAGGAGTTTTTGCAAGCGATTCCGGATGAACTACAAGAAAAACGAACGTCATTAGAAATCTGTGGAGCAAACGATGTAATCAAGACACTGGGATTATTATGGAATCCTCAAACAAATGAATTCTGTTTCCGGATTAACCCTGTTGTGGAGCAGGCTGTAATTACAAAACGCCATATTCTTTCCGAAGTTTCGAAAACTTTTGATCCACTGGGTCTGTTGGCACCATCTATCGTACTTTGCAAACTGTTAATTCGTGATTTGTGGAGGTTGGGAGTTATTTGGGACGAAGAAGTGCCTCCCGACCAAATCAATTCCTGGATGAAGTATTTGGCCAGTTTGAAAAGATCAGAGGGACTGAAAATTAGCCGATGCGTTCTCTCAGCAAACCGTGTTAGTATCGAGCTACATGCCTTTTCGGATGCATCTTTCTCTGCATACGGGGCGTGTGTATATATAAGGTCAATTCTCCCTGATGGTAACGCCGAACTTCATCTGCTGACAAGCAAATCAAGAGTTGCTCCGAAGCTAGGATCTCCGAAGCAAACGATCCCACGTCTCGAGTTATGCGGATTTTTGTTGATGACTCGATTGATTACTGTTGTTATTTCGGCGCTGAAGCTGAATTTCGACAAGGTAGTTTTATGGACGGATTCCACCATCGTATTATGCTGGCTACACAAATCCCCCCACGACCTTAACACTTTTGTGTCTAATCGTGTTGCGGAAGTCAACCGGTCAACTACGGAATTTGAACGCAAGTACGTCGAATCAAAATCGAATCCGGCAGATATGCTGTCGCGCGGTGTTTACCCTGAAGAGTTGAAGAATAGTGACGTTTGGTGGCATAGGCCTACTTTTCTAAGAAATTCGCCATACATCGAATTTAAAACGACAGAAGTGATTGAAATTCCAGATACCTATAAAGAAACTTGTTTGTGTCGCATACGAAAGGCCTCAGGGCTACATGTTCTTACAAGGTTTAGTTCATTCAATCGTTTGCGACGAGTCATGGCACTTGTGGCTCGATTCATCAGACAAGGCAAGGAAAATTCGCATTGCTAACGATCATCAAACGTTCCCTACTGTTGAAGAATATCAGGTGAGTTTGGATTTGATAGTGAAGGCGGTTCAGGCATCATGTTTTCCAGAAGAAATAAACCAAATCGAGAAATTTCATCTAACCGGCGAACCTGAACATAAATACGTCGGTAAGCTGCGGAATCTCAACCCTACATTGGAATCCGGTATCCTGAGAGTTGGAGGGCGGATCAAACACGCTAATCTTACATTTGAACAACGCCATCCTGCTATTCTACCTTCGAATCACCACGTGACGAGAATGATCATCGACGTCCTACATCATAGGTATCTGCACATTGGTGCAAATGGGCTGTTGTCTCTTCTTCGCCAAAGATTTTCGATACTTGATGATCGGAACCGAGTACAACAACATTTGAGGAAATGCGTACGTTGCTTCAGGGCTAATCCTTCCAAGCTTTCACGATTCATGGGCGATCTTCCTTCTTATCGCGTTACTCGAGCTGATGTTTTTTCACGAGTCGGAGTTGACTATGCAGGACCATTCTGTATCAAGACTGGCAATCCACGTAAGCCGACCATCATGAAGGGATACATAGCACTGTTTGTGTGTTTATTAGACTGGCCCAGGAAACAAAATGTTGTCAAATTCCACGGGGCACCCCCCAGGATTGTGTTTTTTGGCGAGAAAATCAATCTCTGAAAATTTCAGCTCAATCGGTTGTTGCATAAGCTGGCGCAATTGATTTGAAATTAGTGTGGGGATTTCAGTCAAAATATATAGGAAAATAGACCTTCGTCACTCATTCGATCTGAAAATTGTTTCTGATCGTACGATTGAGCTCAGAATCGCAAAAAAGGCAGTTGGTATGTTACAGAATACTTTCACAGAACATTGTATGATGATTAAATGAACTTTTATATAGTTTTCGGCTGATGCGATTCGATCAATAAATCCAAAATTGCACTATCCAGCTCTCAATACATCAGCCGAAAGCTAAGTAAAAGTGCATTTAATCATCATACAATGTTCTGTGAAATTGTTCTGTAACATACCAACTGCCCTTTTTGTAATTCTGAGCTGAATCGAAAGATCAGAAACAATTTTCAGATCGAATGAGTGACGAAGGTGTATTTTCCTATATATTTTGACTGAAATCCCCATACTAATTTCAAATCAATTGCGCCAGCTTATGCAACAACCGATTGAGCTGAAATTTTCAGAGATTGATTTTCTCACCAAAAGACACAATCCTGGGGGTGCCCCGTAGAATTCGACAACATTTTTTTCTCCCCATACTAAGCTGAGCCAGTCTAGTGTTTATCATCTAAGGCTATTCATATGGAGTTGGCGGTTGATCTCTCCAGTCAACGTCCAACGTTCATCAACGTCCTGAAGCGTTTCGTTTCAAGAAGAGGAGTACCAACGGGTCTACTACGAAAGGCCGAATCACAAAAGGCCGAATCACGAATGGCCGAATTACGATAGGCCGAAAGCAAAAAGGCCGAATGCACAAAAGGCCGAAATCACATAAGGCCGAATCACAAAGGCCGAAACCACAAAAGGCCGAATAAAATCGGCAGACCAACAAAGTGGACCGGAGCGCGCGCGCTCGCTCCGGTCCACTTTGTTGGTCTGCCGATTTTATTCAGACTTTTTTTTATTCAAATCTATATACATAAAAATGAATTTCTGTCTGTCTGACCCTTATAGACTCGGAAACTACTGAACTGTTCGGCGTGAAAATTTACATGCAGAGGTTTTTGGGGTCGGGGAAGGTTCTTAAGATGGTTTGAGACCCCTCCCCCTTTTGGAAAGGGGGGCTCCCATACAAATGGAACACACTTTTCTGCTTAACTCGAGAACTAATCAGAGAATAAATCAATTTTAGGCGAAACAAAGTTCGTCGGGTCTGCTAGTACTTAATATAATTTAGAATATGCAGATTATTTTGTGATTTCTCAGTGAAGTCTTGTGAAGTCAGTTTCTTTTAAATTGGGAGAAAATGATATGCATTGAGGAACACCGCGTTACTGCAAGTTATACAGCTTTTGGTCAAAAGCATTCTGATGTCGCAATTAGATCATGAGTAGTGCGCATCATTAGCACAATGCTCAACCATGCATCATGAAGCGCACAACTCCTTCATTGATGCAAATCGGCAATTCGATTCTGTGAGCCATGAATCCGGTGGAATTTAACTCGGGCTCTTGCATTAGATTTGGGAATTTAACTTTTCCCAATACTACTGATAATGATTACTACGTCAGCAAAGAAAGAAAAAAGAGAGCTCTTGGATTACTCCGTTACTTTAAAGTGATAATATTTATCCGTATGTTCATGCTTTCATTACTGCAATGAAGATTGATCTATTATGCAATATATAAGGAATCAAATTGACTCTGTAAACACCGTCATACAACTTCTTTCAATTGAAAGATTGAGCTTCGACGTTGAACTGACGTTAAATACCTCAACTGAATAAGATTGATTAATACTAATGACACACTGGTGGTACAAGTACCATGGTACAAGAATCTTGAAATGAGTTCCGTACTGATTATTGTCTTTATCAAAGATAGTCTTGGAATAATTTTCTTGTCCTCTTGTACCATGGTACAAGTACCACAGGTGTGTCCTTAGTATAAGATCGCTGCTAGTAGTTGCAAAACACGTGGACAAGTTTTTCTTAATAGGGCAGCATAATATAAGTAAACGTAAATTTGTCAATATTCCAAGTTCTCTTAATTGAAAGATTGAAACTTTTTGTAATGATTCGGCCTTTTGTATCATTCGGCCTTTCGTGGTTCGGCCTTCTGGGTTTTCGGCCTTTTGTGGTATGCTAGAACATTTTCGGCCTTTTGTGATTCGGCCTTCTGTGGTTCGGCCTTTTGTGATTCGGCCTTTTGTACTGATCCCGTACCAACTACAATTCTGTCAGACAATGGTACTAATTTTATAGGTGCCAATTCCGAGCTTCACAAACTGTATCAGTTGTTCCGGAGTGAAGCTACTATTGAGGCGTTCAAAAACTATTGCCTGCCGCTGGAAATTAATTGGAAATTCATTCCTGCTCGTTCTCCTGAATTCGGCGGCGTATGGGAAGCAGGAGTAAGGTCTGCGAAACACCACATCAGACGAGTAGTTGGCGAATCGAAGTACACATACGACCAATGGAACACTCATAATTCAGATTGAAGCCATTTTAAACTCAAGGCCACTCGTACCAATGTCGTCTGATCCCAGCGATCTCAAGGCTATCAATCCAGCTCATCTTCTGATAGGTCGTGATTTGACTGCAATTCCGGAGCCGTCGCTGGAGGATCTAAAAATAAATACATTGTCGAAGTATCAAGAAATTCAACGGATAAGAGATACCTTCTGGAAAAGATGGTCATCCGACTATCTGCAAGAGTTACAGCAACGTCCGAAGCATAATCATCATCATAAGGAGTTAAAGATCGGAGATCTGGTCGTATTACGGGAGGATAATCTCCCGCCTCTGCAGTGGAAGTTGGGTAGAGTGGACCAGACACATATTGGAGCAGATAAGGTTACCAGAGTGGTAACTGTACGGACGTCGAGCGGTTCTTTCAAGAGGACAACTGCCAAACTGTCGTTGCTTCCAATCGAGGATTGAGTTTCTACGGAAACTGCAAGGCGAGGGAGAATGTTCAGGTGTAAACGGTCATTTGGAATGTATATCCTTAAATTGGTAACCCTATGCTTTATTGGTTTTAATTATTATTTTTTTTCACGGTGTACTGAATGAGTGTGTGGACCGACGCGAAGAATAAAACACGTTTCGAATCTTTTTTAATATACAGTCCGTTTTTATTCCCAGAAAACTGAAGAATAACCCGTAGAGATTCGTTAATGAGAATTTATTCTATCAATGTACGAGTGAGTGGTACGCTTTATGACGCATGGCTGTGCTAATGATGCGCAGTACTCACGATATAATTGCGACATCAGAAGCTAAAAAAGTTTTCCAATTAAATGTTTACCTAAAAGTTTTATAACTCACGGTAATGCGGTGTTCCCAATTGTGTTTAATTTTCTGCTAATTCAGGAGAAACTGACTTTTGGCAAGAAATCACAGAATTTGAATCAAAATAGTCCGAATAAATTCGGCAGAGCAATAAAGTGGACCGGAGCGAGCGCGCCCTCGCCTTTTGTGCTTTCGGCTTTATGTTTATTTATTTATCATCAGACTAAGGCCGGAGTGGCCTGTGCTGCACATAAAAGACTTCTCCATTCAGCTCGGTTCATGGCTGCACTTCGCCAACCACGCAGTCTGCGGAGGGTCCGCAAGTCGTCCTCCACCTGATCGATCCACCTTGCCCGCTGTGCACCTCGCCTTCTTGTTCCCGTCGGATCGTTGTCGAGAACCATTTTCACCGGATTACTGTCCGACATTCTGGCTACGTGCCCGGCCCACCGCAGTCTTCCGATTTTCGCGGTGTGAACGATGGATGGTTCTCCCAACAGCTGATGCAACTCGTGGTTCATTCGCCTTCTCCACGTACCGGCTTTATGTGCATTCGGCTTTTTTTTGCTTTCGGCGTTTTGTGATTCCGTCTTTCGTAGTTGACTCGTCAATATACATAACGACATCTGCAACAAACGGCTCTGTAGAATGTCCTGGATTTTCGGATAATAATTAAACCAACTTAGTACTCTTGTATCACGATTTTAGCTCATTTTATAGTCTTTAAATACAAATTCTTGTTTTATTTTGCTCCTATACGTTGTTTTTTATCTTTTCAATCATGTCGCGTTTGCTTTGTTACAATATGCATATTCCATTAAGTTTTACTCTGTTTTTTTGTTTTCATTTTTTTCTGTTTTCCTTTGTTTTTCTTCTGATTTTTCATCAGTTTAAAAGCTTATAAAAACCACATAAAATATTCGAACAGTTATTTGAATATTGTGTTTGCTGCTACAATGCTGTTGGCTTCTTCCTTCTTTTTTTCTGCTGCTTATGACCGCTGCAATGCGCGTTCGCCTCTAGCGATCAACAATGCTGTTTTTAGGGTTAAGATAAAGCTGCTAGCAGTTTTGCGCGCCGGAACAGATCAAGACCGAAACAAAATCCTAAAGTACCCTAACTACTGAACTACATAATAGGGAAAGCTGAAAATCACAAAAATGGCTTCATCATCGAGGCGCTTCACTGCCTATGACCGTGCTGGTTTTTCTTGATGTACGTACAAAATAGGCAAAATGAGTCGATGAAAATTGGTTTTGAGAGGGGGAGGGACACGTCACGACAAACACAAAGTTTTTCTTCTTACTCTTTTACACTAAATAATACAAAACAAACAATACGGGACAAATGGAGCTTAACGGGAATTGAGTCTTCATTGTGGGAATCGTTGGGTGGGGACATTAATGTTATAGTCTATACACTGTTTCTATTTTGATATTTACATGAGAATAAAATGAAACGAAAAAAAAAGTATGGAAAGATCTCACCATCCTATATTTGTGTTTGCTTTGAAGCGCTTGACTCATACGCACGCGCCGTGCGCATTCCTAATAACAATAGAGCGTGATTGCAGTTTCATTCACACACACGGACACACACACGTAGGAAAAGAAAGAGTGCTGTTTTGTTTGCGAAGCGTATTTTGTATTGTTTTCAATAACTATCTTAGCTATTTAGGCAGGAGGAGGTGGAAATGCTACCCAGGGCGATAGGTTAGGAAAGGTTTTCCAAGGCATAAGAAAACCAGTCTCCGTAGGGACTTAGGGGTAAAAGTTTCAAGGAGTGCTGTAATACCTGTATTCATGAAAATGTCTGTAAGTTTATCTGTTTTGGAACACCTGACATTGATTGGATCATGAAAAAAAAAAAACAACAAAATAAACAGAAACGTTCAGTAAGAAGATTTTTAGAGTGAACTAATAATGCCGTCAAACTGAATGTGAAGATTGGCTCCGGTTATACGGACTATGAGCATATCATGAGTCGTTATGATCTCGGAGCTGAGTGGTGTGCTGTTTGTAGAATTCTGTTTCTCACGTTGCACGTTACGATATCTCACGTTGCCTGAGTGGAACAAGGATAGGTCCGAGGATGCCGGTGAAAAACTGACTGATCAGATGAAACGTTGGTCGGAGCACTTCGAACAACTTTTTCAAACTTCGGCGCCCACACCCACATCTCGACATGAGTCACCAAAGGTGCGATGCAATACCTGCGTTAGCTCAACTGTAAGAGTTGAAGAAGCCACCAGAAGCATGATGTTCAACAAAGTCCCTGGAGTCAATTGCATATCAGTAGGAACAGATGTTCAAAGCTGACCCCATGCTATCCGCGTAAATGTTGCATCAACTATTGCGCCAATATCTGGGATAAGTGCTACTTACTACTCCTAAGGAATTGAATAGCTTGTCATTGCTTTAAATTACACCAAAAGCTTCAATATTAAAACCACTTCAAATTAATCATAATTAATTTTTTGATTATTATCAAGCGTAAAACAAGAAATCTACAATAGATTGAACAATTTTGAAGTAATTTGATTTTATCATTGTTTTGATATTGACAACAATAAATCCAAATTTAGTCATAAGAAAGCGCACGGTGTACCGAAAAGCAAATAAACTTGACAGACCTTTTCATAATCGCATTCCAGTGAGGTTTCCAACGGGGCAACAATCGTGCTAAAGCGTTTCACATTATTCCCAAAAATGCATGTTTCCCAATTTAAGTTTTCTGGTTAATACTGTGGTTTTGTGGCAAAAGGGGAGATAAGGTGGTTTGATTGGGATCGGAATACCTCCGGGACACCATTTCTTGTAAGCCCTGTCTATCATTCATATTGTTGTATTCACAATTCATAAAAACAAAAACAAAAACCCACTCGGACCACACAAACACTCCCAAATTCACATCGTATTGTACGCCGTAGCTGCCGTCGTAGAGGTCGCGTTGATCCGATGTTTGGTCAGGTTGATCTTGGCCAGCGGGTGCGTTTTGCCGTGGTGCTGGATTACCTTCTTGCCGGTAACCCCGGACGCAGGACCATTCCCGGCGCCCTGATTTCCACTATTCGAAGAGGAGCTGTTCAGCGGAGGAACGATGATACCGCGTACGAATGGTCCACCGCCACCGAAGGGCGGCGGCCGGCTAAAGTCCTCCTGCGCAGACCGGATGAGATTGAATGAGTTTGTGATCGTCATCGGGCGGTTCGGCAGGTGCTTGTGTTTGAGCGGCTCGAAAACGGATCGTGGTCGCTGCCGGAGGACCACCTGTTCGTTGCTGCCGGAGCTGGTCATGGAACTGCTGCTGCTGTTGTGTCGATGGTGCGTATTGAACGAGGCCCGTAACCGCGGTGCTTCGTATCGGTCGACCAAATCCCGGACGGTTATGTCCTCCTGCTGATTTTGCTTCCCAGAAGCATGTCCATGGTGCTTGCTCAGTTCTGTATGTATGGCAACCGGAGAGGATGGCAGAGAGCGAACCTTTTTCGATTCCTTTTTGCTTCGATCGCCCACTTTGGCTTCGAAGCTCATTTTGAGGTTCTTTACGATTCCACTAACGCTGATGGCTGTGTTTTCGTCGTTGGTGGCAGTCTTTTTCTCGTCCGGAACGTTTCGCCGGAAACTAAATCTCCGGTGGTGTCCTTTTCCGGTGGATGGTAGCGATTCCTCTTCGGACCTTTTGCCTCCGAAAGGACACAAACAATACGAGTCCGGTGCCGAAGCGGATAATCGCGTATACGTGCTTGAAACTATTGTCGTAGTAGACCGATTCGAGGGCAAAACTTCTTCACTGTTCGATCGCTGCTGGGAACCTTTCCCCCGAACGTCATCATCCGAATCCTTCGGAATATTGTGCCCAAACTTTTCACTACAAATGCGTTTTATCGACGAAGTAGATCGCTCTTCGATCTTCTGTTTCGTCCGCTTTACGGTCCCTGGATGCCATGGTATTTCGTCCTTGTCGTACGGAAAGATTCCGCTTTGTCCGGTGTCCTCTTCTGCTGGACTGGTAGGAGTCACAGGAACCTCGACCACTGTCTGTATGCTGCTGGGATTGCTCGTATCATACGAGCCCCAACTACTATTGCGAGAAGGAGGCGCCTGCGCCGTTCGAGTTCCCTGTTGCCCTCCCAGGATTGGTTGTTGGCTGTCTCCTGAACACCAACTAGAATTCCGCGACGCGGATGACAACGTTCCGCGGATCATATCTGCTACCACGGCAGAATCCACACTGGACCAGGAACTCTGGCGAGACACATGCTGTACTGGCTGCTGTTGCTGCTGCGGCTGCGTCGGCGGCAAAACCGGCTGAACCTGCTGGATTATTTGACTCTGACTGGTCCAGCAGACCACTGGCTGAACTACGGAACTAGTATCACAATTTTGAGCAATAGTTACGGTCGTTAACGAGCTTTTTTCTCCCGGATCCCACTGATGATCTTTAACTTCTTCGTCCGCTCCACCTATCGAGGGTGCTAAACTTAACCCTGTAACGGAAGCCACCGACGAGGACGAACCTTTCCTCTTGTGGTTGCTGCTGGTTTCTTTGGCTTTATTCGACGATTCCAGCTCACTGACGATGGATCGAACAGAGGAAGCTGACAACGCTGATGGCACTACTATCTTCTCGGGATCCTCGGATTGCTCTTGCTCCTGATCATCCTCATCCTGCTGCATCCCCTCCTGCAAGTGCACTATCTGATTCTGTGAGACACTGTAATTCTGCCCGTTCCTACACGGTATCCGAATCGTTTTGGCCTCATTGGACGGTGCCATGAGATGTTCCAGCGAGTGGGACTGCTGTCGACTTGTTTCCAATAGCAAAGCGGCCTTCTCGGAATCTGGGGACCAACTCTTCGGTCGCTTACCCAATCTCCTCAGGAACCTACCGCTCTTGTTCAACGTGTTCGTCGCACTACCCCTGTTCAGAGCCTGAATCAAGGGAGTCGGTTCACTGCCCGGCAGTGTCCGTCCCTCCTTTGCACCGCTTTTCAGATTCGTTTCACTTTTACTCCGCTGAAGCTTTTCCCGATTCTTCATCGCGTCCAGCATCCCCTGGTACGTTTCGAGCTGCATGATAAAGTTCTTGTTCGGCTTGATGCAGTTCCGTTTCTCCTTGACGTGTCGCAACGCCTTGTTGAAATCCCAATCGTTAGCCTTCATGGCGTACGCAATTACCACCGAAGCCGAGCGGGAGATTCCCATCTTGCAGTGCACCAGCACTTTCGAGCCCTCCATTTTGGCGCGGGAGATGTACTTGAACGTGTTGTCCCAATGTTTGAGCAGGTCCGTTTTCTCGTCATCGTACACTCGCACGTTCAAGTAGTCGAACATGCCCGGAAAGAAGTTGTCTATTTCGCGCGTCACGTTCAGAATGTGCCGAACGCTGAAAAAAAGCAGTTGGAAAAATGATCAGTATTTCAATACGGTTAAGAGCAAGATAGTGGACTTAATACAGAAAAACAAGCCAATCATGCACATACCCGTTCCGTTGGAGTTCTTCCAAATTACTGGCATTCCATTCTGATCCCAGGTACACGTGATCAAAGATCTCCGTCGGAGCGTCCATCTGGCCGAGAATGACCAACATCTCCTCGTCAATGAAAGATTTGTACTCGCCGAGATCCATGTCCAGCTGCTCCTCCAGCCGGCCGCGGATGAATTTGGACGTGACCACGTCCAGATCCACCGTCATCATGATCCCTTTCAGTTTTGTGCGTATGACACGTTCCGTTTCCTCGCGTTCCGTCGGTCTGAAAAAAAAAACAAAATTCCGATTTTGAGAAACAACTTCGAACAATTTTCACTGCAGGGGCGTACTTATTTCTGATGGAATCCGGAGACGGTGGCCGACGGCTCTCGATGGAATCCATCGCGTGCCACTCATTGAGGCAGGACCGATCCGAGTCGATGTGGCTCTCGTAGTAGGACACCCATTCATGCGATGAGCCTCCCGCGAAGAAGTTATACTCCCGCGCCTTGGATGACACTTTGTGCAGGGTTTGCAGAGCGGACCTGTGCGGGATAAGGAGAATAGTATGATAAGTCTCGCTTAACTTTTCAAAAGGACCTAAGTAACATTTTTTTCATGATTTAATTTGAATAGCGCATTCAACAGAAAAACATGTAAGCTTTTGATTGCAGTACTCAAATTAATTCATGAAAAAAATGTTACTTAGGTCCTTTTGAAAAGTTAAGCGAGAAGTATAAGTTGCTCAGTTGGAAAAGCCAACGGTAATTGAAATCTGGACGGTTGGTAATGGAATACGGTTCTATACTATTCCCCAGAAAACCATACCCCAGAATTCCATTCCCCAGAATGTACCATTCCCCAGAAAACCAATCCCCAGAATGTACCGTTCTCCCCAGAAAACAGAATATATAAATAGACATGATTTCATTTTCTTGTTTTCTTACAAACATCATCGCAAGACCATAAATAAAATTTGTTTTGATGAGTTGAATGTGCAAAGGCCATTGTGGTAATTATTAGAAACTATAGTTTCAAGTACAATGTGCCTTTTGGCATAATGACCATAACGAGCCCGCCAGCGTAAGGTGCCTGCCAACCCTGTATCAGGGTTCACTCACTTCGACAGTAGATGGGGGAGACCAGGGTTCTTATATCAGGGTTCACTCACTTCGACAGTAGATGGGAGAGACTAGCGCGGGGGTAAAAAAATCATTTTCAGTGCAAACACCTAGTGGTGTATTTATCTTGGTCACGTCTATTCTTGCTTCACCCCAAAACAGAAAAAAATTCTTCTTATTTTGAAACACGCCTTGATTGAGGAAACACATAGGGACCAACGCATTTGCCCGGAGTAAGGCAATTAAGTCAATGATTCCTTCTTTTAAAACGCGCATTTTCCTGTACTCCCTCTATAATATGTTTGTGCTACGTTTGTCCATAATAAGGCACAAGAATATAAAAATGAGTAAATAAATTCTTATTGAAAGGCTCGAATTTTCCCGAAATAAGGTTAACGAATGAATCCTCCTTTTAAAAAACGCATTTGCTCGGAATAAGACAAACAAGTGATATATTCTTTTGACTTACACATTTGCCTGAAATGCGCCTTCTTTCAAATCACGCTTTTGCCCGGAGTATAGCAAACAAGTGGATGATGCCTTCTTTTGAAATATGAATTTACCCGCACTGATGAACATATACAGTTTCATTGAATAAAATTTAAAAAAATACAAATACTGTCGTTACACGCATAACTGTCCCATGTACAGAGGAATCCCAGGTTACTATAAGCATTTGCCGGAAATAAGGTGAATCAGCGAATCAAAAACATCTGGCTGATAAATTTGATGCTGAACTGAAAAGGAAAGCTATCGAAGCTAGAAAACGGAAAAAGAGAGCATTTGATGAACACTTTGCTGAAAAGGTTGACGCTTTGATAACAGAAGTAAGTAAAGAACATCCGTTGACTCAAATGACAACAGTATTACGATTCATCAAACAACACAAAAGAAACAAAGCATCTAAATCTCGTAAGCATATAAATATTCAAAAATGGGAAGAGAAAGCTCGGAAACAGGCAAACGATAATCAAACACAAATTAATACAATCGAAGAGGATGATGGCAGAAATGCAGGGTCCGAACCTACAATTGAAGAAGTACGAAACATCATCTGGTCGATCAAAAATAACACGGCACCTGGCTTGGATCAAATCCACAATGAATTTTGGAAGTACGGGTCGGATGAACTACTTGTAGAACTTACGAATATATTAAAAGATACTAAATTAATGATTTCGTGTGTGTTACTTCTACGTGAAGTTAAACGATTTACAATGATATGGAAATGCTAATATCATCTTCCAAACTTGGACGTACATGTTCATGATAGAATTAGAGGCGAAAGTATAGAATTGATAGTTCCGTTAGGATACGGCAGGCATGAAGAATGTTTTTATAGAAGTCGATTTGAAAGCGAGCGGAGGCAATATTTGTGATGGCACATATCACGACCTTCCATCTTTCGCCCCTTCTAATTTATCAAAGGAACATGTACGTCCAAGTTTGGAAGATGATATTAGCATTTCCATATCATATTAAAAGATGTTTTCAAGAATAATGTTATCCCTCAAAGCTGGACGGAAACAATTCAAATTCCGATTCCGAAAAAGCAGAATCCTCAAAAAGTGGATGATTATCGATGCATCACATTATGTCAGACAGCGTATAAAATATATGCAAAGTTGCTCCTCAGCAGACTAAGAGAACAAATTGATCCTGTGCCGGAGTATCAAATGGGTTTTCAAGCGAAGCGTAGCGCTTCTGATCAAATTTTTGTTTTAAGACGGATCTTAGACAAAAGATGGCGTAAAGGATGTCACACCATAGTAGTATCGCTAGACTTGAAACAAGCGTTTGACAATCTAGACATTTCTAAGACAGCAACCATCCTGAGCGATCTAGGAGTTTCGAAGGCGCTGATTAATCGAATAATCGTTGCATGTCTACACGAAACCACCTCAATCCAATGGTTTGGGCAAAAAACACATTCAGTACAGAAAGGAAGAGGCGTAAAACAAGGCTGCCCACTCAGCCCGGAGTTGTTCGTTCTCTTGCTGCATCACGCGTTGAAATCAATCAATGAATTTCTACCAGACATCACGCTTGTACAAGGAACTGATATTAAACTACCATGTATTTTGGGATATGCCGACGACTTACTGTTTCTGTGTAGAAATGACGAAGATGTTGAAAAACTGCTATCGGTTTTAGAGCCCATACTTGCTTCGATTGGTCTGGAACTGAATACGCTGAAATCTAAAGTTTTAATTAGGGACCCATATTACGTCAATAATGAAGAACCTGACACAATCCTAACGTTTGGAAAATATAAACTAACAACAGTCACCAAACTACGTTATCTAGGTGCTTATATCACAAGCAGCCTTACTAGACGGGAAACTACGGCAGAAAGGAAGAAGAAAGCATATAAGGCATTCTACAGTCTGTGTTCCTTCTTAAAAGAACATAAACTTAAATGGTCGGTTGTCGTAAAGTTGTACCATAGCCTTATTACTCCGGTAGTAACGTACTCGATGGAGGTAGCAACCATACTGAAAAGAAATAGAAATTCTTTGCGAAGAATGGAAAATCATATGCTTCAAGTTTTAAAGCGACTAAGCTTAGCTGACGACGAACGAAGTGAAACTGAATATGAAGAACTTGTACATGAAAGTGAAGATCACCAGACGTCCTCAGAAACATATGACTCAACACCAGACCGCGAAAATAATAATATGTCTACACACACCGACTCAGAAGTTGAAAATATACATGTTGCTCCAAAATGGCTCAAAGGAAAGACCATAAATAATAAAATAAGGATAAATCGTCTAAACTATTATGGTCATATATTACGTAGTGAGAACAAGGGAATACTCAAAACGGCGTTAGAATATAAACTGCCTATGAAGAAAAAAATGGGTCGACCGGCCTTTACTTGGAGGACCAATATAAGACAAGATATCGATAGAAGTAAGATACACATAACGGATTGGCAAGCAGCATTCTTTGATAGTGAAAGGTATAAAAACATGACACGGTGGTTATACGACGAGATGGTGGAATCGGAATATGAGGAAGACAGTGATATAGACGAAGACAGCACAGGCAGCTCACTGATTCCATCAGAATTCGAAGGATTTAGTGAAAACGAATCGTTCTGCTTAGGTTTAGACTTTGAACGTGAAGAGTCAAACTAAAGCAATTAACTTCAACTATACAAACTACACAATGATCTACACGCTTTCAACACTAACATAAACATCGCTCGTTCAAGAAGCATCGGTCGTCAGGTAAATGATTATGACTACTAGAAGCACTAAAAGGTAAGACAAAATCGAAAACAAAATATCAATGTTTAGTTATGTGACCAAAAGATCCAAAGAGTAGTACATATTTTTAATGATGTTATTCATATAAATCAATGAAGCAATGAAGCATTACCATACCATTGATAACTGAATCTTGGACCAGACTTTAAAGACTTGAATTTTGAAGAGCGGAATAGAACATGACCATTTGACTACTGAAATTTATGATATCAGACAGTACTGTAAAGGATATGACGCCATAATCTTGATCAACCGCCAAAATAATGGAAGCTCTCAGATTAATATGTCCATTCATTGCAATAGTACTTAAATTAATTTATTGTATATTTACGATACCATTTAAATTATTCCATGTTGAAACAAAGTCCACTAGTATGATCCCATCACATTACATCAAAGTGTTATGGCTCGGCTGCGGTGGTGGGCGCGGTGACGCGTTTTGACAGAGAATACAGAATAACTGTCAAGATGCGCCGTTGCGTTAATCGCTGTAGAACGGCCTTTACTTGGAGATGGCATCAGTACCACCCGTTGTCAACATAGACTACTATTCGGTATTGAGTGTCGGCTCCAAGAAAACATTAAATCAACTTTACATGTTAATTATTCCGAAAACATTCATGCGCGTGATGAGCTTTCATTATTATTATTATTTGTTTTTGAACTGACAGACTGCGGGAAGGGAAATGTATCGGTATGATCACAATACGAACCCAGACCGCAGTGACCTTGTGAGCAACATAGCTTGAGTCGTCTGCTAGTATTGTGTATCACATGGAGAGCCCAGCCGAGATACCAGTCTATTAAGACTACAACTGGTCAACTCTAGAAAAAAAAAAAAAGTAATAACGGGTGGCAACTAAAACATTGGAATGACTTCAATACTTTTCTATCACAATAATAATGCTTTCACATGTGAATGAATCCTTATACAATATGCCGCCGAAACAGGAAGTATTGCGGCGCGCACTGTACACTTTATCAAGCGAACCAAGACCATGGGAAAAGTACGCGGTCGAACATTATAAGCGTGAAAATGTTTCTTAAACTGTCATAGCATTTTTTGGTCCACTAAGCTCCATTGTATGCAAAGGTTATTGTAAGGCCAAAATCACGAATAAATTCATAAGCAGGATCAGAAGCAGTATTTCGAAAATCGATGTGGCAGAGCCTTCCAGCGGTCATGTCGTACCAGCAAGACTAAGCTGCGCCGCATGGCGAACCATGGACCATATGCTAATATTCATTAGTCTAAGTTTGAAGACTAAGGGAAATTCTTTGTATACCTAACACAATATATTATATCAGATTGAACTGGACTTCTTTGTAGTTTTTTCCCGAGCCGTTCTTTTCATTCCAATTTTTTAGTTGCCAAAATCTTTTTTCGTCATTGTAGGAATCTTTTTAAAGGCATGAAAAAAAATTCTGGGATATGGTGCATTCTGGGGAATAGTTTTCGGGGGAATGTTTCATTCTGGGGAATGGTACATTCTGGGAAGTGGTTTTCTGGGGAACGGTTTGCTGAGGAATGGTTTTCTGGGGTATGGTTTTCAGGGGAATGTTATAGAATCTGGAATACTTGTTTTTATGTAGTTGTAGTTCGTTTGTCAGATATTGCAGAAATGCGACGAATACAACATGCTCACCCATAGGGGAACTGAATCGGCTTTGGCCATGTTCCTAATTTGACCAATTTTGCGAATAACTCCAAAAATAAAGCGATTCGCGAAAGTTTTATTAGTTTCAACAAAAGATATATCCCTCACGATTCAACGCTGCTTTAAACTGACCGATTATTTTGGAAAAATATGTATTTTCCAGGGTTGGCCAAATTAGGCACTAAGTTGGCCAAAACCGGTGCACTTCCCCTACATTTCTATTTATCGACTTTAAAGCCGCATATCGATCGAGATCTGCTATGACAGCTAATGCAGAAGCACGGATTTCCGGATAAATTGACACGGTTGATCAAGGCGTGACTTCGGAAAGCATGAAGAGTTACGGCAAGGCGATGGTCTTGGTAATATTATCGCACGCAACATTGAGAAGAAGGAGGGAGCCTCAAAAGGGAAGCTAAGCGAAACATCAACACCTCTTCGAGGAAGTGCAAGATAGGAAGAGGCTCATAAGAAAACAACGTAAGCCACCCACCACGAGGTTGTACCGGTAGTGTAGTGACAAATTCAAGGTGGTTGAAGAATGCGTGTACTTGGGCTGGTGACCGCCGAAAACGGTACAAGCAGAGAAATTCGGAGACGTATCATGGTGGTTGGAAATCATACAAAACATACTTTGGACGCCCGCCGTTTCAAACTGATACGATAATCCTCAACGGATACGATACCTGGACGATGCTCGTTTAGAGTCGTGGAGGATCAACCCGGGTAGAAGAAAACAGCAAAATAATATCAAATTTTACTATTAATATATGAATAACTGAATAGCAAAATCTGCTATTAGTTTGTTTGATATAGTTGTGCGTTAACGCGCACTTAAAGTTTTTCAAAGGAAAGTGCTGCGTATCATCTATGGTGGGTTGCAGATGGCGGACGTTACGTGGAGGAGGCAAATGAACCACAAGTACTACGATTTATTATATTTTGCTTGTTAGTAATGAATGTTTGAAGGTTATTGTAAGTATCATTGGAGAATGTTTTGTGTTTGGACATGAACATAGGATATACAAATTATAAAGGAGATTTCCAGATGCAGACATTATATTGCTGGTGCCACATGGCATAATTTAATTCAGGTGCCCAAATAAGATCGGAATACTAAATTAAAGCTAAGCTATAAACACAGCTACCATATTGCTGTAGACAATTGCAAGGCGCAAAAACACACTTGTGGGTTTTTGACTGAAGAGGACCTCGTCAAATCTCGTTAAGGGCACCTCATCGACGTACCCCTCGGGGTACAAACAGACTGAACCGTTGGATAAAATTAAATAACAGTGTTTTGATTTTGTCAAGACTGAAAGCCATCTACGCAACGTTATTTAGCAAAGCAAATGGAAGAGTACATCATTTTTAAATCCTTAGAATACTATGTGGAAATAAGAGAACAATATTTGTTATCCATATTGAATTCTATCTTGATCCCGCAAGTAAACCTTCAATTCCTTTCGAAGTAATTTTTCGATTTTGGGCCCTAACGGGGACCAACCGCTTACGTAGGCATGTAATTCCCAAGAGAGGTACCCGGGTAGAGGTGAACAACAAACAAATTTATATACATAAAAATGAATTTCTGTCTGTCTGAACCTTATAGACTCCGAAACTACTGAACCGATCTGCGTGAAAATGTGTATGCAGAGGTTTTCGGAGCCGAGGAAGGTTCTTAATATGGTTCGAGACCCCTCCCCCTTTTGGAAAGGGGGGCTCCCATACAAATGAAACACAAAATTTCTTCATAACTCGAGTATTATTCAGATAATAAATCAATTTAGGCGAAACAAAGTTCGTCGGGTCTGCTAGTGTCATAATAATAACAAATTCTACTGTTGTGATATCAGGTTTTGTTATTCTTATGTTATTTATGAATATATAATAGTAAAATTTGTTATTCATATGTTATTGTAATAAAGAGCAGAACAACAAATGAAGAACACATTTTGCAACCAAAACAAACTTTGTTATTCATTTATCATTTGCATTTTCAACATATTAATAATAACTGATTTTGATATTACCTTTTCTGAAAATATATTCCCATTGGTTTGCTCTTGTCAAAATGAGTTATTTTTTAGCTATTCGCTCGAACAATGTCTGCTATTATTTTTGTTATTTTAGCAACTGTATCAAACAAACTAACTTCAGATTTTGCTATTATGTTATTCACATATTAATATAAAGAGACCAACACTTTCTTGGACCAATCCGGGACACTTAACCTTACGCACTATAAACATTGAAAGCGTAACAAATCGTTTCAGAAAGGATTATTCTCCTTTCAACCAAAACATCCAGCATGATGGTAATTACTCGATTTCATAGAAATCGTTTGCCGTTTGGAAAAAGGGCCATTCGACGGATAATTACAGTTGACCAAACATGACATTTGATCGAACAAGTCATTTGGCAGGAAATGCCATTTGGTCGAAAATGTTATTTCCTTATCGTCCGTGTGTTCTCTTTGGCCAAATGACATTTTCGGCTAAACCGTTTTGGCAGTGGTCAGGCTCCGGAATTCTCACTCATATGAAAAAAAAACCTGCGATTAATCCATTTAGCGGAGTGTAATTTTTCATGGTACCCCTGTGAGGAAGTATTCTCACACAACATTTTTATCCAGATAGAATGGCGGGTGATAAATTCGCGAGCGCCAGATCGCCGGATCATTTACTTTTAATCCACAAATTTTCCTTCTCGTCGCCTCATCAGATAAATTTTACAAGCATATTTACAAAAATTTGGGACCGCAACGGGATTCGAACCCAAAATAATTTTAAAATGTTCAGAGCGCCCACTAAAACCACGCCACCACATGAATTGATTGAAAGCGAAGGGAAAAACTGCTGTATTGAACCTTTTGCTTATCGTGGCGCATCGTCAGATTCAATCAGCTTGGAGAGGCAAAGCAAGCGGCATTTGATTTTCGCGAGACATGGGAAGAAGGATAACAATTTTTCGCACCATCGCTTGTGCCGGAGTTTATCGCACTGTAATTTATCCGGATAAAATGCATAGTGGAGTGATCAGTTGTCCCGTAAGTGAGTGAGAAATCCGAACCCTGGCAGTGGTATTTGGACGAATGACTTTTGGTTCAATGACTTTTGGCCAAACGACCATTTCCGTTCATTTGATCAGTCCTATGAAAATCGTATCTTCCATTTCTCTCAGTGTACAGTATAAGGTGTACTATGAGAAGAGGGTTCGATACCCGCTCCAGTCGTGAAATAAGCGATAAGCGAAACATTCTTCACTGGTCAACTGGTACACCCAGGTTTTTTTTACACGGTTTGGTTTTAGTCGTTTAAGACCTTCAGCATCAATGAGTTAACCCCACGAAAAAATTCAGAAAAAATCAAAGAAAATTCAGGGGGTATTTAGAAAGCTGTTAAAATTCAGGTTACCCGAGAAATTAATGGATTCCAACCGTGTAAAAAAAACCTGGGTGTACTGTCCGTTTGTTTAAGCCGTTTTCGACATTTTCTGAAATCTTTGCAGAATTAAGGATGCTCCAAATGTTACACATTTTCTGGTATTCAATTTTCCAGTTTTTGGAGCTAACTCAAGTCCTTACGATTCAGATCATTGTCATGACTTGAACTTTCGGAAGTTCCTCCAGGCATTCCTCCGGAAGTTCCTCCAGGCATTCCTCCGGAAGTTCTTCCAGGAATTCCTCCGTAAGTTCTTCCAGGAATTCTCGGAGGAACTTCCGGAGGAATTCCTGGAGGAACTTCCGAGGGAATTCCTGAAGGAACTTCCGGAGGAATTCCTGGAGGAACTTCCGAGGGAATTCCCGAAGGAACTTTCAAAGGAATTCCCGGAATTACGGAGGACTTCATGGAGGAACTTCCGGAGGAATTCCAGGAGGAAGTTCCGGAGGAATTCTCGGAGGAACTTCCGGAGGAATTCCCGGAGGAACTTCCGGAGGAATTCTCGGAGGAACTTCTGGAGGAATTCCCGGAGGAACTTCTGGAGGAATTCCCGGAGGAACTTCTGGAGGAATTCCCGGAGGAACTACCGGAGGAATTCCCGAAGGAACTTCCGGAGGAATTCCCGGAGGAACTTCCGGAGGAATTCCAGGAGGAACTTCCGGAGGAATTCTCGGAGGAACTTCCGGAGGAATTCCCGGAGGAACTTCTGGAGGAATTCCCGGAGGAACTACCGGAGGAATTCCCGAAGGAACTTCCGTAGGAATTCCCGGAGGAATTTCCCGGAGGAACTTCCGGAGGAATTCCCGGAGGAACTTCCGGTGGAATTCCCGGAGGAACTTTCGAAGAAAAAACAGGAATTCCCGGAGGAACTTCCGGAGGAATTCCCGGAGGAACTTCCGGAGGAATTCCCGGAGGAACTTCCGGAGCAACTTCCAGAGGATCTTCCGGAGGAATTCCCGGAGGAACTTCCGAAGGAATTCTTGGAGGAACTTTCGAAGGAATTCCTGGAGGAACTTCCGAAGGAATTCCTGGAGGAACTTCCAAAGGAATTCCTGGAGGAACTCCCGAAGGAATTCCTGGAGGAACTTCCGAAGGAATTCTTGGAGGAACTTTCGAAGGAATTCCTGGAGGAACTT
Organism: Armigeres subalbatus; assembly: GCF_024139115.2. NCBI lineage: Eukaryota > Metazoa > Arthropoda > Insecta > Diptera > Culicidae > Armigeres > Armigeres subalbatus. The sequence continues at coordinate 221,250,064 of NC_085139.1, forward strand.
CCGAAGGAATTCCTGGAGGAACTTCCGAAGGAATTCCTGGAGGAACTTCCGAAGGAATTCCTGGAGGAACTTCCGAAGGAATTCTTGGAGGAACTTCCGAAGGAATTCCTAGAGGAACTTCCGAAGGAATTCCTAGAGGAACTTCCGAAGGAATTCCTAGAGGAACTTCCGAAGGAATTCCTAGAGGAACTTCCGAAGGAATTCCTGGAGGAACTTCCGATATTGAGTACTGTGCGAAATAAATGAGACTTTTTTAAAATTATCAATCATATACCTACGGCTTCCAAACAGTATAAATCCTTAGTTTTCTGTGCAGTGAGCCGGGAATCGGGTCCATAGGCCCAAGTAGTGATTTACCCTAGTTGTATCATTTACATTTTTGTTAATTTTTTAAACCCCAGACGATCCAGCCTTGGATTGAAAGTCTCGCTAATAAAGACATAAAAAAAGGAAAACGTCTGTAATTCTTCCCCACAAATTCAATCAATACCAGCTCAACTCAAATAAGCACGCACGATAGTGTTGGGTCAGCTGAAATAAATTAACTTCTTTGAACGATGCACGGGTTTTACACGATTTTAACAAAAAATAATATGTTACAAATATGCGATCCTGGGTAGTTATTGGAATATCAGGTAGTGTGCGACACCTCGCTGTAGATGGAAGATGAATAAGGCGCCAGTTAGATGCGGTTGCGCTTTGGTAGATTAAGATTGTTATTGCTGTATTGTATATTATCTGTTGTTTGAATAAAAAGAGCTGCAGCTGCTGGCAGAGTCACCAGTCAGAAGCCTGCCATGGAGTAGAGAGAAATCTATTATTTTTTTTTTCTTGGTGAGGGCTTTCCTTTATCTGCAAAATTGCGTTTTTTGCTAATAAAATGTCTGAAAGACACCGATTTCAGTCGCGGTGGGATGGGAAGACAAATACAGGGTCGTTTACCTTAATTACATATCCACAACCAAATTTACCTACAGCAAAAGTTATACACGCACGTGTGTATCGCGAGAAGTGCCCCCAGCGTGTTGTGGTGGGACGATCGTCAAACTGTGAAAATGAAAATACAAGAATCTCCATAGGCAATGCGGCTCAATAACGTAGATTCTAATTCTTTTCACCTCCAACTTGAAGTTTTGGTTAGAATTTTTGGTTAGAACATGAATCAAACAAGACTATTTTGGTCCACATTTATCATATTGAAGCTTATTTTTTGTCATTGCAAAAAATAGTGTGTGCAACTTGTTGCAAAACATACAACTCGTGCTGAAAAAATAAAACATCCTTTTGTGACTAGTTGCACAAATTACTATTGGCTTATATAGACACGTCATGATCTTTCAGGGTTAGGATACTTGCGGTTTTTAGCTTGGCCTTTCTATCGGCGACTGTGTTGCATTGGATGATGGTGTTCTGTTGTCAGGTAACATCGAGGTTCGACACGCTGCGGTAGGTCGACGGATCTTGTTTGGGAACTAACAGCCGGCACTTCCGGAATCGTTAACACGGACAACGATGGAGGTGATCTAATGGCGATGGGCAATCGCAAAGGCCGCTTCAGGACCCAAATGATGTCACGGTTACGTTCTTTGCGCAGTCGATGCAGATAATTTTGAAGGAGCTTAGCAATGGACGCTACAGGGTACGGACAGTGGCGTGGTGTCGAAGTAGTCAAAGGCGATGTACAATGGCCGAATGCAATGGACATGGACATCACTAACTGGCCCTTCACGTGTGCGTTGTAATACTGGACACTCGTTTTGTCCGAATCCGGGAACAACTGGAGATTGTCCCGTCCGGAGAACCAATTTTGCACCACCTTATCAACGCGAGAAAAGAACAAGAAAACAGAAAAAGGTCCGCTTTCTGGACCTACACCTATAATTAGTACCCTAATAACGTTATATGTTTTCCAATAGGTTTTTGTTCATTAACAGTTTGCTTTTTTTACCTTACATAAAAGATCTGAACAATAGAGTAGCACAAACAATTATAATATTTAACTAACATTTTAAAGTAAACGTTATAACTAAACGCATTGACACGAGGCTTGGGTTCTAAGCTCTAAATAAGTTCCGCTGTATTTGACCACCTGCCAGTATAAGGGGTATTAATTAGACTCTTTCACTAATTTATTTAACCACTCTTCGATTTTAATCAACAGAAATTCCGACAAACACTTGGAGTCTAAGGACAGATACAGAATAATAGGATTCCGGATTCATAAGCCGAGCCATTACTAAGGTACGACAAAACCCGACAATACCCGATCACTAATGGTTCCGTTTGGCAACCCTTCCACCTGGGATTCCTGGAGTGTTAACGTGGAACCCACGTTTCTCACTGACAAGAAGACAACCATTACCGGTTCGAAACAAGTGAGATGTGCAATGGGCTTGTTGGGGAGAAGGAAATGAAAATGCACAAAACAAATTATTTAAAAGTTTATTTTTGGGAATCAGTGTATCAGAGTTTCCCATCCTTTTTCGATACGCGACTCACCAATCAGAATCCCATATGTCTTGCGACCCATAAAATCAGTGGCGTCGCGTAACCTCACTTTTTACCTGTGCACTGACACAAAAAATGAAAATTTGGATATTTCTACAGCCCAAATGGAAAATATAATTATCAGAGTCGTTTAAACTAATCAAAATCTAGTTATTTTATACATTTTCGCACGAAAATTCCTTAAATTTAAGTCCAGTGCACAGGTAGATTGAGGTTAGGGAAACGCCACTGCATAAAATGCTAAGAGTTCTTTGAAATTTGATTAAAAAATGAGTGCTTTTTATTGGGAAAAAATAATGATTTGCTACATACCCCTTTATAGTGCTCCCTTGACCAGAGAATTATTATAAATATGATTATTTCTACTATCCTGTCTACATCTTGTCTTATTATGGTATTATACTTTATTGTTTATGCCAGTCTTTCCTTCATCCTTATGCTTGTTTACGACCAAATACTGTTCATTAACCGAAAGCACTTCTCCTGTACAGCATCTTCTTCAGGAATCCACAAGCTGCAACGAAATGCTAATTAGCTTCGTCTAGGAGCTTCGAAGATTTCCTTGGTCTCAGAATCCTTCCAAAGCGTAAGTGGTATGTTGCTTCCCATCATCACTACCGAAAAGAGCTCTAGACTCGACATTGTAGAAATCTGGTTTCAATATAATTTCCATTATACTTTTGACAAAGCCGGATACCTCAAATAGTTTCAAACGTTACGTGGAAAAACATGTGCATTTAAAACAGTATATGTATTTTTTTTTTAATGTTTCACACTACAATAGTTATACATGATTTAATGAAAATGGACTTTCATGGACTTTCCATTCCCGTATTTCCCGCTTTCTCGACTCACTGGTCACCCTGAATAGTACACCTTCCTAGGGACATTATTACAGTTCGTGCGTTCAACGAAGCTTCTTTGATTCAGCCCGACTTTGCGTCCCACGTCACTCAAATTCAAAGATACAGAATCTTTGCGATTTTTCAATTCTCTTCAACAAGTAAAATAATGAGCCCAATATTTTTAGCTGGCACTGTAGAGTAGACATTTTCATTGCATTTATGGATTAGGTTTGAGGCAATTTCGTTAACAACCGAGGGAACATGTTAAACAGTTGAAAATATTATAATTAACTATTAGCAGGACAAGAACCACTATCAGTGTTGTATCGTATTTTGATCATTTTGTAATTAATGGTCCTGTAAATATGTCATTAAATGTACTATTTGTTTTAAAAAACTGTCGTGGCAAATAAGTAAATGTTCAAAAACTAAGGACTGTTGCGTTGTGTGGTAATTACCCAAATACGCATCTAGAAAGCCCATCGATTTTGGAGCACTCCACCACTTCAAATCCACTTTATTCAAAACAGGAAAGAATCGCGATAGATGATTTTTCAATTTTCACTAACATTAAGGCGCAATTGTCCCAACCGATATAGTGCAAGATCATCGCTGTTTTATTGAAAAGCTTCAAATAAATTATTTCATAAGTTTTTCTTGTATATAGTATGGGAGGTTTTTTATCAGTTCAATACCAATTGAATTATTTCTTAAGGAACAGTGATTGTCCAGTTGTTGAATGTTTTACAAGTAATCAAAGAAAACTGTATGTTTTTTTTTGTTTTTGTTTGTATCATTATCATATTATTATTTAATCAGACTAAGGCCGAAGTGGCCTGTGCGGTATATAAGAGTCTTCTCCATTCGGCTCGGTCCATGGCTACACGTCGCCAACCACGCAGTCTACGGAGGGTCCGCAAGTCATCTTCCACCTGATCGATCCACCTTGCCCGCTGCGCACCTCGCCTTCTTGTGCCCGTCGGATCGTTGTCGAGAACCATTTTCACCGGGTTACTGTCCGACATTCTGGCTACGTGCCCGGCCCATCGCAGTCGTCCGATTTTCGCGGTGTGAACGATGGATGGTTCTCCCAACAGCTGATGCAATTCGTGGTTCATTCGCCTCCTCCACGTACCGTCCGCCATCTGCACCGCACCATAGATGGTACGCAGCACTTTCCTTTCGAAAACTCCAAGTGCGCGTTGGTCCTCCACGAGCATCGTCCAGGTCTCGTGTCCGTAGAGGACTACCGGTCTAATTAGCGTTTTGTAGATTGTCAGTTTGGTACGGCGGCGAACTCTATTCGATCGGAGCGTCTTGCGGAGTCAAAGTACGTACGATTTCCAGCCACTATGCGTCTCCGAATTTCTCTGCTGGTGTCATTTTCGGCAGTCACCAGTGAGCCCAAGTACACAAATTCTTCTACCACCTCGATTTCGTCACCACCGATGCAAACTCGCGGTGGGTGGCTCATATTGTCTTCTCTTGAACCTCTTCCTATCATGTACTTCGTCTTCGACGTGTTGATGACTAGTCCGATCCGCTTAGCTTCCCTCTTCAGTCTGATGTAGGCTTCCTCCATCTTCTCAAAGTTACGTGCCATAATATCTATGTCGTCGGCGAAACCAAATAGCTGGACGGACTTATTGAAAATTGTACCACTCGTGTTAATCCCTGTTCTTCGTATTACCCCTTCCAAAGCGATGTTGAATAGCAAACACGAAAGACCATCACCTTGCCGTAACCCTCTGCGGGTTTCGAAGGGACTCGAGAATGCCCCTGAAACTCGAACTACGCACATCACCCGATCCATCGTCGCTTTGATCAACCGTGTCAGTTTATCCGGAAATCCGTGTTCGTGCATTAGCTGCCATAGCTGGTCCCGATCGATTGTATCATATGCGGCTTTGAAGTCGATGAATAGATGATGTGTGGGCACTAGGGTGGCTCAAAAAACACTTTTTCAAATTTTTTGATGGGCCGCCCTCTTATTCGGTTCTATTTGATGCCCTGATGCTCTGGACAAAATTTCAGCCAAATCGGTCAACGTTTGGGCAGTGCTAAACTCGTTGGAAGTTTATATGGAAAAATGTATGCAGAAACATCAAAAAACAGTAATTTGCAGTTGGACGGCACAATTTACGATCAAGAATCATGATACTCATTCAGTTCTTGTAGAATTAAATACAGAATGTTGTGCTGAAAACCACGAGAAGATTAGAGTTTATTACGCAAAGATATTAGCATTTTACTGGAGTGTTGTAGGGGTGAATTTATTTCTTTTCAAAGGTAAAAGAAACGAAATTTGCTCAAACCGCACTGCAGAGAAATGCTAATAACTTAGCCGGGCAAACTCTAATCTTCTCGCGGTTTTCTGCATAACATTCTGTATTAAATTCTTCAAGATCTGCATGAGTATCTTAGTTGTTCATCGTAAGTTGTGCCGTCCAACTGCAATTTACTGTTTTTGGATGTTTCTGCATACATTTTTGCATATAAACTTCCAACGAGTTTAGCACCAACCAAACGTTGAATGATTTGGCTGAAATTTTGTCCACAGCATCAGGGCATCAAATAGAACCGAATAAGAGGCCGGCTCATCAAAAAATTTGGAAAAGGTTTTTCCCATACTAATTTGAGCCACCCTAGTGGGCACGTTGTATTCGCGGCATTTCTGCAGTACTTGGAGAATGGCGAACACCTGGTGCGTGGTGGAGCGTTCGCCCATAAAACCCGCCTGGTACTGCCCCACGAATCCCCTTGCAGTTGGTGCTAGTCGACGGCATAAAATTTGGGAGAGTACCTTGTAGGCGGCGTTCAGCAATGTGATTGCGCGGTAGTTGCTACAATCCAGCTTATCGCCCTTTTTGTAGATGGGACACACGACTCCTTCCATCCACTCCTGCGGCAAAACTTCCTCCTCCCAAATCTTGGTAATGACCCAGTGCAGCGCTCTAGCCAGTGCCTCACCACCGTGTTTAAATAGCTCTCCTGGTAGTTGGTCAACCCCAGGGGCTTTGTTGTTCTTCAGCCGGCCAATCTCCTCCTGGATTTCCTGGAGATCCGGAGCCGGTAGAATTATGTCCTGCGCGCGTTCTCCCAGGTCCATCACCATACCGCCATCTTCGTCTGCCACATCGCCATTCAGGTGTTCTTCGTAGTGCTGCCGCCACCTTTGGATCACCTCACGCTCGTTCGTAAGAAGGTTCCCGTTTATGTCCTTACACATATCAGGCTGTGGCACGTGGCCCTTACGTGAACGGTTTAACTTCTCATAGAACTTTCGTGTGTTATTAGCGCGGTACAGTTGCTCCGTTTCTTCACGGTCTCGATCTTCCTGCTGGCGCTTTTTCCTCCGGAAAATCGAGTTTTGTCTGTTCCGCGCCTGTTTATATCGTGCCTCGTTCGCCCTCGTGCGGTGTTGCAGCAATCTCGCCCATGCTGCATTCTTCTCTTCCATTATCATAACACTTTGCAAAAAATATTTTAACCATGATAATAAATCAAAACAGATTCAAGCGTATATTGATTTTGATTCTGAAGCTATTGTAAAAAGCACAACATTATCGTAAACAGCAAGTTTGTTGAAAACAACATGGGTCAGCACAGCATACGATACTCAGTAACTTTGCTAGTCCCGGCTGGTCTAATTCAAACAATCAAAGTGGGACAAGATCGCCATATGGGACAAGACAGCCAACGTTTATTATGACTTAAGTAAGCATTATATTCACATTATTATTAGGAGGGATGGATAACAATAATATAAAAGCGCTATACAACTGAAAAACGCACTCTGATAACCTCACTTGTTCTTGAAATATTGATTTTAAGATGGTTAAGCTGAAATTAGAATTTTCTTATAATTTTGTCGTTACATAATATAAGGATTGAAGTCAAAACTACTCATTTTTCAGTACAAATTGATATTTATCACTGCTTTTATATGTCTATAGTTTATCTACATTAATAATTTAAGGAGATTAACAGTAATTATTGGATATACGTCAGCTTGGGGCGGCATTGCAAACTGTATTAGAAACAAAGACATCTCCATGATTAATGGTCGCCTAACCCTTAAATGCAATTCACGTTGAAATCAAATGTTTTGACGGGGAAGGGCCGTTTGTTGTTTGGTCGAATATGTATGTCATTAATCCGAGACTCGACTGGCATAAAATCATTTGGCCGAAATAGACATATGGCCGATAATGTCGTTCGGCCGAACAGGTCATTTGACTGAAAAGTCCTCTAATCGAATAGGTTATTTAGCCAAAAAGGCCTAGATGGTCGTTTGGTAGAAAAGGGCCATTTAGCCGAAATGAACATATGGTGTAGTTTGCCCGAGCTGCCAAAAAACATCGTTTGACAGAAAATGCTGCTTGGCCGGACGAGGCGACATAAGGTCGAAAACGGTTTGGCCAAAAATGTCATTTGCCTGAAAGCAACGCACGGGTGAAGATCATACGGCCGAACTGATTACTTGGTCGAAAACGACGTTTACTCCGACAGCTCATTTGTTCGAAAATAACGTTTGGCTGAACGGATCCACGTTTTTCGCCGTATAATCCGATCAGCCGAATAACATTATTGGCCAAATTGCTTTTCCTGCTAAACTACCGTTTCGATCAAATGCAATTTTCGATGACAAGGCCTATTCGACCAAACGACCTATTAGGGCATACGGCTTTTTCGGCCAAATGACTAGTTTGGTCGTACCACAAAACCATTTTCCACATAATAACCGTATCAGACAAATGGAATTTGGCTAGACAGCTTTCGGCTTAACGTATTATTCGGCCAAATGACTTTCAACCAAACGACTCTTCGTCGTTTGAAAATTTTCTCGTAGAATTTTCGAAGAATTACTAAAAGACAACATAAAAAATTTCACGTAAAAATCCAAAGAAATTCCGTAAAAAATATAATTGAAATTCCATTGGAAACAGTTTTTGTGAAACAAACACAACAAAACACAAGGAAATTCTGTTAAAATCGAAGCATACATGCCCGGTGGCATAGGCAAACTTCTGAACAATTTCCCGTGAAAATTTCAAAGAAATTCCTGTGAAAACTTTAGAGCAATTCTTGTTGAAAAATTGAAAAACTTGGAAGAATCTCCTGGGACAGCATGATGGAAGTCGCGATCGAATCGGAATCAAAATGATTCACTGGGTAGAGGAACTAAAGGGAGCGGAAAGAGAGCTTAAGCACCTAAGAAGTGAGCCAAGGACTCAAACGGAACGACGCCAGCCAGAACGGAGGAGGCGCAACTTACGAAGGGTGGCCAAGGCTGGAACCCAATAAGTTTTTTCTAGTGGGTGTTTCCTGGAAAGCATTTTCTGTCACACTCCAGCGTATAAAATTGTGGGAGATTTGGTAACCTCCTAAAAACAAGCGCTAGGTCGGTGCTTAAACGCATTTCTCCTTATAAGAGACCCTCAGTATGGTCTTCGCGCATCCAACTGTTAGTGTCAGAAGGTGCTGTGTGCCCCATCTACAAATAGAGTGTAAAGCTGGATTTTAGCACATACTGCACGATTACACTGCCGAATGCCGCCTGTAATGTATTTCAAATCCCAAATTTTATGCCGGTGACTAACACTATTTGCAAGAGTTTTCATGGAACATTAAAAATCATATACTCTAAATGAAGTATTAATCGGTATACACCTGGAAAGCTGTTCAAGGAATGCTGTGCTCAGCGGCGAGCGGGAAACGACAGAAAATCGAAGACAGCGCCCAGTAAAGGTCAGAGAAGGTGTTGAGTCCGATCAAGCGTCTGCATACTTTTTCAATCTACCAAAAACGTTTAAATGTATCGGCACTGAAACCGGAACATCAACCAAAATATGGTAGCCAAAACCTGCAGTTTGCTGGTAGTAGCTGATGGAAGCAAGATACGTCGCGATAGACACAATGACACAATGCTATGGCCAGGCAGGGGTTTTACGTTTCCATATCACGGTAGACCGTCCCTGAGGAGATAAGGTAGAAAAAAGCGGGCGTATTCGCTCGAAAATTTGTTGGTTTGCAGGTCAACTACAGGGTAAGGCGAAATGACCAAGCCACATACATCACGACGGGATTTATAAAAGTACCCCTCCCCCTTCCCTTCCGGAAGTCTCTCGGAAACGAGACACTATTTTTGCCAGATTTATCATTCTGGCACAACGTGCTGCGGTTGTCAAAGTATGTAGTGAAGAGACATGAATGTCCAATCGACGTCAACCCATCGAACTGTCCCAAATTTTGTCCGATTGAGCCCCAGGGTTCTTAAAAATCCTTATACGTTGGACAATAAACTAGCTTTGAATAAACAATGAACACATGATATTTGCACCGTGATGGGTGCAGTCATAAATCTGACAACATGGCATCATCCATGATAATGCCCAATGTCAAAGCTAGAAGATTGCACTTGCAGTTAGAGAAGTTCTTGAAAGGATGAAAGCTATTTCAAAAGTTTGGGATTTTTACAGAGTTCTCATAACAAGATTAGCAGACGAGGCAATTTTGAGTTCACCAGCGATCGATATGAACCTTCAAGGTGGAAGCTGAAACGACATCCGGGAAGCGAATTAGGCAGGTTAGTAAGAAGCAACCTTCTACGGATAGTCTGAATGGGACATTAAAAGATATTCCTATATGCGATCTAGCTGGTAGAAATCCTTCAGGAGGCATAATTTGACCAACGTTGATCTCATGGACTGCGCTATCGCACGGAACCCACCATATACAAAACGCTCATTATGTTGTTCTTTACGAATACGAGCTCTGAGGATCTACGCATGTACTATTACAATACATTACGCATTTTAATTCCTCATCGCATAATATCGTCACCTTACACAAGAGGATAAATCTCGCTTAACTTTTCAAAAGGTCCTAAGTAACATTTTTTTCATGAATTAATTTGAATAACGTAATCAACACACCAATATGAAAGCTTTCGTTTGCAGTACTGAAATTAATTCATGAAAAAAATGTTACTTAGGTCCTTTTGAAAAGTTAAGCGAGAAATGTTTATCTCATTATTTCACAAGTGTTTATCCCACATCTGTATCGATAGAAGCGTTAAAACAAACTAACTTCTCTATAACCCAAATAGTTCCATGACCTTGTATATATTTATACGATCCGCACATTCAAGTTTCACTTTCACTGCTTCGCAGATTACAAGCAAAAAGGCACCTCCAAGCTGGAAGTGTTCTTTTCCAAGCCGTCCAAAGGAGAAAGTAAGACGATTCGAGAAAAAATAAGAATATCAACTACTCACCACATCGCTTGTACGGAGACTGGCTTGAAGATGTGCTGCTGTCCACACGAACTGACACTGAATCCGCTACGAAAAGGAAAATACAAAAACAAAACCCACCCGTTAAACTTTCATTGCGACCTCAACCGTTCTCCGCACACACGCGCGCGCAGACACAACCCGACGCGACACTCACCCATCGCCGTCCAGTCGGATCGTAGTGTCAGCCAACACTCGCAACACCAGACCTACGGTAGTTTTCTCGTTGCAATCGATCCCCAATAGACAGGACTCTTCGACCTCGTTACAACCGCCATGGTGATGCTGCTGATGATGATGGGCACCGCGGGGACTGCCAACACTACTGCTTCGTCCACTGCCACTGCCAGTGGTGGCATTTCCCGCCGAACTACCCCCCAACAATTTGCCCACCCCACCGCCACTCGTCGTAGTGGCAACATTGATAAACCCACTGGAACCGGTACTGCACACTTTCACACTGCCCTCACTTCTGCTGCTTGCACCGGATCCCGGTCTTGCGACGCTAACTACACTACTGCTAACATTAACATTATTACCACAATTACTACTAGGTCTATCACTATCACATTTATCGACACTCTTGTTGCTGCTGTTAGCATTATTATTATGCGCTGAAGCATTTTTCGGTGAAACACTGAGAACACAGTTATCTAAGCTGGACACAAAAGTTTCAACGTCGGTGGCACCGACGCTTACGAGGACACTATTGCAGTTGGTCGTGGAAGGCGAAGCAGCCTTGTACAGAGAGGCGGATGTTATTTGTTTGCTGCTTGGGATCGCGATCGGTGCCGGCGATACCGACGACGACGAACTGGCCGACATTGTAGTCGTCGTCGAACAGGAAAACGATGAATGCAGTGATTGTTGATGGAACTGCTGTTGATTATGTTGCTGCTGTTGCGGATAACGGAGCATTCGTTTGGTCCGTGGACGGGATACGACCACCAAGTACCGGGTGCGACCAGCGCGTAACGATTCGAGTTTGACGGCCATTTTGAGGGTTTCCTCCGGGCGAAGCAGGTAGAACATTGACTGCAGATGTTGCTGGATGTCACTGCCGGCGGACGAAGCGGAAGATGCGGTGCTACCCGTCGAGGCGACCGACTCCCGTTCGTCCGCACTGTCGGAGCGGGACCGCGACGGCAGGTGAAGACTGCTGGCAGGATCGTGTTGTTGGGCGAGCCCTGAGACCGCTGTCGGAGGAGTCGCTGTGGTGGTGCTGATGAGTGGTGTATGTTGTTGCTGCTGGCTGCTGCTGCTGGCGGGGGAGTCCTCGCCGGTGGCGCAAAGCCGCTCGTTTGATCCTAGCATTGGGGCGACGTCTGGGCCGGCTGGGTGACATTCATTTAAACTGGAAGAAATGGAGAAAGCAGGCCGAGATTAGTCACATGATACTGCATTTATGCTTTTCGTTCGAAAGAAGAGGCATTCCACGGGGGCATGTCAGTCGATCCTGAGCGACCATTTCGAAAATATTTGAAACTCTGCACAGTTTTTCAATTTCATTCAAATCGTCATTTTTCGATATCAAATCTTCATATTGAGTCACGACTAACTTTTCAAAAGGGTGTATGTGAAAATGGTTCAAAAATATTTAAAAAGCTGCACAGCAAAAAAGGAATGTTCGATTGTTATGATTTTTTCAGCAAAGTTAGACAACTAAATGGTGATTCTTAAGAAAATGTGCACAGTAAAAAAAAAATTTTTTTTTGCCTTTAAAAATATCATTTTTGTCACAAAAACTCAAATATCTCAAAACCCTATCTTTTTTCGAACGTAATTTTTTTAGGGAATATTATATTAGCTATCTACCATAAAAATTTGGTGATGGTAAACTAATAAACAAAAAAGTTATGACATTTCAAACATTTCACAATTTTCACATTTAGTAAAAAAAAAAATTTTTTTCTGTGTAAGTTATCTCGAGAATTGCAGTTTGATGCAGATTTTATTGTTAAGGGACGTGATTTAAACAAGTTGTTTTCATGATATTTTGATTTAATTATTCATAGCATCTATAAGAAACTTAGACACGATCCAGTGTTGTGATCAAAAGTATTGATAGTGTCATAATTTTCATTGCACGTGACTGGCGAAAAATTCTTTTAATAGTGTTGAAACCTGTTGATAATAACGTTGATAGAAACATATCAGAAATGTTATTTTTAAGACAAAAGCTGCAAAATCAAAGATTTATATACACGTGTACGTCTATAGTTTACCTGCAAAAAATATACCTCTTAGAGAATAGACTTTATGATCGGGAGGAAACGGGTATCTTCAACAACAACAAATGCATGATAGGTACATACCATGACAATGCTCACGAAAAAGCAAAAAAATTACTACTACTAAGGTTGTTAAAGATCTTATAGTAATTTTTTTCTTCAGTCAAGCAAATGACAACAAACTAGTCAGTAAAAACTTAAAAGTGATATTGTTTATTGAAATATTACGAACAACATGAGTAGCCGCTTTCTCAACTGTTGTAGGCCGTTTGATGGAAAAAAGTGTTCAAAAGAGTTACGAAATCTCACCGAAAGCACCATAGATAAACTGAAAGCGACTGGTTATGCTCCAATGTCCACATTGAATACAAATTTACGCATTTGCACGTCCTGCCGTCTAAACGTTGACAAGAGAGCAATCTGTATATCATCGGTTGAGCAGAGCGCAGGAAGTTCGAAAACGACAGCAACTGAGGAATTGCCAGATGTATCGACAACAACTGAGGAATTACCAGAAGTATTAAGTGCTGAGAGCCTTGCCACCGTACCATCAGCGAAATCTGTTTCAACAAATCAATCGGAAGATGAGTGTATCCAAAAGGTCAACATCGAACGCTTTAACGAGGGCATAGCTGGGATAAAAGTGACTCCGATTAAATGGAGTAAGATGGACTACGTTTATTACCCGGAGAAAAAATACCGTGAAATAAACGAAGCTGTACCGAAGAAAACGAAGAAACCTCTTCAAATTAGGACCTGATGATGTGGAAAATACAGACTACGATGAGGTAATTATAAATATGAAGGAAAGGTTCTCGAATGCAGCCACGACAAGGAAAGAAAAATTATTGATTTTGTCGATGCTGCCAAGTTCGTGGTCTATTCAGGATGCCATTGATGAGTTCAAAACCAATAGAAATACAGTAAAAGAGGCAAAACAATTGAAGAATAACTGTCTTTCAACCAAAAATACTAGGTCTAGTACTGCATTAACAGATGAGACAAAAGAAATAGTAGTTCAATATTTTGAAGATGATGAAGTAAGTCAAGCTATGCCTGGTCAAAAAGATTATGTATCAGTAAAAAAAGATGGAAAGCGTCAAGCAATCCAAAAACGATTAATGATGACGACTTTGAAAGAAGCGTACACACGCTTCAAGGAAATTCACGATAATATTAAAATAGGTTTTTCCTCATTTGCAAGCCTTCGGCCAAGGCAATGTAAGCTTCTTTCCAATTCAGGAACACATAATGTGTGTGTGCACAACCCATGAGAATATTAATCTTATTTTACATAGTTTGAAAAGAATCAATTTAACAAAGGATATTAAAATGTTAACTGGTAGTCTTTTGTGTGAAAATACAACATCAAATTGCTATCTACGATCTTGTTCGGATTGTCCAGATTCTTCATCATTGGAAAATACTTTATTCGCTGAGTTTGAAGAAAAATATATTGATCAGTTATCATTTGAGCAATGGGTGACCACGGATAGGTGTGACATAGAAACTATTGTAAAACCTGTAGATGAGTTTGTGTCATATTTTGCTTGAAATTAGAAAGATTAATCCCTCGCGATTTCATTAAAACAGAACAATCCAGCTTTTTAAAAATACGAAAAATACATTACAAAATGGTGAATTTTTAGTCATTTGTGATTTTTCTGAAAATTACAGCTTTGTATTGCAAGATGAAGTGCAGTCCCATCACTGGAACGTACAACAAGCTACAATTCATCCATTCGTTATTTATTTTAATGGAAGTACGCAAATTGAACACTTAAGTTTTATTATAATTTCCGAAGATTTAAGACACGATTCAGTATCCGTAAACTTGTTCATTGAAAAATGATTAACTTTTTACGCGTTGATAAGCATAAAGAAGTCAAAAGATATATTTCATGTCTGATGGAGCAGCGTCGCAGTACAAAATCGTAAGAATTTTTCGAGCCTATGTCAATTTAAATCAATGTACGGAATTGATGCAGAATGGCATTTTTGCTACATCACATGGCAAAGGTCCTTGTGATGCTATTGGAGGAACAATAAAGCGCATGGCCACAAGGGCAAGTTTAGCCAAAGAACGTGGGCATCCAATTAAAACTGCGAAAGAACTTTTTGATTGGGCAAATCGTAGAAAAGAAAAAGATTTAACCAAATTATCATTTTGTTTTACTACTACTGAAGAGAACGAAATAAAGGCTTCAGAGCTCAGCGAGCAATTTAATAACGCGAAAACGATCCAAGGAACCCAAAAATTTCACTGTTTCATTCCATTGTCGGAAAATAAAATTAAAGCAAAACTATACTCAAACTGTGCTGATAATAATTCAAAAGTGTTCGATATTTTAAAAAATTTGAATAAAAATAAATAAAAAATAAGTATTAATAAACTGTTTTCATGATATCATAACCCATACCAAAATTCAAACCCAAAACTCTTAGAGTTTCTATAACAACATTATGTAACTGCCACATTTAATTTAATACTTAGGATAATATTAATTCATTTTTATTTATTTATACATATAATATTTATACATATAATATACATAATATCGATGAATACATAAATATGGAATATCATACAAACAACTTGTTTAACTCACGCAAGGCCCTTAACAATAAAATCAGCATCAAACTGCGATTCTTGAAAAAAAAATACACGGAAATTTTTTTGTTTACTATATGTGAAAATTGTGAAATGTTTGAAATGTCATAACTTTTTTGTTTATTAGTTTACCATCACCAAATTTTTATGGTAGATAGCTAATATAATGGACCGTTTTCCCTAAAAAATACGTTCGAAAAAGATAGGGTTTTGAGATATTTGAGTTTTGTGACAAAATGATATTTTAAAAGGCAAAAAATTTTTTTTTTACTGTGCACATTTTCTTAAGAATCACCATTTAGTTGTCTAACTTTGCTGAAAAAATCATAACAATCGAACATTCCGTTTTTGCTGTGCAGCTTTTAATTATTTTTGAACCATTTTCACATACACCCTTTTGAAAAGTTAGTCGTGACTCAATATGAAGATTTGATATCGAAAAATGACGATTTAGATGAAATTGAAAAACTGTGCAAAGTTTCAACTCAATAGAAAATCATGAATTAAAAATTTTCTTAAATTTTGATGCTGTTGCTTGGAATCGCTCAGAAGTACCAAAATTATATCATTCACTCCACCATGAGCCACCCCCTAGGGAAGATCTATTAATTACGTAACGCATTTAATAGGGGGGTCATTTTCTACCCCCCCTTCCCCCTATGCCACACTTTTTGTATGAAGTATCTGAAAATATTGTATGGGTCGTCACACTTCAGGCAACCCCCTTCCCCCTCAAAGCGTCATGTGATTTATGGATGCTCCCCTAGAAAATTTCATATGCTGAAATCACGGCTCCATGATATAATACAGGTACTACTGGAGTCGTTTTTAAATCGAATCGTTTTGCGCGACTTTTTTACGCAGATTAAAAAAAAGGCTTCCAGATTCGACAAATCGACGTTTGAATCTTTGTTTTCAAAAGCAGATAAGTCGTTTTGAAAATTTGGTATTTTATTGATGTTACAGTGTTCGAATTACTCAGATAAACGCGTAATAAAGTCAAATTCGGTTAAATTTTGAATGGTTGATACGTCAACTATAAAATCATGGCCAGTACGAATCCAAACACAGAGATTGCCTTCTGAGAATTCCACTCGAAAAAGATGTGCATTTAAAGAGTAGTGATTGGACATTAGGCGGCACAAGGTCGAATGAAGGCTCGTCCCAAATCCTTGACCAGAGAGTCCGCTTTCTCATTTCCGGGGATCGAGCAATAAGAAGGTTCCCAAGCCAAAGTGTAAGACCGTTTTGATGATAAAGCACTCAAAGCTTTCCGTATTATCCCATTGCGAAAATACGCTGAGTGCTTAACCGGTTTCATTGACCGAACAGCCTCCAAGGAACATAGACTGTCGGAGAAGATGAAAAAGTGAGCCAGGAGGTAGGAATGCGATTTGCTGAAAAGAATAGTGTTTTTTTTTTTCAGATGTATAAAGGCAAATCTGCAAACAGACACCTGAAATTATCACTCAAGGTGTGGGGATGGCGGAAGGCCGACCCACTAAACCCACCCAAGTAACGGAAGGCTGCTTGAGTTACCCTCTCTACTAATGCCCAGATCCCCCCGGAACTAGCTTCCAGTACTACTTCTGGAGCATAGGCAGTACTAAACGTACTCCTCCCAAAACGACACTTCTGAGCCCTTTGGCTCCCTTGTTTGTGCCAGTTAGCACACAATAGCCTTGAGCTCTTAGGCACTATTTTCCTTGTGCCATTTAGCACATCTTTTTTTTTATTATTATTTTTTGAGCCATTTAGCTCTCCACGTACTCGCAACCTACTCAGATAGTCCCCGGCGGCGGATCTATCCTACTCCGACGGGAAGTCCACCGGCGGTGGAAGCTCCCCAGACCCGCATCAGCTCTGCTCACTTTCTCACTTCAACGGATGACCGGACGAGTGCCGAGGTCAGACCAAAGATTCCGGGTGGAGATAGCTTCCGGTTCAGTGGTGCCCCGACGACCCAGATCCGGTGCATTAGCGCGCCACGATCTACTCAACTGGTTCCCGGCGATGGACCTAGCCTACTCCGATTAACCGATTTCCCATGCACTGAGCTATTCAGCTTTTTTTGCTTAACCGTTGAGCCATTCAGCTCCCGCCTTAACCGCGAACTACTCGGATAGTCCCCGGCGGTGGATCAATCCTACTCCGACGGAGAGTTCCCCGACGTCGGAAGCTCCCCCGTAACCGACGACCCGTCGCTACGGGTGACCGGACGAGTGCCGAGGTCGATCCAAAGATTCCGGGTGGATATAACTTCCGGTTCGATGGTGCCCGACGACCCGAAGCCGGTGCATTCGCACGCCACGGTCTACTCAGCTGGTCCCCGGCGGCGGGCCTAGCCTACTCCGATAACCGAGTTTTGATTCCCTTGAGCCATTCAGCTCTTACCTTATTCATTGAGCCATTTACTGCCGCTAACCGCAAGTCGAGCACATCTGTATATGGAGGCCCATATACAGATGTGCTCGACTTGCGGTTAGCGGCAGTTTAGCTCCCGCTTCGGTCGCGATCGCGAACGACTCGGATAGTCCCCGACGGCGGATCTAACCTACTCCGACGAGAAGTTCCCCGAAAGCGAGAGCTCCTCCGAAACCAGCCGTTTCGCCACGTTCCCATTCAACATTGACATATATATTCACGACTTCCGCGGCGGAGTACTCATGGTCCGCTTTCCGCGATGGCGGCCTGCTGCTGCTCCATGTTGTAGTATGTCGGCTATCCTGGACGACACCCTTGCGACCGCTCTCCACTGTTCTGGGTTCTGGCACATTCTTCTGACTATGTTATCGGTAGTAGTGTCCATTCCACATGCCTCCAATATCGCACTCCTCTCCGTTTCGAACCGGGGACACGTGAACAGGATGTGTTCAGCCATTTCTGTCACGTCTGGGCATTGCGGGCAGGCGGGAGAAGCCCCGTGTCCGAACCTGTGCAGGTACCACCTGAAGCATCCGTGGCCTGTTAAGAACTGGGTCAAGCCAAAGTTTAGCTCTCCATGAAGTCTGCTAATCCATGCCGACACACTTGGGACTAGGCGATGGGTCCACTTTCCCTTAGCCGAGTTGTCCCATTCCCTCTGCCATTTGGCTACCGAGCATTACGTGTGCCCCTGAGGGCGTAGCACTCCTCGTCTTCCTCCACCACCAGTTTGATAGGCATCATGTCCGCGAGTACACATGCCGCCTCGCGAGATACGGTGCGATATGCGCTGATGACACTCAAGCACATTATCCTATGAGTACTCTCCAGCTTTCGCACGTTGCAGTTTACACTCAGCGCCGACACCCAGACTGAACCTCCATATCGCAGTATTGAAACCGCCACGTTTGTCAGCAGCCTGCGCTTGCTGGAGCACACTCTAGAGCTGTTCGCCATCATTCTCGATAGTTCCGTTATCGCCGTCGTCGCACGCTTGCAAATGTAGTCGACATGACTTTTAAAGCTTAACTTATCGTCGAGCACAACCCCCAATTGTTTCAGAGATCTCTTGGAGGTGATGTTGCAACCGCCTACTCTAATTGTCGCCTCCTGCACCGACTTCCGGTTGTTAACGACTATCATCTCCGTTTTATGATACGCTAGCTGTAGCTTCTTGCTGCGCAACCATTCCTCCACTAGACTGATTGAATAGGCTGCAGTCAATTCGACCTCCTCGATGGATTCTCCGTACACGGTCATGGTTACGACATCGGCGAATCCCACTAACTTGACTCCTGGCGGGAGCTTCAACCTCAGTACGCCATCGTACATCACGTTCCACATCAATGGACCCAGAATTGATCCCTGTGGGACACTGTGTGGAAAGAATAGTGTAAACGCAAACAAACGACGACGTGTTTCATAAGGCCATAACAAGCATTTTGCTTTGAAACCAAAGACACTTCTTCTTCCGGGAGTTGGGTACTCTGCAAAACGATCGTTTCCACATCTATAAAATTATTCTAAATGTTTACCTTTCAAAAAACTTCAAAGAATTTTCAGCTAGGTACCGCACTGCCGGTACTTTTATATCAGTCCCATATTGGTTTTTCGCATACTGAGATAACAGCCGATGAAGTTTCAAAACGCATTTTTCATGTAAAACTTTAAAAAAATCTAATAAATTCAAACATTTCGCGATTTGGTTCAAATTTTGCAGTCATTCCTCATTCAATGAGTTAATGTAAAACGATTCAGATCGATGAAAAAATAATTATGAGCAACGTATGTAAATTTTTAATGGGACTGGTATGCGGTACATTCAATATGGGACAAGGTTGGTTTGGTATTTTTTTCACATTTCTCCCAATACCACAATTTTTCACATTTTTTTCACATAACATGATTTTTTATCATGTTATGAGGAAGTATGATAAAGTTGAATACTGTTCACGGAGTTAGCTCGAAAGTGACGAAAACCGAAATGGGACTGATATGCGAGTAGCGGCAGCGCACTACCGCGATAATTTGAAAATCCGTGTAAAAAAAAACTCGTAAAAAAACCGCAAAAATACGTTAAAAAAATGTTCAACAATTCCAACAGAATTTCCAATGACTCCAATATTTATTCTTATTGAAACCGAGCACCTGTTAGAGTCTCATTTTAACACCATACAAGTATAATGACAACACCCAGGTATATTTAAGAAATGTCATCGATTGTCGACCCGGGTGGTCGATATCCACGCGTGCATAAGCTCATCGAAGGTTGTATTTTTATTTCCCCGAAAATTTTGCATCTACATTTTTTATGATCAAAAAACATAATTTACATCGTTGGTAATAGCGTAAGCAAAAACACCTTGAACACTTTCAAAAAATAAAACTTTAAAACGGCTAGTCCGATCGTTATGGTGTTTTATACACTAATAAAAATATACACTGCGATAAAAAGATAAATCATTGAAAATAAAACTTAAAACCCGATTATCTAAAAACATATTTCAATATGATATGTTGTAGCAGATATGTATTTTTTTTTGCACTATGGATCATTATGGAGAAATGATGAACAAAAAAGTTATAGTTTTTTTTAATGAGTTGCTTTTTCAAATTTTACTGAACCGTACATATTTTTTGACAAATGCTAGTAATGGATCAGTGGTTAGCCTTTCTCATGGAACACGGACGTAGGAAATTTTTTTTTTAGAAATATACAAATAAATTGTTTTCCGAAATACAACCTCAGAGTCAAGGGGGAGGAGTCTTGAACCATCTTAAGAACCTTCCCCGGCCCCAAAAACCGCTGCATACAAATTTTCACGCCGTTCAGTAGTTTCCGAGTCTATAAGGTTCAGACAGACAGAAATTCATTTTTATGTATATAGATTGCACAGTGGACAAATATTGAAAATGAAAATGAAAAATCACAAAATTGCGATGCAAAGGAAGCCTGGGCTATCCTTCTTGAACCAATAGTAGAGGACACGCCGTGTGCGTTTTTTAAGGTGATTATAGAATGAAGCTTGGGCTGAAAGTTGGGCTGCGAAATGGTGAGTTGACATCCGGGAAGGGGCGCCTAACATAGCTCTGGTCCTCACAAGCTCCAATACTCACGCTTCCACGGGTCTTCCGATGACACTTGACCGCCAGCTAAGGGTTGCGTACTTAGCTGGTACTGCAGCCTGGGCACTGTTGTCCTTCTGACATCAGCTAGAGTGAGAGGGTGCGTACTGTGGGGTCTGACTAGGATGTGGTGGGGTTCGACAGTGGGCTCTGTTGAACTTCTATAAAAAGCTGCATGTGTCCCCAAGCAGGCCCTATCAAAGCGACCGTGTGCCGCTCAAAGCGCACTAGCCTAGTCCTGGTGTTGGGTGGGACTTTAAACAAATTTGACCCGACTGATCGAGCGTCTGTCCACCAAGGAGGTGCGGCTCCAACAGCGTCTTTTCTGGCATCCAGCGGCTGAGTATGAAATTCCCCGGAAGCTATACCTAAGATGGCAGCCCCATCCCGGTGGATAGGGAACCTTGGGCCAACAACCTACTGCTCCCGAAACATCAAATTGTTCGAGAATCCGATAATGAAAGAATACGGACTGATTTTACGGCGACGACTCTTAGCGCGAAACAACGGACACGAATAGGAACATGGAACGTTTTAACCCTAGCCAGGGTAAATTGGCACAACTTGCCAATGAGGCACGCCGCATGAAGCTTGAGATCCTGGGACTGAGTGAAGTCCGTTGGCCAAACTTTGGAGAACACAGAACGCCGTCGGGACAAGTTCTGCTATACTCTGGTTTACGAGGTGAACACGCTCCCCGGCATCGCGGAGTTGGCTTCCTACTAAGCGCTCAGGCACACTCTGCGCTTATGAAGTGGGAACCTATAAGTGAAAGAATAATCGTTGCCAGATTTAGAACACGGGTCCGAAACCTTACTATAATCAAATGTTATGCGCCAACCGATGCTGCCGATCAAAGAGAACTTCTACAGTCAACTCAATGCCGTCGTAGATAGAATTCCGAAGGGTGATATCAAGATCTGTTTGGGCAACTTCAATGCGAAGATCGGATCCGACAACTCGAACCATGAGCGCATTATGGGACGCCATGGTCTCGGAGAAATGAGCGAAAACGGAGAGCTGTTCGCAGAATTTTGTGGTAATAACGACATGGTGATCGGGGGATTGCTCTTCCCTCATCGACCGGTTCACAAGGTCACGTGGGTCTCCCGTGACGGCTTTACAGAAAATCAAATCGACCACATCTGCATCAGCCGAAAATGGAAACGGAGCCTTCTTGATGTACGGAATAAACGTAGTGCCGATATCGCGTCTGATCATCACCTCCTCATCGGCGAAATACGCCTGCGCATTGCGCGGATTCGTCGGCAGGAGGAAAGAGTTGGACGACGATTCAACACACGCCGACTGGAAGATGCCACGGTGAAACGTTCCTTCGTTGAAGAACTGGAGACGCGTGCTGCAGATATTCCGGAAGGTGGCAGCGTGGAAGACCAATGGACCGCCATCAAGGATGCCTTCATCGCCACCAGCGAGAACAATCTGGGCGAACTACGCACCCAGAGAAAACAATGGATCACCGATGAGACCTGGAGGAAGATAGAGGAGCGAAGAGAAGCCAAAGCCGCGATAAAGCGATCGAAAACCAGAGGAGCCAAAGTCTTAGCCCGTCAACGATACACGGCTCTTGAGAAGGAAGTAAAACGCTCATGTCGACGGGACAAGCGAGCGTGGACAGACTCTCTGGCCGACGAAGGAGAGAGAGCCGCCGCAACCGGGGCCATTCGCCTCCTCTACGATATCTCACGACTCTTAAGCGGGGCGAAGATGAATGCAACGATGCCTGTGAAAGACGCGAATGATCAGTTATTGACCGACCCAACTGACCAACTGAAACGCTGGTTCGAGCACTTCGAACAACTTTTTCAAGTGCCAACCAGGCCATCACCACCTCGGCATGATCTGCGTAGGATCCGACGTATAACACGTGTCAATACCGAAGCTCCATCACTGCAAGAGATTCAAACAGCCATCCAAAGCATGAAATCGAATAAAGCCTCAGGGGTTGATCGCATATCAGCCGAGATGCTCAAAGCTGACCCCATGACATCCGCTCAATTACTGCATCGTTTATTTCGTAATATCTGGGATATCGCAACATTCCCGGTCGACTGGATGCAAGGTATCTTAGTGAAGGTGCCCAAAAAGGGTGACCTGATTGTATGCGATAACTGACGAGGCATTATGTTGATGTGTACCGTTCTCAAAGTTCTGTGCAAAATTATCCTAGCCCGGATTCAGGAGAAGATCGATGCGACTCTCCGGCGGCAGCTAGCCGAATTCCGTGCCGAAAGATCCTGTGTGGACCATATTGACACGCTCCGCATCATTCTAGAGCAGGTCAACGAATTTCAAGAGTCCCTTTACTTGGTATTAATTGACTACGAAAAAGCTTTCGACCGTCTCAATCACGAGAATATGTGGGGCACCCTGAGACGCAAGGGACTTCCTGAGAAAATCATCGGCCTCATCGAGGCACAGTACGAGGCCTTCTCGTGTAGAGTGCTGCACAATGGGGTCTTGTCCGACCCTATCCGGGTCGTAGCTGGTGTGAGGCAAGGATGTATTCTATCACCGTTACTGTTCCTCATCGTAATCGACGAGATTCTGGTAGATGCGATTGACCGTGAACCAAACCGCGGGCTGTTATGGCAGCCCATAACCATGGAGCATCAAAATGACTTCGAATTGGCGGATGATGTTGCACTCCTCGCGCAACGGCGCTCTGATATGCAGAGTAAACTCAACGACCTTGCCGAGCGCTCCTCTTCGGCAGGTTTAGTCATCAACGCCAACCAGCTTCCAATATCTTGGTAGCCATATGGCGTCAGATGGTGGTACCAAGATCGACATAGGCGCACGGATCATGAAACCAAGGGTTGCCTTTGCGAGTTTAAGAAATATCTGGAAAAACAGACAGATTAGTGAACGCACCAAAATACGAATTTTAACTCTAACGTGAAATCTGTGCTGTTATACGCTAGCGAAACATGGTGTGTATCAGTGGAGAACACTCAACGGCTGCAGGTGTTCATTAACAGATGCCTGCGGTATATAATTCGGGCCTGGTGGCCTCACAACTGGATCTCAAACAACGACCACCATCGTCGGTGTCACCAGAGGCCGATAGCAACAGAAATTCGGGATCGGAAGTGGGGCTGGGTCGGCCACACTCTACGTAGGGGCGGAAACGAAATCTGTAAACAAGCGTTAGACTGGAACCCAGTGGGACATCGCAGCAGAGGCAGACCCAGAGGCTCATGGCGGCGAAGCCTCAATAGAGAAATAAAAGAAGTCGACCGAAATCTAACCTGGCAACAGGTTAAAGCGATAGCCGGGCAACGCTCAGGATGGAGATCTATCAAGTCGGCCCTTTGCACCACCGGAGGTGTACAGGATCCATAAGTAAGTAAAAATTAAGTCACAACTTGAGGCGAGATGAATTTTAATCAAAGTAAAACTTAATTGCTTGGTGATGGCGGATTGTTTTCCTTCGGTAGCAGAATCACGAGCGCGCGTCAGAGAAAGAAGCTTCCGAAAGTAATACGCGTGGACACCAGTAGCAGTAAAGTGAAAT
Organism: Armigeres subalbatus; assembly: GCF_024139115.2. Taxonomy (NCBI): domain Eukaryota; kingdom Metazoa; phylum Arthropoda; class Insecta; order Diptera; family Culicidae; genus Armigeres; species Armigeres subalbatus. The sequence continues at coordinate 221,274,644 of NC_085139.1, forward strand.
TTCCCCTTAAGATTATAATTTTAGCAGGTACTCTGCTGCTTGTTTCAGGTTTTATTTCCATCCATGCGAATACATTTTTGCACCTTCTTCTAACGCGCACTTGTGATTTAACTACCGACGGCAACATTCTGCTGTCGCCAAGCGATTATAATTTGCACTTTAGAAAAAAAAATCGTCTCGGCTTAACCTTCGCTTCCACAAAATTGTAATCTTCCGATTGATTGTTAATAATCCGCCTTCCCAATCACAAGCTTCAACGAAACCAAATAAGAATCTTGAGAAAATTTCACCTGGCTGCCACTGATGGCATCCATACGAATTCATATTTGTAGCATCTCCTCCCGGGGCGCACTCGTGATTCTGCTACGGACGGCAACATTATGGCGTCGCCAAGTGGTTAATTTGCTCTTTGAATAAAAATATTCGAATCACCTCTTCCTTTGAATAGGATGGTGGCCCTGAGAAGAACCGATTAATTCGTTCAGCAACTCCGCCGATGCTGGGACCGCTATCCGCGACATTTCAAATGAAATGCCGCGCGCGCGGGGGAAAACAGTTTTCTTATAATTAATAAAGATGGCCCATTAGTCCCGCCTTTTTGTTGTCCGGTATGACTGCAAATATTGTGTAACCGTCACACACTCACCAAAGGGACGTGGCTACTGGTTCAACTTTATTGATTACAAGAAAGCAGCACTTCCGCGCGCGCGAGGCATTTCGTTCGAGATGTCGCGGAGAGCAGACCGTGGTACCATCTTCGACATCGGCGGAGGTCCTACCGGAAATTTTATTCCCAGCGATGGTGTGGTGTGGGTCGCGCGGTCGTCGTCATTAACATTAGCAGCGCTCAGATTAAATTTTCTTGTCTGAAGTAGAGGGAATGAGGGTTGACTTAATTTTATAAAATTTAGCCACAATATTCCTTGATATGCAAAAAATGTTTAGGCCAAATTTGAACATAATTAGTTATAGAAACCCCCCTGACAATAATAGAACAAAACCTGCCGTCTGTGGTGGTAAAAACTAAAAATCTCAAAACTCATGGACGATTTTAATCAAGCGTGAGTTGAGACGCATCCAACTCAGCACCTTAAAACTCATGGATGAGTTTAATCACGCTGAAACCGCCCTGGTCCGTTCTCCGTGACATCCAGAATGAAAATGACGCGCGCACGCGAAACACCGGGCTTTTTATACACAGGGAAAACAAAGCAGTGGATCAAAAGCCCGTACGTTACTGCAATCTGATGTCCGTGTTGGGGATTTATGACCGGGATTAAATTTTTCACCAGGTTTGGAAAGAAATAACATTTTCAATAGTTTAACGTTGATAATCAATAGTATCAATAGAATTGAAAAATTGCTGGAGAGTTTCCGAATCGATTGATAAGTAAATCTCGAAAATCCATCGAAAGATAAAGACGCTATTAGCGTTTGAAATCTATCCTAATTTCGTGACGGTCTCGAATTTGGAAATTTCCGTTTTACACCCTGTATCTGAGTCTTCCCCTTAGACGTAGTTTACGTCAAAAACTTGCTCCAATCTTCCGACCAATTAACAAAAATTTGTGGAGACACATGTCTTTTCGAATTACTATCAGAAACTCGAATGTCCTCGTAGATATTTCATTCTCGTCCAATGACCCAGATCAACACACTATTAGCCGCAAAGATTATCTTCATCGTCTAGCTCTCTAGCTCTACTTTCCACTGCGGATGCCAAGGAACTTCACAGTGTTTGCCTCTAGTGAGATTTATAACGAACCAATTGACGGTGAACGCGAAAGCAAATTAGTACGCAAAATAGCAAGTGTCAACGGCATAATCGGGGCATCACTTCCTAGGCCTCCACCGCCTATGATTGATACATCACAGTCACACTTCGACACAGGGTTAATATTTCGGTCGGTCGGTCGGTCAGTTTGTCAGCTAAGCCGCGAGAAGCTGGGTCCCGTTCGCCAGCCGTCGCCATAGAGTCGACGCAAGTCAGTCTGCGCGACGGCCGGCGCTGAGTTTGAAACGCCTTGAACCGCTAAAAATAACGCCCCATCAATGACGAAAGACGGGGGTTCCAACTGCAGGGGTAAATATCCGAGTAGTAAACAATATTATTTCTCGGTTTTATGTGTGCTGACAGCCCCAACAAACAGCGATAAACTTTTCTCTAGATATCTAGGCAGTATTTTATTATCAGACCGGACACCATGTTATCTTACTGGGTGACACGGAAGAGGCTTTGCAATGTCTGACTTTTTTGATTTCAGAAATGATTTGATTGGAACTCACTATTTTTTTCTATACCTTTTGCAATATTATTGCTTATGAAGGTTTGCTACTAGCCGACTCTTAACTTTGTATTCTAGTTAGTTGGAATCCAAGACTTGTTCTTGATGATTCATTGTCAGAGTTTTCATCCAAGGAGGAATACATATTTTGCTTTTCATCTTCGCGTCGTAACAAATACAGGAATATCCAGATTTCGAAAACACCAAGAATTTTTTTCATTTTTTTTCTATTATGGTCAAATTGCTTTGCAAAAATTGATTTATTTTATCCAGTCAATGGGCGACCTCCAGACTGATATTTCGCAGGAGCGATCATTTCCATAGTACTTTTGATCTATATATATAAAAATCAATCTATGTATGTATGTTCGCTAACTACTTCTGAACCACTTGGCCGAATTCAACCAAATTTGGTACACACGTTCTCTATCCTCAGGGGAAGTTGACAAAGGGGGTGGGAGGGTCATTTAGAAAAGGGGGAGGGGTTTTGTTTAGAAAACGAACAATTATGTGTAACTTGCATCTCCTAGGACCGATTTCAATCAAATTTTGTACACATATTCAATATAAGGAGACAACCATATGAGAGTGTAATCTTTGAAAGGGGAGGGTCTGGAGGGAGGGTATGGTTCAGAAAACGGGTAATTCAGAGTAAATTCTGAACCCCTGCACCGATTTCAACCAAATTTGATACAAACATTCTCTACCCTAAAGAAAAGATAACAAAGGGGGTGAGGCGGTCATTGTAAAAAGAGGGAAGGTATGGAGGGAGGGGTTGTCTTTATAAAACGAGCAATTCAGTGTAACTCCCAACCCCCAGTACCCACATCAACCAAATTTTGTACACATATTCACTAAGAGTAGTCGATCATATGGAAGGTTAATTTGGGAAAGAGGGAGGGGCTGGGGAGGGGTATTGTTCAGAAAACAAGCAATTCAGTGTATCTTTTGAACCCCTGGACCGATTTCATCCAAATTTGGTACACATTCTCTATCCTAAGGAGAAAATAACAAAGGGTGGTATGATCATTGGGAAAAAGGGAGGGTAAGGGGAAGGGTTGTATTTAGAAAAGAGCAATTCAGTGTAACACCTAACTCCCAGGACCGATTTCAACCAAAATTGGTGTACACATTTTCTATCCCAAGGAGAAGATAACAAAGGAGGTGGGAGGGTCATTGGGGAAAAAGGGAAGTTATGGGGAAGGGTTGTCTTTAAAAAATGAGCAATTCAGTGTAACTCCCAGGATAAATTACAACCAGATTTGGTACACTTATTCTCTATTTTTGGAAGATGTTTATTGAAAAGGTAGAAGGGCCAAACAAATATATAAAAATAGATTGATACAAAGGAACAATTCTATGAGCGGTAGATCTACCTCTGTGGGTTTTGTGCTACAGCATTGGACATTTTAATTGAATAATTTACTTTTCAGTCCCTAGCAAAGCCGAATACATATAGCTATTAGCTATCTATATATCTCGGATACTTATTCAACGTATGTGACGTATGTGATTTTGTAAACAAAAATTTAAACGTTGATTTCTGCAATCTGATAGCACTCCACGCAAACCATCGCCACATACAGGTAGGGGAGGTTTCGGCTACATGTTCGTTGTGTTGGTTTGCGTAGGAGTGCCATCATATTTGACAAATCGACGTATGCATCTTTGTTTACAAAATCACATACGTCCTTTGAATAAGTACCGAGATATATAAAACTCAATGTTTGTATGTTTGTGTGTATGCTCCAGCCTAACTTCTGAACCCATTATTGTATTGTTTAGTTATCGATCAATTTAACCATTTATCGAAATTATGGTTGCCCAGTGACAAGCAATGATTAATGTGTTTCCTTCTGGATGGTGAATGTGATCCCTTCTTTAAAAATAGACGTTTGCCCGGAATAAGGCATCGGTGGATGTTTTTCCTTCTTTAGAAATAAACGTTTGCCCGGAATATGGCGATTATGGGTTTGCTCCCTTCTTCAAAACCAGTCAATGTTTTCAAATGAAATCTGCCTTCTTCTGATCAAATGATGAAGTATCGATAAGAAAACGCAATTATCCTGTTGACCAATTGGTTTATTCATTTTCCGATTGTGAAAAAAAAACTGCGAATCAAACTGGCAATTCCGAGCAAGGCCGGGTACATAAGGCTAGTAAAAAATAAAAATGACGTGTGCACAGTCAAATTACAACCAAAATTTGAGAGAGCTCTCAAAATGACGAATGAAATCGTTTATTTGTGAGGAAGCGAAAAATATGAATCACTCTACTGATCAGTGATCATATATGACAAACGATTTGATCCTGTTGATATTCTTGTTTGTTTTTCATCAAACACCTGTACTACCGGTATTCGCATAAAACAAACACCTGTATCAAGGGTAAAAAAATGAGAGCCAAAATCGTTGATGGTTTTCCATATTTTACTTAAAATCATGTTTGTAATAAGATTATGTCTAAAAAACTTACTCTTTATTTTCCGTAGCATTTTCTTCGTCTTCTGCGCAACTTGCGTCCTGTAAAAAATTAAAAAAGAAAAAAAAACATGAGTTATGTACGCAATCAGCAGCTACCCTATTCCACCCAGTCTCGCTCATCGTCACGATGTTCACCATTGCTCCGTGTTAAGGTCACGGGAAATTCGAGAAAACGGCATTGTGAATTTTGATTTTGCTGCTACTGAGGAAACAGAAAATTTTCAGCGGAAAATAGAAATAAACAACCACCGTCGCGGTTATAACGTTGCCTCCGCAGGCAGTTTTCGAATGCGTGAAGGACGGCCATCAATCCACCGTAAAGCGGATGATCGTCGTCGGTCGTCACGATCACCGGCTAGCTAGTTAGATCGATTTGATTTCGACACGCTGAGCTGTCACCGCCGAGAAGTAAACACACGTTCGTCGAGTGTACCTCTCGCTGCCGCGGTCGTTTGTTTTCCCCAGAAAGTGACGCCAACAATTACACTCGAGCGCTGCAAGTGATCTCCCGTAGCAAAACAATTGGACACTTCAGAGGCAGTTGCTGCGAACGCGGAAGCTGTAAATTGTAGGTCGACCGATCGACGACTGCAGATAAAAACAGAATGGGAAGGATCGAAGATCATGTCACCAAACCAAACAACGCGGGCGCGCGTTCGAATGACACGATGACCTGCGGGGCCGATTGAATGGGGGCTGTTGCACTGTTCTGTTGGTTCGGTACAGATGCCAGACAAAAGAGGGGCAGTCCAAAACAGACGACACCGGTTCTTGAGAATTTAATTTCCCCATTATTCAACGAACCAATTGTCGACGAAACGTGTTCTGAAGCTGCTGATCTTCGATCGAAGGAGCAGCTTAACTTTCCGCGTAGTTATTGGGGCATACCGCTACGGGAAACGAGATGTAGGTGAAGAGAAAGAGCTTTGCCAAAATTAAACACGATTAGTCACACGCAATCGAACTTTTGTGCGATGAGTAATGCCATTCTGTTAGTTGGGATTGTTGTCGACACCGACCGTCGGCTCGGAGATTACATTTTGGTTTTGATTATATGCTTTGTGTAAGATATCGTATCGTATATCGTATAATTATTTCTTGTTCCTCAAAAATAAGATAAATCCACCTAGCGAAAATAAAAAAAACTACAACCCAAGATATTGGTTTTGGTTTAGTTCTTGTATTTCAAAACACTTTAGTGAAAAAACAAGGACTAGTAGACTATTCAGAGAAGACTGATTTTACGGCAAAAAAGCTCCATTAATAAAACAAATATTTAATTTAAATTGCAAATGGAAAGTTGGAATAAATGCATAGAGTACAAACATATTTTCCATAAAATTAGGCAACTACCTTTCGAAATATACATATGTAAACGGCTATTTTAACAACATTCCGTTCGTGTTACTTGTTTGAAAGGATCAAGAATGGAAATTCAACAGTTGAGTCACGTGTAAAATGATTCATCAACAACCCAAATGCTCGGTTCGAAAGAACCTGATACCAACTACAACCATTTGGTTGGATTATTTCGATTATATTCTAAATGAATTATCTTTTGTAAAAAAATGTGGTTTAAGGCATAGATGTGCATAGATGCTGATCAGACTGTAGTTGAAGAATTTGCCCTTCATTCTTAACACGCAAATTCGGTCGCTTATCGGTTTCCGGATAACTCGCTTCCTCAGCTTCCCAATCACCATGAAGCCAACTTCACGTTGTGCTATAGTGGACGTAGTACTTGAATGAAGTGTTTGCGATGGAATCAACCGTTCGGAATTTACGTTCTCCAGTTTTAGGCCACCGTATTTCCTAGATTGCTGCCACGCTCACGACCCAGCATCCGATCACGTGCGGATTTATTCGAAGATCTTACATTAGATCCACCTCACTCACTGCGCACCTCACGTTCTTGTGCCCGTCGAATGGTTCGTTGTCGAGAACCATTTTCACCTGATTATTGTCCTATATTCTGGCTATGTGCTCGGCCCACCGCAGTTTTCCGATTTTCGCGCTTTTTATTGGCCATTGCATTACTCCGAGAAAGAATAGCTAGAATTAGATATTTGTTTTAAAACGTGCTTTAAAAGTTGCCTACCCAACAAAACTTGAAGCACTCTCTGACCAAAGGATGCCGTTACGAACAGAAACTAATGTGAGCCCAACGGTATTCGGACAAATTGGACAATATTGGAGCGAATGGGTATGCAAGAGTTATGAGCGATTTCCAACATTGCACAATGGTCCGATTCAGTTATTTAGCAGGAAAAAACTATTTTCCTCCGTTTTCGTTCTATTTAGACACTTGGTGTCTTCAGCGAAGTTGTTTATAATAAAATATTGCTTCTTCGGTCAAAAAGTTCGATAGGGTGGTCCTTATCGTTTCTCAAAACTGAAGTTAAACTTTTTTATTTCGGGTTTTTTGTGGATGACCTCTTCAGCAAACTTGCAGTAAACATTATTTGATGCAACTTTGCCGAAGACACCTTTTGTCTAGCATATAAATTGAGTTCAGTAAATGAAATTTTCGATTTTAACCTAGGGTATTTAAAAAAATCAGTTTTTCTATCCTATCTTTTTTGATTTGAGTTTTACGAGAATGCGGTCTTCAGAAGAAATGAAGAGCAAGTGATGGTGCATACTTTTGCTGAACACATCATGTTTATAAGTCTTACCATTTAAAAGTTATATGCAATTTATACCAAAAAACTATGCAATCTCAAAATGCCTATATCTCATGGAGATGGTTCGATTAATTTTTTTTGAAGGTGTTATCTGAAAGGGCACATATACACTACCCGCCAAAAGTATGGAAGCGCAAAAATAAGTATTGCAACACCTACTTTGAATATTGCAACACCCCCAAAAAAGTTTAGCATCACTTCAGAACTCCCATATTCCCATCGGATCTTTCCATTTACAATAATGGGACCTTCAACAAAATTGTTCACGACGATAAGTGCATTAGGCCGGACGTCAATTTAGCTCCCTGGGTGCCTTGGCCACCGGGTGGACATCCGGATGCTCCGGATTCTGGAACACGTGTGAAGTCACAATTTAATAAATGCATTCATTCCAGCGAGATGCGGTTTTCATCATCTTCCGTAATCGCAATATGACAGAAAAATCAATGCTGACTGACGTTTGCTTGACCAGTTAGTGGTAGCCTCTCACTGATTCTCCGGGAGTTCCGGAACATCCGGTAAAGTGGTAAATTATTAATATTCGTCCCAGAAAGCTGCGATTTTTTCTAAACGGTTTGTGGAGGCATTGTGAGAGAAAAATCAATGAAAGCATCACTAATTGACCCCAGGTGGTCTCCCAGTATTCCTCCGGAAGATCCAGAATATTCGGTAAAGTGGTCAATTATTTAAATTCGTCCCAAAACGCTGCGATTTTTTCTAAACGGTCGGTGGAAGCATTGTCAGAGAAAAATCAATCCAAGCATTACTAATTGACCCCAGGTGGTCTCCCAGTATTCCTTCGGAAGATCCGGAACATCCGGAACACCCGGTAAAGTGGCCAATTATTTAAATTCGTCCCAGAAAGCTGCGTTTTTTTCTAAACGGTTTGTGGAAGCATTGCCAGAGAAAAATCAGAGCAAGCATCACTAATTGACCTTAAGTGGTCTCCCAGTGTTCTTCCGGAAGATCCGGAACAAGCAAGCTGCGAGTTTTTCTAAAACGTCTGTGGTAGCATTGTGAGAGCAAAATCAATGCAAGCACCACTCATTGACCAGTGGATAATCCAGTAAAGTGGTCATATTTAATGGTTTTATAATGCATCCCAGAAAACTGCGCTTTTTCCTATACCGTTTGTACAGGCAAACCTCAATGAGTCGATAATGAAGACTCGTTTAAATATCGAGACGTGGAATAGAGAATCATTGAAAATCTGTTTGAAGGGACCATTACAGTAACCCAGAATATTTTTTTCAATATGGCATATTTTGCCTCCATGAGTCGATATCGAGTCATAGAACATCAACTCATAGAGGTTTGACTGTAATAGTAATGCCAGAGTTAAATCAATGCGAGCATCTCCCATTGACGCCTGGTGGCCACCTAGTAATCCTCCGGAGCTTTAGAATATCCGGAGAAGTGGTAAATTTCTGTAATTCAACTCAGAAAGCTGCAACATTCTGAAAATCGCTTGTTGTAAAAATGTCAGAACTAATTCAATATAACAACCAGTCGTTCTCCTCGGATGGTCCTCTAGAAGTTCTGGAACATTCGGTGAAGTGGTCCATTCTTTTAAATTCGTCTTAGTAATCCTCCCTCGTATGTTAGATGTAGCAACATGAAAGCAAAATTTCACTGAGTGGTCCTCAGGAATAGTCCTGTGCCGCCACCATCAAAATGAATTGTATGAAAATTTACCACGTCCAAATATTTTTTACAACGCCGATGGCTATTGTAGGCAGTAGGATTATGGATTTCGAACTTTTTTCCAAAAGAGCATTAACAGTAAAGTCAAGTTCAGTTTTCCAGTTTCGTCTAACTCCTGTCAGAAATACATATTTTCCACCATGTTCATATGACATTTTCCACTTCTAATGATGCAGAATATAATCTCATTTCCGATATAGTTTATAAATCGGAATCACCCAAAATTATTTCAAACAATTTTGTAAAAATTTCTTCAGATTCAAATCAGGAATATCTTCGAGAATTTCTTAAGAACGTTGTTAAAAAAATCCTTGAGGAATTTCATTATGAATTCTTTTAGGAACTCCTTCAGATATTCGCATAAAAATTCTATCGTAAAATCTTTCTGGAAGGGGAATTTCCCGGAACTATTCCTGGATTTTTCTTGAGAACACTTGGAGAAATTTTTGGGGGAATTTCGAAACGAATCTATAAAGGGATATCTGGAACAATTCTCCACGTAATTTCCGCAGAAATTTCTGGCCATTTTTTGGCAGAATTCCTTGTGGAATACAAGCCCCTCCTTGTGGAAGAAAAAGTGGGAGCATTTCTGGGAGTATTTTCAGGTTAACTTCTTTATAATATTGCAAGAGTATTTCCTGAAAATAAATCGTGAAAAGGTTTTCTGGGTGATTTCTGGGGAATTCCTGAAAGAACTTCTAAAAAATTTCCAAACGGTTTTCTGGCAGAATGCGGAATGCGAAATTTCAGGAAAAAATATCGGAGATCGGAGATAGGTGGGCTTAAAAGAATCCCATGTGTATTTAGAAACGAATTCAGAGGAAATTTCTGTATACTTCTCAAAGTAATTTATGTAGAGATTTTGGGGGATTTCTGGAGTAGGTCCTAGTGGAATTTTCGGACTCCAGTGGAATTTCCGGAGGAATTCCTGCAAAAAATTTCAAGAGGATTTCTTGGAAGAACGGACGGAAAAACATTTGGAGGAATTCCTGGAGAAACTTCCGGTACACTTCCTGAAAAACTCCCGGAGGTATTCTTGGAGGAAATTCTTGAGTAGTTCATGGAGAAACTTCTTAAGGAATTTTCCGGAGGAATTCGGAGGGACTTCTGGAGGTATTCCTAGAGGAACTTCTTGAGGAATTCCTGGAGAAACTTTCGGAAGCAGTCCTGGAAGGTGAAGGATCTTCCGGAAAAATTCCTGGAAAGAATTTCTGGAGGAACTTCCGAATGAATTTCTGGAGGAGCTTCCTGAGGAATTTCTGGAGGAACTTCCGAATGAATTTCTGGAGGAGCTTCCTGAGGAATTTCTGGAAGAGCTTCCGAAGGAATACCTGGAGGAACTTCCGAAGGAATTCCTGGAGGAACTTCCGAAGGAATTCCTGGAGGAACTTCCGAAGGAATTCCTGGAGGAACTTCCGAAGGAATTCCTGGAGGAACTTCCGAAGGAATTCCTGGAGGAACTTCCGAAGGAATTCCTGGAGGAACTTCCGAAGGAATTTCTGGAGGAACTTCCGAAGGAATTCCTGGAGGAACTTCCGAAGGAATTCCTGGAGGAACTTCCGAAGGAATTCCTGGAGGAACTTCCGAAGGAATTCCTGGAGGAACTTCCGAAGGAATTCCTGGAGGAACTTCCGAAGGAATTCCTGGAGGAACTTCCGAAGGAATTCCTGGAGGAACTTCCGAAGGAATTCCTGGAGGAACTTCCGAAGGAATTCCTGGAGGAACTTCCGAAGGAACTTCCGAAGGAACTTCCGAAGGAATTCCTGGAGGAACTTCCGAAGGAATTCCTGGAGGAACTTCCGAAGGAATTCCTGGAGGAACTTCCGAATGAATTCCTGGAATTCCTGGGAGGCCTTCCGAAGGAATTCCTGGAGGAACTTCCGAAGGAATTCCTGGAGGAACGGAGCTTCCGAAGGAATTCCTGGAGGAACTTCCGAATGAATTCCTGGAATTCCTGGGAGGTCTTCCGAAGGAATTCCTGGAAGATCTTCCGAAGGAATTCCTGGAAAGTCTTTCGCAAGAATTCCTAGAAGGACTTCCAGAGGAATTCCTACAATTTTACCACAATCGGCTTAGAAAAAGTCGCAGCTTTTTAGGACGAGATTCAAGAATTGGCCTCTTCACCGGATGTCCCGGATCTTCCGGAGGAACAATACGAGGCCACTTGGGATCAATTAGTGATGCTTGCATTGATTTTTCTCTGGCAATGCTCCCTCAAACCGTTTAGAAAAAGTCGCAGCTTCCTGGAGCGAATTTTAAAAATTGACCACTTCATCGGATGTTCCGGAATTTGCGGAGGACCACTGGGAGGCCATCTGGAGTCAATGAGTGATGCTTGCATTGATTTTGCTCTGATAATTCTGCCACAATCGGCTTTGAAAAAGTCGCAGCTTTCTGTGACGAATTTCAAAATTTAACCACTTTACCGGATGTTCCGAAACTCCCGGAGGACCACTGGGAGGACGCCAAGGGTCAAGCAAGCGTCAATCAGCATTGATTTTCTGTCATATTGCGATTACGAAAGATGATGAACATTTGGCATGTCGCTAGAATGAATAGATGTATTAAGCGGTGACTTCACACGTGGTTCAGAATCCGGATAATCCGCGGTCTACCTGGTGGCCAGGGCACTCCAAAGAGCTAAATTGTCCTCTTTCGCAATGCACTTATCGCCGTGATAAATTTTGTAGAAGGTTCCACCATTCTAAATGTAAAGGATCCGACGATAAATCTTCACGAATATGTTAGTTCCGGAGTGATGCTAAACTTTTCGGAGTGTTGCAATATTCAAAGCAGGTGTTGCAATACTTATTTTTGCGCTTCCATACTTTTGGCGGGTAGTGTATAGTAACTTTTACTGCAAAAATTACGGGAACGTTTTTTTTAAATTGAATAAATCGACTTTGAAAATTTCTTCGAATTTTTTTTAATTTACTAGTATTTCACTATATATTAAAATTATGAGTAAATTACCTTCGACAAAAGTTCAAATTTAAACTAAAAATACATATCCGATTATTATTATTTAATCAGACTAAGGCCGAAGTGGCCTGTGCAGTATACAAGAGTCTTTTCCATTCGGCTCGGTCCATGGCTACACGTCGCCAGCCACGCAGTCTACGGAGTCATCTTCCACCTGATCGATCCACCTTGCCCGATGCGTACCTCGCCTTCTTGTGCCCGTCGGATCGTTGTCGAGAACCATTTTCACCGGGTTACTGTCTGACATTCTGGCTACGTGCCCGGCCCACCGCAGTCGTCCGATTTTCGTGGTGTGAACGATGGATGGTTCTCCCAGCAGCTCATGCAACTCGTGGTTAATTCGCCTCCTCCACGTACCGTTCGCCATCTGCACCACACCATAGATGGTACCGCAGCACTTTCCTTTCGAAAAATCCGATACAAAACTTTTATTAACAATAGCGTACGCAACTTATTCTGCTTTGATTTCCTTCCGACTTCCGAAAATGGTTTCGAAGGACGCCCGCCCTTTCTGGCTTTTGTGGTTTCGTCTGGCGTTTGATCATTATTTTTGAGCCAAATTTTCTTACTCATCCAAGATGCATTCGATGAAAAAAAAAACGTTTGCGGTCAAAATGACTATTTTTCCATTTTCTGTTAAATTCAATGCTCATCCATCGAATTTGTTTCAGCAAAGCACTCTCATCAATTTTCCACACGGAAGACATTTGCTTCACATGCTTCAAAATTTGCACAGGGCTCTTCTTGTAATCGCTTCCTGTGATTAGCCAGTCTGCTATATTTTTATAAGTAACTGGAAATTAATATATGTAATGAATTGTATTTCAGTTTCCTGTACAAAGGTTTTTTTTTATACCACTCTTCATTGCACGAATATACTTAAAGACAATCCTCACGGAATCCAAATTTAAATTCACTCGCGTTTTCAAGGGCACACCATTCAATACGGAAGCAACGCACAAACTGTCATTTTTATTTTTCACGCATGCTACGACGCAGTTTTGTATCGGATTTTTCGAAAGGAAAGTGCTGCGTACCATCTATGGTGTGGTGCAGATGGCGGACGGTATGTGGAGGAGGCGAATGAACCACGAGTTGCATGAGCTGCTGGGAGAACCATCCATCGTTCACACCACGAAAATCGGACGACTGCGGTGGGCCGGGCACGTAGCCAGAATGTCAGACAGTAACCCGGTGAAAATGGTTCTCGACAACGATCCGACGGGCACAAGAAGGCGAGGTGCGCATCGGGCAAGGTGGATCGATCAGGTGGAAGATGACTCCGTAGACTGCGTGGCTGGCGACGTGTAGCCATGGACCGACCCGAATGGAAAAGACTCTTGTATACTGCACAGGCCACTTCGGCCTTAGTCTGATTAAATAATAATAATCGGATATGTATTTTTAGTTTAAATTTGAACTTTTGTCGAAGGTAATTTACTCATAATTTTAATATATAGTGAAATACTAGTAAATTAAAAAAATTCCGAAGAAATTTTCAATCGATTATTCAATTTAAAAAACGTTCCCTTAATTTTGCAGTAAAGTTACTATATATGTGCCCTTTCAGATAACTCCTTCAAAAAAATTAATCGAACCATCTCCAGAGATATAGGCATTTTGAGATTGCATAGTTTTTGGTATAAATTGCATATAACTTTTAAATGGTAAGATTTATAAACATGATGTGTTCAGCAAAATATGCATCATCACTTGCTCATTTCTTCTTAAAACCGCATTCTCGTAAAACTCAAAACAAAAAGATAGGATAGAAAACTGATTTTTGGGGCCACCTAGGTTAAAATCGAAAATTTCATTCTGAACTCAATTTATGTATGAACAAAGGTGTCTTCGCAAGTTCATCAAATAATGTTTACTGCAAGTTTGCTGAAGAGGTCATCCACAAAAACCCGAAATAAAAAGTTTAATTTCAGTTTTGAGAAACGATAAGGACCACCCTATCGAACTTTTTGACCGAAGAAGCAATATTTTATTATAAACAACTTCTGAAGACACCAAGTGTCTAAATAGAACGAAAACGAAGGAAAATAGTTTTTTCCTAAATAACTGAATCGGACCATTGCGACGAAAATTTCTACCGTCGCCAAGCGAGTATGATTTGCACTTTAAAAAGAAAAAATCTCTGCTCAAATTTAATTTATATAAAACAGCGGTTCTGAAAAGAACGATTTATTTTCAATGATATGCCTTCCCAAACACTAAAGTACAAAATCAGAATTAATAGAGGATGCAATGTAGGAATTTCAGTCGAACGACATGTCACTAAAGCCCTCCGCCGAATTTGGTGTAAATCATTATTACACAAATTGAATAATGTCCGCCTATCATCTCTGGCTTGCATACGAAAACCTTTTTTTCCTGCGAGTGTGGCTGTGCCCTGAAAGAGCTGTTTTGGTATACCATTCGTCGTCGTTCATGTTCTGCTGGAGCTGATGTTCTTAATGACGGACTCAATTCCTCAGACGACGTGCTTGACCGCTTGTTCAGCAACAGGAGGCGGACGCCGGTCTGCTAGAGATCGAGAAGCCTTGCTATGGTTTTATGGTTATGGTTTGAAAATATATTTTTGTTGAAAAGTCATTTTAAGGAAATTTTATTAAAGTGAAAGTGTTATTGTCAGGTTTCTTATTTTACAGGAATTTGGGAAATAGGTTTTCGGGAATTGAACAATCTGAAAAACCTCGATGAACAAAAGAATGTGAAATTTAAGTTATGCATCCTATGCCTAACATACATTTTGATGGAAATCGATCAAGGGATTTAGAAGTTACATTAATTAACGCATACAAAGCGAAATTATAAACACTTCCTGAGGAAGAGTAAAAATTATCACCTTTTCTAATCAAAGCTTACATTCCGATAAAATTCCTGAATCACTGACTCTTCCCTGTATTTCAGTGGATTTTTTCACTTCCATGGAAGCTGCGGAGGTGTACCAGTTGGAAGTTGGAAGGGAGCGATCAGAATTGCGGGAAAAGTCGATGTTTACGTTTGAGGCTTCCGCTGCAATTAAGCAACAATGTCGAAATATTTGGTATGAGCAGTATCTATTTATGCCTAACGAACAAATAACAAATCATGTTAAGGAAATTGAAGTGCGGATCACGCTATTTCAAATAATTGGCAAGAATTGTGCGAAACTTTTCCAGTTGTATAAAATATCTTGATTAATTATAAAAATTATACGCTTATTCATCAATGCTGTTTTGTTGTTTCTATCATGATGACATAAAATGATGGCTACCGCTTAGCAAACGATTAAACCGCGCAGACCTGCAGCGGCAACAGTAACAGACCAGACAATGCCCAACCGGCTACCGGTTTTGATTCGCAACTAGGCGGCACGAACCCACCAAACGCGAAACAATCCCCGGATATGCGAGTCGTCTCTTCGATTCAAATTGCCTTCATGTGGATTATTTGACAGCGCCCAGTGTGCTGTACCGACTCTGCTGGAACCCAGTGCTGCGCACTCCAATTTTACGACTTTAAGAATCGCGAAATTTTTGGCCGAACGCCGACTTCTCGTTGTTTTACACACATGCAGAGGCATTGCTGGTTTACATCGCCGGCCATGCAAATACCGCCCAAAATGCATTGCCAAAACAGGTGATGGATGAGCTCAACCGCGTGCGCAGCACTATTTCAAACGAACGCGACTTCAATGTTTATTCTGGGTCTTAGAGCTAAGCGACCAGACAGCTCGAATAAAAATGATGAAGGCAAAATCGAACCAATGCAATGGTCGATGCCCAACAATACCCCGGGAGCTCGGAAGCGGCCAATTTCTCTACTTATGATTCGTCTGTCTCAAGGAACCCACTCACCGAAACGGAGAATGGCTACTGGCTACAAGGGGCAAAAAGTGAACTGCAATTCACCGGCGTACAAATTTGGTCCGTCGCAAGAAGGTGAAGGTATTATATTCTTCGGGCATGATGAAAACGGGATGGCGATTTGATGAGACATGAAACTCCATAATTGTGAATCTGGCCTTGAGTGGTCACTTTCGAGGGCAGTCGGACAGAGCCTTCTGTTGTAGGCCATTGCCGTATATGTTGCGCTGCGCGGTGCGGTAGCCAATAAAAATGCTACAATAATGGCAAAAATATAAAAAACAGCAGCTTGCGATCGCATCAACAAAAGCTGAAAAGATAAAAACGAAATAGCATAAAAAGTGATACAGAGGAAAACAATGAGTGGATGGGAGAGGCAAATGAAGCTAAAACAACAACATTGTTGTTGTTGCTGCTGCTGTTGGATGGACCGTCAGCGCTAGTCAGGCGAAAAAGGCTTTCGATACAACCAAATTAGGAAACAATCAATCCGAACGCATGCTGCGAGGCTGGACGTTCACACAAATAGGGGTATGAGTATGTAGAGCGAAACCAGTCACCAACACGATCGGTCTTCGCTCGGCCACTTATGTAGAATCTACTGATACTGATACCGACGAAGCCGACGCTGCTTCTATGCCGCAGCAAATTGGGTAAGTGTCCGAGGATAGGAGAATGACCGACCTAGAGACCGACGAGAAAAGTTCACGATGGCATCTATGAATGGTACGCGCTGCACTTGAACGGAATGGAAATCGGTTTTGATGGGATAAGCGCCGTGGTTTTCGACCAGCCAAAGAAAGATAGACAACATTATATCTTCCGCCTTTCTCGTTCAATGGAAAACTTATCTCCAAAAACGAAATTTTTATAAAAGGCTCGTGGACACTTCTCAGAACGAAACTTACAGAAGTCAATCACATATTATCTTATGTAGTGCAAAACTGCTTGAACCCAAATATGCATATTATTTGATACTATACTATTATTTGATATTTCAGCGGTTCTCAACCTGGGGTTCCTCGCACAAAAATGCGTAATGGCGAATGGGCGAATGTATAAATCAAAAACTTTTAAATACTGCATATTCCTACCAGCACAGTGCATGAAGAGCCTTTCAATAGACTCGGAAGCCTCTTTTTAAGAGGCTCGGAAGCCTCTTTAAGAGGTTCCGGAAGCTTCCTTTCTGGCGAGAGCTCAAGTCTCCTTAAAGAGGCTCAAAAACATCCTTTCAAAGGGCTCGAAGTTATCCTTTCGGGTAGAGTCTGGTGCCATCCTTTCAAGAGACTCGGAAGCCTTCTTTCAAGAGGCATGAAAGCCTCCTCTCAAGAAATTTGGATGCCTCCTTTGAAGAAATTCGGAAAACTTCTTTCAAGAGGCTCGTAAGCCTTTTTTAAGAGGCTTGGAAACCAATTTTCAAGAGTCTCTAAAGCCATTTTCAAGAGGATCGTAAGCCTTCTTGAAAAGACTTGGAAACCTCCTTTGAAGAGGCTCGTAAGCTTTCATGAATGGGCTTGGAAGCCACTTTTCAGAGGCTCGGAGGCTCGGAAGATGGAAGCCTCCTTTCAAGAAGCTCGGAAGCCACTTTTCAGAGGCTCGGAGGCTCGGAAGACGGAAGCCTCCTTTCAAGAAGCTCGGAAGCCTCCTTTCAAAAGGCTCGAAAGCCTCCTTTCGAAAAAATTGGATACCTATTCTCAAAAGGCTCATAAACCTTCTTGAAGAGGCTTGGAAGCTTCCTTTCAAGAGGCTGGGAAAACGGAAGTCCCTTTCAAGAAGCTCGGAAGCCTCCTTTAAGAAATTCGGAAACCTACTTTCAAGAGGCTCGGAAGCGTCCTTTCAAGAGGCTCGAAAGTCTTCTTTCAAGAGGTTACGAAGTTTCCTTTCAAGAGGCTTGGAAGTATCCTTTCAAGAGGCTCGGAAGCCTCCTTTCAAGAGTCTTTAAAGCCTTTTTTCATAATTCTCGGAAGCATCCCTTCAAGACGCTCGGAAGGCTCTCTTTGAGAGGCTTGGAAGCCTCCCAGCAGAATTTTTCTTCCAAGAGGCGTGGCCTCCTTTCAAAGACTCGGAAGCCTCATTTCAAGAGACCTGTAAGACTTCTTGAAGAGGCTTGGATGCCTCCTTTCAAGAGGCTCGGAACCTTCTTGAACAGGCTTGGAAACCAACTGTGAAGAGGGTCGGAAACCTCATTTTAAGAGGCTCGGAAGTCTCCTTTTAAGAGGCTCGGAAGCCTCCTTGAAAGAAATTCGGAAATCTACGATCAAGAGGCTTGTTAATCTTCTTGAAGAGGCTTGGAAGGCTCCTTTCAAGAGGATCGTAAGCCACTATGAAAAGACTTGGAATCCTCCTTTCAAGAGGCTCGGAAGTCTCATTTTAAGAAGCTCGGAAGCCTCCTTGCAAGAGTCTGAAAATCTACGATCATAAAGTTTGTGAACCCTTCTTGAAGAGCCTCAAGCCTCCTTTCAAGAGGCCTTGTGAAGCCTTTGTAGCAGCCTCGGAAGGCTCCATTTCTGTGCGCTCAAACCTTCTTGCAATAAATTCAGAAACCTACCTTCAAGAGGCTTGGAAACCTACTTTCAAGAGACTTGGAAGCTTTCTTGGAAAAAAACTTGGAAGTTCCCTTTCAAGAGGCTCGGAAGCCTGCTTTCAAGAACGTTGATACATGGTCAAGAGGCTCAAAACCTTTTGAAGAGGATTGTGCCTTTTTCAATAGGGCCCTGAGGCCTCCTTTCAAGAGCACTGTAGAAGCCTCCTTCTAAGAGAGTGTCTGTAAGTTCTCCTATTCATGAGACTCAGAAGCCTCCTTGCAAGAGGCTCTCGGAAACCTCCACCTGAGAAGCTCAAGAGGCCTGGAATCTTCCAACTAAGCAAAACTCCTTTCAAGAGGCTTGGAAAGCCCTTTCAAGAAATTTGAAACTCACTACGTGCGTTCTGATAAACCCTCGAAGAGACAGAAGCTCTCTTTCAAGAGGCCCAGAAGCCTCCTTCGTGCTGTCTGGAAGCCCTCCTCGAGAGGCTCAGAAGCCCCTTTGAGAGGCTCTGGAAACCTCTTTTCAGCAGGCTCATGCATCCTCCTTTCAAAGTGCCTCGGAATCTTCCTTTCAGTGAGGGCCTCAAAGCCCCTTCTTTATAGGAGGTCTCAGCCATCCTTCAAGAGGTTCGGAAAACCCTTTCAAGATCGGAAAGTCTCTTTTCAAGAGGTTCGAAGCTTTTTCAAGAGGACTGAAGCCTCCTCAAGAAATTAGGCCTGTAAGCCTACTTTCAAAAGGCCTGTGCCTTTTCCTCGCGAGGCTCTGGAAGTCTCTTTAAAGTGGCTCGGAAGCATCCTTTCAAGAAATTCAGCTCCTTCACAAAAACTCCTGGAAGCCTCCTTTCAAGGTGCTCGGAAGTCTCTTTCAAGAAGTGCACAGCCTTCACAGGGTCTGAGCCTCCTTCAAGAGGCCTGGCTTCCCTTCAAGCGGCTCGGAAACCATCTTTTAAGCAGCTCGGAAGCCTCATTTAAAGAGACACCTCCTTTAAATAGGCTTGGATGTCTCTTTCACAGGGAACGGAAGCCTCCTCCAAGTGCAGACTGGAAGCTTTAGTTTCTAGTAGACTTCAAAGCCTTCTTTCAAGAGGCTCGAGGTTGTCCCCTCAAGAGGCTTCGAAGCCCCTTACTAGCAGGCTCGGGAAGACACCCTTTCTGCCTGAAAGCCTTCAAGAAGCATCCTCCTTCAAGAGACTCGAAGCCCCTTTCTGCAGACTCAGCCTTCATGAGGACTGGAAGCCTTCTCTTTGCAGGCTCGAAAGAGGCTTCAAGAGGCTCGGAAGCCTCCTTTCAAGAAGTTTTGAAGACTTTTTCAAGAGGCTCAGACTCCTCCTTCATAGGCCTCGAAGCTGCCTTCAAGAGGCCTTGAAAGCTTCCTTTCTTCACTCCCTCGGAAAACTCAAGACGCCTGCTGCTGTTACTTCCCTTTGAGAAGCTTGGAAGCCTCCTTTCAAGATGTGCAGAATTTGTCTTCCAAGCGGCTTAGAAGCCTCCTTTCAAAATGCTCAGAAGCCCCCTTTGAAAAAAAAACTCGGAAGCCTCATTTCAAGAGGCTTGGATGCTTGCTTTCATGAGGGTTGGAAACCTTCTTGAAGAGGCTCAGAAGTCTCCTTTTAAGAGACTAGAAAGCCTTTTTTCGAGGCTCGGAAACCTCCTGTCACGTGGCTCAGAAGCCTCCTTTCAAGAGACCAGAAAGCCTCTTCTGTGCTGCTGATCGTGCCCTTTTCAAGAGGCTTGGAACCAAGAGGCTTTGGAAGTCTCCCTTCAAGAGTCTTGAAGTATCCTTTCAAGAGGCCTCAGCCTCCTTGCAAGAAATCTCGAATGCCCAATCAATCTGCGCGTTGCTCAAGCCTTCTTGGAACAGGCTTGAAAGCATTCTTAGAAGAGGCCTGTAGCTCCTTTCTTCACAAAGCTTCTAAAGACTTCTGCAAGAAATTGGGAAACCTACTTTCTTTGAGTCAGAAGCCACCTTCACCATGGCTCCAGCCTCCTTTCAAGAGGTTCAGAAGCCTCCTTTCAATATTCTCAGCCTCCTTTCAAGAGGCTCGGAAGACCCTCTTTCAAGAGGCTTGGAAGCATTCTTTCACAGGCTTCGGAAGACTCCTTTCAAGAGGCTCGAAGCCCTTGCAAGCTAAGAGGCTCTGCTGAAATCTCCTTTAAGAGGCTCCAGCCATTTTTCAAGAGGCTCGGCCACCTTCCAAGGGGTCTTGGGAGCCTCCCTTTCAAGAGGCTTCAAGTGCCCTTTTCAAAAGGCCCATTTTGCAAGTAAGCCTCCTTTTCAAGAGGCACGAAGCTCCTTCTGAAGAGGATCAGCCTCCTTTTAAGAGGACTGGAAGCTCTTTCAAGAGGTCTGAAGCCTCCTTTCAAGAGGCCCAGAAGCCTCCTTCAAAAAGGCTCAGCCTCCTTTCATGAGGCTCCTGGAAGTTTCATTTAAGAGCGGCTTGAAGCCTTTCAGAGGCAGGCCCAAGCCTCCTTCAAGTGGGCTTGAAGCTCCTTCAAGAGGCTCAGGAAGTATCCTTCTCAAGGGTTTGAAGCCTCCCTTTAAAAGCTTCAAAGTCTTCAAGACTATTCTATGTTCAAACCATCAAGAGGCCCTCAAAACCCTCCTTGAAAGAGGCTTCAAGCCACTCCTTTCAAGAACCTACAGCCTCTTCATCACAGACTTCGGAAGCCTCCTTTCAGAAATTTAGAAGCCTGAAGCTCCCTTAAGAGGCTCGGAAGTCCTCCTTCAAGAGGTTCTGGAAGTCTCCTTTCAAGAGGCTCGGAAGCCTTCCCTTCAAGAGGTTCAAGCCTCCTTTCAAGTGCAGCCTGGAAGCCTTTCAAGTGGCTCTGGAAGCCTCCTTCCAAGTGGCCTGAAGCCTCCATTCAAAGAGGCTCTGGAGCCTCCTTCAAGATGCCTCAAGCTCCCTTCAAAGGCTCGAAGCCTCTTCAAGAAGCTCGAAGCCCTTCAAGTAGCTCTCAGCCTCCCTTCAAGTGGCCTGAAGCTCCTGCTGCAGTTCAGGAAGCCACCCTTCAAGTGCGAGCCTGGAAGCCTCCCCTTCATAAAGACACCAGCCTCCTTCAGCCCAAGTTCAAAGGCCTGAAGCCTCCTTCAGCCCGGAAGCCTCCTTTCAAGAGGCTCTGTTCCTCTCAGAGGCCCGAAGCCCCTCGAAGAGCCCAAGCCCTTTCAAGAGGCTAGAAATTGTGCTCTTGAACAGGCCTGCCTTCTTCCAAGGTGCCCAAAGCCCCTTCAAGCAGGCTCTGATAGCCTCTCTTTCAAGAGAGACCTCGAAGTCCCCCTTCAAGAGGCCTGCCTGGTGCCTCCTTCAAGATGGCTTGAAAGCCTTTTTTCAAAGTGGCCTCGAAAGCCTCCTTTCAAATGGCCTGAAAGCTCTTTTCAAAGAGGCCTGTAAGCTCTTCAAGAGGCTTGAAGCCTTTCAAGAGAATTGTAAGCCTCCTTTCAGAGCAGGCTTAAAGTCCCCTTGCAAGAGGGCAGTTCTCTCCCATGAATGGGCTTCAAGCCTCCTTTCAGAGGCTTAGAGGTCAGTCTCATTTCAAGAGGCCTTCAAGCCTCCCTTTCAAGAGGCCTGGAAGCTTCCTTTCAAGAGGCTCAAGTTTTCACTTTCAAGAGGCCCAGCCTGGAAGCCCCCCCCCTCTCTCCTGCCAGAGCCTGGTGCCTTTTCATGGATCAAGAACCTTCAAGGAATTGTAAGAGGCTCTCGGAGCAGCTTCCTTCAAGAGGCTCGAAAGCTCTTCTGCAGTCCCTAGCCTCCCTCGAGAGGCCCAAAAGCCTCCTGAGAGGCCTGAAAGCCCCGAGAGGTCTGGAAGCCACCTTCAAGAGGCCTGAAGCCTCCTTTCACAGATGTCTGGAAGCCCCTTTCAGTAGACTCGGAAGACTCCTTCTGCAGTCCCCAAGCCTCCTTCATCAGGCTCAAGCCTCCTTCAAGAGGCCTGGAAGCCTCCTTTCAAGAGGCTCAGCCTCCTTTCAAGAGGCCTCAGGAAGCCTCCTTCAAGAGTGCCTGGAAGCCTCCTTTCAAGAGGCTCTGTGCCCTTTCAGAAGCCTGGAAGCCTTCAAGAGGCCCAGTCCTTCTTCAAGAGGCCCGGAAGCCTCCTTTCAAGAGTCTCAAAGCCTTCTTCGGAGAAAGCTCCCATACATCCATTCATGAGGCGCTTATAGGGCTAAATTCAAGAGACTCCGTAGGCCTCCTTTTGAAAGCTCAGTTATCCTTCCAGGAAGTTCTGGAGGCCTCCCTTTCAAGAGGTACTACGTGAGCCTATTTTCAAGAAGCAAATAGCGCCACTTTCTTCGAGAGGCTTTGAAAACTTCCTTTCAAGAGGTTTGAAGCTCTTCTTTCAAGAGGCCTTCGGAATCCTCCTTTAAAATAAGGTCTTCTTTTTTCTTTTCTTTGTTATTAGCATTAGAATCCCCCGCGCGGAACATTACCTGGAAGCCTCGCTGTAAGTATATCTATTCAAGCGCTTCACTGTTATTAACCACAAGGTTTCTAAACCAAATTTACCATTTTTGCATCTCGGCCTATATCATGAGGCCTTCTTAATAATACTTTATGTCCAGGGAGGAGAATGGAAGCCTGTTTTCAGAGGGCCCATAAGCATCCTCCTTCATGAGGCTCAGGAAGCCCTTCTTTGAATAGCTGCTTATTCAATCTTCTTTCAAGAGGCTCGGAAGCCTCCTTTCACTAGGCTCAGAATTCTTCGTGCGTTGAATCGATTGCACGGGGTTTCGTGTTGGTAAGATGACTTTGAAGTGCCCATTTTGCCCCAATTCCCCTAAAAATCACAATATTTCTGTAATCGTAAGGATCGTAAGCCTCCTTTCAAGAGGCACGGAAGCTCCCTTTTAAGAGGATCGGAAGCCTCCTTTCAAGGGCTCGGAAGCCTCCTTTCAAGGGGCTCGGAAGCCTCCTTTCAAGGGGCTCGGAAAAGCTCAACACTAAAGGGGCTCGAAGCCTCCTTTCAAGAGGCTCTAGGAAGCCTCCTTTCAAAGGAATTGTAAGCCTTCTTGAATAACAGGGCTTTCTTAAGTGGCTCAAGCCTCCTTTAGAAAGAACCTGATAGCTTTCTTTCAAGAGACTCCGGAAGTCTCCCGCTTCCGAGAGGCTCTGCTCGGAAGCCCTCCTTTTCAAGTGGCTTGAAAGCCTTTTTTTCAAATGGCTCTGAAAGCCTCCTTTCCAAATGGCTCAGCTTCTTTCAAAGTTTCAGAGCCTCTTTTCAAGAGGGTGCTAAGCCTCTGAAGAGCTTGAGTCTCCTTTGAGAGAATGAAGCCTTCTTTCAAGGGCTCAGGCCTCTCAAGAGGCTTTCCGGAAAACAGAGCCTACTTAAGAGCTCTCAAAAGCCTTCTCATGAGGCTCGGAAGCCTCCTTTCAAGAGGCTCCGAAACCTACTCAAAGAGGCCTCCGAAAGCCTCCTCTCAGCAGCCTCAATGCACTTTTTCAAGTGACTCAAAAGCATCCTTTCAAGTGAATTGTAAGCCTTCTTGAAGAAGCTTTTCAAGTGGCTCGAAAGGCCTCCCGCTTTCAAGGTCTCAGAGCCCCCTTTCGAGAAACCGGAAACCTCCTTTCGAGAGGCTCAAAGAAAGCACTCCTTTCGAGAGTTCAGGCCTCCTTCAAGAGGCCTCAGGCCTCATTTCAGAGGTACAGCTTGAAGCCTCCTTCAAGAGGCTGGAAGCCTCCTTCAAGAGAAGCCAGGAAGACTCCTTTCAAGAGTCTCCAGGCCTCTATCAAGAGGCTCGGAGGCCTCCTTTCCGGGGCACCAGGAAGCCTCCTTTCAAGGCTCCGGAGGCCTCCTTTCAAGAGGCTCAGGCTCCTTTCCAAGAGGCTCAGGAAGCCCCTTCACTCAAGAGGCAGGCCTCGGAAGCCTCCTTCCAAGGCTCAGGAAGCCTCCTTTCAAGAGGCTCAAAGCTCCCAGAGCCCAAGCCTCCTTTCAAGCCTGAGGGCTTCGAGGCCTCCTTTCAAAAAGTCTCCAGGAAGCCTCCTCTGTCTTCAAGAGGCCTCGGAAGCCTCTTTCAAGAGCTCTCCCAGGCCTCCTTTCAGAGGCTCGAGAATACCTCCTTTCAAGAGGCTCGAAGTCTCAGATAGTCGATGAAATCCATTCATGAGGCTTGATAGGGCACAATTCAAGAGGCTGCCAAGCCTCCCTTTTAGGAGCTCGGATGCTCAGCAGGAAGTTCGAAGCCTCCTTTCCAGGTACCGTGGAAGCTCTATTTCAAAAGACTCAGGAAGCCTTCTTTCAAGAGGCTTTGGAAACTTCCTTTCAAGGAGGTTCGGAAGCCTCCTTTCAAAAGGCTCAGAATCCTCCTTTTTATGGGTCTTCTTTTCTTTTCTTCTTATTGGCATTGAATCCCCTGGCTGGAACGTGTCACCTCTTTCACTAAGTATTCATTTCAGCCCTTCCACTGTTCAGTAACCACCAAGGTTTCGTAAAAACCAAGTTACCATTTTGCATTCCTATATCATGAGGCTAACACAATAATACTTTTATGCCCAGGGAAGTCTTTTATGGTGCAGAAGCCTACAGCCTTTTTCAAGAGGCCATAAGCATCACTTTCAAAGAGGCTCATCGAGGCCTTCTTGGAATAGAAACATTAATCTTCTTTCAAGAAAAACCTGAGAAGCCTCCTTTCACTAGGCTCAGAATTCTTCGTGCGTTGAATCGATTGCACGGGGTTTCGTGTTGGTCAGATAACTTTGAAGTGCCCATTTTGCCCCAATTCTAAAATCCACAATATTTCTGCTATGGCTCGAACTGACGCTCTTCAATAATTATGTTCAGTGGAATTTTCAAATCCTTATTTCAAAAAACATAGGCTTCCATATAACCATTTCTTCGAATGCATGTGGGTCGGGTCATTTATCCCCACCCAACCACTTTCTTAGAAACAATGGAAAATACTTTACAAATTTTCATAGATTTTTATTTCATGAAAGGGCATCAAAGTATTACAAACAAGCTGTCTTTCCTTCAATAATACTATTATTTTTACTTCCAAGTCTAAAATCACGAATTATTCACCATATGAGTAACAAAATGTTTATGTCTGTATTGTGTTACCGCAATATTGTATTTAGAATCGACTAAACAGCCCAAATTTAGGCAATAACAATACGATGTAAAAAAGTTTCCTGACACAGACATCACATTGTTGGTGCCAAATGATAATCGTTTGAAACGGATGCTCATATACGATTGTAACCTCAAATAAAATTCAGCTATGATAGAGAAAAAACTTTATTGGAGGAGTGATAATGAATAAAAATCCTGCAAAATAATTTGCAGATCAGAATTTGCAGATCAGAATACATTTTCTAAGGCCACTAAGAAAAAACATGTCTTGGCAGAAACGTCTTTTTTCTTAGCATAATCTGGTTAATGGGACGAGAATCCATGCCTGTCTTCCAGTCTTGATTCAACTTTTTCAGCAAGTAATATTTTGTTATCTTATCGTCGACCGTTAATTATGATTGGTGGTTAGGTGAGTTGTCCGCTTCGCCCTTTCACCGCAGACCACAAAGTAACTAATGTCCGTTATTATTTTGCAACACCTTCTTAGCTACTAGCTATCCTCCCTAACCGGCTCCGGGAGTTAATCTGTAGTAGAGTACAAACTGGTCAACCAAGTTGTGCTTCAATGAAAGCTGTTTGTGCACTATCATGGCTGTAGCCGCTGTCACGACCGATACATGCTGAAACAGTGCTAGACGATGCTACTATAAGCTCAATTATACGTTCTACTGCATTGCACTTCCTACAACGGGAGTCCACGTCTTCGTGCGATTCTCCTTCTTCTAAGCTCTAGGAAAGTTTATTGCTCATGGCAATTGGCATATAGCCGACTCTCAACCTAGGGTTCTACATGCAGTTCCATGCTTTCTAAATAAGAGCTTTCAATGCCATCCAATAAATGAATTTGTATATTTTTTGGTAAGCATTCGCCATCCCTGACTTTGTAATACCGTACCTTCACCGACTGGGCTATTTGAGATCTAGTGTACTGTTGTTGTCCATATCGCAATAACCCTGCGCTGGATGATGACCAAGAAATCTTTCATTTCAGAGGATTGACCACTCGGCACTAGACACATGGTGTCACCGATATGTTCCAGTTTCAGTTGATATCTTTTTAACAGATTGATATTGCAATTCAGCCGTAAAATCTGACTGCCGCAGATGCACGGTACTGAATATTTTCGTTGTTGTTTTTACTTTTTAAAGACCTTCAGTCATAGGCTTATTCACGACGTTTGGTTGCTGCAATGTCGCTGTTGTCGTTGTTTCAGTTGAGTCAGCAATTTCATGGTTTCAATTTTAACCGACAGCGCATTATTCTGTAATTATCACTGATTGCGCTGTACGTTGTGTTGTTGATAGCAATGTTGACGACCGATGCGCCATTGTCTTTGTGTTGGTACATTCACTCCCGTTCTGCTGTCTCCTCGCATTGCAAAGTTTGCATCCATCGATCACTGCACTACCGAGCATGAGCAGCAGCTGTTCCATTCATTTCCACAAAAAGTGTGGAAACTCTACTCACCTTTGTTGTGAACTCACTTCTCACCATACATTCACCGTTCTTTTATCACGCACAAACACAACCCAGCTGGAACATCACAAGTCCCTTTGTTGCTATTTGCAACGTACCACACGCACACGAACGCCATCAATGACTGATTGACAGCAAGAAACGAGTGTGGTGGAGTAACTTCAACTTCTTGCATCAGGATGACGACCGATGGAGAATGACAACAACGGGGACGGGAACGGGATTGGACGGAATGGACATTGCACCTTATTTTCTAACTTACCTCCTCCAATCGAGGAAACCAGACACAGGCGGATGAACTTTCTTTTCTCTTCGGACAGGAATATTATTAATCACCACAGCCACAAACAGCGCGACGACGGAAGGCTGGTGCTATGCACCGATGACGAATGGGACAAAATCAGGTCCAACACTCACAGTGTATCCAATGGTCACTGTTTTCCACACGAACGGGGCGCCATGATCAATTTTTCTATCCGTTCCTTTTTCACCAACTTCAAGGCTGAAAATTATGTGCTGCTTTTCGCGAATTGATTTGATTCTCTTCTGGTATCCATCAAGTAGTTCACGTCTATTCAACTGCGATTTGTTCACAAACAGCGAAATTCCCTAAGCACGGATCGAACACTCGCTAAATTGGCACTGCACCGAATCTGAACTCGAACTGAGAAAAGTTCAACCCTTTCGCCTTATTGTCAGCACGGAGCACACTGCAAAAAAGAGAAACTTATCCTTGGAAGATCTTCATCTTACTAGACTCTAGACTCCGCTTCTTTTGTCCCTCGGTGCAGCAGAAGCAGCTCTGTGGCACAGGCACTATTCTTTTTCGCGTTTTTCTTTTGCGTTCGATTGTGTTCGACTTCGCGAGTAACAATCTACCAGTCTAGCTTACGACGGACGACGGCCAACCAACGAGTCTACGACGAACGAGGCAACTATACCAACTAGAGAAGAAGGAGAAAAATCTGCTGCTATTGCGAAAACAGCACCAAATTCAGCCATGGATGGGAGCGAAGCGAACTACGCACTCACATTCGCGCACTTACACACACACATCGGTTGGGTTGTATTGGTGGTAAAGTGTATGTTTATCTCATGTGTCATGACAACGAGAAAATACTAGTGGAATATGTGATAAGACGGAAGGTGTCGATTTATGCACCAAAACTGAATTGGGGCAGCCTCACACCACACCTTAGGATTTTTTTCGCCGGATTTGGGGGTCTGTCCGAATAATTATATCAAAATCCAACATACATCAATTTACATCTCATTTAAGTAATTTCCAATCTAGTCTTAACTAACACAAAACCAGTTTAGATAAAATTTAAATCTAGTCAATCCGGTGGTAGTCGGAATTGATTTCTTGGACGGTACTGATCGTCTTTCCTAGTCAAGATTTAAAGTCCAAAATATCAAGGGCACAATGGTGGAAAAGTAAGAGTTGTGGGATACTAAATGGGATACGAATGCTGCTCTGGGCAGAATAGTTCGTTTGGGGCGATGTTCCTCAAGTTTCCCAAAACGTTTAGGGTCCCAGATACGATACCACCTCACGCAGCTAGCGTGTTCGTAGGCTTGTACGAAGGCGGCGGCCTCTATCCGGATTTCTATTGAATATTGTTTTCGCTATTCTTTCTTCCGAAATTCGTACTAAGTAAGCAGCCCACTGAAGTCTGCCGTATTTTATACGAGTTACAGTTTACATTTTTTACTTGATACAGCTCATGATTCATGCGTCTGAGCACACACCATTTTCCAGTTTTCCTAAGAGTATTGTACGTAGCACGTTTCGCACGAAACCATAAGAAAGTTCTCCGGTCCGTCTCGCTTCATATCTGTAATAGACCACCGGTAAAATCAGAGTTTTATACAAAACAAATATCATTTCCTTCTGCATGTTGCAGAAACTAAGCTGGTTACGTAAACCATAGAAGGGCCGATTCACAGCAGCAAATATCTCTACCCGCAACCATGTAGTTTGTCTTGATGAAGTTAATGGTTAAGCCTATCCTCGCCATCTCCTTCATCAATGAAACAAAAGCCTCTACTACTGCTCTGCGATCGATTCTAACGAGGTCAATGTCGCCCACAAATCCCAGGAGCATATGCGACGGTGTGATGATGGTACCGTTCCTCTGCACGCAAGATCTCCTTAACGCGCCCTCCAGTGCAATGTTGAACAATAAATCCTAAAGTGCATCACCCTGCTTGAATCCATCTAAGGTTACAAACGAGGTTGACACTTCGTCTGTAATCACGAATACTTGATTCCTAACCACGTTGCACGTATCAGCCTAATAAGTTTCGCCGGAAAACCATGTTCAGTAGGGTGTCCCATGAAAAAATCCATGTTCGAAAAGTTATGGTGCTCAACCCTGAAATGAAAGATATACCACCTGTCTGGATATTTTTTGTAGAACAAACCGACTTTCTAAAAAATCGTGACGGAGTACGCCACATGTTAGAGTACAAAATAAGCAATGCTGAGACCATAGAGCATCGTCTCAGTTCAGCTTGTGCGAAGATACTAGTGACGACACATGTTTACATTCAAACTGAATGTTTACATACGTGCTAAGCCTGCCTTGTTTTTTGTATGCCGTGAAAATCATCCTATGATTAAAACAAAACTTTTTTTACACGGGTGGGTTTTAGTTGATTACGACCTTTAGCGTTGATGGAACTAGGAGTTAACCCCATGAAAAAATTCACAAAAAATCTAAGAAAATTCAGGTGGTATTTAAAATCAGGTTAACCGGGAAATTAAAGAATAACAACCGTGTAAAAAAATATTGGGTGTAATGGCCAATGGTGCGAACGTTTAGAGGTAATCATAGCATCTACCAGATCTGCGGCAACACACACGAGCTGGGAACAGCTTTCATAGTGATGGGTTGCAGGTTGAGGATCAGACGCCGATTCTTCAACTACAGCATAATCAACGTCCATAGCCCACACTCCGGAAGCACTGATGATGATAAGAACGCATTCTATGCGCAGCTGGAACGTGAGTACGACAGTTGCCCAAGCCACGACGTTAAAATCATCATAGGATTTGCTGATTCACGACGCTTCAATATTATTGATGAATGATGAATATCTCGTTGTGATAGCTTACGATGCATAGATGGTACAGTGTTTCACCGAGATGCAATAGCCGCAATACGTTGTCAACTCATTATTTTACAGCCATTCTCGTCAAATGTTACCCCAGCACCTTTTTGAACCAAAATGCCAACGGATATCAAGTTCATGTCAAAATCTGGAACAAACAGCGCGTAGCTTAGAATAATTTCTTTTACCTCGGCGTTGCTTCCATAACAGCAAGTCTTATTTCGGCTATCAGATCTTTGGGTTCTTTTATCAAGTGACGGGTACGTCATCAGGAACTTAATCAGCTTATCCAATTCGTTGTCGGTTTTGCATTTGCAATCGTATATGACAACAATGAATTTATTGATCGGCAATATATTGTACAGGCTAAAAAAACTTACGAAAGTATTGACCTAGTCAATCCTTAAATTTACACACCACACGAACCTGTAGTTTTTGTTGGGACTATAAAGAAGTACTTTCTGTAGATGCTTAGCTTTGAGCTGTCCGCTTTTCTTCACTTTAGGCTGTAACGAAAAGCTAACTCAACTAGTTTCAGCTATTTATAAGAACGCGCATGGATCTCACAAATCCTTTCATGGTCAGTACCAGTGGTACGAATTCTCAGTCTTAGTGGCTGAGATTGGTAGGATATTGATAACATTGCCCTTTCACACTCACTTCCTAGTGAAGAAAACTGAAAATGGTTAGCAGCAACAATCAAAGAAAAAATAAACAAAAGACCTCTTTTCTCATCGAACACGCAGCCCGCAGTGACAGTCCATTCAGTTCACTCGCTGGGTGCGCGAAAGTGACGGCCCTATATAAATGGATGGGTGAATACTATCACTTGAAAGAAAAAGACAGGAAATTTGTGCCGAATGCAGGGTTGTTACAAACTAGTCGAATTCCAATCCGCGAAATCCGCGACTAGCTAATTGAAATCCGCGACTGTAAAAACAAATCCGCGAAAAACAAAAATATGGTTTCTTACTTCAAAACACGTTCTACAATTTTAAAAAATTTCAATATTTTTGCCTCTAATCTATAGGCATATTCGTGGATAGAAAACAAAATGAAAGAACATTCGCTTATTTATGTAATATCTAAAACTGCATAGTTAATGCTTCAACCATATCATGAGCCACAGAAAATATATGTGCAGCGTTGAACTATGCCCGAAAGAAGTTCAATTTGTAATGTTGCCGAGAAACCCCCATTTGAATCGATGTTGTATCATTTTATTTCTTTATAAGTTGGTTGTGCAGATGGCAGTCTGTTGTCATAGTTAAATACCAGTTAGATCAAGGGCTATATTTGAATTATACTTTTTAGTACGCTACGCTGCTCTCAAGGCTCAAGTTCAGTCAGACAGTTTGTTGCAACTAAGGAATCACGAACGAACTCTCAATGGATATGAGATGCCTGCAATAGTGGGAGTCATTGAGCATGGTACAAAACTGGACGCAACTGACGGTCTGGCAATTTAAAAAAAACCCTCTCTATTGTTCAACCGACGATATTTGGATTTCTGAATGCCCCAACCATTCAAAGGTGATATTTAGGTTTCTATGTAGGGTAAAACGACCTATTATGGAGGGGTTAAGCACCGTGTCGAAAATAAATTGATTACAAAAATTCTTCGAAAATTACCTGTCGACTTCCACATTGTAGTAGTTGAATAGGATGCTCGTTAACTATAGTTTCGTAAATATTACGTCAATTGTGCTAAAATTATGTTGTTTTGTTTTTATCACAATAAAACAAACTACCGCAATAATAGGAGGCAGTTGCCTATCGTTGCGATATTTTTTGAAGGTCAGTCCTATTGTTGCGGTATTGCATGTAATTCTTATGAAGAGCGATACCGCAACAATAGAACCTTATTTACTTATTTATTCAGACTAAGGCCGAAGTGGCCTGTGCGGTATATAAGAGTCTTCCAAACTAAGGCTGTGGCACGTGGCCCTTACGTGAACGGTTTAACTTCTCATAGAACTTTCGTGTGTTATTAGCGCGGTACAGTTGCTCCGTCTCTTCACGGTCTCGATCTTCCTGCTGGCGTTTTTTTCCTCCGGAAAATCGAGTTTTGTCTGTTCCGCGCCTTGTTCGCCTTCGTGCGGTCTTGCAGCAATCTCGCCCATGCTGCATTCTTTTCTTCCACTAACTGCTCACATTCGCAGTCATACCAGTCGTTTCTCTGATCCGGGGGCACCGTGCCAAGTGCAGCGGTTGCGGTGCTACCAATGGCGGATCGAATATCTCTCCAGCCATCTTCAAGAGACGCTGCACCTAGCTGCTCTTCCGTTGGAAGTGCCACTTCCAGCTGCTGCGCGTATTCTTGGGCTAGTCTACCGTCTTGTAGCCGCCAAATGTTAAGCCGCGGCGTCCGACTTCGACGCGTGTTGTACACCGTCGAGAGTTTTGAGCGCAGGCATACTCCAACGAGGTAGTGGTCGGATTCAATATTCGCACTGCGGTAAGTGCGGACGTTCGTGATGTCGGAGAAGAATTTACCGTCAATTAGAACGTGGTCGATTTGGTTTTCCGTTTCTTGGTTAGGTGATCTCCATGTGGCCTTGTGGATATTTTTGCGGGGAAAGAAGGTGCTTCGGACTACCATTCCGCGGGAGGCTGCGAAGTTTATGCATCGTTGGCCGTTGTCATTCGATACGGTGTGCAGACTATCCGGTCCGATGACCGGTCTATACATTTCCTCCCTTCCTACCTGTGCGTTCATGTCACCGATGACGATTTTGACGTCCCGCAGTGGGCATCCATCGTATGTCTGCTCCAGCTGTGCATAGAACGCTTCTTTCTCGTCGTCGGGTCTCCCTTCGTGTGGGCAGTAGTGCACGTTGACCTGCACAATAGGACCTTAGCATTACCGCAATAATAGGCTCAAAGGATTCAAATTTTTAACGAAAAATGATGATTTTTCATCGTTTTGAACGACATTTTGTCAAACAAAAACTGTTCTAGTCGTTAATCCGAAGAGTTTTAGCGTACCCACAATTGTTTGCAATGGTATTATATCCAGAATGGACTGGTATTATATTAACACTACCGTAACATTAGGGCATACCTCAACGATAGGACGTTTTACCCTAGCCTCAACCATTGAAAGGTGATCTGATCCTTTCTCACAAAAAGAGAGGTCGAACAATCCACAGGGATTTTCTGTTTGGCAGGATGGTCAAAATGTGGCATTCCCAAACTAGATCCTTCAGTAGCAAGTTAATATACCACCAGAGAGCAGCGCACAAAGCAAAGATTACTGCGAGACACTAGAGAATGCAGATGAACTATATTTCCACCACCCTTAGAAAAGAAGTCATACGAAGCGGCAGGAATCCCAGGATTCCAGTCCTTAGTGAGAAGCAGGAACCATAGGGACCCTATCATCGCAATTTTCGTCTATTTTATTAGTGTTGTTGTGTTTTTTTCTCTATCAAATTTTATCCTAACAATCCTTTAAATGTGGTAATTTTCGGTAATCCAGAAATGCAATATTATCGATCTAACAATTCGACAGACTTTCTATGCTTCCACTTAAACCAACATCCATATGACTATTGAAAGGTTATTCAAATACCATGTGTTTGGATCTTGACGTTGAATGTTGAATTAATCCTAAAATTAAATTGAGGGAGATCGCAATTTTCGCGAGAGTGTAGTTATAAATCCGCGATTTTCGCGACAATGTTTGACGGAACCGCGATTTTCGCGACTGGAGGGGTAAATCCGCGACAAATCCGCGAAATTCGCGACTGTTGTAACAGCCCTGCGAATGGTCATCAGCTTCAGCCCGCTGTTGGCAAACCGAGTTGGCTAAGCTATTCCTGCTTTGTCTTTCTGACTGAAAGTCATTATCATAGGCAAAGAAGAGCAGAAAAAAAAAACAAAACAAAAGAATCACACTAAGCAAGCATTGTTGATAAATTGCACCACTGGTCAGTAACGCGTACTGAATTTAATTTATTCTTTGCTGGTGGTATGTCTACTAATTCTTCTATCAGCGTTAAATTCGCAAAATGACTGGTCAGATCAGTTGCTATCAAGCGATTGCTTAATTATTGCACCATCATACCGAACCTGATTAGATAATCTCACCTTTCGGGTTTCGGTGCTTCCAATCGATGAACCTTACCTAATCTCCTGCGCATCCTGCGGATGCTGATAAAAAACATACTTGTCTCATCCAAACTGCGACCCAGATGGGATCAAACAAAGATTTGTTATGTAACACCCTGCACGAAAAAGCCTCCTCCTACTACGCCTCGATACGGCAGCGATTTCTGGTGGTGCAGAACTTCGGGAGCAAATACTGTTTTTTTTTTTTTTTTGAAGAAAAAGATGACCGTGCAGCAAGCAACTATCCCCATTTGCGTAAATAAGGGGGGGGGGGGGCTAGGATTTGAAAGTTAGTTACCAGTGATATCAATATTCAACATATAGTATAATTAATTACTGAAAAAGTTTGACGACAAAAGAGATATTTCCCATATTCACTCTATCAAAATGAACTAGTGGAGTGGAAGACAAATGAGCTTGTTTCTCATTTCTGAGAAAGATTTAGCAGTGAAAGCGCATTTGGTGTTAATTATGAAATAGCAAATGAAAAGCAATATCTAATTGATTTGAAAGCTTCAAAGTAAGCTTGATATGAACATCAACGGAGAGCCATCAAAATATCAATCAAAGCAATCGTGGTACTTCGCCAGCAGTCAAAGACATGTGGTTAACCATCACGGACTGGAGTAACAGTTTTCCAGCGGACTTCCGCTTGCCTAGCAGCATGATACAATTCCCATCAGCATCCTAGAAGGACTCTCATCAGAATCCGAGAAGAATTCTCATTGGAATCTCTTAAGAATTCTTTCCAGAATCATCGACGTATTCCAACCGGAAACCAGAAGAATAAAAACTGGATTTTTTTCGGTATCGTTGAGGTACACCTTTGGGAATCTGTGGGGTATACCTTTCATAATTCCTCCGGAGTCGGTCAAAGATTTGTTTCGGAATCGTTCGAAGATTTGCTTCGGAATTCCTTGACGATTTGCTTCAGAACTCTTCGACGATTTGCTTCAGAATTCCTTGAATATTTCATTCGGAGTCATTCGACGATCGGAATTCCTCAGACGATTTGTTTCGAAATCCCTCGACAAATTGCTTTGGAATTATTCAACGATTCGCTTCATAGTTTTAGTTCGGACTCCCTCGATGATTTACTTTGAAATCCCTCGACGAATTACTTCACAATCCTTCGAAGATTTGCTTCAACATCCCTGGAGGATTCTATACGGCTGGAGGAGTCCCTCGACCTTTGATCCTTTGACAGATTGTTTCGGAATCTTTCAACGTTTTGCTTCTACATTCCTGGAACATTGCCTACGTTAAGATTAGGATTTCCGACAGAATCTCTGGAACAATAGACCTTCCATGAGTCGATTTTCTAAGATACGATATCGACTGAAATGAAAACTCAGCCTAAAAATTTTTCCATAACAATTATGAAATTTCCAATAAAGAAATCATGGTATGAGCAATAAAAAATATTAAATTTTCTACAAATAATGCAAAATTTCCATAAACAATTAAGAATTTTCCACAAAACACTCCTTTAAAGCGTTTGAAGTTCATGGAAAATTTTATCAATTTGATTGCTTTTTAGTATTTTTTTAATGGAAATTTCTTATTTTCTTAATTTCTAATTTTTTGCCCAGGTGTTAAAATGTCACAATGAACTATTTGCAGCACCGCACTCTATATCAATTTCCGCGCGTTTGTTTTGTTTTCCTCAACAGCTGACCTAAAATTGTATTTTAATGACTTTTAACATTACCAACTTTTGTATATACAAACCTTGTGAATCCCAAAACGAATCGATTAGGGAAAAATCTTGCAAATCGGTCAATCCGTTCGCGAGTTAAATCGTCAGGAAGGAACACTCGACTCATTTTTATTATATAGAGATCTCTAGAAGACTTTCATTGGAATCTCTTAAACATTTCAGTCGGTTCTCTGGGAACATTCCCGTCGGACTCCCAGGAACATTCCCGTCGGAATTACTAAAGGATTCTCCTCGAAATTCTTGGAAGATTCCCGTCGGAATTTCTGGAGAAATAATGCATTTTTTTTTCATTTGAGATTGATGGAATATTTATGAAATATGGAAAATATCCACTGCCTACCGGTGGGAACCTGACGGCGATTCGTCATTTTCTTTGAATGTGCGATTCATTGTTGAGCGCTACTACACTTAGACGTAATAGCCATACACTATTTTTATCAATTTGATTCGTTGTAGCAATCATCGGCTGGTAACAGAAAGTACGTGCTTGAGAAAAGAGAATATGGATGAGTGTGATTGATCCGCAATTTCCTTAGGTTGTTGGACCATATTTATCACATTACCACTAAAAAAGCCTAATGCGGTGGAAAAATGTTCTACAATTTTTGAAAAGAAGCTCAAAATCGATAAAATAGATGAAGGGGCTACAGCCCCCCTATGAATCGGGACTAGTTACGCCAATGACTATACCTAAGGCCCATTCAACAGTATAGTGTACAGGTTGTTGAAGAGCAGTGAAGTCGTCGAGGATGTGGATCATGACCACCAGTAACATTTGGAAAAGCTATTGAATGAGAAACAAATAATGAAGAGCGCCTTATACTTCTACGGCCTTCCTGAAATAAGTATCAGGCGGGAGCAAAAGGTGGAGTAGAAACATAGTCCTCAGATTCCGGGTTAACGATTTCATACGCCCCCACTTGTTTTATGTATTCAACAAGCTCAACAGTAGCCAAATTTCAAATTCTAACCTAAGGATGATGCACAATCTCACGCGATCTTGCTTTTTAATTTACCAATTGATAAAAACAGACCAGTGAGTACGAATAGTTTAAAAATTTATCCTGGTTTGAAGCATTTACGGTTACTTTTTGAACTAATTTTTATTCGTACCACGAAACTAAAACGCCAATCAGAATATATAACGGAACTGTTGACATTTAGCTGGTATTAGTGAGGTTTATATTTGAATGGTAATTCTGTGTTTATTATTTGAGAAGCTATCGCCGGTGACAACTTGACTACTATTTTCACCTAAAAAATTGTCAAACCATTATCTTCTGAGAATGATTCAGCACAACATTTCCAACTCGACAGGCAAGTGGATCCCGATCTTCCTGTATTTGCCGGTAATCTAGACCTAGAGTAACCTTTGTTCTACGCAAGGTATTAGAGCTCAACCAGAATATATTGGCGAGAATATATTACGTCTTCAGCGAAGCATTATAATTGTTCCGTAACAACTGCACCAAACTTACTTACCACACCCCGGCAGCTTTCCATACGTTGTTGGGACGTTTTGAAATGATGGTCGGTTGACCAAAAATTCCTTCAAAAACATTATTGGAAATTCCTCCATTCATTCCATTGGAGATTCCCCCAGGAATTTATTCTAAAACTTCTCCAGGAATTTACTTATCCGAAAGTTTGATCGGAAATAGATCCAGAAATTTCTTCCAAAATTCAATAAATAAAACCTTGGACAATTCCTTACTGAAATTTATTCAGAAACTCTATCAAAACTGCACTTTGAAATTTCTCCGAAAAAAAATTAAGGAATTCCTTGCAAATTCCTTTAAAAATTTATTTAGAAATTCTTTCAGAAGCTTCTTTGGAAATTAATTCAAAAATTCCTGTGGAAATTCTGTCCGCCATTTTTTCTGAAATTACTCCAGTTTTTTCGAAGTTTCTTCCAGGAATTACTTAGAAAAGTCCATGACGAAATTCTAAGGATTTCAGAAAGAATTTCTGGAAGAAATTTCTGTCATTCTCATTTTTTTTTCAGTAATTCTTTCAGGAATTCCATCAAATATGCCTTTTAGATTTCTTTTTAGAAATTCCTTCAAAAGCTCCCCTCAAGAATTCCTATAGGAATGCCATCCGAAATTCCTTTAGGGATTCTCTCGGAAATGTTTTCAATAATTCCACTGTTTGTGTGATGACTGTTTTTTAGTATTTTAGTAATAGTAACCATTTTTAACAGGTTACCAATAGAAAATACAGAATATGGGAGTCTATAAAAGTAAAAATAGCGCCTTTGCCAGCAAATACATATATTTACAAGTAACAGTTGTTCCGAAGAAATGTACCTACAAAAAATCAATCGAGACAGTTAATTCCATAATCTGCCACATAAAAAACGTGTAAAAACAACGGCACAAAAAGCGATTCTAGCTGTTATTATACTAAAATAATTGCCACATGAGAGCACACGCGCTGTCCTATAACAAGAGCTAGATGGAAGACGTAAATACAAATCTTTATTTCTCGAAAAATAACGCAAAAATAACAAAAATTAAGACACAAAGTACCAAAAAGGACTTGTCTGGTATTGAACAACCGTTCTCATCTTGTAATACCTACTTGATTCCATTCTAAGACTAAAAGTACGATGGACTTGGATATTAGGGATCCATTTCATTCAGGATCTGCCTGAAGCTGGAAATGTTATCGTGGCACATTTTAACAGGTTTGTTCAACTTCAAATAGACCAGATTGAAAAACTGTTTATTTTTATGTTCCGAGGGCAAATCAGTTTGTTGTTATTAGAAAATATTTTTCTTTTATTTCTGGTGACTTACCACAAGTTAGGCTAGAAAAATTAATAAAGAAGACACGCACACAGTGTGCAAAATCCATTCCTTTCATATTTTGCCCTAAAAAATCTCGGTTTCGAACAAGTCCACTCCCCGAAAATGGTAAACAGACTCGTTGTAAATGACCATTACATTTTGACCATCATGCACCGAAGCAGTCATTACCCGAGATAACCGGAGCAATTGTCCAGGAAGACGATAAACCCACAACACTCAACAAAAATAAATTCAATAACTTTATTAATAAGAATTGGTAGAAAGGTACATACCGAATTGGAACTGTGGGTCGAACCAGCGAGGCTTGGCGATCGTTGGATGGTCACCAGGGCCATCGCGGCCGCTCGTTCTTTATTCTTCTCCAAAATCTGCTCCTTATCCACTTCTGTGTGGAACCTCCTGCAACTTCTCACCCGCACTCGCTCCTCTCCAACTCACAGGAGTTTGTCAAAACTCGTTTGAGAAAATTTTCACAATCGAATCACCTTTTTTTCGCACCAGACAAAACACTTGACTTCCACATACACACACACACGCAAACTTTCGAAAATTAGGAAAAAAGGTTTTTCTTCGTCCGGCGAGTGGAAAACTGTGAGGCGAACACGATGCGCGACTTTTCTTCCTTATTTGTGCCTCCGAACGGGCCTTGGTTGAACCGAACTTGTTAATTATTGGTCACTCTGCAAAACTCCGGCAAGATTACATTTTCGAACTGTTTTGTTCTTGAAAGCTGTTTTTGGATTTGCAGCCAGCAGACCGATATTTTGTTCGAGGAATTCCTATTCACTTTTTCACTTCACTGTCTTCAGAAAGTGTAAAACGGCGACTGAAATTGAACCAAGAAGGCGACGACCATATCGACAAAAAAACGCGAACGACCGAACGACGAACTTCTTTTGCAAACCACCACCATACACACACAACACTGTACTGAGCGAGCTGACTGAACGGTGAAGACGGTGAACGCACGTAAAACTGACAAGCGAACTGCGATCTCGCTAAATCTGATCGAAATTCTCACCTCGGTGAGATAGGGGATAATGGGATTGAAAGTTGTGTAATTTAAGAGGAAGATCACTTGACACTTCACCGGTCGCTGATACCAGGCTAATATACTCAATCCAGTTGAAACCCGAAATTGGATGCTAGCGAAGTTGGATTTTTCTCACAATCCGTACGTTAAACCTAACTTCGGAAGTTATTATTTATTTATTCAGACTAAGGCCGAAGTGGCCTGTGCGGTATGTAAGAGTCTTCTCCATTCGGCTCGGTCCATGGCAACACGTCGCCAGCCACGCAGTCTACGGAGGGTCCGCAAGTCATCTTCCACCTGATCGATCCACCTTGCCCGCTGCGCACCTCGCCTTCTTGTGCCCGTCGGATCGTTGTCGAGAACCATTTTCACCGGGTTATTGTCCGACATTCTGGCTA
Source organism: Armigeres subalbatus (assembly GCF_024139115.2). NCBI lineage: Eukaryota > Metazoa > Arthropoda > Insecta > Diptera > Culicidae > Armigeres > Armigeres subalbatus. The sequence continues at coordinate 221,314,896 of NC_085139.1, forward strand.
CGTGCCCGGCCCACCGCAGTCGTCCGATTTTCGCGGTGTGAACGATGGATGGTTCTCCCAACAGCTGATGCAACTCGTGGTTCATTCGCCTCCTCCATGTACCGTCCGCCATCTGCACCCCACCATAGATGGTACGCAGCACTTTCCTTTCGAAAACTCCGAGTGCGCGTTGGTCCTCCAAGAGCATCGTCCAGGTCTCGTGTCCGTAGAGGACTACCGGTCTAATGAGCGTTTTGTAGATGGTCAGTTTGGTACGGCGGCGAACTCTATTCGATCGAAGCGTCTTGCGGAGTCCAAAGTATGCACGATTTCCAGCCACTATACGCCTCCGAATTTCTCTGCTGGTATCATTTTCGGCAGTCACCAGTGAGCCCAAGTACACAAATTCTTCTACCACCTCGATTTCATCACCACCGATGCCAACTCGCGGTGGGTGGCTCACATTGTCTTCTCTTGAACCTCTTCCTATCATGTACTTCGTCTTCGACGTGTTGATGACTAGTCCAATCCGCTTGGCTTCCCTCTTCAGTCTGATGTAGGCTTCCTCCATCTTCTCAAAGTTACGTGCCATAATATCTATGTCGTCGGCGAAGCCAAATAGCTGGACGGACTTATTGAAAATTGTGCCACTCGTGTTAATCCCTGCTCTTCGTATTACCCTTCCAAAGCGATGTTGAATAGCAGACACGAAAGACCATCACCTTGCCGTAACCCTCTGCGGGTTTCGAAGGGACTCGAGAATGCCCCTGAAACTCGAACTACGCACATCACCCGATCCATCGTCGCTTTGATCAACCGTGTCAGTTTATCCGGAAATCCGTTTTCGTGCATTAGCTGCCATAGCTGGTCCCGATCGATTGTATCATATGCGGCTTTGAAGTCGATGAATAGATGATGTGTGGGCACGTTGTATTCGCGGCACTTCTGCAGTACTTGGCGAATGGCGAACACCTGGTCCGTGGTGGAGCGTTCGCCCATAAAACCCGCCTGGTACTGCCCCACGAACTCCCTTGCAGTTGGTGCTAGTCGACGGCATAAAATTTGGGAGAGTACCTTGTAGGCGGCGTTCAGCAATGTGATTGCGCGGTAGTTGCTACAATCCAGCTTATCGCCCTTTTGGTAGATGGGACACACGACACCTTCCATCCACTCCTGCGGCAAAACTTCCTCCTCCCAAATCTTGGTAATGACCCAGTGCAGCGCTCTAGCCAGTGCCTCACCACCGTGTTTAAATAGCTCTCCTGGTAATTGGTCAACCCCAGGGGCTGTGTTGTTCTTCAGCCGACCAATCTCCTCCTGGATTGCCTGGAGATCCGGGGCCGGTAGAATTATGTCCTGCGCGCGTTCCCCTAGGTCCATCACCATACCGCCATCTTCGTCTGCCACATCGCCATTCAGGTGCTCTTCGTAGTGCTGCTGCCACCTTTGGATCACCTCACGCTCGTTCGTAAGAAGGTTCCCGTTTATGTCCTTACACATATCGGGCTGTGGCACGTGGTCCTTACGTGAACGGTTCAACTTCTCATAGAACTTTCGTGTGTTATTAATGCGGTACAGTTGCTCCGTCTCTTCACGGTCTCGATCTTCCTGCTGACGTTTTTTCCTCCGGAAAATCGAGTTTTGTCTGTTCCGCGCCTGTTTATATCGTGCCTCATTCGCTCTCGTGCGGTGTTGCAGCAATCTCGCCCATGCTGCATTCTTCTCTTCTACTAACTGCTCACATTCGCCGTCATACCAGTCGTTTCTCCGATCCGGGGCACCGTGCCAAGTGCAGCGGTTGCGGTGCTACCAATGGCGGATCGAATATCTCTCCAGCCATCTTCAAGAGACGCTGCGCCTAGCTGCTCTTCCGTTGGGAGTGCCACTTCCAGCTGCTGCGCGTATTCTTGGGCTAGTCTACCGTCTTGTAGCCGCCCAATATTAAGCCGCGGCGTCCGACTTCGACGCGTGTTGTACACCGTCGAGAGTTTTGAGCGCAGGCAAACTGCAACGAGGTAGTGGTCGGATTCAATATTCGCACTGCGGTAAGTGCGGACGTTCGTGATGTCGGAGAAGAATTTACCGTCGATTAGAACGTGGTCGATTTGGTTTTCCGTTTCTTGGTTAGGTGATCTCCATGTGGCCTTGTGGATATTTTTGCGGGGAAAGAAGGTGCTTCGGACTACTATTCCGCGGGAGGCTGCGAAGTTTATGCATCGTTGGCCGTTGTCATTCGATACGGTGTGCAGACTATCCGGTCCGATGACCGGTCTATACATTTCCTCCCTTCCTACCTGCGCGTTCATGTCACCGATGACGATTTTGACGTCCCGCAGTGGGCATCCATCGTATGTCTGCTCCAGCTGTGCGTAGAACGCTTCTTTCTCGTCGTCGGGTCTCCCTTCGTGTGGGCAGTGCACGTTGATGATGCTATAGTTGAAGAAACGGCCTTTAATCCTCAGCTTGCACATCCTTGCGTTGATTGGCTGCCACCCAATCACGCGTTGGCGCATCTTTCCCAGCACTATGAAGCCGGTTCCCAGCTCGTTGGTGGTGCCACAGCTTTGGTAGAAGGTAGCCGCCCGATGCCCGCTTTTCCACACCTTCTGTCCTGTCCAGCAAATCTCCTGCAGCGCCACGACGTAGATCATCCTGTCGCAACCTGCGAAACCTAGCGACTTGCAGTTCCATGTTCCAAGCTTCCAATCGTGATCCTTTATTCGTCGCCTAGGTCTTTGCCGATTATATCGAGTCGCATTATCTCTTATATTGTTCGTAATTATTGGTTTTCCAGGCGGCTTATTGGGCCTGCGCAAACCTCCTGTCTCGCCGGAGGGCCGTCGTGTCAGGGCTGTTTAGCGTCCCACCTAACACCAGGACTTGGGCTTGTGCGCTTTGAGCGGCACACGGTCGCTTTGGCGGAGCCTACTTGCGGATACATGCAGCTTTTTATAGAGGTTTAACAGGGCCCACTGTCAAACCCCACCACATCCTAGGCAGGCGCCACAACTCGCAGATGGCCTGGGGAGGGATCGTCAAGCCCTTGGACAAAGTCCCTGCTGCCCCGCTTCGCGCTTCGCGATATGAAAACAGCGCACCACTTCCGAAGTTAGGTTTAACGTACGGATTGTGAGAAAAATCCAACTTCGCTATCCCCCAATTTCGGTTTTCAACTGGATTGAGAATACTAAATATTTAAAAGTAGAAGCATAAGTATTTACAAAAGATATTTTAGTTACTAGATAAAGATTGTCGCTGTCGTCGCTGTCCGGAACATCTTTTGCTGGCGAGGATAGGGGAGCTAAATGTCAAAGAAGGAAAATCCATACGATTTGACAGGTATGTACCACACATGTTTCGGACAGCAGAACAAAGGGAACCGAAGCGACAATCTTTATCTAGTAACTAAAATATCTTTTGTATTTACTAGGGTGGTTAAAAAAATCGATTTTGCTCCACAGTGCTTATCTGATTCTTTACCATGCTCTGAGTGTCCTCTGAAAATTTGAGCTCATTTGGATTAAAACTGATTTAGCACAAGCCATTTCAAGTATGCATGCAAAATATTTATGAAAATCTTCTTCTTGCGTGAATCCCAAATTCTATATCCATTCGTGGTGTAGCCAACCATGATGTTTTTCTCCGATCTCGAATCCAACTTACCCACGCTTCTCTTTTGGTACTAAGGTGTACGCCACCGACCCGAAAATTCGCATTTTATCAATATCCCAAGTAGCACGGTTTGTTGTATGAGTGTAAAAAATACATCTTTCGAACATATAGTATTACCATGTATTACGCCTTGCAAGAAAAATTTGGAATGCTGGAAAATTCAAATCGCCCCTAATGAATATTTTCCCGGTATGTGATCATAGGTGGCTATTGCTAAATTCTCAATTTTATGTTTATATTTATATTCGGTAAAACGTCCTATCGTTGTGGTATGTCCTAATGTTGCGGTAGTGTTGAAGTAGTCTATTCTGGATATAATAGCATTCAAAACAATTGTGGGTACGCTAAAACTCTTCGGATTAACGACTAGAACAGCTTTTGTTTGACAAAATTCCGTTCAAAATTATGAAAAATCAACATTTTTCGTTAAACATTTGAATCCTTTGAGCCTATTATTGCGGTAGTGCTAAGGTCCTATTGTTGCGGTATCGCTCTCCATAAGAATTACATGCAATATCGCAACAATAGGACTGACCTTCAAAAAGTATCGCAACTTTTTAGGCAACTGCGTCCTATTATTGCGGTAGTTTGTTATTATTGTGATAAAAACAAAACAACATAAGTTCAGCACAATTGGCGTAATATTTACGAAACTATAGTTAACGAGCATCCTATTCAACTACTACAATGTGTAAATCGACCAACAGGTAATTTTTGAAGAATTTTTGAAATCAATTTTGTTTTGACACGGTGCTTAACTAGTCGATGGCTTAACCCCTCCATAATAGGTCGTTTTACCCTTGATGAAATTTCTTTTCGATCAGTGGGAATGTTTCAGAGAATGTTGATAGTTCTAGATAACGCAAGAAGTGGAAATTATAATACAAATGAATTAATCAAATCGCAAAACTTCAATCAATCAGTTTAGGAATTTCCCAGAAAGTCCTATGTTTTTAGTTTTTTCTAATACCCCTCTCTAAAATAATAAGGGGAATAACGATTCTGAAATAAAAATGTTTTACTGACAGGGATAAAGGATGCCGTATAAGATCTTGGCGACATCTTCTCTGACCGCTGAGAATTGTGGGTCTTGCCTTAGATGTGACATGGTATCACAACGAGCACTGTTGAGCTATAGCTTCGTCTAGACAGAAGGTTTACGCAAGTCTAATAAGTTGCCTGTTAAAGCAAACAAAAGTTTACTTACATGAATCTACCTATCTACCGCAGTGCGAATATTGAATCCGACCACTACCTCGTTGCAGTATGCCTGCGCTCAAAACTCTCGACGGTGCACAACACGCGTCGAAGTCGGACGCCGCGGCTTAACATTGGGCGGCTACAAGACGGTAGACTAGCCCAAGAATACGCGCAGCAGCTGGAAGTGGCACTTCCAACGGAAGAGCAGCTAGGCGCAGCGTCTCTTAAAGATGGCTGGAGAGATATTCGATCCGCCATTGGTAGCACCGCAACCGCTGCACTAGGCACGGTGCCCCCGGATCAGAGAAACGACTGGTATGACGGCGAATGTGAGCAGTTAGTGGAAGAGAAGAATGCAGCATGGGCGAGATTGCTGCAACACCGCACGAGGGCGAACGAGGCACGATATAAACAGGCGCGGAACAGACAAAACTCGATTTTCCGGAGGGAAAAGCGCCAGCAGGAAGATCGAGACCGTGAAGAAACGGAGCAACTGTACCGCGCTAATAACACACGAAAGTTCTATGAGAAGTTGAACCGTTCACGTAAGGGCCACGTGCCACAGCCTGATATGTGTAAGGACATAAACGGGAACTTTCTTACGAACGAGCGTGAGGTGATCCAAAGGTGGCGGCAGCACTACGAAGAACACCTGAATGGCGATGTGGCAGACGAAGATGGCGGTATGGTGATGGTGATGGACCTGGGAGAACGCGCGCAGGACATAATTCTACCGGCTCCGGATCTCCAGGAAATCCAGGAGGAGATTGGCCGGCTGAAGAACAACAAAGCCCCTGGGGTTGACCAACTACCAGGAGAGCTATTTAAACACGGTGGTGAGGCACTGGCTAGAGCGCTGCACTGGGTCATTACCAAGATTTGGGAGGAGGAAGTTTTGCCGCAGGAGTGGATGGAAGGTGTCGTGTCCCATCTACAAAAGGGCGATAAGCTGGATTGTAGCAACTACCGCGCAATCACATTGCTGAACGCCGCCTACAAGGTACTCTCCCAAATTTTATGCCGTCGACTAGCACCAACTGCAAGGGAGTTCGTGGGCAGTACCAGGCGGGTTTTATGGGCGAACGCTCCACCACGGACCAGGTGTTCGCCATTCGCCAAGTACTGCAGAAATGCCGCGAATACAACGTGCCCACACATCATCTATTCATCGACTTCAAAGCCGCATATGATACAATCGATCGGGACCAGCTATGGCAGCTAATGCACGAACACGGTTTTCCGGATAAACTGACACGGTTGATCAAAGCGACGATGAATCGGGTGATGTGCGTAGTTCGAGTTTCAAGGGCATTCTCGAGTCCCTTCGAAACCCGCAGAGGGTTACGGCAAGGTGATGGTCTTTCGTGTTTGCTATTCAACATCGCTTTGGAAGGGGTAATACTAAGAGCAGGGATTAACACGAGTGGTACAATTTTCAATAAGTCCGTCCAGCTATTTGGTTTCGCCGACGACATAGATATTATGGCACGTAACTTTGAGAAGATGGAGGAAGCCTACATCAGACTGAAGAGGGAAGCTAAGCGGATCGGACTAGTCATCAACACGTCGAAGACGAAGTACATGATAGGCAGAGGTTCAAGAGAAGACAATGTGAGCCACCCACCGCGAGTTTGCATCGGTGGTGACGAAATCGAGGTGGTAGAAGAATTTGTGTACTTGGGCTCACTGGTGACTGCCGAAAATAACACCAGCAGAGAAATTCGGAGACGCATAGTGGCTGGAAATCGTACGTACTTTGGACTCCGCAAGACGCTCCGATCGAATAGAGTTCGCCGCCGTACCAAACTGACAATCTACAAAACGCTAATTAGACCGGTAGTCCTCTACGGGCACGAGACCTGGACGATGCTCGTGGAGGACCAACGCGCACTTGGAGTTTTCGAAAGGAAAGTGCTGCGTACCATCTATGGTGGGGTGCAGATGGCGGACGGTATGTGGAGGAGGCGAATGAACCACGAATTGCATCAGCTGTTGGGAGAACCATCCATCGTTCACACCGCGAAAATCGGACGACTGCGATGGGCCGGGACGTAGCCAGAATGTCGGACAGTAACCCGGTGAAAATGGTTCTCGACAACGATCCGACGGGCACAAGAAGGCGAGGTGCGCAGCGGGCAAGGTGGATCGATCAGGTGGAAGATGACTTGCGGACCCTCCGTAGACTGCGTGGTTGGCGACGTGTAGCCATGGACCGAGCCGAATGGAGAAGACTCTTATATACCGCACAGGCCACTTCGGCCTTAGTCTGAATAAATAATAATAATACATGAATCTACCTACACGAAATCATTCTTCTAAAATTAATTAAAAAAATATTCCATGTTCCATGTCTATGCAGGCACACGCCATCCCAGTCATGACAGTTGATTTGTTTTTAGGTTTAAACTTGAATCAACGCACACTATGCATGATTTGTTCTATGCGGGGATTTACCTCTGCGCGTTATTTCCGCGTAGCCTTCCAAATTTTTCTTTTTCTCCATAATATGTTACGTTTTGGTATGAAAAACTGCTTTAATTACATTCCGCAAAAATTATCGATATTTTCAACATCTTTCAGTTGCAACCTTGTTTTTGATTGCACATTCACAAGACTAAACTTAAGTACAAAGGATGTTTTCAGTAACCGACTTTTAACATGGTTCTGTCAAATTGAATACCAAAACAAAAATGCTGACCAACACGTTCAAAGAAATAAATGTTATGCCAAAAACGAATGAAAACAAGCATGCATGAAATGATGAACACCATTTTAATAATATTAATATTCATATACAAAATGAATAAATAAATCAAATTTGTTTCGAAGTCTCGGTCGAAACATTATATGCGGCTTATGTTCCATTGGCTAACTTTTCATTTTACTTCTCCTAAATTCATGCGCCAATGATTGGAGGAAAATATAACTATGCCAAAGTATAATTTTGAAATTTATATATAAACAAATTCTCGAATCAGCAAAAGAAAAACAATATGGAAAGTTGTCGATAAACAACAGGATCGATGAAGAACGTTCATAACATTGATCTTAAAAGATGTTGAAATAACGTTAAACTTCTATCATTGCGGTATATATTCTGACGAAACAAATGTCTAAAAATGAACATGTTATGACATTGTTCGTAAAATCTTCTGTTTTATGTTGTGAGAATGTAAAACGAAACATCTCAAAAACCAAACAAATGTCAAAAATTGACATGTTATCATCAAGTTGTGAGAATGTAGTATGAAACTTCTTCTCTGATCAAATTGCTGTATGTTTTGGAAAAACCTTATCCTAGCTTTCCTTGAACATAACATGTTTTGAATTCGATTTTCCCGACCTTTATTCAACATCATTATTAGATCTTAGTTAATAATGATGTTTTCGGTGTTACTTGGGATTAGGCTTCTTGCCGTACCATGCTTCAAATGGTGTTATTGTTTTCTAGAGCTGGTGTTGGACTTAGATTACTCACATAAGCTGCAGTTAATACTGCCTCGCCCCACATGGATTTAGGCAAACTGGCATCATGAATCATTGACCGCGATTTCTCCAGCAACGTGCGGTTCATTCGTTCTGCCACGCCATTCTGTTGCGGACTGTATGGGACGGTTGCTTCAATGCTGATTCCTTTCGAACGACAAAACTGACGAAATGATTTGCCCACATATTCTCTGCCGTTATCGCATCTCAATCGAGCTATCCGGGTACCGAAGAAAGCAGTAACACGAGCATAATATTCTTCAAATTTTTCCTGCACTTCATCCTTGCTCCGCAGAATATAGACAACCGTAAAATGACTGTATCTGTGTGGTACTAGCCAGGATGGTAGTGAACATTATGACGTGTGCTGAATATGGCATGATAAACCTCCATGCATATACTTACCGTGAGCCTTTTCCTAATCATCCAAGTAGCCACGATGCTGCCTTACCTCAATCAGTTTCCGACTGACAAACAGACTGGACGAGCAGCTCGGAGTGATCTCTTTCCGCCAATATTTAAGTCTTCACAGTATCCATCGATGAAAGTAACATAGAACCGCTTGTTGTCCCAAGTCGTTGGGGTAAACGGCCCACACGCGTCTGAATGGATATACTTCTAAGACCCGCGATGCACGCCTTTCTCCAACATCACCGAATGGTTGCCTAGTTTGTTTCGCCTTCAAGCATACTTCACAGAGGGATTTTTCAGGCCAGTCAAGAATTTTTGTCGTTGTTTCAATCATTCCATGCTTCCATAAGATCTTCATATTTGCTTCCCCGAGATGACTTAAGCGCCGGTGCCACAGTTCAAAATAATCTTGGTTTGCGATCAATGAACTTTGTTCGGATAATTCACCTTCGTTTCTACGTAGTTCAACGTTTATTCTGTACAGTTGTCCAGCTCTCTCTCCGGTAGCAACTACACCATTTTTCGTAATCTTCACACGTCCACTCGAAAACTTTACCGCCATACGGTTGTCTTCAGCTCGTCGCAAGGAAAATAAGTTGCACTGTAATTCTGGCACATACAGTACATTCTTCATCACCGCCGGTAGTTTACGGTCTCCAATAATCATGTTTACTCTTATGGTTCCCGCATATTCCGCAATAAGTGCTTGTCCAGATTTTGCCACAGCTATATGATCCTTTTCCTCCAATGAATGCAACTCTTCGAAAAACATCTTGCTTTTGACCATGTGGTCAGTTGCACCAGAGTCAAGAAACCAGTTAATTTTCAAGTTTGTCGTAGTAATCGTTGACAAACATTCATCGTTCGCAACAAATGCCATTTCAAATTCCTTCGCAATATTAGCTCCCGATTTGTATTTACGATTCACTTTTCTTCCACTTTTCCAGTGTTCTTGACGTCCAGGATCGTTTGATAAGCCGTTTTCTGGACATTCCGCTCGCTTGTGGCCAAATTTGCCGCATCCATAGCGCTTGAAGCCGCCCAACTTCTTGCCTGCAAACGCCGAATCACCAACGTGTTCTGTATTACCAATCTGGCTAGAGTTTGCTCGCTTGACCTGTTCATCCAGAAGCCTTTTCTTGACATATTCCAGGGTCAGTTGTTGAGGTTGGATCGTTTCAAGTGCTGTGATTAGTGCATCATACGATTTTGGAAGGGCCAGCAGCAGTTGACAAACAACGTCCTCTTCCTGCAAATTCACACCTACTGCCCTCAGTTCTCTTAATATCTTCTCGAAACGCAGTAAAAACTGTTTCACATCGTCAGATTCAGAGAGTTTCAATTCTTGAAATTGTTTCTTCAAAATCAACTTTCCAGCAATTCCAATACGTTCGAAAGCGTTCCGCAATGCATCCCAGACGTCCTTTGATGTCTTCTTGTCTTTGACATATTCTAATTGGTCTTCCGCGATTCGATGAATCAGTAGGTTCTTACATTTCCTATCTAGGGCCCATCGCGCTTCGAGTTTCTTCTTTTCGGCACGTACTTCGGGAGTGTCCATCACAAGATCCTTCGCAAACTCTTCATCGCCGATGGTCTTCGTTAAGCAACCTAGCATGTTCTTGTCTTCCATAAGAACTTCGATCCGGAACTTCCAATTTCCGAAGTTTGTTCCATCGAACAACCAAAGCTTATGTTCCGTCATCTTGATAAGTTTAGACAATTGCTAATAATGTTCCGATTACAACTTCCTTTTCAAATTGACCTGGGCTCATAACCTATTGAGATAGGCAGAGTTGGTAGTGAAACAGGTCTGGTTTGTGTAACGGTAACAATGGAAGTGACATAATTTTATTCTTTCAAGTTCTAGCCTACTACAGTAATTGTTATTTAATGTTGCTAGCTCATAGCGCTCGGTTGCTATTCAACACTTAGGCTGTGAACCATTCCACCGATTCGTTTAACTTTTAGTTAAAATTTGACACTTCGATGGTTATTTCCCCATCGTGATTAAAATTTTACTCCGAAGTCGACCCATTTGAGTTTTGACAGATTGATAGTTATTCGGAACGAAATGGATTTGGCGCCAATTTTCTCGCGAACAAAGTTTAACTATCGAACTGTCAAATCTAACCATGCTCCGGAGCAGGGTTATTTTTAACCACGGCGAAATAACCATCGAACTGTCAAATTTTAACTAAAAGTTAAACGAATCGGTGGAATGGTTCACAGCTTACTACTTTTTATCCATACACGCAAAAAAATCTGCACGTTGTTTCCACCTGAAAAAGTACGTAGATTTTTTCCACCTGAAATTCACGTAACTTTTACCTGATTTTTCGATAGAATTTTCATTCTACGTGCAAATCAGGTAAGTTTTGGATAAAATTCACCGGACACGTAAGTTTCACCTGAATTTTTCTGAAGCTTTTGCAGCTACGTGTGCACGTAAAATGTACCTGAAAATTCAGGTGGAAACAACGTTTAGATTATTTATTTGGAGTGTAGGGTAAAGGCTGCCTCACACCTCGGGAAAATTTTCCGGCGGATTTTGAGCCCCGTGTATTTTAAATGGGGCCGGGATTTTGATTTTCCGTGTCCAAATTCCGAAAACATCGCATATGCAAAAATGCATGGGGAAAAAATCCGCGAACCAAATTCCCGAGGTGTGAGGCTACCTTAAAGGTAGCCTCACACCTCGGGAATTTGGTCCGCGGATTTTTTCCCCATGCATTTTTGCATATGCGATGTTTTCGGGATTTGGGCACGGAAAATCAAAATCCCGGCCCCATTTAAAATGCACGGGGACCAAAATCCGGAGGAAAATTTTCCCGAGGTGTAAGGTGGCCTTAAAGGCTGGTTTACAGTTCGGAAAACGTGTCCCGGGATTTGGTCTCCCATGTAATTCAAATGGGAGCGGGATTTGCGTTTCCCGTGACAAGAGCAGAAGTCTACACGAAAAAATATTTTCCTGAAGTGTAAACCCAATCGCGGGAAAAGTGTACGTTTAAAAGTCCCCTGGGGAGAGATGCAAATCCCGGTGGGAAACAATTCCGTTTGAATTGATTCCGCACGGGAAATGTGTAATCTATGACGGAAATTTATTATGGGAAGAATTTAGTGAAGTGGATAGTGAAAAGTGAGAAATGTGAGAAGTGTGAAGAGAAAACTAAGGAATGATAAGCGAGAAATGAAAAAATGAGTAAGTAAGCAATGAGCAATGAGCAGTGAGAATGAGAAGTAAGAAGTGTAAAATTAGAAGTGAGAGTTGAGTAGTGAGAAATGAATAGTGAGAAATGAATAGTGAGGATGAGGCGCGAGAAGTGAAGAGTATGAAGAGAGAGAAAAGAAAAGTGAAAAGTGACAAATGAGAAGTGATAAGTGAAGAATGATAAGTGAAAAAATGAGTTGTGAGAAGTGAAATGAATAGTGAGAAGTGGGAATTGAGAATGAGAAGTAAGAAGAGTAAAGTGAGAAATGAGTACTAAGAAGTGAAAAGTGAGCAGTGATAATTTAGGAATAGTGCATAGTGAGACTCGCTCTATCTCATTCGCACCCACTCGCTCTAACTCATTCTCACTCACTCGCTCTAACTAATTCACTCTCTCATTCACTCTCTCATTCACTCACTCAATCTCACTCATACACACACATTCTCACTCACTCGCTCAATCTCCCTCACTCACTCACATTCAGTAACTCTGGTTCACTCACTTATTCACTCTCACTCAACTCTTTCTCACACTCACCGTACTTTCACACACTCATTCTCACTCACTCACTAAACCTCACACAATCATTCTCACTTACTCACGAATTCTCACTCACTTACTTTCACTCAATCACTCGTTCACTCACTCACTCACTCACTTTGACTTACTCACTTTCACTTAGGGCCGATGCCCACGTAGCGTTTTTTCAACGCTGCGGGCACGTGGCGTTGAAAAAACGCAGGCGTGCATCGATGCGGCGACGCTGCGTTACCGCTTTTTCCCGATGCACAAATGCGTCCTTTCAACGCCGTGTGCACGCAGCGTTGAAAAAACGCTACGTGGGCATCGGGCCTTACTCATTTTCACTCACTCGTTCACTCATTTCCTCTTTCTCTCCCACTCAATCGCTCTCTCTCATTCATTCTCTCCCTTTCTCTCGCTATATCTCCCTCTTCTCGTTATCTTTCCACCTCTTGTATAAAGAAATCCGAACCAAAACCCCGAAGTGTAAACTCAAGCATGGACGAGGATACGCAGATTCTAAAATCCCGAAGCAAAATCCTGAAGTGTAAACCCAATCACGGAAAATGTTTTGACAGTGGAGACTTATCGGCGGAAAATTTTCCCTGACAAAACCCGGAGCAAAATCCCGTAACAAATCCCGCGGACACGTTTTCCGAACTGTAAACCAGCCTTAAAACGTGACCAATAGTGGACCCTCCAGCCATTTTCAGATATTACAGCACAATGTAAACATTGTGCTATGAAATTCTATCGGGAGAACCTACCTTACAGTCCTATGATTTGATTACATGCGTTTGAAATGCTATGGAAAGTCAAATTAGATGATTTTTTACAATTGGGTCCTAAAGCCCTACCTCGTTTATGGTTGCAAACGATAGTGCATCGGTCAAGAATACTTGTACACTCAGAAATAAAATAAATCCGTGAAGGATTTAAAACTAATCTTTTTAGTAATTTTTTAGCATTATACCTTGCATAGTATAAAAAGTATGCTATCTCAGCATTACGATTTATACTAAACCGGAATAAGGCGATAATATTTTTGTTAGCATTCTGTCTTTCATAAGAATCTAATTTTCAAATCCATTTCTATTATTCCAAACAATTTTCAATCATTTAAATAAGTATTTTTAAAACCGTTTATAAAATAATCCGCAAAATAAAAAAAAAAACATGCATGTTCATGAAAGTGTATAAGGTATTTGAAGAATCAATAAAACAGGAGGCTATGTATTTCAATGTTTTAATCTTTTTCAGATCCATTCAGCGAGAAGCAGTTTCAAAGGAAAATCGAAACAAATCGTTCCCTCACGGGGCAGAGTCCATCTACTCCTCTAGATCACCAAAGAATCATGCGAATCTATGCGATTGAGTCAGTTCACTCCATTCATTGGACATTTTTTGGCACCCTGTTTACCAGCAAGCTCTACGGAAGGAATTGTCGGAATCAAGAATAGCCACAAATCATGCTATCCGAAAGCTGGCAGTGACACGGAAGATGATGGTGAAAAGTGGTCGGTTTATATAATCGCAAAACTTCCGATCGGCGTAAATACTGACGACCACGCAAATGCAGTAATGTTTGGAATGGAACCTAGTTCGTTGAAGTAGTTTCCGGAAAAAAATTCATCGCACATATTTTGTTTTCCAACTGAAGTTTGTCGCAAGTGCATGCATATGGAAGGCTTGACGATTTTATTATTCTAAGGAAATTTCAAGAGTTAACGGTGCTGGTATAATTGTAAGTATTAATATTTAGAATTTGTTTATTGATAAGCTCGATATGTTTCGTGACAGACTTTTATTCGAGCAAATAAACTGAATATTTCCTGTAAATGATTATATGCGAACTTATTTTTTCGTGTAAATTCATACATAAACCTAATCGAAACATATTTTCAGATGGTCGCGCAAACCGATTCAAATCGCGAAATCTAAATCTCCAATGGCTTGCCTAGCGGTAGGCCGTTATTCATCAGGCTCTCAGCCCTGCTACAATGAATCAACTTTGTAGACAGTCAGTCGATCATCCGAGAACGATTCGTACCACTGGATCTGATCACTTCCCTAAAAATGCGTCGGACTTTGCAGCGTTTGAATGAAGTCATTCAGCATCGCCTGGTGTCAGAGAATTTGCTGCCTCGACAGCGGAAGTTCATCGAAAATGGTCAACTTAATTTAGGGCCAGATTATCAATAATCCGGCTGACTTGGCACACGCAGACGATTCTTTTGATGTGACTGTTTAGACGGTATTCACGTCGACGAGTACAGCCTCGAAACCAAAGCAACGGAATGATGACGGTAACGGTAGGTTTTGATAGTATATGGGCTCACTATCAATTGGCAAAATAAGCAATTAACATTTTTTGCAGGTTTCCTTGATTGACACTAATGGTAGACCTGGCCGAACACGCCATTTAATTCGGATTATTGTCGGTGCGAAAAGATGGGAACGGCTAACTTTGGTTTCCATGCAGATTCATCGGATCGAACAAATCAGCGTGCATTTGGTTAACATGGACAGCCAAACACAGAAGTGGGCAATGCCTCGGGCACCGGAGACACCGGATAAAGACAAGCCGCAGGTATTCACTTCCAGTTGCATTAGGTCCCGGCTTCGTACATCCAGGTGGTCCACCGAGTTACAACGAGCGGAATATTGGCAGCATCAACGACCACCATTGTCCCGGGAAAGGATGGAAAGCCAAAAATATATCCTAGACTCATGGTAATATACCAAATTAATTGAAAAGCTCCAATGTTTCTTAATCTGCACGGCTGAACCATTATATTAACAATAGCAATCATTTCTTGTTTTTAGTTAAAATAATAAAAATTATACTTTTATTTTGATTTTGATTATTGAAAAGGTAAACAAAAACAAACGAACATAACCTAGAAATCAAAACCAAAAAGTCATCGCGGAGATTTATACTAAAGAATGATTTTCTAAAAGTTATACTATGCTGGTATTGTTGCACCGAATACCAATTTGGGGTCAACCAGGCGAATAGCCATTTAGAATGACTTTTAAACTATTTAGTTTAAATATATTTCTGAGTGTACCGTTGTTATAAAAATTCTGGTAAAATTCTAAATCAGTAAAAATAATAATTTTGTGTTTAAGACATTTTAAGGCAAATTTTAGGCTGTGCAACATTTCAGAACGAATGAACCATCAGCCCAAAACGTCAGCCCCATATATTTACTGTCAAAGGTTGAGTCAAGTGCCCTGCGGTGTTTTGCTAGTGCGTTTGAATCCGTACGTCAAACAAGACCGAAAATGTCGAGGAAGCATTTTTTATCTATTTTTCAATTTCAAATTAAACAATGTTCTTTTCGATTTTTGAGTTTAAAGAAAAACTGACACGTTTAGAATGATTACCTTCATCGTTCCTTGAAAGAAAATCGAATATCGATTCTTCATTTTAGGACCCAATTCTTTAAAAAATAAACACGAGAGTGTCCATTATAGGAATATTTTGGGGGGTCCATAATAGGGAAGAAGAACGTTCCGAAACGGGACATGAAAATCAAATGAAGTGTCAACTATAGGGAAGCAATTTCCTATTATGGACCCCCAGGGGGTCTACTATAGGGCGAATTCAGTTAGACATTAAAATGTTAATTGCAACGAATAACGCCGTGTATTTGGGTGTTTTATGTATGTATCGCGAAAAGGGGATGCAGAGCTTGTTGTTAGATATCAAGCACAGTTAATATGTTGAAAATTTCTATGTCTTATGACAGGAAGAGCAAAATTCCGCTACTAGGGGGTCCACTATTGGGCATTTTACCCCACGACCCAATATTAGAAATTTTAATAATAAATAACATTAAATTTTTTTACGTGTATATAAATATTGAATTGAACACGTCGATCCCCATTTTTTTTACCATGGGGCTGTCAAAGCAGGCGAAGGGAAAAAACGAAAACGGAGAAGCAAAAAGGTACAAATTTGACGTTTCTCCACATCGTTCGATCAGTTGTTGAAGGAAAATCGTGCAGCTAGCAGTGCAAAAATCAAGGTGAAAATCCGCAGCCAGAAAAATAAATTGCATCACCCAACAGTGCACAAATTGTGTGAATCAGTGAAAGGTTTTATTGTTCGGAAAAGGAAGTAAACACCCTTAAAATGCCACGCCGAGGAAGGTCCGCATCTCCCCCACCGGCCCAGCGCAGGTTAGTTCAAACGCATCGTTTTTTGAGGTTAAACTGTGACCTTTTTCGAGAAACGTCGCTCTGCATGGGGATCATTTCTGATGATTCTGGAACTTCGACAGAGCAGTTACGCAACAAAGCGAATTTTATTTTTCCTATGCTAAATGAGTAAAGATGTGTTTTTTCATCTACGAGGGTGAGCATGTGATCAATTATTAGTAAATGTTATTGATCCTTATGGTCCAAAGGTCGATAAACATCCGACATGGCGCTCTGTTTCTGGTTGCTTCCATTTGGGAAATCGTGCCAGACAGCGAGCAACCCGCAACATGCGACATTCTAAAAATAATATTGAACTGTTGTTCAGGATTGTTTACCGAAATTTTTCATAAGAATGTGAAATTCACGAATCACGCGATGTGATGACGATAGAGGCCTATTGGACTCGTCACAACTATAGGGCCGGTAGAACGAATCTGTTCTGCTTGCTTTTGAATCTTCATTAGATGTTGTAGATTTCCGCAATATCTTTAGAAACAACACATTCAAAGGATGGATTCTGAATCATCATATTAAAATCGTTCCTGAATAAGTTGTTATTCTTGACCTTTGTACTATCATTTTCATCATTTCCATCAACATGTTTACTGCCAGTGACCGTTGCCAGCCCTGTGATAAACACGATAATGAATCAGATTGTTGTTTCTTAATGCAATGACGCTGTTATTGTCGAGCATCAACACAGACTTGATCTTTGTTTCTTCTTTGTTATCTGCAGATCGGCCCCCATGGCTGCTGCCCCGGCTCCACGCCCCGCAGCACCGACACAACCGGCTGTGCAGCATGCTCCACCGAGTGCGGTTGCTCCCCCGATGGGCGCCCCCAGCCAAGGACCCGGTCTGATGGCCCAAATGGCAGCCACAGCCGGTGGAGTAGCGATTGGGTCTGCCGTTGGTCACACCGTTGGACATGCTCTGACCGGAATGTTCAGTGGTTCGGATTCGAAGGAAGCGGCCCCAGCTCAGCAGGCAAGCCCAGTACAGCAGTACGCTCCGGCCGCTGGTTCCGAGGCGCAAGCCCCGTCCGGCCCGTGCGCCTGGGAAATCAAGCAGTTCCTGTCCTGCGCCCAGAACCAGTCCGATCTGACGCTGTGCGAGGGATTTAACGAGGCCCTCAGGCAGTGCAAAGTGCAGCATCATATTTAAATCGGACATACACAACCGGGTGCGATAGATTTGTTACGGCTGGGAAGGAATGGTTTGGCCCATGAAGATAAAGAATGCGGAACGTTTTACATTGTGGACGGAAAATTCTAGTAGCCTGCCGGACGGCGGGAGTAGTTCTATTGTCTAGTGTTGTTGAGTTGCTCAGTTCAATAAAGCCTGTAAACCAATTCAATATGGCCAAATTGTGCTTTTCTGTAGACGCATAGGTTCTTTAAAACAATTTAATACGTCGAACTACTACAACATCTCTGTGGTAATTTACCGTTAAGAAGAAAGATTTTATTTCTTATATATTTAGTTTTAACAATTTGAATAAAAGAATAGCTGAAGAGAAGGCAAACCAAACGAATTATATATAAAAAAAAGTAGTGGTATATCACAATTGACATTTCCTTATAGCCTCACGAAATTTTTGAACAGGATTTGTCTTCAGTTCTCGGTCCTGTCTAGAATATTTTCTGATGGGAAACAATGTTGACTCCCTGGACAAAATTTATCCATTGTGTAATAAAGTGCTTGCTTCTTCTTCTTCGTATTGGCATTACATTCCCACACTGTGACAGAGCCACCTCGCAGCTTAGTGTTCATTAAGCACTTTCACAGTTATTAACTGCGAGGTTTCTAAGCCAAGTTACCATTTTTGCATTCGTATATCATGAGACTAACACGATGATACTTTATGCCCAGGGAAGTCGAAACAATTTCCAATCCGAAAATTGTCTAGACCGGCATCGGGAATCGAACCCAGCCACCCTCAGCATGGTCTTACTTTGTAGCCGCGCGTCTTACTAGGTGGGCCCACGCTTGCTACACAACATAAATAATAAAAAGGAAATTTCTTTTTGCAATAATTGAGAACGTGCTTAGTTTAGTGCGACAAGATACTTAGATTGATTTTTAATCCATTACAGGATCCAATAGTTATAAAATTTTATTTTATTTACATTAAAAAACAATCTCTTACTTATATTTCGATAAATACCATTGTTAAAAGATGACAGGAAATTCTATTACCTCCATAGAACTTAAAATGCTATCTTTAATCATTATTCCGTCTCTTGCGGCCGCGTAATGTTCTTCCAGTCATACATGGTCACAACGGCTTTCTCGAACAGACTGCTATTCAGCTTTACCAGCAGCAGTTCATCCAGCGTTTGCTCCGTCAGGCCATCGTTCCGGTCGGCCAGGATCAGCGCACTGTACGTTCGTTCCAAGCAGACATTGTTAGACGGCAGCGACATCACCACCATGGCCACGGAGAACAGCTCGGCGTGGCTTACGGAGCGCTGCAACCAGTGGTTCCAGACGTCGTAGTCGTGCGGCTGGCGGGGTTCTATTTCGAGACTTTTCAGCTGCTGCAGCACCGGTGTCACGGTGCTGGAGAGCGGGACCACCGCCTTGGAGGTACCCTCCGACGGACCGCCAAACATCTCCGACAGGAAGTCGTCCATGTCGTCGTCCTTTTTGTCCTCCTGTTTCAGCTTGTCTGCCTCGAACTGGGCTGTCTGGGAGTTCGGCTTTAGGGCGTTAATGCGGTTCCAGATGTTGAGGATGTAGTTCTGAAACGATTTGGACAGAGGGGAAAACAATTTAGTAGGGAGCTGTGCCAATGAAGAGCTGGTTATTTTCGAAAACAGAACGAGAGGACGATACGCTGCTATGCTAAAATGACGGATTATGCAAAATATATATAAATAGGTTCCCCATCTGCTACATTTTTATATAGTTGTTAAGAACCTTAGAGTTATGGTCGATAAGTTGAATTGTTGTTGATTACACAATACGTGAAGCAACTTAGAAATATGGAATGATATTCGTATTAAGAAAATGTTATTATGTTATTATTAATCAGACTAAGGAGATTCAGGATGCTATCAAAACCTGTAGCCTTCATGTCTTTTTGATCATTTGATATCGTGATTCGGCGAGGCGATTTTTGGTGTGGGACACGTGGACCGCCAAGTAAAGATGAAATGGTTTGCGTGTTTTGAGGACCGCAATGCCGATGTTCGCTTCAGCATCAATGTGTTTTGTGAGATTGTATGCATTGTCAATCGGATGAGTCAGACGCGATCCATTGGCGATTGAGATTTCAATAGGCAGGTGATCACTACCATGGGGATCCTGGATTACTTTCCCCGTACAATACAATGTTTGTGAAATCGAACATATTGAGAGGTCAATTCTACTTTCGAGCCCTGAAGGTGCCACACGTTTTGCTTCTCCGATATTCAAATATGTCATATATTGAAGAAGTCGCACAGTCATAAATCAAGGAAGAACGGTTGTCATCGGCCAGTTCCCCCCAGGCAGTACCGTGTGAGTTAAAATCTCCTAGAATCAATCGTGGCTCAGGCATAGCAGTGCCAATAGCCGAAAGATCTCTGTGTCGTACCTTCGGCAGTATGTACACAGAGGCTATACTGAAGCTTTTGCCCCGTATGGTGACATTACAAGCGACTACTTCAATGCTTATCACCGAGGGAAGATCTATTCTGTAAAAGGAGTGGAGCTTGTTGATCCCTGTGGTGCCCTGATGCCTGGCTACCCTATACACAGATTAGCATAACATAGAGGGAATGAAGGAAATGTAAGAGGTAGGAAGAAGAGGAAGATAATAAAAGCAAGTTCAGTCAGTTTAGTCAAGTGAACCAGTGTCTAGTGGATTAGTTATTAATTCTGGATTTCTGCGGACGCCACCGATAGGGGAACGGGGAAAAGAACGGAGGTTGTCGGAGGATCGTGTACGTTATTCACTCCGATTTTGTTTTAACTATTCCCGTGTAATACCGGCTAAATCGCGTCGTAATTGTGTATTTATTGTTTTCGGTTACTAGTGTCACTTTTATGCAGTGGAGAATCGTGCGCAAATAATCTGTGATTTGAGAACTTTGTGTTAATTTTATTGCTTACCATCGACGGCGCATCGTTTTCGCCTTGTCCTTGTGTTTGTTTTTCTGTGCCCTAGCCACACTTCACTTTGCTACCGTACTTTTGCGTTGCATCGAAAAACTATAATTAATAATGACATTGTGACTGAGGTCATTACAGTACCTGAGCCCGCAGCGATGTTCTGGCTGTACCTCTCCCGTATTCACCCGAGCGTCAAACCGGAGTCTATTGAGAAACTGGTGAAGGACTGCATCCAGTGTGAAGATTCGGTCAAAGTGGTCCCGCTGGTGAAAAAGGAATTGACATTAAAAGTATGAGCTTCATATCCTTCAAAGTTGGGATTGACCCCAAGTTCCGTGAAGTCGCACTTAATGCGAATACTTGGCCTATGGGTCTTCTATTTCGGGAATTCGAGGATATCAGCTCAAAAAACATGTGGAAGCCGCTGCTAAATACTCCAACCGTCACAGTTTCTCCTGTTTGCGGAATCTTCCCGTTATCGACACCTACCTCTGCTCCGGAACCAATGAGCTAAATTCGGCAGCCACGATGCACGTGACCTTTCCACCAGGACGCACCGACAAAAGCATTTTGGGAGTCCCCAGTTCCTCTTACTCAGTCGCGCCTACTGCAGCCAGCGTTCACCATAGTCGTCCTGGCCCTGAGTTTAGAGGCGGATTAGGGGACTCCCAACTTGTTATTCAAGGCAAGTACATCTCTTATCGACATTCATCGCCTGATGCCGATTCAAATTTCAGCATCATCCATTCGGAATTGAGTCCGAGTTTCATCGGACGAACAGGATCGCCGCATTTACAAGCATCAATTACCATTTCTCCACCGCAACGTCAAGGCCAATTTTAACGGGATGAATGCCTTTCTTGCTCAGGTTGACTGGGATACGGCTCTTCGAGATTCTGACGTCAACCGACCATGTCAAAAATACTACTTTACGCCATCGACCAGTTAGTTCCCGTGAGATCCACACCAGAACCGGCCAACCAGCCTGGTCTAACGCTCATCTCAAAAATCTGAAAAGAATCAAACGCGCGGCCCTCAGACAACACTGCAAGTATCGTACGGACTCTACAAAAGCTAGCTATATCAAGGCCAACTCCGAATATCAGCAACTCAACGATCATCTCTATAACGCCTTTCAAAATCGTTTGCAAAGTCGTCTCAGGAATAATCCAAAAAGCTTTTGGCGGTACGTCAACGAACAACGGAAGGAATCTGGATTGCCCTCAACGATGACTGACGGTTTATCTGAAGCCCAAACTACCAACGACATTGCTAATTTGTTCCGTACTCAATTCAGTAGTGTATTTACTAATGAGTATCTCGACCCGCAAGATGTAGTTATTGCCATTAGGCATGTTCCCAGTCTTCCTGTCGCTAGGCAGCCATTGGTCATCACAAACGATTCAATAATAGCTGCCAGTAAGAAGTTGAAAACCTCCACGGGATGCGGCCCAGACGGTATCCCATCGCTTGTTATTAAACGTTGCGTAGAGTCGCTTGTCAGACCACTTACTGCAGTATTCAACCTCTCGCTGACTTCCGGGGTGTTTCCGGTGTGCTGGAAGCAGTCATATGTATTTCCAGTTTTCAAAAAGGGGTGCAAGAGGACCGTATCAAACTACCGGGGAATAGCTGCGCTGTGCGCCGTTTCCAAGCTATTTGAGTTGATTGTTCTTGGCGAATTGACTTCAAGCTACGCCCATTACATTTCAAACGACCAACACGGGTTTATGCCCAAACGTTCAACGAACACTAACCTGGCGTGCTTCACTTCCTTTGTAATAAGACAAATAGAGAATGGTCATCAGGTGGATGCAATCTATACAGATCTTTCTGCTGCATTCGACAAAATGAATCACCAGATTGCCATCGCAAAATTTGTCAAATTAGGCATAAATAACGCTCTGCTCAGCTGCCTTCAATCCTATTTATCAGGTCGCAGTATGGCTGTGAAAATTGGAGATCACATTTCTTCACCGTTTGTAGTCCGATCCGGCGTTCCACAGGGTAGTCATCTTGGACCGTTTCTGTTTCTGCTTTATATGAATGACGTCAACTTTGTTTTGAAATGTCTAAAGTTATCGTACGCCGACGATTTGAAGCTGTATTATTGTATCAAGCAAACTCAAGACGCAATGTTTCTGCAACAACAGTTTGAATCCTTTGCAGAATGGTGCCGTATCAACCGAATGACGCTCAATGTTGCTAAGTGCTCGGTCATATCTTTTGGACGCAAACACTCTCTTCTCCAGCATGAATACGCTTTGGCAGATAAAAAGCTTCAACGAGAATCGACAGTCAAAGACCTAGGTGTTTTGGTCGATACGAAAATGACATTCAAGGACCACGTAGCATATATTGTTTCGAAGGCATCTTCACAGCTAGGTTTCCTTTTCCGTTTTGCCAAGAAATTCCGGGATGTGTACTGCCTAAAATCATTGTTTTGCGCCACTGTTCGACCAATATTGGAATATTCCTCGGTCGTCTGGTCCCCGTATTATCAGAACGAAATTCAGCGCATCGAAACTAACGATAAACTAATAAGTGCAATTTCAGACGTGTTTTATGTTAATTCTGACAATACTAATGTATTTAGTTTTAAGTAAACGGTCATTGGGGTGACCATTTCACCTGTTAACAATAAATAACAATACAATACAAGGGGGCACCACAAATTGGCGACATGCACGTCGACCACCTCTTGCACTTTTAGACAAAATTAAAGACAAGTTGGACTCGCTATTGAACACTGACATAATCGAACCTGTCGAAGAATACAGTCAGTGGGTTTCACCACTGGTAGCAATAGTCAAGGATAATGGGGATTTGCGCCTGTGCGTAGACATGCGAAGGGCAAATCTAGCGATCAAAAGAGAAGGACATCTAATGCTAACGTTTGAAGATTTCCTACCACGACTTTTTACTCGACTGGATGTTAAAGAAGCCTTCCATCAAGCGGATATTGGGATATTCAGGTACGAGCGCCAAATGTTCGGGGTTTCCTGTGCCCCTAAAATGTTCCGGAAAGTATTGGAACAAGTTTTATCAAAATGCGAAAACGTTTCACAGTTATTAACTGCGAGGTTTCTATAAGCCAGGTTACCATTTTTGCATTCGTATATCATGAGGCTAACACGATGATACTTTTATACCCAGGGAAGTCGAGACAATTTACAATCCGAAAATTGCCCAGACCGGCACCGGGAATCGAACCCAGCCACCCTCAGCATGGTCTTGCTTTGTAGCCGCGCGTCTTACCGCACGGCTAAGGAGGGCCCTATATAAACTACATATATAGTTTAAAAAGTTTTGCTATGAAAAGACTGTTTTCAATGAGAATATATCTGTAGAAGCTAATAAAACATCCAGTTTTTATCGTAGTCTTTGACAGAATGTCATTTATTTAGCTGTTCAAAGTCAAGGCCTACTAACAAATTTCTAATTAGTTGCTAGTATAGATAGTAGAATCTATAGATGAGCGAAAGCATGGCTGAGTCGATTTTTTTGCCCGTGCACACGCGCATATGACGTCACAGCCCTTAACGTTTCCATTGAAATCGTGACGTCATGCTCGTTTGGAGACACGTTTGACAGTTCGTTTGGAGACAGTGGATTTATCTTCGCTCATCTATATTGAGATTCTCACGTCCGAATGTGTGAGTGGCGATAAAAGGAAAACAAACACTCCTAGATGGTGCTACTCAGCAAAGTTTGGGTAAAAATGAATATATTTCCATATATTTTTTGACTCCTTCGCAACCATCGTGATGACTCGATCAATTTTGAGGTTATGAGCAGAAGGAAAACAAACATGTATTTACACATGCCGAATTGCACATCAGTGTGCGAGCGTTAAACGTCACTCATCTCTATATTCCACTATCTATAGTTGCTAGAGTCTATTTATATTAAATAACACTATTTCTACAATATCAGTTGTGAAGTTTTATTACGTTTAAAATTCAAAATGGATAAATCAAGTGCCAATAAATTCCAAAAATGTTGTGCAAATATTGGAAATCCAAATTGCAGTCGCTCCGGTGTATCGGCATCAATAAGGTATTTTATGAGACGTTTCGCGGTGGCCCGTTTATTTACTTTCAATGTTTTGTTTTGGTATGATTCTACGTGAACATTCCATTAGGTCCGAACACAAAATATTGTTTGCAACGTTTTACTTTTCATTCATGTTTTCTTCAACATTTTATGCTCAGAATGCAATGGTATGAATAACCTAACGACACATTTCAAGAATCATTTGAAAAACTTTGATCTAAAGCCCCGGTAACCGAAAAGTAAAACATGTCGGTTTGATGATGGGACCCATCGGAATGTTCAGCGCGAAATTACCAAACAAACGGGCTCCCACTAATTGTCAAAGTAGATAAACACGAGAAAACCAGCTGATTCGATCTGTCTCATAAAATGCCTTATTATTGAAAAAATTAATTCGCTGGGGTATACGCACCAGCAAAGGGGCCGTCCAGAAACCACGTGGTCATATATGGGGGGAGGGGGGGTTTGGAAAATGACCACGATAAGCCACATGGGGGGGGGGGGTGTTGCTCTCGAACCACATGGTTTTTTTACACGAAAAACTTTTGGTGAATAACAATAGCGGTGTAAAAAATACAAATCATTAAAATTTAATGATTTAATCATTAAACGCAAAACGCATCTTAGGGCCGATGCCCACGTAGCGTCTTTTCATCTCAGCGTTAAAAAGACGCAGGGGTGCATCGAGAAATCTGCATATATCTGCGCTATTTGACCATCTTAGCCTTAGATCCTTTTTCCATAAAAAATAAACGAAAAAACAGGTTGCGATTCAGTCTCAATTTCCACAACAAAAATTTAGAAAGGAAAAATGGGAAAATATAAAAAAAAATTCCGCCGCGCCACGCCACCGCCGCAGATGTTTTTTGGCATCACGCCGCCGACACTTATGCATCAGCGGACTGCAGCTACAAATTAGAAAAATATTCATGTTTTTACAATAATCCAAGAAAAAAACTTCAAAAGAATTTCTTGTGGATATTCAGGAAAAAATCAGTAAAGAAATTTCCTGTAAAAACTTTGACATTACTTCATATAAGGTACACGGGGGGAAGTGGAAAAAGGGGGTAAGTGTAAAAAACGACTCCAAAAATTTGAATTGTACATACTTTACAGTTTTTACCACATCATAACGTTATGCAAGAATATACTTTGATGCTCACACTAATACTGTGTTGAAATTTGTATAATACTTACACTAACACGGTTAACGCTTGAGCTGTAATTTTAGGTTTCGCGAAAAGTTGATTTTTGCATTCATAAAATCAATTCTTATTTGCACCAATTGTCTTTTTTCAAGTGTATTTATATCACAGGTGACCATTATAATACAATTAAACTAACCCCATTCAATTGGTAGTGGTTTGTACCAAGAAATAAAACAATTCAAAGATTTTACACTTACCCCAGGTATCAAACACTGCGGGGTAAGTGGATAATGTTCTAATCACGCAATTTTTTCTTCCCTCCAGGGTTTATTTCGATAGCTGTGAATCTTAATATGTTCCTTCTTCGTTATCATTGTGATTCCAGTGGTGATTAGACAAATATAAATGAGAAAATGCCTGATTAATCACTTATCGGTATTGATGCCTTTCACATGTTTTACATATGAAAAAAAATGTAAATGAAAGCTAAAAATAGCACTGATAGGTAAATATATTGTATAATTCCCATTAATTTTTATTCATAACAAGTTTCGCCGTTGAATGCATTTTTTTGCGAACAAATTGGTTAAAGACAAGTGCTTAAGAACAGCTGATAATTTTGTACGTGTTTTGCGCACACACATACATACAATTACGCACATACAGACATCATCTCAATTCGTTAAACTAAGTTGATTAGTTTATAACCCTGTAAGTCCCATTTTTCCTTCAAAAAGTTCATCTTTGGAGCTAACATATAGATTTTACGTACACTTAGTGTTCGAGAAGGCAAAACCAGCCCTCCCCTAGCTATTATGATAATTCCTTGAGGATCTATTCCGTTAAGGTAATGAAATTATTCCACAAACAGGGCTGGTAGCGATCAATGCTGCTCAAAATAGTGACTTTAGTGACCAACACTTGCGAAAAAAGGGACCAAATAGTGACTTTCATCTGTAGAAAAAGTGACCAAATAGTGACTTTTGATTTCATTTTCAGTGACAGAAATGGACTTTTATTTAAAGTTAAAAAGGGTGAAACAAATAATTTTCAAAAATTTTGTCTCCTCTCCCCCTAATATCTTTTGGTCGAAAATTTCAATTAGAAAAAAATATGAATTGCCAAAATATTATTCAACAAATCCGATGAAATGGAAATTCACAAGTGAAATTGGAAAAATGTATTGTATTATATTCTTTTTATTTTTTATTTTTAATTATCCACCCTCTTCACCTCTGGAAAAGCACAACTTTGAGGCAAGTCATACAGAATAATGTGCAATAATGTTTATTACAGATTCGAACTTACTCGGAAAATCTTCTTTAGACATAGATTTAATTCAACTCACATAGTATATAAATCTGAAACCCAAGAATTATTTCAAAACCTAAAGATTTTTTTCAGGATTAGAAAAATCCTAAACAAGAAGTTCGAACTACCAACCAATAATTTACCGATTTTCCTCGATGGAATATCCAAAGTTTATGCAGTTTCAAATGTTTAAATCAGAATATATTTTGAAAAATTTGAGCTAATGTGACCAGCAAGCGTCCTGCGAAACGCGGGACGCCTATCTGGATTGCGTCACTGGCTTAAAAATGGTCCTTCAAAAGTGCATTTCGCATAGATTTTTGCCTAACAAAATTTGGAAAAATGTTTGTAAGGCTATATGAATTGTAATAAATTTGTAAAACGGAATTGAAAAATGCAGCGTCTGGTCTGGTCGTCTGGTCACATTAACTGAGCAGATGTCGAGAAACCATTAATTTTGCTTCTTACGGAAACATTAATATTTCTATGTGGATTCCTTACACACTAAGTTTTTATTTCTGCAGCTCGGCAAAAATAAATCTGGGCAAGTACATAAGCCATTTCATGAGACAGTTTCGAACAGCTGATCGACATTTTGAGTGGATGGCTCGGTCTGTGTTTTGGTAAATTTGCATGCAAACCATCATCATTTTGTCATCATCATCATCATTTCATTTCATTTTCGCAAATGTTCCTTGTAAAATGTAAATATTAGTATTTATTCTCCTGTCATTTTTGCTTTCTATAAAATGGCTTATTGCAGTATCAATCAGGGTGGCCAATTTCTCCATTTTGATTTAAAAATGAATATTTTTATTTTATTTTTCAAAATATATAAGTGTTTGTTATAAGAAAAAGCTGAAAAGCTTGTTTGTTTGAGTACGCACTAATGAGCATTAGAGCAAGCCCTCGCTCACTAATGATTTCCCCGAAACAACAGGAAATGTATCTCAGATCAAACTGAATATTCAACAGTTTAAAACCGCTATTGAAAACTGTTAATAAATAAATTAATTAATAAAGTGTAGAGTTGAACAATTTTTAAAAGAGGTTTTTAAAACTCAGCCGAGTCAGCTATTGGCTTTGTGAATATATTTAGATCCTCAATCCGCTGTGCCCATCCTGCTTTCATTACTATATACCCAATCATAAACTGTGACACAAAACCTCTTCAATTAATCGCTGTTGAAAATCTAATAACAACACCGAGATTCTCAGCGAATCTGGAGTCACGAAGAAGTGCCGAACAGCGTTCGGGCCAAAAAGTACTAAGTGGTATTTTTTGAGCGATTCCAAGCAACAGCATCAAAATTTAAGAAAATTTTTAATTCATGATTTTCTATTGAGTTGAAACTTTGCACAGTTTTTCAATTTCATCTAAATCGTCATTTTTCGATATCAAATCTTCATATTGAGTCACGACTAACTTTTCAAAAGGGTGTATGTGAAAATGGTTCAAAAATATTTAAAAAGCTGCACAGCAAAAACGGAATGTTCGATTGTTATGATTTTTTCAGCAAAGTTAGACAACTAAATGGTGATTCTTAAGAAAATGTGCACAGTAAAAAAAATTTTTTTTTGCCTTTAACAATATAATTTTGTCACAAAACTCAAATATCTCAAAACCCTATCTTTTTCGAACGTAATTTTTTAGGGAAAACGGTCCATTATATTAGCTATCTACCATAAAAATTTGGTGATGGTAAACTAATAAACAAAAAGTTATGACATTTCAAACATTTCACAATTTTCACATATAGTAAACAAAAAAATTACCGTGTATTTTTTTTTCAAGAATCGCAGTTTGATGCTGATTTTATTGTTAAGGGCCTTGCGTGAGTTAAACAAGTTGTTTGTATGATATTCCATATTTATGTATTCATCGATATTATGTATATTATATGTATAAATATTATATGTATAAATAAATAAAAATGAATTAATATTATCCTAAGTATTAAATTAAATGTGGCAGTTACACAATGTTGTTATAGAAACTCTAAGAGTTTTGGGTTTGAATTTTGGTATGGGTTATGATATCATGAAAACAGTTTATTAATACTTACTTTTTATTTATTTTTATTCAACTTTTGTAAAATATCTAATACTTTTGCATTATTATCAGCACAGTTTGAGTATAGTTTTGCTTTAATTTTATTTTCCGACAATGGAATGAAACAGTGAAATTTTTGGGTTCCTTGGATCGTTTTCGCGTTATTAAATTGCTCGCTGAGCTCTGAAGCCTTTATTTCGTACTCTTCAGTAGTAGTAAAACAAAATGATAATTTGGTTAAATCTTTTCTTTTCTACGATTTGCCCAATCAAAAGTTCTTTCGCAGTTTTAATTGGATGCTCACGTTCTTTGGCTAAACTTGCTCTTGTGGCCATG
This sequence comes from Armigeres subalbatus, assembly GCF_024139115.2. Lineage (NCBI taxonomy): Eukaryota > Metazoa > Arthropoda > Insecta > Diptera > Culicidae > Armigeres > Armigeres subalbatus. The sequence goes on from NC_085139.1 coordinate 221,344,588, forward strand.
CGCTTTATTGTTCCTCCAATAGCATCACAAGGACCTTTGCCATGTGATGTAGCAAAAAATGCCATTCTGCATCAATTCCGTACATTGATTTAAATTGACATAGGCTCGAAAAATTCTTACGATTTTTGTACTGCGACGCTGCTCCATCAGACATGAAATATATCTTTTTGACTTCTTTATGCTTATCAACGCGTAAAAGTTAAGCATTTTTTCAATGAACAAGTTTACGGATACTGAATCGTGTCTTAAATCTTCGGAAATTATAATAAAACTTAAGTGTTCAATTTGCGTACTTCCATTAAAATAAATAACGAATGGATGAATTGTAGCTTGTTGTACGTTCCAGTGATGGGACTGCACTTCATCTTGCAATACAAAGCTGTAATTTTCAGAAAAATCAAATGACTAAAAATTCACCATTTTGTAATGTATTTTTCGTATTTTTTAAAAAGCTGGATTGTTCTGTTTTAATGAAATCGTGAGGGATTAAACTTTCTAATTTCAAGCAAAAATATGACACAAACTCATCTACAGGTTTTACAATAGTTTCTATGTCACACCTATCCGTGGTCACCCATTGCTCAAATGATAACTGATCAATATATTTTTCTTCAAACTCAGCGAATAAAGTATTTTCCAATGATGAAGAATCTGGACAATCCGAACAAGATCGTAGATAGCAATTTGATGTTGTATTTTCACACAAAAGACTACCAGTTAACATTTTAATATCCTTTGTTAAATTGATTCTTTTCAAACTATGTAAAATAAGATTAATATTCTCATGGGTTGTGCACACACACACACACACATTATGTGTTCCTGAATTGGAAAGAAGCTTACATTGCCTTGGCCGAAGGCTTGCAAATGAGGAAAAACCTATTTTAATATTATCGTGAATTTCCTTGAAGCGTGTGTACGCTTCTTTCAAAGTCGTCATCATTAATCGTTTTTGGATTGCTTGACGCTTTCCATCTTTTCTTACTGATACATAATCTTTTTGACCAGGCATAGCTCGACTTACTTCATCATCTTCAAAATATTGAACTACTATTTCTTTTGTCTCATCTGTTAATGCAGTACTAGACCTAGTATTTTTGGTTGAAAGACAGTTATTCTTCAATTGTTTTGCCTCTTGTACTGTATTTCTATTGGTTTTGTACTCATCAATGGCATCCTGAATAGACCACGAACTTGGCAGCATCGACAAAATCAATAATTTTTCTTTCCTTGTCGTGGCTGCATTCGAGAACCTTTCCTTCATATTTATAATTACCTCATCGTAGTCTGTATTTTCCACATCATCAGGTCCCTAATTTGAAGAGGTTTCTTCGTACAGCTTCGTTTATTTCACGGTATTTTTCTCCGGGTAATAAACGTAGTCCATCTTACTCCATTTAATCGGAGTCACTTTTATCCCAGCTATGCCCTCGTTAAAGCGTTCGATGTTGACCCTTTGGATACACTCATCTTCCGATTGATTTGTTGAAACAGATTTCGCTGATGGTACGGTGGCAAGGCTCTCAGCACTTAATACTTCTGGTAATTCCTCAGTTGTTGTCGATACATCTGGCAATTCCTCAGTTGCTGTCGTTTTCGAACTTCCTGCGCTCTGCTCAACCGATGATATACAGATTGCTCTTTTGTCAACGTTTAGACGGCAGGACGTGCAAATGCGTAAATTTGTATTCAATGTGGACATTGGAGCATAACCAGTCGCTTTCAGTTTATCTATGGTGCTTTCGGTGAGATTTCGTAACTCTTTTGAACACTTTTTTCCATCAAACGGCCTACAACAGTTGAGAAAGCGGCTACTCATGTTGTTCGTAATATTTCAATAAACAAAATCACCTTTAAGTTTTTACTGACTTGTTTGGTGTCATCTCCTTGACTGTAGAAAAAAATTCCTATACAACCTTTAACAACCAAAGTAGTAGTAATTTTTTGCTTTTCGTGAGCATTGTCATGGTATGTACCTATCATGCATTTGTTGTTGTTGAAGATACCTGTTTCCTCCCGATCATAAAGTCTATTCTCTAAGAGGTATATTTTTTGCAGGTAAACTATAGACGTACACGTGTATATAAATCTTTGATTTTGCAGCTTTTGTCTTAAAATAACATTTCTGATATGTTTCTATCAACGTTATTATCAACAGGTTTCAACACTATTAAAAGAATTTTTCGCCAGTCACGTGCAATGAAAATTATGACACTATCAATACTTTTGATCACAACACTGGATCGTGTCTAAGTTTCTTATAGATGCTATGAATAATTAAATCAAAATATCATGAAAACAACTTGTTTAAATCACGTCCCTTAACAATAAAATCTGCATCAAACTGCAATTCTCGAAATAACTTACACAGAAAAAATTTTTTTTCACTAAATGTGAAAATTGTGAAATGTTTGAAATGTCATAACTTTTTTGTTTATTAGTTTACCATCACCAAATTTTTATGGTAGATAGCTAATATAATGGACCGTTTTCCCTCACAACATTACGTTCGAAAACAGCTAGGGTTTTGAGATATTTGAGTTTTGTGACAAAATTATATTTTAAAGGCAAAAAAACATTGTGTTGTGCTGTGCACATTTTCTTAAGAATCACCATTTAGTTGTCTAACTTTGCTGAAAAAATCATAACAATCGAAAATTCCGTTTTTGCTGTGCAGCTTTTTAAATATTTTTGAACCATTTTCACATACACCCTTTTGAAAAGTTAGTCGTGACTCAATATGAAGATTTGATATCGAAAAATGACGATTTAGATGAAATTGAAAAACTGTGCAGAGTTTCAAATATTTTCGAAATGGTAGCTCAGGATCGACTGACATGCCCCCGTGGAATGCCTCTTTTTTAAATTCGTCATTTCATGTCCGTCGTGAATAAAGCATGTTTAGTCGGATAAAGTTTCATTTTTTTCAACATTTTTTCTCAATTCACGACGATACTCACGGAACATAGTCAAAAGTTTCAAAATAGTTAAAAATAGTGACTTCTTCCGAGAAAAAGTGACTTTAGTGACTTGAGGTCGAAAAAAGAGACTTTTTAGTGACTGACTCAAAAAAAGTGACCAAGTCACTAAAAAGTGACCCACTACCAGGCCTGCACAAAAGATACTCAGAGCAATTATCGTATTGATTTTAGTTATATGTAACTACTCATCACTATTGAAGGTCAAGGTAACATGGGTTTTCCACTTACCCCATCCCACTAGGATAAGTGGAAAAACAATTCCTAATTTTAAAATCTATTTCCATAAATTTCAAGCGACCAAAATAGTATGAATTACCGCACAGTTGGTGCAAAATTTACTGTTTTTGATAGCCTATTTTGATTCAACGCATTTAGATCATTTAAACTGGTTTTACACTAATTCAAACATGCACTATCGATTTTTCCTTTTCCACTTCCCCCAGTATACCTTAATCCTGAAAAGTGCTGGCATTCAGAATGATTTTTGAACAATTCTCTCTGAAAAAAATTGCTTGGAAATTCTGCTACAAATTGTTAATGAAAAAAAAACAAAAAATCTCGAGTGTAAATTTCGAAAAAATTTCCTTAAAACTCCGAAAAAAATCCATGTGAATTCTGTCTGAAAATTCAAAACAGTCCCGTGGGAAATACATATAATTTTCGGTGGAAAAAAAATGTTCAAATTTTCATATATATTTTTTTACATTCTAATGAAATTTTCTACGACAAGTTCTTTCGAATCTTCACCAGAAACTCTTCTTTATTTCCAAAAGAAGTTTTTCGAACATTTTAAGGAGTGCACTTCAAAATGTTCAGTCTCCAGTTAGCTTTGCGAGCAAAGGCGTAGGGTTGCCAATCCGGAGATGACGAGTTCGATTCGTTCCTGTCTAGGATGTGTTCGGGTGGGAAACATTCTCGGTACAGTGTATCCATCGTACTAGTTACACAAGATATATAATCGTGCAATATAAAAGCTTTCAATTTATAACTAAGGAAATGCTAATAGAATATACTAAGTTGAAAAGCAGACCAACTTCCAGTTGGAATATGGAGCCATAGAAGAAGAAGAAGACTTCTAAATGTTTCAATAAAATCTCTTCTGAATTTCCGAAAGATATTAAATAGCCAATGCCACATGAAACACTTTGATATTTCCGTTGATTTTTTGTTTTTGGATTTTTTTTTCAAATTTGGGATATTGAAATGAAAATTTTTCGGAATACTTTTTTACGCTCTTTGTGAATTCTATCACATTTTTTAAAATTTTCCAAGTATTTTTTTATTCGAGAATTATTTAGAATTTCTACGGAAGATTCTATGGATTATCTTCAAAAAAATCTTTGGATTTTCAAAAAATGAATCTTTAGAATTCTCGAGATTCTTGTTTTTTTAAATTTGTACCATAAATTCTTCCAAAATTTCATCGGGAATTCATTCTTCTTCGGGAAGTCATTTTGATTTCTTTGTAGGTTCAGCTAAACATTGCTTTAAATCTTTACCATGCAAAGTTGCACAGGAAATGATTTAGAAATTTTATGGAATTTTCACATCAGAAAATCTTTAAAATTTTGATTTAATTTTTTAAAGAATTCCTTCAAAAGTACAATTTTTTCGTTATTTTCACTTGTAAAAACATCGGAATTTCCTCGGGAAATTCATTATTGGTGTTTCAGATGAACTTTTTTCGATTTTCTATTGAAAAATATTAGGTGTTTCCATCGGAAATATTAAGGCATATTCCGAATAATTTGTTTTGGAAATTTAAAAAACTGCTGAAAATGTCTAAGAATTTTTTTTGGAAAACGAAAAAAAATCCATTGGAAATTTAGAAAAATTTCCTTCGAAGATTCATTAAAGTTGCCCTGGGTTTTGAAAAAAAATCTTTAGAGATTCTGTAAAAAAAGTAAGCTGGATTTTTTTTTCTAATTTATACTAAAACCTGTTAATACCTGTTAATATTGGAATGCAAACTAATTTGATGATTCTGAAATCAAAACAGGAATTTCTACAGGAATGCTACTCAAAAGAAACAACAGTAGGAGGTTTTATTTGCATCTCTAAGATTAGGGGGAGATCCCCCAGTGCCGGACACATAAGCCATTTAACGAAACACTCTCTAATTATCCGGATTATGCATACTTGTATACTACACACTTAACTCATTTCACCGTATTCGGTAAGTTTTACCGAAATCTCAACAGCAGAACTGTTCGGTAATTTATTTTACAGATTTTTTGTAACTTTTTCCATTGCTCAACTGTCAAAATCACCGAAAATCAGTTAAATTATTTACCGAACAGTTCTGCTGTTGAGATTTCGGTAAAATTTTACCGAATTCGGCGATTTATTTTAAGTGTGTATATACACAAAATACTATCATTGATGATTCATACAAACTATATTTCAAGACAAAATTTTCAAAACGACTTATCTGCTTTTGTAAACAAAGATTCAAACGACGATTTGGCGAATCTGATAGCTCTCCCACGCAAACCAGCACCATCAATAGGTAGGTGAAGGTTTCCGCTTCCTGTTGATGGTGTTGGTTTGCGTGGGAGAGCTATCAGATTCGTCAGATCGTCGTTTGAATCTTTGTTTACAAAAGCAGATAAGTCGTTTTGAAAATTTTGTCTTGATTTGATCATTTGAACACGTTTTTGGACGATGTAGGGGAACAGACGGCTTTGGCAGGTTTTGTTATATTATTAGCAGGGGGGTTTTTGTCGACCGAATTTTATGAAATTTAGCCACAATGTTCTTTGATATGCAAAGAATGTTTGGGCCAAATTTGAGCATAATCAGTCATAAAAAACCCCCCTGACAATAATAGAACAAAACCTGCCAAAGCCGTCATTACCCCTATTTTGATAATAAATTTTAGTGAAAATTTTCACGGTTCAGAAAAGTGTCCCCGAGTACCGGACACTATTGCATCATGTTCAAATATGACCAAATTCCTATTACATGAGTAAAGAAATCATTCAGAATAGTAATCATTTTCACTTGCTTCACGTTGTAGATATTAATACATGTTAGCAGAGCTTTTTTGACTCTCCAGAACATTTTCTTACATCCTACTCAAAATTCCCTCCATTTTCAATGACATTATCAATTTTTGTTTCTGCTAATTTCTATGGCTTTCTGATACCTTAGTAAGAAAAAATAATTGAATTGAAGTAAATTAAACAAAACAGGTGTAAAGAATGGCTATTTGATCACATGGAAAACGTCACTGTCCGGACCCGGGGGACAGCTACCGGATACAGAAATTGATTTTGCACCATAGATACATTACATATCAAGCAAATCATGGTCGCAATTTGAAATATGACTAATATTGACCATCTCTACATAATCAGAATGCATTGGTTGGGTTTTAATATTGTTGATTCAAACCTTCTAAAATAAGGCGAAACATGGAAAATTTTCACATTTTTGTTCAATTTCAAATTTTGTACAAAGTTTACAACATGGAGATCTGATATTCCATACAGGTAAAAGACTTTTCAATAGCTCTCTATTGTACTACATAAGAATGGAGGGATCACTGCAAGTGCCGTTTTTAGAAGTGTCCGATATTGGGAGGTGTCCGGCGCTGGGGGATCTCCCCCTACATATTAACTTTGTGATTCTCTGATAAACTTTTTGTTGTAAGAGTTCAGTTCAGATGCTTCGCTGAGGTTAATATATCTTAAGAATTTCCAGTACCTCCATAGCTACGGAAGGTCCCAAATACTCTTAGGAATCTATAGGGATATTCAGTGATGAACTTTATAATTATTTAAAAAAAATCACTGATAAAAAATTAAAAAAAAAAATAATAATATAGGGATTTTTTGGAAAATTTCTAAACCATTACATTTTTTTCGCGAAATTTTTATAACATTTTCGCGAGTCCACATTTGTTTGTATCTTCCTGATGCATCGAAGGTGTACGAGCTCTAGATATCCTAATAACTGATACACATTACAACATGATAACATCATCCAAATTTTCGAATTCATGAAAATTTATAATTTCCATGATGGGTTTAGTTTGATTTTGAATCAGTTGAAATTGTCCATCTTCAAAATTGATCAAATGTTTTAGTTACATAAGGTTTTTTTTTTAATTTTTGTACTTGAGAAAAAACCACGTGGTCATAGGGGGCGGAGGGGGGGGGGGTCTGCCAAATGACCACGACCCAAGTAACACAGTTTGTTGAATGAGAGTAAAAAAATCATTTTTCAAACATACAGGTTGTTTATGTTTTGGTATATAAACTTGTTTCATTACTTTCATACGACCGAAACAGCGCAAAAAATGTTGAAATTTTCAACATCTTTCAGTCGCACGAAAGAAATCGTAATACATTCACAAAACTAAAGTTAAGTTGGATGTGAGTATTCAATAACATTCTCTCAACACAATATGTCAAATTGAATACAAAAAAAGTTGTTGACAAATGTTTCATGTATTTTGGCATTTACAAGATTGGATGAAAAAATGCTTGCATAAATTTAGCTATGAATTCCATTTTGATGAAATAAAATATATTTCACCTAGGTACATAGCATTTGAAATTCGTGACGATGCTTTATATGCCACTCACGACTCATCGTGGAACTTTTTATTTTACTTCTCCTAAATTCATGCGCCATTGATTGGAGAAAATACGCCTATATCATAAACATAAAATTTAGAAATTCATTAGTAAACACATGTTTCAATCTGCACAACAGCAATATGGCGAGTTCTCGACAGACGATAGAGTCGATGAAAAATAACCATTGCTTAGATCTGAAGAGATGTTGAAATAAAGTTCAAAATATCGATTTCAGCTAAGCCCGCATCATAACTATTCATCTAACTAAACAAATGTCAACAAATAAAAATGTTAATTGTAAGTTCGTGAAATCATTCTGGCAACATGTTTTATGTCTTGAGATTGTTAAACAAAACATTTTGAAAACCAAAACAAACGTCAAAAAAAGACATGTTATCAGCAAGTTGAGAGAATGTAATACGAAACATCTTCTATGATCAAAAGCTGTATGTTTAACAAAAACCTTTTCACAACTTACAACGAACATGTTATGTTTTGTATTTCATTTTTCTAACTGTCATACAACAAGTATCTTAAACCTTCGCAAAAAAAGATGTTTTCGGTGTTACTTGGGGATAAGCCACATGGGGGAGGGGGGTTTGAAAATATTCAAAAATATGACCACGTGGTTTCTGGATGGCCCCAAAGTGAAAGAATGCGTATTTGTGAATGTGTGTTTTTGAATGTGCGTTTATCCGTTTATCCGCTTCATCGTTTGGAATCAAAATGTTTATCTGATAAAAAAAATCAACCTCCAATTTTTTTTTGCTGTACCAATTTTAATCTTTACATCCATTGATTTATTTTCTTGGCGAACGAAACGCTCTTTTATGTTTCAGATTTTACAGTTTAGACAAATTTGGTAATTTGTGTGTGTAACATTGATATAAGAAATCTAGGAAAATATACACCCTTTTCAAATGTTGGTCCATATTAACGTTAGATTATGCTAAATTGCTTCTTATAAGGACACACCTGTGGTACTTGCATCATGGTACAAGAGAACAAGAAAATTATTCCATGACTATCTTTGATAAAGACAATAATTGATATGGTACTCATGTCAAGATTCTTGTACCATGGTACTTGTACCACCAGTGTGTCATTAGTATTAAACAAATTTTTATACGTCCAAAATTTGTCGTTGGTTGATGATTGGCTGCTGAACCTATATTTGGCGCATAAAACACGCTGATAAATTTTAACTCAATATGGACATGAAAAAAAAATTTGTTAGAAAAACTTTTTTTCCTTAAATATGTCACAGGAACATTATTTCCAGAAAAGTTAGAAAATTAAAATACCTATCTGCAGAAAAACATTCATCGATTTCAGAGATGAGGTTTTTTGTAATATCAATTTTAATTTTTAAAACTAATTTGTTTCAGTGTAGAAATCGGTTTTTAATTTTTTAGATATTTTTTCAAAAAACTTCAGGGAATTTCACGGCAGTCCGCCATACAACACTTTTTTTGTAGATCTCATAATTTTAGAGTTACATCGATTTTAAAAAAATCCACTAAAAAAAATTAGGCCCTCATCACATGTTACCCTTGACAATTTTTAAAACACTAAGTATGCAGAGTGGCTTAAAAATACCATATCTTTATGCCCTCCAAGTTTCATTCGATTCTGAGATGGTGCTGCCAACCGCTGGTCGAGTTGGCGCGATATTCGTCTATAGATTCATTCCGTGCTCCAAAATCGGCTGAAGAGTTCAGGCGTTTTCTAGATCTAGTGTCCGATGTTGGTAAATTCCTACCCGACCTTGCAACCGTTTGCGCTCCACTCTGGTTGCTTACTCATAACTCAATGGGCATCTCAACACAAAAAAGCCTTTTTGAAACTTAAAGATATGGTATCGAATGCGACGACCCTACAGTATTTCGACAACTCCCTGGGGGTTGTATTTTGATAGAATTTTGACAACACGTGGATTTTTAGATGTTCCTGGAAGTAAAGGAAATTCGGCAGCCACGAACTTGAACCCCAATGAAGCAACTTTTGGGGGTTTTCCAACACTTACTAATGTTCCAGGGGAAGGTCGGACAGGGACAGGGACTATTAGAGTAGCTTTATGGGCTTGAGGTTTAGTTATCATTCCCTTTCTCCTGTTTGTACCTGTTTCAATCATAGCGTATTCCTCACCGTCCGGAGAGTCAGAGCCTTGGTCATCGAGGGATAGGGAAGAGTAGAAATTGTTGTTAACAAAGGGTTGGTTCGATGGTACAGCAGGTACGGCGACTTTTTTGAGCATATCTGCATAAGTTTGTCGTGATCGTTATTGAATGGATCGCAGCTGATGTTTCCCCCGCTCTATGTACCGAGGGCATGTGGACAAATCGTGTGGAGCCTCTCCACAGCAGGTGCATTTCTGTTCTGTGCTGCAGAGACCATCCAAGTGTTGCTCACCGCACTTTCTGCAGCGCAGTTTGTTGCAGTAGTAAGTGTCAGTGTGCCCGATCAGCTGGCATTTGGTGCAACGCATTACACTCGGCACATAGAGTCGAACAGGTAAACGAAGCTACTCGATCACGAGATAGTCCGGCAAAGCCGATCCAGAGAAGGTCACCCGAAACGAGTCTGAAGGTTTTTTCATGCCATTAGGTGACACGTGGTTCATTTGCCTAACACCGATCACCTGGGACTGGAACGGCCTTATTCTTTAACCCACCAGCGCCAAGTGTTCTAATGTCAGCGCAAGACAGATACGGCTCTGTGACCACTCCAGCAATTTCAACTTCTGGACTCGGTATATATAACTGATATTCCCTTAAGGTCACTCCTGACAGAATCCAAGTTTAAAAGTGCTCGCGTTTTCGGGTTATTGATTTGCTTCACTTTTAGCGTTTGTCTGTTTTGATTGGCCTCTGCTGGTAATGCGAAAAGTGACTCGACCAAATATTCAAACGATGGCGAATCTATCGAATCGTCATCGGAAATATCAAACTGCATTTTTCCTCCGCCTGAATCTAGGGTAAAATGCCCAATAGTGGACCCCCTAGTAGCGAAATTTTGGTCTTCCTGGCATAAGGAGTGGAAATTTTCAAAATATTAATTTTGCGTGATATCTAATATCAAAATCTGCATCTCTTATTTACGATACATACATAAAACACTCAAATACTCGACGTTATTCGTTGAAATTAACATTTTAAAGTCTGACTGAATTCGCCCTATAGTAGACCCCCAGGGGGTCGATAATAGGAAATTGCTTCCCTATAGTCGACACTTCATTTGATTTTTATGTTCCGTTTCGGGACGTTCTTCTTTCCTATTATGGACCCCCCAAAATATTCCTATAATGGACACTCTCGTGTTTATTTTTTATAGAATTGTAAAAAATCATCTAATTTTACTTTCCATAACATTTCTAATGCATGTAGTCAAATCATAGGAGTGTAAGGTAGGTTCTCCCGATGGAATTTCATAGCAAAATGTTTACATTGTGCTGTAATAATGCAAAAATGGCTGGAGGGTCCACTATTGGTTGAGGGTCCACTATTGGGCACTTTACCCTATGTAATTCTTTCGAACTTGAATTGGTTTTTCTCGGTGAAATCATTTATTTCACCGAGAAAAACCAATTCAAGTTCGAAAGATTAAGTAAGCGGTGATCGAAACCTGTTGAAGATAGGTATATGTGATTACAAAATATATAAATAGGTTCCACATCTTTTGGCGTGGGACACGTGGACCGCCAAGTAAAGATGAAATGGTTTGCGTGTTTTGAGGACCGCAATGCCGATGATCGCTTCAGCATCAATGTGTTTTGTGAGATTGTATGCATTGTCAATCGGATGAGTCAGACGCAATCCATTGGCAATTGAGATTTCGATAGGCAGTGATCACTACCATGGGGATCCTGGATTACTTTCCACGTACAATCCTATGTTTGTGAAAAAGAACATATTGAGAGGTCAATTCTACTTTCGGGCCCTGAAGGTGCCACACGCTTCTCCGCTATTCAAATATGTCATATATTGAAGAATTCACACAAGTCATAAATCAAGGAAAAACGGTTGTCATCGGTCAGTTCCCCCCCGGCAGTACCGTGTGAGTTAAAATCTTCTAGAATCAATCGTGGCTCAGGCATAGCAGAGCAAATAGCCGAAAGATCTCTGTGTCGTACCTTCGGCGTGTTGGAATGGAGGGTAGATGTGGGGTGATGAAACATAGTTCCGCTAGGGGCGAACAACAGCCAAAGATCTGGGTGTTCTTACTTTGGGATTACCAAGCCCAAATTCACAAGAAGTATACGCAATGCGGGCTGAACGAAAGTATCTATTTCCAAAAATATAAGGTATACAGCTAAAAATCCCAATCAACGAAACGAGCTCCCCGGTAAATCAACATGCACGTCGACCACCTCTTGCACTTTTGGACAAAATTAAAGGCAAGTTGGACTCGCTATTGAACACTGACATAATCGAACCTGTCGAAGAATACAGTCAGTGGGTTTCACCACTGGTAGCAATCAAGACGCGGCCACGTTCCGAGACGTGTGTAGGACAAAAACTGGATTATCAAATCTATAGAATACTTTTATGGAATTTCAGCGACTTTCCGGAGATCCTCTTGGATTTCAAGAGATTTTTTCGGACATCCTCAGATAAGTTATAAAACTCTCTATGACTATTAGGACAATCATTACATTTCCAAAGCGTATGCTTTCGAACATTTTTACGAATTTCCAGAAGTGATTATGGATTCCTGTAAATTTTATAAAATATAGAATGATTTTAAGCAATTATTAACGTCAATTAACGTCTAGAGATTTGAACCTTTAGAAATCTTCAGAAATTTCCCTATCAGTAAAGCTTTTGAGATTCCTACAGACTCCAATAAACTCTTCTTCTCATAGGCCTGCTACCAGACAACCGGATATGCTACAATCATCATAAACTGGTTCATATTCGCATATTTCTGCAATTGTTTTCTCATATTCTTGTCTAGTTTCTCAACTTTTGGAGATTAGCTCAGCAGTAGACTACCGCTTCTGCCTCATAGATAGGGGGTCTGGCGTAGACTACATTACTTTTCTAAGTGAATCCTTGATCTATATTTCTGTTCATCTACCTTCCCGAGTTAACGAAATCTCCTTTCCATGGTATTGTGGGGATGCAGAGATTTCTCGGTCCCTAGTACAGCATCCATTCGCTAACTGGGCTAAAACATCAGTCCAGTTAACGAGCGCCGCTTTTTAACTGGGCTGTCGAGGGGATTTACGATGCATTGTTATGATCAATGTTTTACATGGAACGACAACAAAATACCATTTATGCTCCCCTCGCAGCCTAGTGTTTGTTTTTGTTTTTTGACGGATAACTGCTTTTTAACTGGGCTTTGGCCCAGTTAGCGAACGCCCAGTTAAAAAGCGCCCAGTTAGCGAACTGTTGCTGTAGCAACAATAACTACACACTAACATTCCTCTCCTTTCCCAACTGACTGGAGCCGTAGGTAGTAAATACCAACCTTTATTCATATGGATCGTAGCGCAATTTACACCAGTTCTAACCAGTCACGGAAAAGCAACCATTGACAACTACAGTCAGTCTTAGCTAAGTTAAGCTAGGCGTAGGCCATATGCTTGTTAAGATATTCAACTTTTGATAATTACACAATCAGCATGTCAATTCTTATACAATTTCTGAAATTTTTGAGCCGCCCTAAGCTAGCAGAAATAATTACGAACTTCCAGACAATTTTATGGAAAATCATATTCTGTTAGAAACTACAAGACTTCTTGGAAATCTCAATACATCTTTGAGCTCTTTTTTGAATGAAAATAATTCCTCATAGACTCTGAGAAGCCTTTCGGTATAGATTTCTCATTTCTTAGATCTCTTTCTTCTTAGACTCTCATTTCTTTCAAATCTATGATTAATTTTGAAACGTTTTAATATTTTTATAATTCTAGAAATTGAAATAGTATTGATAGTATTAGATGTTTTAATTATTCAAAGGTATGTTCTAACCATAATCATGGGTAGGACAATGCTTCGACTGTCCCACCCAGATATTTTCATGCGTAGGACATGTTCTACTTGTCCCACCCACTCCCGGCGCCACTGGTAGCAATAGTCAAGGATAATGGGGATTTGCGCCTGTGCGTAGACATGCGAAGGGCAAATCTAGCGATCAAAAGAGAAGGACATCTAATGCTAACGTTTGAATATTTCCTACCACGACTGAAGAGAGCACACTTTTTCACTCGACTGGATGTTAAAAAAGCCTTCCATCAAGTTTACATTTATCAGCCATGTTGGGATATTCAGGTACGAGCGCCAAATGTTCGGGGTTTCCTGTGCCCCTGAAATGTTCCCGAAAGTATTGGAACAAGTTTTATCAAAATGCGAAAACGTTGTGGTCTACATTGACGATATTTTGGTGTTTGGCGAAAATGACGAAAATCATGATCGAGCTCTGCAGAAAGTGATGGAAGCTCTGAATTCGAGAGGCGTGTTATTGAATCAAAAATGCATATTCAAAGCAGAGGAAGTTGACTTCATCTGTTCTTCCTCTGTTGACTTCCTAATATTATTTTAGGACACCATATCTCGGCCAAAGGAATTCAACCTGCAGAAGAGAAGACGACTGCTATAGATTCATTCCGTGCTCCAATTTCGGCTGAAGAGTTCAGGCGTTTTCTAGGTCTAGTGTCCGATGTTGGTAAATTCCTGCCCAACCTTGCAATTGTTTGCGCTCCATTCTGGTTGCTTACTCATAAAGGAACACTTTTTCAATGGGCATCTAACACAACAAAGTCTTTTTGAAACTTAAAGATATGGTATCGAATGCGACGACCCTACAATATTTTGACAACACGTGGGTTTTTAGATGTTCCTGGAAGTAAAGGAAATTCGGTAGCCACGAACTTGAACCCCAATGAAGAAACTTTTGGGGGTTTTCCAACACTTACTAATTTTCCAGGGGAAGGTCGGATACCCTGTCGAATGTTTATTTATGTTTATGTTTATTTATTGTCGTCAATCATGTTTGTAGACCGTTTGATACAGATTTAATCTTATAATAAAGTTCTACGTTACTTAAAAATACTAAACACTTTTATCCGATATGAAAATTATACACCAAGCATTTACTGAGTACGCAAGTATTGTTTCAATTTAGTCTTAGATGTAGTGAAATCAATAGCATTGCAATGTTTATTATAAGCAGCCATCATTTGATTTGTGGGTCCGAATTTCGCATAGTTTGTACGATGACTACTACAGGCAAATAAAGTTCGATTTCGCAATGGTCTTTGTGGGATATAAAAATTTAATTTAGATAATCATTAAGGTGAAGGTGGGTTGAGTACTAAAACAAAGCTTTGAAAGTATTGGTACAATAAAAACTGTCATACTGTAGTAGTATTGGTATCGTATCTATAAAAAAAACAAAGAATATTAGTAGGGTGGTTCAGAAAATAACCCAGCACCACCACGCTCACTCGATTCTGTCCCATGCTCCGAGTGTCCTCCAAAAACCGATTTGAACAAAAACTAGTTGAGCGCAAGCAGGTTCAAGTTTGTATGAAAACTAGTATGGAAACTAAACCTTTTATTACACTGGCTACAGTGCCCTATTTTGTTGAATTGCACGTTTCACAGATGCCTTCTGAGAAGCCTAATGATCATGCTAAAGATTCGCTGGATTAGATTATGGAGCTGAAGCTCTTGAATATTTCATCCAGTCATATGGTCTCCCCCCTCGCCATCGCCCAAGTGCCAGAATCAGAATAATGTTAAATTCAACCTTGCCATATCAACTGTCATACAAACCTGAAACGACCTGTGCACGGTAAGCCTCTATTCAAACCAGTCCAAACCATCGGATAACACCCAAATTATAAATCATAACCGACTGAGCGTGGCGGAGTAAAATTATTTTTTGAACCACCCTGTTTATTAGTTTGCTGCTGCCGGTGCCGTTGTTTACATTCGCTCCGCGACCAGTTTTTAATCGTTTTTTTCGGGCAAAAATAGCAGATTATATTAAGTTTTCGGTTTGGACAAGTGACTGATCTCGAAAATTGATGTTTGATTTGCATTCCATCAACATTTCGGGGTGTTCATGTGCGGAGAAGTGAGTAAAAACTTGATATTTTTTAGTGCCCTTTGAGAAGAAGTGAAGTGCAGTGATAAACCCACCAAATCGCGAACGGCTAATAAATTGGCACGTAACTGCTAATTTATGATATTATTCGAGCAGAAATACATAGGACTCTTTGGATAAACATGTTCATTATCACGGGAAGTGAATAAATATGCTGTGAACAGGTTAGTAATTTGTATATTAAACTTTTGTTCGATGCTGTTCGAAGCATTCGAATGCTGGTGGGAGAGGGATGCGGGAGATGTGGGGTTGACCCGTGGAAGGTCCGGTGCCATCTTGACTGCCATCGTGGTACTCTTCCAACTATGTCCTTAATGAAAGATAGCATCGCATATTCCCGTGGTTCCTTCAATGTTTGTATACTAATTAGCATGCATCGAGAAGCATTGGTATATCGACTCTATCGAACGCTTTACTAAAATCCGTATATAAAAAGCTTCGAATAATAATTGCTTCGAATAATTTTGGAATGGTGGAGAGAAGAGCGATTCCGCGGTAATTGCGGATGTCGGATTTTTTGCCAGACTTGAAAATCGGCACCAGAAAGGAAGTTTTCCACGGTTTAGGAAATTCTCCAGATTTTAATGACATATTGAAAAGCCAAAACAAAGGAGCAGTGAGCTCAGCTGCCATAGTTTTCAAAAATACGGGGGGAACACCATCTGGACCGGTACTCTTTGTTACGTCCAATTGTTTTAACGCGTCCAAGATGTCAAGAACATTAATTTGGTCGACGCTTATATCGTTTGAGAACTCAGGATAGAAATAAAAAAACGCGCGATCACGGTCCTCCTCTGAGTGTTCAGAGTAAATTTCACGGAAATACTCAGCAAACAAATTGCAAATCTTATCAGAATTAGTACCCACTTCACTGTCTATGTACATTATTGAGGGAAAATTGTCAGTCTTTAGTTTAGTGTTTAGGGTAAAATGCCCAATAGTGGACCCCCTAGTAACGGAATTTTGCTCTTCCTGTCATAAGGCTTAGAAATGTTCAACATATTAACTCTGCTTGATATCTAACAACAAGCTCCGCATCCCCTCTTCACGATACATACATAAAACACCCAAACACACGACGTTATTCGTTGAAATTAACATTTTAAAATCCAACTGAATTCGCCCTATAGTAGACTCCCTGGGGGTCCATAATAGGAAATTGCTTTCCTATAGTCGACACTTCATTTGATTTTCATGTCCCGTTTCGGGACGTTCTTCTTCCCTATTATGGACCCCCCAAAATATTCCTATAATGAACACTCTCGTGTTTATTTTTTATAGAATTGTAAAAAAATCATCTAATTTGACTTTCCATAGCATTTACAACGCATGTAATCAAATCATAGGACTGTAAGGTAGGTTCTCCCGATAGAATTTTATAGCGAAATGTTAACATTGTGCAGTAATAATGCAAAAATGGCTGGAGGGTCCACTATTGGTTGGGGGTCCACTATTGGTCACTTTACCCTACATATTGGAAAAATATTTTGGAAGATTTAATTTCCGCTTCAGTTTTTTCATTATACTCATCAAATGCTGTGTGCATAGCAGTATTAAGTTGATCGCAAATGTTCAAATAATTTTCCATACTACTTGAATTATTAAATTTTTTGTGATTTCTATGCGCTTTTTGTTTTCGATTTTTTAAGTTCTTTATTTGCCTATTGAACTAAATTGGTTCTTTTGTAGAAAAAGAGCGTCTACGTCTTTTAACTGGAACTTCTTCTTTTATTATTTTGAACAATTTACTGTAATTGATCACCGCGTGACTTTATCGAAATTAATTTATTGGCTTTTTCAGTGATAATTATACCACTCAAAGCGAAAGGGAGTAGATGAAAGTAATGAAGATACAGATTCGATTGACACCGCAAGCGAGCGGCAAGTGTGAAATGAAATGAATAGAAACTGAAGATTAGCAGAGGGCCATATGAGAGAACAAACATTGTTGAAATCGCTGTTATTCTGCCTAACGTCCACCCAGGAACGGTTGATTTTTCACATGGTTGACCTGATTACGTCCCAAGCTTGAAATTTTGTCAAAAATAAAGTGCAGAATTTCACTTTCTCCAACTATTGGAAGCAAAATGTTTTCATTATCAATATCTGGTATGAAATCTACATTGCGTTGGTTGAAATCACCGAAAATGTGAATTTTTGTTTCAGGAGTTTGGCCTGACAAAATTTGATCAGCTACAGAAAAAAACTTATCATATAAATCTTTATTGGCTCTGTTTGGAGGAAAGTATACCGAAGCGAAAATATGATTCTCATTTGCCATTTGAACTTTCACCCACACGTGCTCGAATTCTTTAAATTTCGTTACTGCAAAGATTTCTGAATTATAACTTGTGGAAACTGCCACCAGAACTTCACAACCTGATTTCTTTTCGGAGCATTCGCAATCTCTGTCATCTCTAAACACAATATAACTGTTACCAAAAGCTTCCTCACTTCTTACACTCATATCCCAGCTTGTCTCGTTTGCTAGTATTATTGAGTAAGAGCAGCTCAAAATATTATTTTGTATTTCCTTAATTTAGAGCACCTCCACGGGAGTCCTAATCGCTATTCTCATTATAGCTCTCCCTGTCGAGTGCTATTTTACGATAGCGCCCCATCTTTCCACCGGTGGTTTCTATTTTAAGTATAGCGACTCAAAAACATAATGAGTTCTCACCGGGCGTTGCTAAAAGTATCCTTCTTTTCCTTCAATGGCGCTACATTCTAACTGGAACTTGACCTGCTTTTCGACTTGCTATTCTTTTAGCATTTTTTATGTCTCACGTGATTTTTTAGAGTAGCTTTATGGGCTTGAGGTTTAGTTCTCATTCGCTTTCTTTTTGTACCTGTTTCAATCATAGCGTATTCCTTACCATCCGCAGAGTCAGAGCCTTGGTCATCGAGGGACAGGGAAGAGTAGAAATTGTTGTTAACAATGGGTTGGTTCGATGGTACAGCAGGTACGGCGACTTTTTTAGCATATCTGCATAAGTTTGCCGTGATCGTTGTTGAATGGATCGCAGCTGATGTTTCCCCCGCTCTATGTACCGAGGGCATGTGGACAAATCGTGTGGAGCTTCTCCACAGCAGGTGCATTTCTGTTTCGTTGCTGCAGAGACCATCCAAGTGTTGCTCACCGCACTTTCTGCAGCGCAGTTTGTTGCAGCAGTAAGTGTCAGGGTGCCCGATCAGCTGGCATTTGGTGCAACGCATTACACTCGGCACATAGAGTCGAACAGGTAAACGAAGCTACCCGATCACGAGATAGTCCGGCAAAGCCGATCCAGAGAAGGTCACCCGAAACAAGTCTGAAGGTTTTTTCATGCCATTAGATGACACGTGGTTCATTTGCCTAACACCGATCACCTGGACAGCTGGGACGACCTTATTCTTTAACCCACCAGCGCCAAGTGTTCTAATGTCAGTGCAAGACAGATACGGCTCGGTGACCACTCCAGCAATTTTAACTTCTCGACTCGGTATATATAACTGATATTCCCTTAAAAAGAGCTCGTGGGCAGCAATATTATTTGCCTTTTCTCGATCAGTAACCGTTACTCGCAATTTGTTACGGCTCGGTGCATTCACTTCTTCGGGGTATTGAAGACTTTGCCAGTTCTTTTTCGATTTGCAATTTGTTCAGCGGTTTGTTCATCAATTTGGGCCGAAAGTAAACCAGAAAGGGTCCTTTCGATCCGGGTGGGTACGCTTTCAGGCGGAGGTACTGTGGAAGTGTTTCCAGTGGTAGAAGGAGAACTAATGGAGTTGCTTTCATTTGCTACTAATAGTACTGGTATTCATGAGTTCAGGGAATGTGCTAATAGGAGTGCCAGTTGATGTAGATGGTAGATGGTCGGATTATTGATTTGCTTCACTTTTAGCGTTTGTCTGTTTTGATTGGCCTCTGCTGATGATGCGAAGAGAGACTCGACCAAATATTCAAACGATGGCGAATCTATCGAATCGTCATCGGAAATATCAAACTGCATTTTTCCTCCGCCTGAATCTGTTGCATCCATCACTTGGGTGGATCATCAACCATCGCTAATGGTACAAACAAAAAAGCGGACATCAAATAAACAAGATAAAAAATAAATAAAATAATTATTGAGCGAAAAAAAAGAAAATGTCGGTAATAATAATAATAAAAGTTAATCTATCTTCTTCTTCTTCTTCTATATACATAAAAATGAATTTCTGTCTGTTTGAACCTTATAGACTTCGAAACTATTGAACCGATCGGTGTGAAAATTTGTATGCAGAGGTTTTTGGGGCCGGGGAAGGTTCTTAAGATGGTTCGAGACACCTCCCCCTTTGGAAAGGTGGGCTCCTATACAAATGAAACACCAATTTCTTTATAACTCGAGAATAAATCAATTTTAAGCGAAACGAAGTTCGTCGGGTCTGCTAGTAATAATAATAACAAACCCAAATTAATTCACCGAGTAGTGATACTGCCTTTCACGCATTTAGTCAAGACACCAACCTTATATGGTGCTAATATGGTTCAAATTACCATTTTCTTTATAACTTTTAAACGCACCGGTCGATCGTTATCAAATTCAATAGTGATCAACTAGGCTTTGTCCCCTGCCGAAACTTGTTGCGAGAAAATCGGTTGAGGATTATTATATGAAAAGTTGCCTAATGTTTTTCTTAGGTTTTGTGCACACACATACATACACATGAACAGACAGACATTTGCTCAGCTCCTGAGTGGATTGGTATATAACACTATGGGTCTCCGAGGCTTCTATAATAGTTCGTTTTCGCAGTGAAATGATAGCCTTTCGGTACAACTTTGTTGTACGAGAAAGGCAAAAATTAATAATAATAGTTTGGAAAAAATATGCTTATATGGTATTAATTCTAGTGAATTACAAAATACGGGGTCAGGGTAGCTCTAATACTTGTATAATAAAATGAAAAACAAAAAAAATGGGTTTGGGTAATTCAAAGCGAAACGATACAAAGTTTAACGGGAAAACGAAAGATTCAATCAGACAGCGGAGCCACTGTGGGAAGACCATACAACAGACAGCAACAGAGAAAGGAACAGAATTGAACGATTTTACCTATTCTCACTGTTACTGCCGGCAGCCACCTTCTGCTTGTATGTGCGCACCCGGCTAAATAGGTAGTAGCGTTGTTGTTGATCATTTTTGCTTCCTTCTGTTCTGTTGAGAACAGGAACGTTGAACAAAACGTCACCACCGATGGTATCCGACTAGCTCAAGCGTTAGACTGGGAATGATCTTGGAATATTAGTGATGTGCGATATTGATGTTACCCGTGAGGTGAAAAGGCGTATTGCAGCTGCAAATAGGGCTTATTACGGACCTCGTAACCAGCTTAAGTCCCATCAGGTATCAGGTATCAGAACGTCGGCTCAGGAGGCACGTTCCCCTCAATTTGGGAGATTTGTGCCATCGCCTTCACTGGCCTTTCTCATCATTTACCTGACGGAAAAGGAAGTGAAAAGGAAAAAGGAAGAGGAAGTGAAGTTGGAAAGGAGAATGGAACCATTTATAGGAAAGCCAATTATGTAGACTCACACGCATTCAGCTAGGGACTAAAGAGAGGTGTCACAAAAACACAGAGGACGTAACAATGGACGAACGTCAAAGACGAAACACAGAGTGCACTGTGAAAAACGCATAATGCGAATTTATATAGGTGACAATCACAAAGTACATTGTAAAAATCGCATAATGCGAATCCATATAGGTGGCAATTTGTTGAAAACTAAGTAAAACACATATTCATAACCCCATTCTTATTGAACCTCACGTTGAGATTGAACAAGAGTAGCCGATCCCGAACGTCAAGAACGAGACACAGAGTACACTGTGAAAAACGCATAATGCGAATCCATAAAGGTAACATATACAAAGTACATAGTAAAAAAAAACGCATAATGCGAATCCATATATGTGACAATTTGTTGAAAACTAAGTAAAACACATATCCATAACCCCACTCTTATTCAACCTCACGTTGCGATTGAACAAGAGTAGCCGAAGCCGAACGTCAAGGACGAGACACAGAGTACACTGTGAAAAACGCATAATGCGAATCCATAAAGGTAACATACACAAAGTACATTGTAAAAACCCGACTTAATCCACCTACAGTGAACGCAACCCTTCTTACACTTTTGAATGGTTGTGCAGTGCATATTATCATGCTTTTAACGATTTCAAAATAAAAAAAAAGGGATATTTCTGGAAATTGAACAATTTTTAAAAAATACAAAAAGACTGCAGATTTGATTTGCCGCCTTAAATGGCAATATTACAGCTTCTGTTTAAGCCCAAAAGAGTTCAAATCGGGTTATAGACGGCTGAGATATTGGTGTGACAATTCTTCATTAGTAGTCTGAAAATATGTCTCATATTCGTATTTCACAGATATCTCTGAAACCGAATTTCCAATTGCAGAAAAAAATGAATGGGTCCAATGACAAAAACATAGCTTTCGTTTAAAGATAAAATCGCACAAATCGGTCCAAGGACGACTGAGATCTTGATGGGACATATTTTACCAATGTGTGAAGTTGATACGTCTAATGCTTTATGTTCGTATTTCAGAATATCTCCGGAACCCAATGTCTAATTGCAAAAACAAAATACAATGGGTTCAATGGCAAAAGTCATAAGCTTTCGTTTAAAGATAAAATCATGCAAATTGGTTTACAGACGGCTGAGATATTCATGTGACATTATTATGTTAGTTTTCTGAAAATGCACTTCATGTTCGTATTTCTCACATATCTCTGGAACCAAATGTCCGATTGCAAAAAAAATTGAACTCGTACAATGACAAAGTCATAGCTTTCGTTTAGTGTTAAAATCGTGCAAATCGGTCCACGGACTTCTGAGATCTTGATGTGAGATTTTTGTAACGCACACACATACGCACACACGCACACACACACACACACATACATGTGCTCAGTTCGTCGAGCTGAGTTGATTGGTATATACGACTTGGGTCTCCGAGCCTCGGATAAAAAGTCGGTTTTTCAAGCGATCTTTATACCCTTCTTAGGGTGTAAGTACCCTTCTATAAGTATATTTCTGAAAATTTAACAATTTTTAAAAAATACAAAAAGGCTGCAGATTTGATTTGCCGCCTTAAATGGCAATATTACAGCTTCTGTTTATATACCAATCAACTCTGCTCGAGGAACTGAGCACATGTATGTATGTGTGTGTGTGCGTGTGTGCGTATGTGTGTGCGTTACAAAAATCTCACATCAAGATCTCAGCCGTCCGTGGACCGATTTGCACGATTTTAACACTAAACGAAAGCTATGACTTTGTCATTGTACGAGTTTTTTTTTTTTTGCAATCGGACATTTGGTTCCAGAGATATGTGAGAAATACGAACATGAAGTGTATTTTCAGAAAAGTAACAAAATAATGTCACATGAATATCTCAGCCGTCTGTAAACCAATTTGCATGATTTTATCTTTAAACGAAAGCTATGACTTTTCCATTGAACCCATTGTATTTTGATTTTGCAATTAGACATTGGGTTCCGGAGATATCTCTGAAATACGAACATAAAGTATTAGACGTATCAACTTCACACATTGGTAAAATATGTCCCATCAAGATCTCAGTCGTCCTTGGACCGATTTGTGCGATTTTATCTTTAAACGAAAGCTATGTTTTTGTCATTGGACCCATTCATTTTTTTCTGCAATCGGAAATTCGGTTTGTAACCGTTGGCTAATCGTCTGAGGGAATTATTTAAACTTTGGTGGCTTTAGCGCCACTCTCGCGTACGAGAGACCACCAGTCTGTTGACTTGCCCGACTATTTTTGAGACAATTCCTCAGGGGAAATCCTCGAACGGTTGCTGGCTGAATTTTCAAAATCACCCACTGTTACCTGGAAAACCACCCTAAAATCCCTTGCCCTGATTACCCTTGTAATCACTTAAGCTCGCTCAACAATAAACGCAAAATCAAAAGAGGAATCGAAGTCTGAGATGCAATCTACCAACGAAATAACGGAAACGTAAAAGAGAACAGCAGGTTCTCACGGAACTGCCGAAACAAAATCAATTGACTCTCAGAGCTTCAAATTCAACAAATTTATTATAATGACTTCATTCGGGTTGGACGGGATTTTGTACTAGCTAGGGGGAAACTAATTCATGGCCATGATTATTCAAGTTTCCACCAGAGTCTCTCAATTCTCGTGTATACATGGATGAGACAGTGTGCTATGAGCTACAAAAGCTCACGTAGCACCGATTCAGAGCGACGAGAGAAGCTAGCGAGCGCATGAAATAACTAAGTGAGCGTGTCTCAATGTACTTCTCATGAGACTCATCTCATGCGCTAAAAATGCATAGCTAGCGTTACTTAGGCTACGATATTATTGAATGAAAATTTCCCCCCAAGTTGTTTTACGCATCTCCGCTGACGTTTGCAAAGGTTTGCCATGGCAAACAGCGCACGAGCTGATCGCATTGAGATGTCTCAATGCGACTCACCAATGTTAATGTGAGGTACACAAGCTTCGTGAGACTCGCGCGCGCTAAATTTTATGTGCGCGTAGCAGTCGTTGCTCAATCTAATCCTTTTTTGTACGCGTGCATGATGTCTGGTTTCCACGTACCTGCGCAGGATTTTTAGTAGCGATGACGGGTTCCGGCGGGTGCCGAAGACGGAGGGCTTTCCGGCAGGGTGCCGAAGACGATGTTTTCCGGCGGGACGCCGAAGACGAAGGTTTTCCGGCGGTGTGCCCAAGACGGAGGTTCTTCCGGCGGTGTGCCGAAGACGAAGGTTCTTCCGGCGGTGTGCCGAAGACGAAGGTTCTTCCGGCGGTGTGCCGAAGACGACGGTTCTTCCGGCGGTGCTGGTGACGCAGTTGTCGCGATGGCGTCGTGGTACCAGCGGCTTGCCAGTGGGCGTTCGAAGCTCCACACGATGGCGGCGTGAGCTTGTGTCAAAATGGCCGAACTAAAGGTGCGGAGGGAGTGGCGGCTGGACGGAAGGCTTCCGCTTTGAAACCGTCGAGAGCGTCCGGAATGACCGTTCCCTCAAACTAGTAGCCCGCTTTCCTTACGACCCGGCTTCACGTACCTTTCCGATTCACCGGGCGAGGACTAAAGGAAAGCTACTAATTCTCGGTTCGGGTTCGGTTCAGCGTACGATAATTGGTGACGTACGGGAACCGCGCTCTCGACACCTGACCACCAGGGGGTTGTAGCGAAATGGTGGTCTTATCGACAGTTTTAGGCGACTGTCGGGTGAGTTTCGCTCGACTAACTAAACGAACTTCACTCCCCTCCGTTTGACTACCTCGTAAGGCGGGCCTTAGCGGACACATTAAGCTCAATTTGGTCGCACTGCGACCCACAGCAAAAGGACGGAACCCCAATTCGACTCCGCTGGTCGTCACAAAATTCCAGCCCGTACAAAAAAAGCGCCTACGCGCTGGAAGTCCAACGCGAATGGCGAACGTTAGTCGTGTGCAAAATTAAAGTCATAATCTAGAATTACCTTTTTCTGTCTCAATATCTACTCCGACAAATGGAGAGAATCGCGAAAGTGTCAGACGCACTGACCGAAATAAGCAGCTATCTGGAAGACACCAAAAGATTTTGCTTCAAGCACTTCACTTTATACCACTGTTCTCAATTATTACCTTCTGCAAACTTTGAAGGAACACGTTTCACTTTGTAGAAATACTTTAAATTCTTCGGAACTTGGAAACCGCGATACTTCTCTTCCTCTAGTGCGAGCGAAAATGAACGAGCTTAAGGATTTCTACCTTCAAGAAACCTTGAAGGACAATTGCTGTTTATGTACAAAGATTCAAATGGCGATATCAATTTGGCGCCTTCCCATGATCGAGCAAATGGTTGTAAAAGAGCTATCTAGTTTCAGGAGCCATTACTGCACTCACTGAAACAGTATACCACTTTGCTTAGCCGAGACGCAAACCGCTTGAAATATTTCCTCACCCAAGACAGTCAAATAGTCGGGCAAATACTGATAATATTATGGTCTCGCTTTGGACTGTGAATCGTCAAGCCGACTTGACGAATTCAAGCATTATTTTGCTTAAAAAGAGAAAAACGTCCAAAGCTAATTAAATTCAAATAATCTAATAATTACAACAACAAAAAATAAAGCATAAAATAATTTATTACTAATAATTAAGCTTCAACTCATTTCAATGATATTTTACTTAAAAGGATAAAAACGTCAAAGCTATTTATTAATTAAAAATAATAATTTAATTTCATAATATATTTACAAATGATTGTGCTTAAAAAAATAAAAACGTCTGAAGCTTTAAGCAAATCCAATAAAATTATTCCAAAAAATCCACACCGCGTTACAGGTTTCAGAGATATCTGTGAAATACGAATATGAGACATATTTTCAGACTACTAATGAAAAATTGTCACACCAATATCTCAGCCGTCTATGACCCGATTTGAACTCTTTCGGGCTTAAACAGAAGCTGTAATATTTCCATTTAAGGCGGCAAATCAAATCTGCAGCCTTTTTGTATTTTTTAAAAATTGTTAAATTTCCAGAAATATCTCTTTTTGCCTTTCTCGTACAACAACAAGTTGTACCGAAAGGCTATCATTTCACTCCGAAAACGAACTTTTTATAGAAGCTTCGGAGACCCATAGTGTTGAATACCATTCGACTCAGGTCGACGAGCTGAACAAATGTCTGTCTGTCCGTGTGTATGTATGTGTGTATGTGTGTGCACAAAAGCTAAGACATAGACAACTTTTAACTTAGACAACTTTTCATATAGTAATCCTTAGCCGATTTCCTCGCAAAAAGTTTCATTCGACAGGGGACATAGGCTAGTTGATCACTATTGAATTTCAAAACGATCGACCGTTGCGTTTGAAAGTTATAAAGAAAATGGTACATCGAACCATATGTTGGTGTCTTGGCTAAATGCGAGAAAGGCAGTATCACTACTCGGTGAATTAAGTTGGGTTTTTTATTTTGAAATCGTTAAAAGCATGATAATATCAGTTATTTTACATTCAATTGAAGGTCATATGCATAGAAATTGTAATATGCACTGGGCACACACAACCATTCAAAAGTGTAAGAAGGGTTGCGTTCACTGTAGGTGGATTAAGTCGGGTTTTATTTTTATGCTTATACATTTTATTTGAATTCAACTTTGGAAACCATAAAAAAATAAATTCAATATTGGAAGTCACGAGTTTACGATGATCATTCCCGTTAAGCTCCATACAGCGCAAAAGGCAGCATCGGACGTGGCGCAGTGAAGTCATCTTGTATCTACAGATAGAGTAGAGTGGGGCAAGAGTGCGCGTGGGGTAAGAGTACGTTTTCGATTTTTTGAAGTAATAAAAAAAGATAAACTAGCAGCACTGCATCAGTTTGACAGGTATTCTGGCCAACTATTATCATGTGTAATTGTAAACGATTTGAATAAAAAACAAGGGAGATATGGAGTTAGATAATTTTTTGATCATTTTGCTAAAAATAATTGGATTTCCGCAACTAGTATTTCATTACCATATATACGTTCAATCAGGTGAACATTATACCATTTCGATAACCTATTGTATAGAGTACTTTATGGTACAGAACACCAATCCGGTTGGTTTTTCAAGCAGTCAAAACCATTACTTGAATCATTTTTGGGACTGTGGGGTAAAAGTACGCAGGAACCGGTGGGGCAAGAGTACGCATATGAATCTTCAAGTTATGATGTCAAACCCGTATCTCCGGCCAAAATAAGACTTCTTCCAAAGCGTAAAGATCCACAATTAAGAAAAAAGGGACAGAATTCGAAATTATCACATTTTTTTAGGATAAGTTGAAGTAATTCGGTGTTAGAAAAGCCTTAGCGAACAAAGCACTGAAGCGAAATAATGAAATTGGTTTAGAACTTGTTGTACACCTAATCATAGTACGAAAACACAATTTCATCTAAATGATACTTTCATTTAATCAAAAGAAACATTCATAAATTACGCAACGTTTAGCTGGGAGGGGTTGCGAAATGTGTGGAGATCCATATATTTTTTAGAGGATTCATACAAACAGTGTAAGATAGGGGGGAGGGGTGATGAAATAGCCAAATTTTACGTTACGCGATTGGTGGACTTTCTTTAAAGAAAATGCCTTTGTATACGCCACGCGAAACCTGATATATATTTTTACCTCTGTAGTTTTTTGTATATATAAAAAACAATGGTTTTTCGTATGAAAGTGCACATTTTTAGGACCCCCTCCCACTTAAGGAGTTACGTAATTTTTAAACATTCCCTAATATATGCTCATTAAACATCAATTAAATGTTATTAACTCTTATGTGTGTTAATATATACTTAAAGCACATGATTGGATAAATGCGTACTCTTACCCCACCCGATGCGCACTTTTACCCCACCGGTGGGGTAAGAGTGCGTTTTTCACTTGTCTTGCAATAAGGGTTCTACTAAAACGAATCTCAATAATTTCAATATTGTTTCCACTGGGTAACATAAAGGAAGAGTATATGAATCATCGACACTGATTTGATATGCAGAAGCTTGCTTCATAAGGGCCACATGATCGATTGAAAACTAAGTGCGTACTCTTGCCCCACTCTACTCTAGATATAATAACAAAACATGAAATATTTGGATTTATTATACAGTCAGGGCTCGGCAAAATCACACCAACCACCAATCAACTAATTAACATTTTGCAACCATCGCCTATCAAAAATTCATTGGTGTGGTTTCGTCAAGACCCTACCATATACGCCTTCTTAAAATTGCTGATTTTTATTTTGCTAATAGGCAGAGATATAGTCTTGCGAAAACTTATGGGAAAAAATATTTCTTCAGCAATTTACCTGTTCCGTCGCCACACTTCAGGCTCCTGCAACTTTCCGGTCACTAAATAAAAGCGCGCACATTTTCACCACAAGCGAATCACAAATGATTTTTCATTTTGAAAATGGCTACCAATATGACAGATCATTTTAGTTTACCGAAGTTCGGTACATTCAAATGAATTTCAAAGTTTTTTCGGTAGTCTTTTTACCGTATACGGTGATAATTTGTTTTTACCGTACGATTTGTATTGATTTTACCGAATATTGTAAAAAATGACAGCACGTTCAATTTTTTTTTACAGAAATACGGTAAAATAAATCATGTTTACCGAAAAATCTGTAATTTCTTAGGTTTACCGAACTATTTCGTCAATTTCTTTACCGAACAGCGAAATTGAATTTGAGTGTGTACATTGTAAAAAATAACGCATAATGCAAATCCATATAGGTGAAAATTTGTTGAAAAAACTAAGTAAAATAGCAACACATTCATAACCCCACCCTTATTTAACCTCAAGTTGAGATTAAACAAGAGTAGCTGAAGCCGAACGTCAAAGACGAAACACAGAGTACACTGTGAAAAGCGCAAAATGCAAACCCATATAGATGACAAACACAAAGTACATTGTAAAAAAAAAATGCATAATGCGAATCCATATAGGTGGAAGTTTGTTGAAAAACTAAGTAAAACACATATTCATAACCCCACACTCACGTTGAGATTGAACAAGAGTAGCCAAAGCCGAACGTCAAAGACGAGACACAGAGTACACTGTGAAAAACGCATAATGCGAATCCATATAGGTGACAATTTGTTGAAAACTAAGTAAAACACATATTCAAAACCCCACTCTTATTTAACCTCACGATGAGGTTGAATAAGAGTAGCCGATTATCTCGGAGAAGTAAAAAGTCAACTATGCCATAGCTCCGGTTAGCGCAGCGAGGGCTAAAATACTGTGAAGGGGGCCCTGGTGCTTCACAGGCTCCGTTTGCGGTTAGGTTCTTATTAGACCCCCCTAACCATTCATTCGTAGGCACGGTAAACATAAAGCCGCATCACAGGCAATCCGTAATGTTATTCTTAGCCAGATAACCAGCTGCCGACACCACACGGCTATGTAGGCTGTTCGTGGAGAGAAGTTGACATTGACTTTACGTCAACTCTCAATGTGACTTCTCAATGTGGCCGAACAGCCCGCTAAAAAAAAAAATACGGGGTCAGGGTAGCTCTAATACTTATATAATAAAATGAAAAACGAAAAAAAATGGGTTTGGGTAATTCAAAGCGAAAAGATACAAAGTTTAACGGGAAAACGAAAGATTCAATCAGACGGCGGACCCACTGTGGGAAGACCATACAACAGACAGCAGCAGAGAAAGGAACAGAATTGAACGATTTTATCTATTCTCACTGTTACTGCCGGCAGCCACTTTCTGCTTGTATGTGCACACCCGGCTAAATAGGTAGTAGCGTTGTTGTTGATCGTCTTTGCTTCCTTCTGTTCAGAACGGGAACGTTGAACAAAACGTCACCACCGATGGTATCCGACTAGCTCAAGCGTTAGACTGGGAATGATCTTGGAATATTAGTGATGTGCGATAATGATGTTACCCGTGAGGTGAAAAGGCGTATTGCAGCTGCAAATAGGGCTTATTACGGACCTCGTAACCAGCTTAAGTCCCGTAGTCTGCAAACGAAGACAAAATTCGCGCTGTATACTACTCTGATTCTTCTGGTGGCTTTATACGGCCATGAATCATGAACGTTAAAGGAGGCTGATCGGAGAGCTTTCGTAGTTTTGAACTGGAAGGTGCTGCGGACAATACTCGGCGGTAAACAGGAGAACGGTATCTGGCGGCGTCGCATGAATCACGAGTTGTACCAGGTGTATAAAGACACGGCAGACTCCGGTGGGCTGGAGACGTTCTTCGTATGCCGGAAGACGTACGTCAAGCGAAGATATTATTTAGTAGAGAACCCGGAAAAGGCCGCAGGCTTCGTGGACGGCCGCGTACACGATGGCCTTTTGCAGTTGAAGAGGACCTGTGGGCGCCAACATTCAGGGCGACTAAAAGCGATTGGCCCAGGATCGATTCCAGTGGAGAAGAGTACTTC
Organism: Armigeres subalbatus; assembly: GCF_024139115.2. NCBI lineage: Eukaryota > Metazoa > Arthropoda > Insecta > Diptera > Culicidae > Armigeres > Armigeres subalbatus. The sequence continues at coordinate 221,375,253 of NC_085139.1, forward strand.
AGTCATCGAAGAGCTGTAGCACATCAAGTAAGGTTACCAACGGCGTAACTGAGGGGCTACTGTTGGCGATTGCCTAGTACGCCAACACCCACTCTCAATCGGTCAATACAATGTCTTGACACAGTTTCCTGAAACGTACGGCTTCTAAAGGTTTTGTGAACAAATCTGCCAACTGGTTCTCGAATCTCACACATTTCATACTCGTCTGTTGCCTTTATGATCCCGGATAAAGTGGTGCTTGGTATCTATGTGGTTCGATCTTTCGTTTTCAAAAAATATTTGCTATACCTATGGCCTCTTGGTTTTCTTCATAAATGATTATTGGGTTTGATGGTTGCTTCAGTTGAAGATCTTTCATCACTCCTGATCAGAGCTTTAAATATTCGATTTTTTTTGAACCGGTGCAGGCGAAAGTGGTACATAAACCATTTTTGTCAATTTTGAGTTTTTTATACCAACGGCTTCTATTTGCAAAGATCTAGTGTGGGAATAACGAAAAAGTAGTGTTTGGCAACTAAATCTGGAGATATGCACATTTTATTTTCTGGTATATATCACAATGGCCATTTCGTTGCCAGAAAAAGTATGGTACATGTACAGTTCCACCCACTGAAATCAGCTTACTTAAGGTCACTCCTGACGGAATCCAAGTTCCAAAGTGCTCGCGTTTTCGGGGACACATCGCTCGATTCAGAGGCGGCGCACAACTGCCATTTTTGTTGATTTAGCTTTGCTGGGTCGCAGCATGCGTGAAATAATAAAAATGACAGTTGTGCGTTGCTTCCGTATCGAGTGGTGTGCCCCCGAAAACGCGAGCACTTTTAATCTTGGATTACGTCAGGAGTGACCTTAAAAGAAAATTCGGCAACATGACTGTTTTCACAATGCAAGAGCGAGCGAGGGGCTACCCACTAGTGCACGCATAAAACAAACAGGGATTAAATTTGATTTTCAAAATAAATATGTTTGATTCAAACATATTATCAGTTTGTGAACAAACATGAATATTTTTGAATCAAACGATTGAAATTTGTATCCGTGCATTTTGATTTTAACTTGTTCCGTCAACTAATTCGCGAAAGGTTCAGTTTTTTTTAGGAATAGTTGATAATGATACTTGACCATATAATGTAATCTCGCATTTTGTAATTAATTATAAGTAAGCATCATTGGGGCTAATACAGCCTGTTGATGTATCATATAAACAAATAAACAAACTCCATACCGGAACCTTCATATAACAATTCTTATTATTATTTATTTATTCAGACTAAGGCCGAAGTGGCCTGTGCGGTATATAAGAGTCTTCTCCATTCGGCTCGGTCCATGGCTACACGTCGCCAACCACGCAGTCTACGGAGGGTCCGCAAGTCATCTTCCACCTGATCGATCCACCTGCGCTGCGCTGCGCACCTCGTCTTCTTGTACCGTCGGATCGTTGTCGAGAATCTTTTCACCGGGTTACTGCCCGACATTATGGCTACGTGCCCGGCCCACCGCAGTCGTCCGATTTTCGCGGTGTGAACGATGGATGGTTCTCCCAGCAGCTGATGCAACTCGTGGTTCATTCGCCTCCTCCACGTACCGTCCGCCATCTGCACCCCACCATAGATGGTACGCAGCACTTTCCTTTCGAAAACTCCAAGTGCGCGTTGGTCCTCCACGAGCATCGTCCAGGTCTCGTGTCCGTAGAGGACTACCGGTCTAATAAGCGTTTTGTAGATTGTTAGTTTGGTACGGCGGCGAACTCTATTCGATCGGATCGTCATGCGGAGACCAAGGTAAGTACGATTTCCGCAGCCACTATGCGTCTCCGAATTTCTCTGCTGGTATTATTTTCGACAGTCACCAGTGAGCCCAAGTACACAAATTCTTCTACCACCTCGATTTCATAACCACCGATGCAAACTCGCGGTGGGTGGCTCACATTGTCTTCTCTTGAACCTCTCCCTATCATGTACTTCGTCTTCGACGTATTGATGACTAGTCCGATACGCTTGTCTTCCCTCTTCAGTCTGATGTAAGCTTTCTCCATCTTCTCAAAGTTACGTGCCATAATATCTATGTCGTCGGCGAAGCCAAATAGCTGGACGGACTTATTGAAAATTCTACCACTCGTGTTAATTCCTACTCTTCGTATTACCCCTTCCAAAGCGATGTTGAATAGCAGACACGAAAGACCATCACCTTGCCGTAACACTCTGCGGGTTTCGAAATGACTGGATAATGCCCTTGAAACTCGAACTACGCACATCACCCGATCCATCGTCGCTTTGATCAACCGTGTCAGTTTATCTGGAAATCCGTGTTCGTGCATTAGCTGCCATAGCTGGTCTCAATCAATTGTATCATATGCGGCTTTGAAGTCGATGAATAGATGATGTGTGGGCATTGTATGGCGTTGTATTCGCGACATTTCTGCAGTACTTGGCGAATGGCGAACACCTGGTCCGTGGTGGAGCGTTCGCCCATAAAACACGACTGGTACTGCCCCACGAACTCCCTTGCAATTGGTGTTAGTCGACGGCATAAAATTTGGGAGAGTACCTTGTAGGCGGAATTCAGCAATGTGATTGCGCGGTAGTTGCTACAATCCAGCTTATCATACTTCTTGTGGATGGGACACACTCCACTCCTGCGGCAAAACTTCCTCCTCCCAAATCTTGGTAATGACCCAGGGTAGCGCTCTAGCCAGTGCCTCACCACCGTGTTTAAATAGCTCTCCTGGTAGTTGGTCAACCCCAGGGGCTTTGTTGTTCTTCAGCCGGCAAATCTCCTCCTGGATTTCCTGGAGATCCGGAGCCGGTAGAATTATGTCCTGCGCGCGTTCTCCCAGGTCCATCACCATACCGCCATCTTCGTCTGCCACATCGCCATTCAGGTGTTCTTCGTAGTGCTGCCGCCACCTTTGGATGGAATGCCATGTCGTATCACAGCAGCCGAATGTTGCTTTTCCACCTGAAACACACAAAATGAAAACTTCCGATCTCTTCAAAATTCGTCAATAGACTGATGATCATCTCGAGGATGAATTTTCATCTCACATGATTCAAATAGAATCTCTAACACTCACACATACAAGATCTTGCTCTTGCTTGGTGAAATTCCTCTATGTGACACAAAAACATCAACTCATGCAAACGTTAACTCTCCCTCTCTCTGGAACATTCGCATTGGGGTGCATGCATACCTGCATGTCAAATCATTCATCTTGTTCTAGCTCATGTAAGTGCGTTCACTACACTGATTCGAATTAATCTGTCTCGTATGAGCAATATTATATTTGTTTAATAAAATTGGGCGCTTTCTATTTTTAATCTTAAATTAATTCAAGGATTTTCATATTGTTCTCATTAAAATCAGCACACAAATCTTGCACTCACTATAGACTCTACAAACCTCACGCTCGTTCGTAAGAAGGTTTCCGTTTATGTCCTTACACATATCAGGCTGTGGCACGTGGCCCTTACGTGAACGGTTTAACTTCTCATAGAACTTTCGTGTGTTATTAGCGCGGTACAGTTGCTCCGTCTCTTCACGGTCTCGATCTTCCTGCTGGCGCTTTTTCCTCCGGAAAATCAAGTTTTGTCTATTCCGCGCCCGTTTATATCGTGCCTCGTTCGCCCTCGTGCGGTGTTGCAGCAATCTCGCCCATGCTGCATTCTTCTCTTCTACTAACTGCTCACATTCGCCGTCATACCAGTCGTTTCTCTGATCCGGGGGCAACGTGCCAAGTGCAGCGGTTGCGGTGCTACAAATGGTGGATCGAATATCGTTCCAGCCATCTTCACGAGAAGCTGCGCCTAGCTGCTCTTCCACTTCCAGCTGCTGCGCGTATTCTTGGGCTAGTCTACCGTCTTGTAGCCGCCCAATGTTAAGCCGCAGCGTCCGACTTCGACGCGTGTAGTACACCGTCGAGAGTTTTGAGCGTAGGCATACTGCAACGAGGTAGTGGTCGTAGGTAGGTGGTAGTGGTGGAAATGCCAGTTGAACACCAGCGGCGAGCACAGTTCGAATAGTGGCAAGCCGTGCAACCGGAGCAAATGTTTCTCCTTTGGGACAACTTGAAACACGCCAAACCCTGTTCTTTTCCATGGATCTTAGGTCATCTCGTACAGCCGCCATCCACATTGCCCGATCTGCACGTCCAGCTAGCTCGTCAAAAGTTTCGGGCACATCTGCGAATGACAATGTGCCAGAAACAGCTTTATAACCGATAAAGTAGTCATATAACTTACCGGGTAGTAGATGCTCCCATCCGCTATGTTTTGACGACAATTCACTTGGAATTTCGCGTCTTTTGAGGGCGAAGGGAGCGCATTTTCTGGTCCGGTAGTCTCATAAAGAACTTTTTTAATTTGAACAATATCATCTTGTGGATTTACATCTTCGATAGCTGGTTGTACACTTTCCCCCTCTTGCTTGATACTTGCCAGCGACTAGGCCGGTCACCGAATACTGGAGCCGAGAGAAAAAAGCCACCTTGAAAATGGGAGCACGCGAACGAAGGGAAAACAGCCGAAAAAAACACAAGCGAAAGCTTTTTACTGATGACACGAGCGATAAACACGACCTTTCGTGCCTCTGTCTCAAACTGGTATGAAGATCTTGGAACCATTCGATTGGATCACATTATACTTAAATTGGTCCTCTTTATCTAGCGATTCCATCTTCAACCTTAATCTCTGCGTGTTAATTTTAGACTGGAAAAGTGAAACTGTGTCTGCTATCACCAGAAATCATTCAACTGGGAGAGACGTAACCCCACTCCACCAAAACCATACCTGCGCGTCGTCCTGCTGTTCCCGGGTGAGCACAACCGACTTGAAGTACAGAAACCGCGGATCCAGATAGAGGGCCGCCCTGAAAACCATTCGCTCCTTGAGCACCATTAGCCGTTCGGACAGCAAATCGCTTATGGGTTTCGAGAATCGATTGCCGAGGGCGCGTACATCCTTAATAACTAGTAGCAACTGCATGTAAAACGCAGAAAACGTCACGTGCTTCGTTCGGCTTCGCTCCACCGTTTTGAACAGCTTGTGCAGCGGCAGGAATGCAGCGTGATATTCGCGCAGGAACTGCCAGTCGGATTCGCTCAGGGCTGAAACAGGGGATTGAATAATCAGAAAGGGGTTCGATTTCACCATCATCATTGGTTTGGGAGAAACATACCAAGATCTGGATGCTTTTCACCTAGCGACATATAGAGCGACTCCTGCTTGATGATGCGTCGGATTGATTTGAAGTTAGAGAGCCATCGTTGCGAACACCAGAGTGGTGGATAGGTAGCTTTGCCTGTCTCGAAATGATTCTTGTATTGAGGGCTTCTCAGAACATGGAGGAAACGTTCAATTCGTTCTATGGTAGGATCGGTGTTTGGAATGATTACATTCAATGCGGTCAGAATAGTACTGATCACGTTTGGCATGACTTGAAATTGCCCTTGCAGTTCGGCCACGATCCCGTCGATTAGGATCTTCTCTTTGTCCGGTTCGCCATACTCACGGTTCGGTTCAATTTCAAACAATGAATCAGAAAACGACTTCTTAAGCTTTTTGTGTGTTTGCAGAGTGCTTTCGGTATTGCCCACTACGATAGCGAGGATCTGACTCTCCGAAATGTGACATCGGTTCAACAGTTGTTCAAGTTTGTCCTTTATTTCACCAGCAGACACGGCTGCTGTGGTTTTTATGAGCCCGATCACCCGCGTGTGCACCTGTTCATATGAGGTAAAATTTGCACTAACAATTAGGAAGTTCTTCTCCCCGTAAACAATGCATTCAATGTGAATCGAGATCATTTTGTGCTGCATCTCGTGTCGCATATGTGAAAGCAGGTGTTCCGCCGCCTGATGGATGTGTTCAACCATAGAAGTTTCATTGATTTCGAACACCATTGCAGAAGACAGAGGATCTAGTAGTAAACGCATCGCCGGCCATTGGAAAACCCGTACTGGCAAATTGTGAATAGCCATCAGTTTTATACATGCTTCTAGCAGTTGTGGCTGATCAATACGGGTAGGAATTGCACGAACCACTCGCTTCTTCTCGATCGGCTCCAGCCCGTCCGAGCTGAGAAGCTTCTCAGCTACTGCCCTATGAGGATGCTGGGTTCTAAAGTGCCTCAGAAAATTACCTGGGTCGAGCTTACGCTGCGCGTATCTGCAACCACTCAGCTCATCTATGACGCAGTAAAAGTCGTCATCCTTAGACATGACATATTTTAGCACAATTTTGGTAAAATTAATCCTCTCTTTATTGTCTGTTCCCAAGGTAGGTCTTGTTTTAAGCCGTAGAGCATCCAAATTTGGTTTTGTATAAACTTTAGTCGGCTGTGGTACCTTTTCTTGTTCTATCTTCGATGATTTAACCATCTGGAAAAAGGGTCTATTAAAAATAGACGCATATACTTTCAGGTGGGCTGATCTGAAATGCCGCATAAAGATGGATATTACCCTCTTCGGCTGCGAATATTGGCATGGGTTTTGACTATCGATCGCACAATAAAAGCGGCCGTTCTCTCTCATTTTAATGTACTTTCGAGAAACCACACTTGGATGCATCGATGGAATTTTATTTAGCTTAGATGTTGACTGATTCGCATCCTGTGCCTGTGGAGCAGGGTTTTGTTCTTGGGGTTTCTTCGTAGGAACCGGTGTTACCGTAGGTGACTCCTCTGTTAGCAGCCCTTTAAGAGCGGCAGTCTGTTTGTGCATTGTTCGGCAATGCCGAATAAAATTTCCAATTTTGATACTCTTCTGCGAATAAGTGCATCTTGAAAACGGATCAAAAACGCATTGGAACCGATCCTCCTTTGGCAAAATGTAGTCTATTACAATGTTTTTCAATTTTGTTTTGCCACTGATCGTTTTACTCAAGCGTTCCCCATTGCCGGGCATCGTTACAGGTGTGACATTCAAATCGACATCAGTCGCATTGTGCTGGTTCATCTCCAACAGCTCCGGATCACTTTTCTCCACCTTCAGTATCAGTAGGTTGGGTCCAATCGAAGACGATACCCCCCTGCATAAATTAGAGCTCAATAAAAACTCGAATCGAATCGAAAAAACTCCTTCCCAATGTCTTACCCCGTGGTGGCGCTCATCAGTTCACTGTGGAACAGATCATTCGAATCGATGCAGCGCTGCCGGAAGTTGTACGCCGACCGAAGGTCCTCCGCGCAGCTCACACAGATAAACTGCGGAAGATTATGATCGTAGGTGACCATTATCTCCGTCAGCTCGAAGATCATATCGGCCACGGATTTCCCGTGATAGTCCAGCATTGCTTCGACCGGAACGGCGGACTGATGGTCCGGCGGCTTTCGACACGTTCGGCACTGCATCGCCACGGTATTTTTTTTTAAATTACTTTTGCCAGCCACTTAACCTGGACTTTATACTAACAGCTAAATGAATGTTGTTATGCTTAATTAGTTGTTTCAGAATTTTGAATGAATTGTCTCGACAAAATTGAAAATTTTCTTCAATGTTTACAAATTTATGCTTCCGCACCGCTTCACTTTTCACTGATGGTTTTTGATTTTGCCGTCACTGATGACGTTTGCTAAAAAACGGGAAATCATCGAAATCATCATCGACGCATGCGATGTTTCCGATAGAGGTGTGCGCCGGTCCGAAAATCGACGGCGGCGGCGTTTGTCAGAATTTTGAACGGCGGCGTGATTCGGCTTGGTGATTTTTTATAGACCAATCCAAGTAAAAATAAGAAAAAGACACACGACGGTGTTAACTTTGACAGATCCTACAGGACAGCATAGGGAACTCATTTTAAAATGCTTATAATAAATTCTAGACAAAATTTAATTAAAATCTGATTGATGTATGGTACGGAAAAAGTTCCGAACTGTATGATAGATACATTTTTGGAAAATATTCAAAAAATTGAGATAAGCTTCCAGATATGTAATTCAAAACTTTTTCCGTACCGTACATCAATTAGATTTTAATTAAATTTTGTCTAGAATTTATTATAAGCATTTTAAAATGATCTCCCTATGCTGTGCTGTAGGATCTGTCAAAGTTAACACCGTCGTGTGTTTTCTTTTTATTTTTACTTGGATTCGTCTATAACGTTCTCGAAGTTTTTTTTTATTTTCGCCTTTCTCGTACAACAAAGTTGTACCGAAAGGCTATCATTCCACTCCGAAAACGAACTTTTTACAGGAACATCTAATAGTAAAGTTTCTTATACCATTCGACTCAGTTTGATGAATCGAGGTGATGTCTGTGTGTGTATGTATGTTTGTGTGTCTGTATGGTCACTTTTTCAACCTCAAAAACTCACACGATTTTCATGTACTTAGACATAACTGATTTTATCGCAACAAGTCGCATTTCGCAGAGCCACTCTTCTTATTTCATGCTATTTAATTTGATCAAGATTGATCAATGCGTTCGCAGCTGACAAGGAAAATGGTTTAGGCAGTTTTCCATTTTTTTACCCTTCTTACACCCTAAGAAGGGTATAAAGATCGCTTGAAAAACCGACTTTTTATCCGAGGCTCGGAGACCCAAGTCGTATATACCAATCAACTCAGCTCGACGAACTGAGCACATGTATGTATGTGTGTGTGTGTGTGTGTGCGTGTGTGCGTGTGTGCGTATGTGTGTGCGTTACAAAAATCTCACATCAAGATCTCAGCCGTCCGTGGACCGATTTGCACGATTTTAACACTAAACGAAAGCTATGACTTTGTCATTGTACGAGTTCAATTTTTTTTGCAATCGGACATTTGGTTCCAGAGATATGTAAGAAATACGAACATGAAGTGCATTTTCAGAAAACTAACAAAATAATGTCACATGAATATCTCAGCCGTCTGTAAACCAATTTGCATGATTTTATCTTTAAACGAAAGCTATGACTTTGCCATTGAACCCATTGTATTTTGTTTTTGCAATTAGACATTGGGTTCCGGAGATATCTCTGAAATACGAACATAAAGCATTAGACGTATCAACTTCACACATTGGTAAAATATGTCCCAACAAGATCTCAATCGTCCTTGGACCGATTTGTGCGATTTTATCTTTAAACGAAAGCTATGTTTTTGTTTCTGCAATCGGAAATTCGGTTTCAGAGATATCTGTGAAATACGAATATGAGACATATTTTCAGACTACTAATGAAAAATTGTCACACCAATATCTCAGCCGTCTATGACCCGATTTGAACTCTTTCGGGCTTAAACAGAAGCTGTAATATTTCCATTTAAAGCGGCAAATCAAATCTGCAGCTTTTTGTATTGTTTAAAAATTGTTAAATTTTCAGAAATATCCCTTTTTACCCTTCTTACATCCTAAGAAGGGTATAAAGATCGCTTGACAAACCGACTTTTTATCCGAGGCTCGGAGACCCAAGTCGTATATACCAATCAACTCAGCTCGACGAACTGAGCACATGTATGTATGTGTGTGTGTGCGTGTGTGCGTATGTGTGTGCGTTACAAAAATGTCACATCAAAATCTCAGCCGTCCGTGGACCGATTTGCACAATTTTAACACTAAACGAAATGACTTTGTCATTGTACAAGTTCAATTTTTTCTGCAATCGGACATTTGGTTCCAGAGATATGTGAGAAATACGGACATGAAGTGTATTTTCAGAAAACTAACAAAATAATGTCACATGAATATCTCAGTCGTCTGTAAACCAATTTGCATGATTTTATCTTTAAACGAAAGCTATGACTTTGCCATTGAACCCATTGTATTTTGTTTTTGCAATTAGACATTGGGTTCCGGAGATATCTCTGAAATACGAACATAAAGCATAAGACGTATCAACTTCACACATTGGTAAAATATGTCCCATCAAGATCTCAGTCGTCCTTGGGCCGATTTGTGCGATTTTATCTGTTTTTGTCATTGGACCCATTATTTTTTTTCTGCAATCGGAAATTCGGTTTCAGAGATATCTGTGAAATACGAATATGAGACATATTTTCAGACTACTAATGAAGAATTGTCACACCAATATCTCAGCCGTCTATGACCCGATCTGAACTCTTTTGGGCTTAAACAGAAGCTGTAATATTGCCATTTAAGGCGGCAAACCAAATATGCAGTCTAAAGGCTGCCTCACACCTCGGGAAAATTTTTCCAGCGGATTTTGAGCCCCGTGTATTTTGAATGGGGCCGGGATTTTGATTTTCCGTGTCCAAATTCCGAAAACATCGCATATGCAAAAATGCATGGGGAAAAAATCCGCGAACCAAATTCCCGAGGTGTGAGGCTACCTTAAATCCCTCTAAATATCCCTTTCTAAAATCCGAAAAAAAATTACCAACTAAAGATTCGAACTTTTTTTCGAGCATAAAATTTCGTTTATTTGTTTTCCAATTAAAGTTCATGTTTATGCATAGAAATTGTAATATGCAGTTCACCCATTGGGGGCAGCAGGGACTTTGTCCAAGGGCTTGACGATCCCTCCCCAGGCCATCTGCGAGTTGTGGGGCTTGCCTAGGATGTGGTGGGGTTTGACAGTGGGCCCTGTTAAACCTCTATAAAAAGCTGCATGTATCCGCAAGTAGGCTCCGCCAAAGCGACCGTGTGCCGCTCAAAGCGCACAAGCCCAAGTCCTGGTGTTAGGTGGGACGCTAAACAGCCCTGACACGACGGCCCTCCGGCGAGACAGGAGGTTTGCGCAGGCCCAATAAGCCGCCTGGAAAACCAATAATTACGAACAATATAAGAGATAATGCGACTCGATAGAATCGGCAAAGACCTAGGCGACGAATAAAGGATCACGATTGGAAGCTTGGAACATGGAACTGCAAGTCGCTAGGTTTCGCAGGTTGCGACAGGATGATCTACGATGAATTACATCCCCGCAACTTCGACGTCGTGGCGCTGCAGGAGATTTGCTGGACAGGACAGAAGGTGTGGAAAAGCGGGCATCGGGCGGCTACCTTCTACCAAAGCTGTGGCACCACCAACGAGCTGGGAACCGGCTTCATAGTGCTGGGAAAGATGCGCCAACGCGTGATTGGGTGGCAGTCAATCAACGCAAGGATGTGCAAGCTGAGGATTAAAGGCCGTTTCTTCAACTATAGCATCATCAACGTGCACTGCCCACACGAAGGGAGACCCGACGACGAGAAAGAAGCGTTCTACGCACAGCTGGAGCAGACATACGATGGATGCCCACTGCGGGACGTCAAAATCGTCATCGGTGACATGAACGCGCAGGTAGGAAGAGAGGAAATGTATAGACCGGTCATCGGACCGGATAGTCTGCACACCGTATCGAATGACAACGGCCAACGATGCATAAACTTCGCAGCCTCCCGCGGAACGGTAGTCCGAAGCACCTTCTTTCCCCGCAAAAATATCCACAAGGCCACATGGAGATCACCTAACCAAGAAACGGAAAACCAAATCGACCACGTTCTAATCGACGGTAAATTCTTCTCCGACATCACGAACGTCCGCACTTACCGCAGTGCGAATATTGAATCCGACCACTACCTCGTTGCAGTTTGCCTGCGCTCAAAACTCTCGACGGTGTACAACACGCGTCGAAGTCGGACGCCGCGGCTTAATATTGGGCGGCTACAAGACGGTAGACTAGCCCAAGAATACGCGCAGCAGCTGGAAGTGGCACTCCCAACGGAAGAGCAGCTAGGCGCAGCGTCTCTTGAAGATGGCTGGAGAGATATTCGATCCGCCATTGGTAGCACCGCAACCGCTGTACTAGGCACGATGCCCCGGGATCAAAGGAACGACTGGTATGAGGCGAATGTGAGAAGTCAGTTGATGAGAAGAAAACAGCATGGGCGAGATTGCTGCAACACCGCACGAGAGCGAATGAGGCACGATATAAACAGGCGCGGAACAGACAAAACTCGATTTTCCGGAGGAAAAAGCGTCAGCAGGAAGATCGAGACCGTGAAGAGACGGAGCAACTGTACCGCGCTAATAACACACGAAAGTTCTATGAGAAGTTGAACCGTTCACGTAAGGGCCACGTGCCACAGCCCGATATGTGTAAGGACATAAACGGGAACCTTCTTACGAACGAGCGTGAGGTGATCCAAAGGTGGCAGCAGCACTACGAAGAGCACCTGAATGGCGATGTGGCAGACGAAGATGGCGGTATGGTGATGGACCTAGGGGAACGCGCGCAGGACATAATTCTACCGGCCCCGGATCTCCAGGAAATCCAGGAGGAGATTGGTCGGCTGAAGAACAACAAAGCCCCTGGGGTTGACCAACTACCAGGAGAGCTATTTAAACACGGTGGTGAGGCACTGGCTAGAGCGCTGCACTGGGTCATTACCAAGATTTGGGAGGAGGAAGTTTTGCCGCAGGAGTGGATGGAAGGTGTCGAGTGTCCCATCTACATAATGGGCGATAAGCTGGATTGTAGCAACTACCGCGCAATCACATTGCTGAACGCCGCCTACAAGGTACTCTCCCAAATTTTATGCCGTCGACTAGCACCAATTGCAAGGGAGTTCGTGGGGCAGTACCAGGCGGGTTTTATGGGCGAACGCTCCACCACGGACCAGGTGTTCGCCATTCGCCAAGTACTGCAGAAGTGCCGCGAATACAACGTGCCCACACATCATCTATTCATCGACTTCAAAGCCGCATATGATACAATCGATCGGGACCAGCTATGGCAGCTAATGCACGAAAACGGATTTCCGGATAAACTGACACGGTTGATCAAAGCGACGATGGATCGGGTGATGTGCGTAGTTCGAGTTTCTCGAGTCCCTTCGAAACCCGCAGAGGGTTACGGCAAGGTGATGGTCTTTCGTGTCTGCTATTCAACATCGCTTTGGAAGGGGTAATACGAAGAGCAGGGATTAACACGAGTGGCACAATTTTCAATAAGTCCGTCCAGCTATTTGGCTTCGCCGACGACATAGATATTATGGCACGTAACTTTGAGAAGATGGAGGAAGCCTACATCAGACTGAAGAGGGAAGCCAAGCGGATTGGACTAGTCATCAACACGTCGAAGACGAAGTACATGATAGGAAGAGGTTCAAGAGAAGACAATGTGAGCCACCCACCGCGAGTTGGCATCGGTGGTGATGAAATCGAGGTGGTAGAAGAATTTGTGTACTTGGGCTCACTGGTGACTGCCGAAAATGATACCAGCAGAGAAATTCGGAGGCGTATAGTGGCTGGAAATCGTGCATACTTTGGACTCCGCAAGATGCTTCGATCGAATAGAGTTCGCCGCCGTACCAAACTGACCATCTACAAAACGCTCATTAGACCGGTAGTCCTCTACGGACACGAGACCTGGACGATGCTCGTGGAGGACCAACGCGCACTCGGAGTTTTCGAAAGGAAAGTGCTGCGTACCATCTATGGTGGGGTGCAGATGGCGGACGGTACATGGAGGAGGCGAATGAACCACGAGTTGCATCAGCTGTTGGGAGAACCATCCATCGTTCACACCGCGAAAATCGGACGACTGCGGTGGGCCGGGCACGTAGCCAGAATGTCGGACAATAACCCGGTGAAAATGGTTCTCGACAACGATCCGACGGGCACAAGAAGGCGAGGTGCGCAGCGGGCAAGGTGGATCGATCAGGTGGAAGATGACTTGCGGACCCTCCGTAGACTGCGTGGCTGGCGACGTGTTGCCATGGACCGAGCCGAATGGAGAAGACTCTTACATACCGCACAGGCCACTTCGGCCTTAGTCTGAATAAATAAATAAATAGTTCACCCATAACCTTTCAAAGGTGTAAGAAGGGTTCCATTCACTGTAGGTGGATTAAGTCGGGTTTTTCCCATATAATCGGGACTACGAGCATTGAGCAGCTACCATGCTATAATATAAATTACGTTCGCTCGATGGGTTAGAATCCTCGCTAAAATGAAGAATCGATATATTATTTTCTTTCATGGAACGATGAAGCTAATCATCCTGAACGCGTCAGTTTTTCTTTTGACTCAGGAATCGAAAGGAACATTGTTTAATTTGAAATTTAAAAATAGATGAAAAATGCTTCCTCGACATTTTTGGTCTCGTTTGACGTACGGAATAATATGATTCAAACGCACTAGTAATACACCGCAGGGCACTTGACTCAACCTTTGACAGTTAATATATCAAGCATAATTTTTCAAAACGACGTATGTAACAAAAGTAAACAAAACAAGGTTTTCAATACAACGTGACAATTACACGCGGCTTTATATAATACGCATCGATTTTACTGATTTCAGATCTTAAAATTCTTTAATTCAATCTTTTTACGAATCGACGTATGTAAAAAAATCTATTTTTGAAGTCTCTCTGTTACATACGTCGCTTTAACATATGGGAACTAAGAGCGACCTATGTAACAAAAAAAGCAAAACAAAACAAAACTGTAGTTGCGTCAATCGTGCACTATGGAAAACCGATTAATGTACACCGACGTGCGTGCAGCATACCGGTGTATGTATAATTTTATCGTTTTCACAGTGAATTTGAATGAACTGAGATTTGATGTGAAGCACGCTTATTACGTGTCATGTAATGACGCATGCCAGCGGAAAAAAGTATTGAAAAAAGATTTAGTTTTAAAACAGTTTTAGAAAAAGTTTTGCCAACTTTCTGCAAAGGATTTCTCGAATCCTCATAATTGTTACATACGTCGTTATGAAAAATTATGCTTGATATGGGCTTGACAAAAGATATTTTAGTTACTAGATAAAGATTGTCGCTACTGTTCCCTTTGTTCTGCTGTCCGAAACATGTGTGGTACATACCTGTCAAATCGTATGGATTTTCCTTCTTTGACATTTAGCTCCCCTATCCTCGCCAGCAAAAGATGTTCCGGACAGCGACGACAGCGACAATCTTTATCTAGTAACTAAAATATCTTTTGCTTGACATTTTGGGCTGATGGTTGATTCGTTCTGAAATGTTGCACAGCCCAAAATTTGCCTTAAAATGTCTTAAACACAAAAATATTATTTTTACTGATTTAGACATTTACCAGAATTTTTATAACATCGATTCAGGTATTCTTGACCGATGCACTATCGTTTGCAACCATAAATGAGGTAGGACTTTAGGACCCAATTCCTCTGAATGGAAATGAAAATCCAAAATTAAAAAAAAAAAATTTCTCCTTCAGGAATTCCTTCGGAAGTTTTCTTCCAGGAATTCCTTCGGAAGTTTTCTTCCAGGTATTCCTTTGGAAGTTCCTCCATTAATTCCTTCGGAAGTTTTTCCAGGATTTTTTCGGAAGTTCCTCCAAGAATTCCTTCGGAAGTTTTCTTCCAGGAATTCCTTCGAAAAGTTTTCTTCCAGGAATTCCTTCGGAAGTTTTCTTCCAGGAATTCCTTTGGAAGTTTTCTTCCAGGAATTCCTTCGAAAATTTTCTTCCAGTTCCTTCAGAAATTCCTTCGAAAGTTCATCCAGAAATTCCTTCGGAAGCTCCCCCAGGAATTCCCCCAGAAGTTCCCCCAGGAATTCGCCCGGAAGTTCCCCCAGGAATTCCCCCGGAAGTTGCCCCAGGAATTCTCCCGGAAGTTCCTCCAGGAATTCTTCCGAAAGTTCCTCCAGGAATACTTCCAGAAGTTCCTCCAGGAACTCCTCTGGGAGGTCCTCTAAGAATTCCTTCATGAATTCCTCCGTAAGTTCCTCCAGGAATTCCCCCGGAAGTTCCTCAAAAAATTCCCTCGGAAGTTCCTCCAGGGATTCCCCCGGAAGTTCCTCCATGAATTCCCAGTTCCTCCAAGAGTTCCTCCGGAAGTTCCTCCAGGAATTCCCCCAGAAGTTCCTCCAGGAATTCACCCGGAAGTTCCTTTAGGAATTCCCCCGGCAGTTTCTCAAGGATTTCCCCCGAAAGTTCTTCCTGAAGTTCCTCCAGGTATTCCTCCATAAGTTCCTCCAGGATTTTTTCCGGAAGTTCCTCCAGGAATTCTTCTCGAAGTTCCTCCAGGAATTCCAATAGGAACTTCCGATTCCAAATATATACAGGAGGAGCTTCCGGGGGAATATCAGGAGGTCCTTCCATGGGAAATCCTAGAAGAGTTTCCGGAGGAATTCCTGGAGGAACTTTCGGAGGAATTCCTGAAAGAACTTTCGAAGGAATTTCTGGAGGAACTTCCGGGGGATTTTTTTTAGGAACTTCCGAGGGAATTCTTGGAGGTACTTTTGGAGGAATTCCTGAAAGAACTTCCGCAGGGATTCCGGGAGGATCTTCCGAAGAAAATCTTGAAAGAACTTCCGGAGGAATTCCTGGAGGAACTTCCGGGGGAATTCCTGGACGAACTTCTGGGGGAATTCCTGGAGGAAATTCCGGGGGAATTCCTGGAGGAGCTTCCGGGGGAACCCATAGAGGAACATCCGAGGAGTTTCTGGAGAAACTTCCGCAGGAATTCCGGGAGGTTCTTCCGAAGTAAATACTGAAGGAACTTCCGGGGGAATTCCTGGAGGAACTTCCGGGGGAATTCCTGGAGGAACTTCCGGGGGAATTCCTGGAAAAACTTCTGGGGGAATTCCAGGAGAAACTTCCGGGGGAACTCCTGGAGGAACTTCCGAGGGAATACCTGGAGGTACTTTTGGAGGAATTCCTGAAAGAACTTCCGGGGGAATTCCTGGAGGAACTTCCGGGGGAATTCCTGGAGGAACTACCGGGGGAATTCCTGAAGAAACTTCCGGGGGAATTCCTGGAGGAAATTCTGGGGGAATTCCTGGAGGAACTTCCGGGGGAATTCCTGGAGGAAATTCCGGGGGAATTCCTGGAGGAACTTCCGGGGGAATCCCTAGAGGAACATCCGAGGAGTTTCTGGAGAAACTTCCGCAGGAATTCCGGGAGGTTCTTCCGAAGTAAATACTGAAGGAACTTCCGGGGGAATTCCTGGAGGAACTTCCGGGGGAATTCCTGGAGAAACTTCTGGGGGAATTCCTGGAGAAACTTCCGGGGGAACTCCTGGAGGAACTTCCGAGGGAATACCTGGAGGTACTTTTGGAGGAATTCCTGAAAGAACTTCCGGGGGAATTCCTGGAGGAACTTCCGGGGGAATTCCTGGTGGAACTACCGGGGGAATTCCTGGAGGAACTTCCGGGGGAATTCCTGGAGGAACTTCCGGGGGAACTCCTGGAGGAAATTCTGGGGGAATTCCTGGAGGAACTTCCGGGGGAATTCCTGGAGAAACTTCCGGGGGAATTCCTGGAGAAACTTCCGGGGGAATTCCTGGAGGAACTTCCGAGGGAATACCTGGAGGTACTTTTGGAGGAATTCCTGAAAGAACTTCCGCAGGAATTCCGGGAGGTTCTTCCGAAGAAAATCCTGAAGGAACTTCCGGGGGAATTCCTGGAGGAACTTCCGGGGGAATTCCTGAAGGAAATTCCGGGGGAATTCCTGAAGGAAATTCCGGGGGAATTCCTGGAGGAATTTCCGGGGGAATCCCTGGAGGAACTTCCGAGGGAATTCCTGGAGAAACTTCCGGGGGAATTCCTGGAGAAACTTCCGGGGGAATTCCTGGAGGAACTTCCGAGGGAATACCTGGAGGTACTTTTGGAGGAATTCCTGAAAGAACTTCCGCAGGAATTCCGGGAGGTTCTTCCGAAGAAAATCCTGAAGGAACTTCCGGGGGAATTCCTGGAGGAACTTCCGGGGGAATTCCTGGAGGAACTTCCGGGGGAATTCCTGAAGGAAATTCCGGGGGAATCCCTGGAGGAACTTCCGAGGAGTTTCTGGAGAAACTTCCGCAGGAATTCCGGGAGGTTCTTCCGAAGTAAATACTGAAGGAACTTCCGGGGGAAATCCTGGAGGAACTTCCGGGGGAATTCCTGGAGAAACTTCCGGGGGAATTCCTGGAGAAACTTCCGAGGGAATTCCTGGAGGAACTTCCGAAGTAAATACTGAAGGAACTTCCGGGGGAAATCCTGGAGGAACTTCCGGGGGAATTCCTGGAGAAACTTCCGGGGGAATTCCTGGAGAAACTTCCGAGGGAATTCCTGGAGGAACTTCCGAGGGAATTCCTGGAGGAACTTCCGGAGGAATTCCTGGAGGAACTTCCGGAGGAATTCCTGGAGGAATTTTCGGAGGAATTCCTGGAGGTACTTTCGGAGGAATTCCTGGAGGAACTTCCGTAGGAATTAACGGAGGAGCTTCCGCAGGAATTCCAGGAGGTTCTTCCGAGGGAAATCCTGGAGGAACTTCCGGGGGAATTTCTGGAGGAACTTCCGGGGGAATCCCTGGAGCAACTTCCGAGGGAATTTCTGCAGGAACTTCGGGGGGAATTCCTGGCGGAACTTCCGGGGAAATTCCTGGAGGAACTGCCTGGGGAATCCCTGGAGGAACTTTCGAGGGAATTTTTGGAGGATTTTGTGGGGGAATTCCTGGAGGAACTTCCGGAAGCGTTCCTGGAGGAACTTCCGGAAGCGTTCCTGGAGGAACTTCCGGAGGCATTCCTGGAGGAACTTCCGGA
This sequence comes from Armigeres subalbatus, assembly GCF_024139115.2. NCBI lineage: Eukaryota > Metazoa > Arthropoda > Insecta > Diptera > Culicidae > Armigeres > Armigeres subalbatus. The sequence continues at coordinate 221,393,677 of NC_085139.1, forward strand.
GGAACTCGTGGAGGAACTTTTGGAGGAACTTCCGAAGGAATTTTCGCAGGAAATTCTGAAAAAAATCATGAAGGAACTTCTTAAGAAACTCCTGAAGGAACTTCCGTTACTGGAGGAACTTCCGGAGGAACTCCTGGAGGAACATTCGGAGGAATTTCTGGAAGAACTTCCGAAGGAGCTCCTTCCGGAAACAAATTTTGTAGAAATTTCCGGAGGAACTCTGGAATTACTGAAGGAACTTCCGGAGGAATTTTGAGGAACTTGCGGAGAAATTCGTGGAGAAGCATTCGGAGTATCTGGTGGAACTCTTATAGGAATTTCTTGTGGAACTCTTGGAGGAATTTCCTGAGGCACTCTTAGAGGAACTTCCGGAGGAACTCTTGGCGGATCTTTCGAAGGAACTCTTGGGGAAACTTACGAAGGAACTTCCAAAGGAATTTTTGCAGGAACTTCCAGATGAACTGATGCAGGAACTTCCGGAGAAACTCCTGGAGGAACTTCCTGAAGAATTCCTAGAGGAACTTTCAGAAGTCCAGACTCCGAACAGAAGATTTGAAGACATACGCCAAAGCTACCACAATCTTATTTACAGGACAATGCATTTACATTTACATGCATTTACAGGACAATTATTACATCAGCCGAGGCGGCGATCGTCGCAACCATGGTGGTTAAATAGCAAATAAAATCTGAAGCAGAAAAAACGTAAAACCGAAATTAAAGAGCACGAACACGCTAAAAGTTTGAAATTGTGTGCTGTTCAGCAACCCCATGAAGAACCAGAAGCTCAAGATGCTGTAAACTAATTAATTTTGAATCAGCACCCATGGGAATCTGTTTTGCACAAATGGCCTCTGAGTTTTAATCACCGGAAACAATATTTAAAATCTGCTAGTCTCGTTGAACGGTTGCTTACTACATATTCGCATTATAAATCAGCGCACGGATATCAACTAGTAAGTTTAATGTTTACAAATGGTGAAATGCGGTAAAAGCAATAAAAAATGCAATATTTCTTCTACAGATCGACATTGATTATCGTCTCCTAGAGGTTGGTGCAACGGATGGAATCTATAAACTGGATTCGATTACTCCAGCGATTGTAACGTACATTGCTCGAAAGGGAACCGATCCATCGGTTGTCAAACTTGTAAAACATCTAACGAATAGCAGCACCAACAAAGGTAAGCAAATATGGCGATGCTATGCAATCCTTAGATAAAAAACTGTGAAACTTTATCAGTAAGGTGTATTTTGCAAGTTGTAACTAATTCTAATTTATATTTCTTTTCCTTGAGCTCATTCGAATTTTTCAATTTTTTTCAGACTTTAAACTATGCGCTCTTCTACAGTAGACGTTCGATAACTGCAAGTCATTTAACTGCAATGCTTTTTAACTGCAATTTGATAGTTGCAACAGTTTTGCAGTTATCGGACCGCTAAACTTCAAACTGATGTCAAACTCAATGACAGCTGCATTGCGCTGCACTTTTATTGCATCTGACGTCGATTGACAACCGTTTGACGTCTAGAATGCGTTGCAGTTATCGAACGGCTACTGTACTTGGCTTGAGCACGGTTTTGCCACCTCTTATAGTTGGACGACGGTTCAAACCAACTATTTATATGCCACAGCATGACACGATTCTCTTCGTCGAATCCATCGAAGAAATAAATGCGAAAGTTCAAGAGACGTATGCATCATATGCAGAAAGAAAAATAGCGGTTGTTCCAAAGCTGGTTGTACTCGGAACCGGAATAGATAATATCGAAGGACGTTTCTTCGTGTGTTTTTCGGACGTCTGTTACGAACTACCATCTATCGCTAGAGCCACGGACGTGCTGATAAAACTATCAGTTGTTTTTGGACTGCCGTACTCTAAAGTGTCAAAACTTATTTGGCACTTCATTGCCAACTCAGCATACGGCATAGTACGTCCTGAATCATATGTGACCATTAATCGCCTTAAAGCATACTTAGAAGGCACCAAGGAGCAACATTAAAGATGATGTTCCCTTGTATGATAAAAACCTGCAGTCATGCGTTCCAATTAGTAGATTTATACCTGGAACATATCAAAGAGTATCAAAGAGTATATCATCGTGTACCGGTGGACTACCGGTACGAATGTACTGGACCATCATGTAAACTAGTTTTTTCGAAATTTTACCCGTTTAAAAAGCATCTGATGTTACACTCTGTTCCACATCAAAAAGAGAAGAGCACCATCAGTGATATTCCTATCGACGAAGATAGAAATTATTACAACGCACATTGCAGCACCAGTCCAAAAAAACAGAAGTGTGGTGAAACGACGGAATACGCAGAAAACATTGAGATTACAGAGAAACGTGACGCGGTAGACCAGGCAGCTTTAATGTTTACGGTTGGTTTACACAACAAAAATAACATCACTAGAAAAGATGTGTATAGCGGAAAACAGGTCTCATATTTTCGGAGCTAGGTCGCCTCCTATCCGATTTGAATATGACGTCAGACAATATTGATGATGCATTTAATTTTAAGAATTACCAACAGAAAATGACAAATGTTTTTGGTTTCATTAGTTTGGATTTTAAGTTTTTTAATTATTTGTATAAGACAGATAACCTGCGATTGCCAACAGTCATAACCGTAGAAAAAGATAAGCTAAATAGAAATCCTATCAGTTTTAGTGAAGAATTAGATATAAGTCATGATCATAGCTTATTAATATTGATGCCTTTAAAATTTCAAATAACTTCGTTCTTAGAGTCAAATGACGTACTCCAGAAGATTGTCACCAGAACGCTCGAGTTAGACAAATCAGATCAAATACGAAACTACGTTAATGGAACAAATTGGAAAGAAATCAAAGAGAAATACGCAGACGAAATTGTTTTACCTATCTGGTTGTATACGGACGAATTTGAAGTAAATGATAGTCAAAGTTCGCATAATAATCGACACTCCGTATTTGGAATCTACTATAATTTTCCCACGGTTCCAGAAGAATTTCAAGCCAAGTTGAATAATATTTGTGTAGCTGATATGTTGAGAAAAGTAGATGTAAAAGGCAGTGGAATCAACAGTTTGCTAGATGCAGTAATTGCGGAGTTCACTAAACTAGAACAAGATCCAGTAGAGCTAAATATTAATCGCAAAGCGATAAATGTTAGATTCGCTCTATGTCTGTTGCAAGGCGACAACTTGGGAATACATACTACCTTGTGCATGTCCAGCAGTTTCAATGCTAGTTTCTACTGTCGTTTTTGTAGACGACCTAAAGAACTTTTGAAGAGCGATGTTAATGAGCATGCTGACTGTATGTGACGCAGGGCTGACTATGAAGAAGATATAGAAACTGATATGCATAGCGAAACAGGTGTACAAGGGTACTCTGTGTTTAATAAACTGCCATCATTCCATGTAGTGGAGAATAAAACTGTTGATCCAGTGGCGTAGCCAGAAAATTGGTCTGGGGGGGGTTTTCTGAACATTTTTTTTTCGAAAAAAAAAATTTCTTCCAAAAATTTTGTCTCTGGGGGGGGTTTTGTACCCAAAACCACCCCCGTGGCTACGCCACTGTGTTGATCCAATGCATGACTTATTCAGCACCGGTATATGCAAATATGGTTTTACGGAAGTTTTAGATTACTGTATTTACCGTAAGAAGTACTTTACGATAGATGATTTTAATACAATTCGTCGTAACATCGGTGAACTCAGCTTGGATAGCGAACTCAAACGGATGCCAAACATAACTGAAACGTATAACAGTAAGGAGAAACGTAAATCTGTATCCATTCGTCTAACATCAAATGAAATGCGCATATTCAGTCACTATTTTACTTTTATTGCTGGACGGTTTATCCCAAGAGAAGATGAAGTGTGGGTGTATTGCGCTTCTTTACGAAGCAAAACACAAAGGCTTCAAGCAATATTCGCACATAATGTCCTCTCGCAAAAACATCTGCTACACGTTGTGTGTAAAAGCTTGTTTGCAATTTGCCTATGAGCTTTTGAATGACAATTTCTTTAAGGTTTCCGTTGAAGCAAATTTTGATCTGTGTGACGTGCGTTCAAGATGTTATTATAAGATGCTCATTCAACCGATTGTCATTGATTCAGGGTTTGAAATATTATGCACAAATGAAATTGTGTTCAAAGGAACCAAATATAGAGCAGTTTATTTCAATAATCGACAAAAATCAATACATTCTTATATCAAATACTAGATGTTGTAAAACACAGTGATATTTGTTACTTGGTTGTTCAAGCTTGGAAAACTGGGATGTTTGACAATCACTACTTGGCATATGAGGCAATTGAAAGTATTCGGAACGCTGAGCTCATTCCAATTGATTCTTTCAATGTTCCACCTGTTACGTTATACAATATTGATGGTCATTTTTACTTCCGTAATAAATCATGTTTTAATATACATAATTAGGAGAAGAGATAATTGTACCTACATAAGTAGAATAAATCATTAGATATAGCATAATAAATGGATAAGCGTATTTTAAAACATGTTTTTAATTAGAAATTGATTTGCTTCTGTTATCACAATATATATCAAGTGGTCTAAATTCAGAATGTTGTTTTCGAAATAGCATAATGAATCTGGAACATTTGATATATATTGCGATAACTGAAGTAACAATTTTATTTTTCGCGCTTTTATTTGAATTGTATTTCCGATGTGCTTGAAAATCTTATAAATTTTATTGGAAATTTATATGGTTTTAAAAGTCAAATAAGATAAAATTGATTGGATTTGGTATATGATTGGAACAAACATTGCTCTCAATTTCTATATTTATTTTATATAAAAGTTATATGATTAATATAATAAACATAATCTATATGATTCTGATATAATACTCATATGAAAACCATTATGGAAAAAAGCTATATGTTTTTGCTAATGAATTGAACATGAATAATATTTTGAGTGTACTCATAATCTCATTTTGACAACAGGCCTTTTCATGTGACACTGCCGAGACTGCACTTGTTTACAACCGCTGAACAGGCCCGCAACCCCGAAGCTGTCACCTTCATAGAAGAACTGTCAATTGACGATAAAATCAGCTGTTTTTAAACGTCTCGTGAAAAGGCCTACACGATGGCGCTGCTATGAGCCTTTTCACAAGACGTTTAAAAACAGCTGATTTTATCTTCAATTGACAGTTCTTCTATGAAAGTGACAGTTTCGGACTTGCAGGCCTGTTCAGCGGTTGTAAACATGTGCAGTCTCGGCAGTGTCACATGAAAAGGCCTATGCTCTTGCATGCATAACGACACTAGCGCACAGTGGCATTTTTTGATGACGCTAGGGACGCTAGCGCTGATTATGCACGGGATAACGGCGACATTCCAAAGTTATTTCAAAATGAACAGTAAAAAGTTATCACAACATAGCGAGTGCAGCTTCAACGTCTGTTCTCTGTGGTTCCGTTGCCGCACTCCATTGCGTTTCCCCCTTGATTCGATGAACCTACGTGAGAATGTATAGTTTTTTACGCACGGTTACAAACAATCAGATTAATCCAAATGTTGCTATCAATGGAAACATTTGGGACATGCATTGACACTAGTTCGCAATGACCCTACGGTGCAAGTTGGTTTGCCATGTAAAACGGTCTAGCTGCTACGTAGTTTCGCGTCGTCCAGCTTCCATTGTTCGCTTTACTCTGATGCACTGATGTGTTGTCTCGTGACTCTTGCTCTACCCATTCCCAGCTTCTCCGAAATTGATAATCGACGTCATTGTTCTTGATGGCAGCACAGAGAACAGACGTTCATCTTCATTCACGTGCTTGTGTAAAGTTTGTACTGGTCATTTTGAAGTATGTCGTTATGCCCCCGTTGCGCGGTGCTAGTGTGCTGATAAATGTGGTTCAAATTTGCCGTGTTTTACTTTTTAGCGCTAGTGTTCATTCCGAATTGCTCCTAGGCTCGCTCCTAGGTGGCAGCACTACATTGTTTATGTATTGTATGCCAACGCCATCACTTAGTGAGATTGAGTTTTTATGTCGGGCAGCCTGCGTTGGCGGCGCTGAGGTGTGATTTAAATCTTTACACACGTTTTTACCGAAATTTTGTTCGAGCATCCATGTCTGTTCTCTGTGATGGCAGCATAGTTCTTTGTAGTATTGAAAACAGGACAAGGGCACCGCTCTTTCAGCAGGGCAAATTGCAATAAAACATTTGATGTTTTGCTAACCGCATGCTTCAAAGAACTACGGTGTTTTCCACATCAGAATTAAATCTAACGCGCCCGTTCTGTCTCATGTTTTCACTTACTCTGTTATGTGAGATAAAAACAAAACGAAACATATGAAAACCCGAAGTCTGCAGCACAGATATAAAACAAAAGGTTCTGCATTCTCACGTAACAGGTGGGCTAATTTTTTTTTCTGTAAACTGCTGTATCAAACTACGAATCCTTCGATTATCTCTACCGTGGGGTTGGTGTTCCTAACTTCAGTCGCTGGTTTCCCTCGTAGATTGATTAGTTTCTTCTTGTGAAGTCTCCTCTTTCTGTCCGATTCGCACTCTTCTGCCCGCTTTACTTTCTTCATGAATAGATCAAACGATTCCGGATTCTCCTTTGCCAGCTTCAGATGTAAGTTGTACCACTCCAAGTTCAACCTCTCTAGTTTGGCGTTGTGCCCCTTGATTGGCATCTCAACTGTATAGCATTTCGGGCACCCAAAAATGTCACAATAATTATACTGCAGTCAGTTTGCTTCACACTTTAGCTGATTTTTTTTAGGCCACTGGAAAGTTTCTTACCATACTCTTTTTTACTGGTCCTCATTTTTTTCATTCAATATTTTACCCGTTTCATTCACATTTTTTTGTTCACCACAAACGCGTTATTTACGCATTTTCTTCGACGCTGTCTAGTTTTTCTTCTGATATTTCAATGATTCAAGGTTGGCTTCTTTTCTTCTTACTGCTTTACCGTGATTACACTTTTCACACAAAACAATCCCTTTTAATAATGGGATTTTTGAATATTTTGAGGTCGAATCATAAGGACTTCGAATGATACAACAAGATTACACAATCCTCAACCATAAAAAATTGCAAAACAGAAACAAGCTTACCTGAGCATGGCTTTTCTGAACCGGCGTGAGCAGCACCGACTGGAGGAAATGGAAGCGCGGATCAAGCAAAAGCGCCGCCTGGAAAGCATTCTGCTCCCGCAGCTCCATCAGTCGTCGGCCCAGCAATCGGGAAATCGGTACCGAGAAACGATTGGCGGTTCCCCGGACGTCCTTGATGACGGCCAGACAACGCACGTAGAACGAGGAGAATGCGACGTGCTCCTGGTTTGTCCGGATGTCTTTGAGCAGTTTGTGTAGCGGGTCGAACGCCTCTCGGTACTCCATCAGGAACTGCCAATCGTCTTCGTTGAGCGCTGGAAGTTGAGGTTGGGAATTCAGTTCGAAAATCTTGGATCTATGAATTGCAGATGTTGAGGGAATCATACCAAGTTCCGGATAATGTTGGACCAGCTTGACAAAGAACGGTTTCTGTTTGATGATGCCTTTGATGGATTTGAGCTTGGAGAGCCAGCGTTCCGAACACCAAAGTGGGGGGTAGCAAGCATTGTTCAGTTTGAAAAAATGTTCAAACTTGGAACTTCTGACATCTTGCAGAAAACGCTCAATCCGTTGAACCGAAGGATCAGTATTTGGAACGATTTCGTTTAAAGCGGATAACACAGTGCTTATTACATTCCGAACGACTTCAAATTTACCTCTAAGTGCGGTCGAAATCGATTCCATTAGAGCTTCTTCTTTGTTCGGCTCGCCGCAATCGGAACTAGATTTTGTTAGTGTTTCAGCGAACATTTTTTGTTGTCTCTTTTGCGTTCCAAGGGCACTTCCTGCGTTTCCGAAAACGACTGCGATTACTTGGTCCTTTGAGATATGGAACCGATCAAGCAACAGAAAAAGTTTAACCTCCAGTTCTCTAGCGGTCAATGTCTCTGTAGCTCGGATTACTCCAAGCACGCGGGTGTTCACTTTATTAACGTAATCGTAATTGGCACTCACAGTCAGATATAGTGTTCCTTTCTGAATGATGGATTCCAGCTGAATTGACACCACTTTATGTTTCATCTCCATTTGGGCGATCCGGGTTAACGATTCCGCTGCCATATGAATGTACTCAATCATACAAGTTTCATTGATTTCCAGATCCAGCGTCGTCATTAAAGGTTCCAATAACAAACGCATTCCAGTCCATCCGAAACACTGGATCGGAAAGTTATGCAACGTCACCAGTTTGATACAAGCTTCCAGTAGCTGCGGGATGTCAGTACCGACCAGTAGTTTCTTTATTACTCTCTTTTTCTCCTCCTGTTTCATGTGCTTTTCATTACGTACAAACCCGTTGGAGATCGCTTCATCAGGATGCCTCGACCTAAAATGCCGTATGAAATTGCCGGCATCGTAATTGACTTGCGCATAATGGCAGCCGCTGTTTTCGTCTATTATGCATCGGAAACGACCATGCTCCGGCTTTACAAATTTGCTAACGATCTGAACAAAGTAGCTCTTTTGTTTGGAGGATGATACTTTTTGTTGGTCCGTTAGACATGGATTCAGCTGCGGTAGTGCAATGACCTTGGTGTTTGTTTTAGGCATGACTAAAGCAGGACTTACAGACTTTACAGTGTCTTTAGGCATAACCTTTTCCTGGTGGGGCAATGGTTCAGGCGAAGGGACTTCATTAACCAGTGGGTGGAGAGAGAAAATCTTAGACGCCGCTGCTTTTGGATGCGCGACCCGGAAATGCTGTATAAAGTCCGTCATATTTGCTCTTTGCCGCGAGAATTTGCAGGAGCTCTGCTCGTCTATCGTACAATAGAATCTGCTATCGTCAGACTCCCGCATGTACTTCTCTGCAATTGAAACGAGCTTTGCAGGGAATTCCTTCCTATTACGCTTCATGATACGCGCATCGGGCACTCGTTTCGTTGGCAATACTTCACGCATCAAACCTTCTTTCTCCGCCGCATCTGCGTGCATCAATCGAAAATGCCGAATAAAATTACCCACAACAAAATCGTTACTTTGTGAATAAACACATTCACTAGATGGATCTATTTTACAGTAATAGCGGTTGTCGTGCTTCGCTATGCACTTCATTGCAATTCTAGAATACCTCCATTCAGTTTTCTCGTTATTCGGCGTTACGTCAATTTTGGGTCCCTCTTTCGGGAAAAATCCTTTGCTCTTAGCTTCTTCACAATGTATCAAACGGAAGTGCCGAACGAAATTGCCCATCTCCAAAATCTCCTGGAAATATCGACATTTGCTTAGGGGATCTATGAAGCAATAATGTCGATCCTCGTGTGTCACTATGTGCGACCTAGCGAGACAGTTAAGAGTATTCGTGTTCTTTTTTCTACTTTTTCTTCTCTTCGCCGCTGGCGAATTCCATTCGACATCATCCATCGGTTCAGCATCAAACTCAAAGCTTGACTGATCCTCAAAGGTTTCATTTTGACTTATTTCCGATAGCTCTGGATCACTTTGCTCCACCTTCAATATCAACTGATTAGGATCGTCAGGAATCGAAGCTTGACTGTTCGAAAAAAAAATTAATTAAAATCTAGTGCTTGAATAGTATAATACTCATTGGGGTAGCTATACCTAGGATAAAGTGCCTATGCACATTGGAGGAACGACTCTTGAAAATCTCATTACAGACAACCTGCTTCTGTAACCGTTCCCAAAATAAATTTTAGCTACACCAATGGAGTACTATGTACTTGATCCCTTACCCCAAGGCGACATTCAGCTCATTCAGGAACATCTCATTGGAGTCGATGCATCGCTGTCGGAAGTTGTACGCCGAGCGCAGATCCTCCACACACCCGAAACAAATGGACTGCGGAAGATTCGCATCATAGTTGACCATTATTTCCGTCAGTTCAAAAATCATGTCGGTGATGGATTTCCCGTGGAAGTCCAGCACCGCTTCGACCGGTACGGCGGGTTGGTCCTGCTTCCGACATGTCCGACACAGTAAATCACTGAAAGGCGCTACACTTGTTCCAGCTTCATCGGCTATGTCCATCATTTCAACCTTTGTGCTGCCCTCACTGTCCATCGTGAAAGCACATTCAACTTGCAGGCTTTACTTATGTTCGATACACGTAAAGATGTAGAATTTAGTTTGAAACTCGACACGAAATTTTCACTACTGCTGTTTACGATTTTTTGTGTCCGGCTTTTTGGAAAATTGACTGATTGTTGACACTAGTGCTGTCCAATGAGCAGCTCGAAGTAGCTCGAAGTTGTTCCTGTCCTGCTCGTTCTTTTTTGTCAACAAACGGGCATGAGCGTGACAGGAACAACTTCGAGCTACTTCGAGCTGCTCATTGGACAGCATTACTTTTGATTACGATCTCGTCTCGTTGCACCGGTTGTATACACTCATCATCACTGAAGCATCATTGTGTGATAGAATCGTCGCATGCATGCATGCAACACATAGGGCTGGTAGCGGATTTATTTATTGTCGCTAGTTCACGATTGAGTATTGAGCTGCGGAGCAGGGAGGCTAAAGTATTGAGCTGAGCTGCGGACTCGATCGAATCCAATTTTCAAGATATTTTGCTTGAAACTTGTAAATTTCCTCTCGGTGTTCAATGTACACGTTACGATTTTCTCACATTGAATTATCATTGTGTTTATCTTTATAGAATTAATTATTTACAAAGATTTCGTCAATTTACTGCACCGCATAAATTACCGTGTCGAATATTAAATTAATTCATACCCTCCACTTATTTTGAATCTGTCGATATATTTAAAACGACGCCAGAAAATTGAAATTTGTTCAAAATGAGCTATATTTAGTATGAGTTGATTTATACGTGTACTCTCTCGGCTGCGCTCAAAATGCACAAAACCTCTCTCGATGCGATGGATACTTTTTGACAGCTTACCTTGGAGATCTTTTTGGCACTCGTTTTGACTCTATCTGCAGCTCCCAGGTATTGAACTTGCTGACGTCTAATCATCTTTCTCTTTCAAGCACATAAACGGGACAGAATTTGTTTTCATCAGGAAACGTTTCTTCCTATGCGCTTGAAATAAGCAGCTCGAAGTACCTCGAAGTTGTTCCCGTCCTGCTCGTTCTTTTTTGTCAACAAATGGGCATGAGCAGGACAGGGAGAAACTTCGAGCTACTTCAAGCTCTCATTGAACAGCACTAATAGAAAGATTAGTGCTGTCCAATGAGCAGATCGAAGTAGCTCGAAGTTGTTCCTGTCACGCTCATGCCCGTTTGTTGACAAAAAAGAACGAGCAGGACGGGAACAACTTCGAGCTGCTCATTGGACAGCACTATTATTAGACGTCAGCAAGCCCCGGATGAAAAACGGCCATCAGGGTGTCGACTCAAATTTGGGAATGAAATTCCCTGACTTTCCAGACCATTAATCAAAAAATTCCAGGTATGAAAAATGTGTTTTTTTTTTCAATTCTCTGCATGTTTGATTCCTGTCCATATGAGTTACTGGAAGCCTAATCACTTCTGAAGCAGAACATTAAGGATATGTAGAATTTAACCTTCTGGGACTCGCTTGGTCCTGGATCATCCAAGCAGCCCCACCTGTCTTGTAAACGACAAGCGAGCATTTTTCGAAGGTGTTGTACTTTTTACAACGGTGCGAGTCCCGGAAGGTTAATAGGTAATTCTGGTCGTTCACAAAGAATCAAGTAAATGCGCAGAACTCCTGAAAGGTTTTCATAATTCACATCTTTCCAAAATTTGCTCCAATGTTATAAACTTTCTGGTGCAATCATCCACCATTGGGAATTCACACGGACTCTCTGGAGTCGCAATAGACCTCCAAGACTACTGACACGACTCTTTTGACACGACTTTTGAACAATTCTCGCTTAACTTTTCAAAAGGTCCTAAGTAACATTTTTTTCATGATTTAATTTGAGTATTGCGATCAACAGATTAACATGAAATATGTTGATTGCATTATTCAGATTAAATCATGAAAAAAATGTTACTTAGGACCTTTTGAAAAGTTTAGCGAGAATTGTGAGAGCTTCTAGAAATCCTTCTAATGCCATTAAACAAAATTTTACGGGTTAGGTTTTTTTTGTGGACATCGAGAAACCTCCACTGGCTTTGAAGATTGCGCGTCCGGTAATAAAGTTAATTAGTTCAGTGCGTGTTGGCTCTTGTTTCGGACGGCAGAACGATCGCGCGATTTGCCGAAATTTTGTGTTTTGTTTTGTTTTTCCCTTAGGACGGTTCGTAAGTAAATTGATGAATATATTTGATTATTTTTACAGCATATACTGTTATTGACAAACGCTCTATATTGTCGAATAGAGCTCCCTATTATTCACCTTTCCCACTAACACAAATTTTCCTTCCCGAGACATCTATGAAGGTAGTATGGGTTCCCTGCATCTTCACTAGTAGATGTTGAATTAACATTCCTTCCCTTCCTTCCGTGATTGTAAGGACGTGGCCAGGTATACAACTGCTACTGTATAGGAAAAGGTACTAATCCCAAGTACCAATTTGCGACAATATACAGTAGATTGCTCAATTCAAGCTCTATCTGGTGGGGGGGCGGGTGTCGCGGGAGGGGGTTCTCTTCGTCGACTTCCCCTCATTTGAATGGAGGTGACAGGCGGGGGGTTTCTTTGCGGTTTATCACCTCAGAATGCAAGTTCGCATTGTTTTCTTTCGTTCTGAGGTGATAAACCGCAGAGAGATCTGCTGCTTGTCACTTTTGTTTAGGGGAGGGGAGGTCGACGGGGAGAGTCCTCTCTTGCGACATTCGCCCTTATTCCAGATGGAGCTTGAATTGAGCATTGTATAGCCACCCACAATTTGTACAATCACATATGCTATGCTATGCTATCGAGAAACCTCCACTGGCTTTGAAGAATACATAAGGAGTAAGAATTTTTATTCAGTCTCTGGGGAATTAATGGACTTCTAAAAATAGTCACGGGCGCTGCAATCTTCCAGATAATCAAGAATTCAATCCCTACACTGAGAAAATTCTTTATATTGAATATATATGTCGCACACATAAATTTTTGCAATTTGGCGACCCAAATATATACAATTTGTACCCACACATAAATTCAATAACTGCATATTAGATACCACACATACATTTTATTTGATTATAGATTATATTTGTACTTCGCGTGAAGAGTGGTTATGTGTGCACTGATTAGAATCATGAATTAAGTTAATGGATTTTTGCCAATAAAAATGTGTGGAATTTTTGCAGTGTACAAGCTCACATAAATCCATGCAGCACTTACACCCCAGAAAAACATTCCAACCATGCAATACTTTAAATATTTTGGTCTGAATACACTCAGGTCGTTTAATATTTCTAGAGTGCTTTGAGAATAGGTCGTATGTGCAAAAGAGAGTTTCTCTTTGCTTCCTTTCTCTTTCGATTATTACAGATCTATACTACACTTTACTCCATGTTTCTTGGCAGATGACTAAAGATAATAGCTTTGTCTAGCGTTCTGAAGTGAAAATGTACCAAAATATGCAAAACTAGTTTATATATTAGCAAAAGAGAGCGTGACCAAAGAGAGCCTCTCTTCTGCACATACGACCTATTCTCAAAGCAATCTAGATTTGTCGATTGTGGCCTTTGCCAATGGTCCCATGGAAAATTTATAAAAATATGGTCATGTTCGTAAAGAAGTGGCATAACTAGTCTCATATGCTAAGGGGAGCTACACCTACTCAATTTATTTGATCGATTTTTAGTTGTTTGCCAAAAGTGTCAGACAAGTACAGCAAGCAATGAAACTTTATAAGGAACATCTAATGGAGTTTTTTGAAGAACTCGTGGAAACATGTTTGAAGATTCCTTGGCATATTTGTTGTATGAATTCTTCCGCGAAGACATTTCAATTCAAATTTGAGTAAACACCATACAATCTACACAGTTTTTGGAACAGAGCTTTGGAAAAAATCTACTAAACATTCATCAAGGAGTTCCAGGATTAAGCTATTGAGCGAGCTCTTGGAAATCCTTTCTGTTTTTTTATATTTCAGTGGATAGGGAGACTTGATCCCGGGGAGACCATCTGTACTGATGAAAATGTCAACATTCTATCAAAGTTTTAGGATATTTGAATTTGAAGTTATTGCCTCAATATGGGGAGCCTTAAACCCCCATTAGTCACCCATACAAAAATAGATTTGACAGATTTGATGAAGGGTTGGCAGGAAAAATTATTTATTGCGTAGATATCAAGGTAGATATCATTAAAAGGGGATCAAGTCTCCCCAAATTTGAATTCAATGACAAAAATCGTTCATGTATACGCACAGCAATCCAAAAATTCCGCGTATTTTGACGGAAAAATATTTCAAAAACCTGAGGGCACCTTTCTAATTTTATCAAAGCAAGTTCTTGAAGAGGGATCAATTTCCCCCGATAATTTAAAAAGTAAATTTTTGACAGCACTCCAAAAAATCGATTGTGTATCAATAACAGTAATTCAGTTATATTAAATACTATATTTCTTAGAGAGTCTGTGTGGAAATCGCGTATGTTTATTTATTTTTGGCTGTGATACATCGGTAATCAGAAAAGGGGATCAAGTCTCCCCTATGCAGTATCGAGCAAACGTTTCATTGAGACCTACGTACATCGCCACCTACGTACATGAGGTAAATCATATGATGCTTTAATCCACTGTCATTCTCTCTACATGACTATAGTAATTTGACCAACTAAGGATGTGAGGGTCGACCAATGACTTTATAAGCCCATCATCAAATGAAAGTTCACGAAATGTTTTAAAAACATTACCTACAGAATCTTCGAAGGTCCACAAAGATAGTATTCGGCGTTTTCTTTCAACAAGCCTTTAAATATCTAGCTATTGGTTGTAGGTTGAACATTATTGATGATTATTTGTGGATCGGTTCTGAGCTATGGTACATTTAAGCCATTTGATTCAGTTTAGACTGCTTAGACTAGATAATTTTCGAAAAATTGGGCGTTGCGTTTTCATCAAAAGGTAATATGATATGATAGAGTTGATTACTAATCAGCAATTTATATTAATCAAGATAGATCGCATTTCTTCCAATATTCCAATATCAGACTCTCGCGATTGATGATTAAGTATTTGAACGAGCTTTCAAAACTTCTTTTGTTTAAAGGGAACATGCCTCTAACGCTACTGACACAAAACCACTCAAACTAAATAATCTAAAATATTAAAGCGGGTTTAAAAAAAATATTTGTGTCAGACTTCAACAGTGACCATTTGAACATGGCTTTGAAACCTGTGTTATTGCTTAGAGATTAATAGAAACAATCTCGATTACCATGGAATACAAGGCCCGGAGTAAACTTTTAGTCTAGAGACTGCCAACGGTCACACAAAAAAAGCTTTATAGCTTGATAGTGAAAATGGTTGTCGACTGTAACTGCCTCGGAGTATTGTTTTGTTTATCGGCTATGCAGTCCGATTACCAGTCCGATAAGTGTTTGGCATATTGCTCGAAATAAAAAAAAATCACTATAAATTTTCAATATTATGTTTTGTGATTTTTTCCCTGACCTCAATCGAAATTCCCTGACTTTCCCTGACATTCCAGGTCCAAATTGAAATTCCCTGACTTTCCAGGTTTTTCCAGGTAGTCGACACCCTGCAAAAGCTCTTTGTTGCAATTTCCAGGACCTCCGTTGCTCAGCACAAGCAAAAATAGAATTGATGCCGGCATTTTCAGGAACCATAACCGATCTCCTCAAGTGCAACTGGTTTGACTGAAAGAGCTGGTGAATAAATTATCGTCAACGTTATCCTTATATGTTGCATCTTTCGAGAAACAGAAATCTCTGTACACATCACACTCGCACACCTTTTTCATATACGACTCCAATTCCAGTGGTACCAGCTTCAGTTGCATTAGTCATACCAATAGTTGGTTCAATGATACAAGCGGTAATGCGCCGCCAGGATACATAGTATTTCTCAACAATCCAGAGAGCAACACATTTGATTTATCTAGTATTTGTATCTGAATGCGGCATTAAGATTTTAGGCAACCTTGTGAATGCTAAAATTACTCTACAATATTCGAAAACACATGTCTTCTTTAACATAATTGAAATTGACACTTGGTCAGTTACTCGGATCAACCTGCAATCAATCTCTTACGCCTCGTGAGCTCGCTGAATGCTATCAACCTTGGACTAATCGAAATTAGATGAAGCAAAGCGTTTCCGTTACCCATAGAATAGGCTCGAGAGTGAGCCCACATGCATTGCATGAGTGTTCACCCATACTAACCATGTGGGTCATAGTATCCATGTGTGAATTTGTATGCAATTAAGTATGTGCCGACCAGGTTAGAAATATTTCACAGTCAATGCAGTGAAAAACATGGATCTCAGTATAATCTGCAGTCGCCTTCATCGCCGCCGTGGAGAGTGCGACTGGGTGCAGCCGAAAAATCATTTCCAACACCGACAGTTCAATTTCGCATTCAGCCACTCACAAGTCGCTCTGCCAGGCTGCTCAGTTCGCGCCTTACCGTATGACTGTGAGTGGCCCATTTAAACGCGTGGTGAATTTTTTCAATTTGCTGGGTGAATGTGTACATTTTGCTGTGGGAAATTTCATCTTCGCGACGCAGTGGGTGATGTGAGTTCTGTTGTTTACTTTTCTGCCTCTCCGGGAATGTGAGGTTGATTTCAAAGCAGGAAGAAAATAAAAACATGATATAAAAATCTGAAGGGTTATGTACAAGACACGACCGCCCAACGTAAACTACGTAGAACAGTCTGGTGCATTGAGGAATGTAGTCATATTTTAAGATAATTCATTCGATTACTTATGTCACTGGTTTAGAACAAAATTATCATAACTTAAAATATAAATAAATATTGGATACCGTAGTCAGGGGTGACGTCCGAGCCCTCACCGACAGTCTGGAGGTCGGATAACAAAATCGTTCAAAAAGGTCACTTATAATTCAGTTTTATTGTTCTCAGATACATTAAATCTATTCTACAAGCATTCTATGTAGTTGAAACAGTGACCCATTCTCACCCCCATTTGACCCGTTGTATCCCCGACGACGGTACGATAACTTAAAATTTTAACTTTAAAACCCCAAGTGGTAATAATGCTTTTCGCAATTCCAACTGTTGTATTCGACTTAGAGTAAAATTAGTAGGGATTCAGTTTCATTCCAAATTTTCGACCACTATTCTAGTTTATTTGTAGTAATATATAGGTGGATATAGTGGAGTATGTTTATTAAATGAATCCTGGAATCAAGATTCAATTTTT
This sequence comes from Armigeres subalbatus, assembly GCF_024139115.2. Taxonomy (NCBI): domain Eukaryota; kingdom Metazoa; phylum Arthropoda; class Insecta; order Diptera; family Culicidae; genus Armigeres; species Armigeres subalbatus. The sequence goes on from NC_085139.1 coordinate 221,411,020, forward strand.
TCGAGAAATCTATTTCGAAGGACTTCTGTTTGCGTCTGTGATTATGAAGCCAGCTTAATTTGTAGGAGACATTCGGATTTTCAAGATTTGATGCTCATGTTTCCGGATTCATTGTTGTACCGACATGCTTGAGTATTAAAAGGCAGAAATTATTTGGAGAACAAACTTTGCCGATAAAAAAATCAATAATGAGCCCGGGACTCTAAGGATTGGCTTTATTTTTGTGAATCTATTACCTAAACCGTTTTATACCACTTATATTCTGACATGATTTTAATGCTGATTTTATGTTTATTCCAAATTTAGTCACAATATGATTCCTGAACCAGTGTTCATAGATGGTGGATTAAAACTAGGTCAGATGAATCTCGCTTTACCTTGACGCTCGGTGGTTGATCAAGCCCTGATATTGCAAGATAGCCCACAAGACCAAGTTAACTTCAAAAGTATTCGTTTTGAAGCCTTAATTGACTGTCATCTAAGCACACGATAGCAGATCTTGTTCAGTACCGGATTTGTACAAAATGCTGGTGGTACAGCGTTAATAGAAGGTCCCGCTAGATGCTCGGCTTTCGACACCTTCTGTTCCGCTAAGGAGAACGATGACAGTAGTATTCAACGGAGATCGATTCATATTTGGTGAGATCAAGCCAATATTATTTCACTTTCTTCTTCGCTATCTCTTTAAGTGTAGCTGTGGATGTCTTCCATCCATTCGTTTGGCTATCTTTCTGTTTTTACACAAATTCATTAGTTCAACATCAGCTACGATTCTTTCCTACTTCCGATTGTGATTCTATACATATTCATTAGTTAATATATCTAAAAATGTGTTCATTGTTATAACTGTATCTTACATATTCATTATATCTATTATATAATTTGAAATTACTCATATAATATGTATATATATATATATATATATATATATATATATATATATATATATATATATATATATATATATATATATATATATATATATATATATATATATATATATATATTTATATATATATATATTTGCCTTTTGTTTATCTCCTTCATCTGTGAAAGCTGTTCCGGTTCCGAGCGCTTTCTTAAGCAGATGATAGGACAATTATAAAATTAAAACACTTGTAAGGACGTGGCCAGGTGTGTGGAGAAAATCGGGTCCACTTAATTGTAGATTGTGGCAAAATCTATAATGACCGTGGATATATTTTTCTCTGCAACTCCATCTACGATTTGTGCAAGGGTTCTATGCTATGCTATGCTAACATGTCGACAGGCTGGCTATTTAATAAAGTGCGGTAATAATTGAAAATAAAAAAGTAGTGTAATAGCTCCAGATAGTTATTTCGATAGTTTTTTATATAGAGTTTTGGCAAAACAATTTTTCTATTTTTAGTATTCGCGACTGTGCCGGGAATACCATTCGCAACTTTATTTATTTCTTATTGAAACATGTTCAACAATGTTGGTTTTGACGCATTGTCTAAGGGGCATGCCACTTTTGGCTATGTCGTTAGTGTACGATCCGAGAAACGGAAACGCGAGATAAAACTTAGTCAAATGTTAAACAAAATTAAATAAATGACTCTAGAGGAATCTGCTAACTCAGCAGAAAGTGATACATAAATAATCTATCCCAACAGAATAAACGGAACTTCAGAGCTTCTAGTGTAAATACATTGTCTAGCACTAATTATCATTTATTATATTGGCCTAATGAATCATAAGCATTTAAAAAAAACTGTTCATAAAATAGATATTAGTATATCAACTTTTGACAATCAGCTGATAAGAGTTTATATCTAAAAGATACTAGTCGACCGAGCAGACGTTGCCTGCATAGAAGGCGAAAATGCGCGTTCTCAAGCGAAATTCCTATAAAAATCTTCATTTCAAATTTTCACCATTTACTCATCCTTACCCGTGATTTTTACATGAAGGAAATATCATATAAACCCGTCGGAAACTGTAACGAACACATAGAAATGAAGAAAATCCATCCCGCCGTTTTCGAGTTATGCGGATACGAACACAAACCGTTTCTTTTTTATTATATAGATAAGCAACATATGATATGTCGAAGAATTGAATTGAAGAAATAATTTAGTACTACAGTTAAAATTTAAATGAACAATCGCTCACTTTGAGTGATTTATTGTTTACCCTTGCATTGCTACACTTTTTTTTCGATTTTTTTTTTCGTCGTGGGATAATCCACGGCATAAATATAAATTGATAAATCGTAAAGAGTGCAAGTGTGTTCGTATTTTGTGTTGGACGCAGTACCGTCACGCGGTTATCAAAATATCTTATTCTGCTGTGTGGGCGAGTAAACTGAAAAGTGAAACAATCAGTGCAGTGCAGATTTGTTTGTGTTTTGCATTGGACGTAGAACGATCGGAGATCGCGTCCAGACGTGTTTTCTTCAGTAAGCAGAACGATCGGCCGGTCATCGAAATTTTGTTCTGCACTGTGTGGTAAGCAGAATGATCGGCCGGTAACCGAAATGTTGTTCTGCTTCGTGCGTGTGTGTAAACTAATTAGAAAGTAAAAGTTTAAATCGCGTCTAGACATGTTTTCTCCAGTAAGCAGAACGATTGGCCGGTCATCATAGTTTTATTCTGCTTTGTGCGGTAAGCAGAACGATCAGCCGATCATCGAACATTTGTTCTGCTTTGTGCGGCCTTTAAAGAAATTAGTATTGTTTTCATCGATCAAACTACACGCTATACACGGCATGCCGTTTACCAAAACGAACCCTGCCACACTCCCTACCCCATATATCCAACATCCCAGTGATCTCTCGTGGAAGTGCAGATGACTCGTCGGCTTCTTTCAAAGCGAGTATCACGTCAACAATTTCCTACCTATTCCCTAATTGACCTGCATTCGGACACGGCCGGCGCTGGTATTGCTTATTTTTTGGGTCACCAGTTCTTACACATTGAAGATGATGTTAGTCCCAAATGATGTTAGTTCTCTGTGTAATTACTGTCGACCTGGCAATAACGGAGTAGCAACCGTGGGCGGTCAATCACGCATGCTGCTCATGCATGCTCATGCAGTAATATATAGGTGGATATAGTGGAGTATGTTTATTAAATAATACTATTCTGAAATAAAAATAACTCACTAGCGTTACATGGTTATGATATCCCAAGCAGCACACGTTGAGCCAATCTTGTTGCAGTAACCATATTGTGAGAGAATTCGGGCATATATAAGTTACTGTGATCGATGTGCAATATGTTTGTTGCTGGGGTGTATACTGGTGAGTGCGTGTACCACGATTTAGCGATTTTACGACAGACAGAAGAATCTCTGCTCTGGCTACGGACAAACAGGTGCCTCTGTCCAATGGTAGTCAGAGCATCGAGTCATCACTGGTGGAAGAATACGAGCCTTGGACCTTTGGCAGAATCTCCGCCTTCTGTTATCTGGAGTGGCCAGGAATAGTTGGCAGAGAAGAGATAGTCGTATTGTTGAGTCCGACAAAGAAGCGCGAGTCGATAAAACCCGGTTGCGCCAATTAGAAATCAACAAATACTAGCCATGTACCGTTTTGACTCAAATTCCGAACATGACTCATATTCCGAACTTTAGCTTTTAAAAGCCCATTTTAACTTTATTCGTGTAATTTTCTCCACAGGAGTTTGAATTCGTTTGTTATCTTGATCCTCAGTGCGGAAAACCAATGACAGTTTTAGTTTTAGGGCGCTAAAACGTCAGTGTTCGGAATATGAGTCATATTCGGGATTTGAGTCAGAACGGTACCAAAAACCAAGCCATTCGGTTGAGATGCGCCAGAGTAGTAAACGCTGCGGACGGGAATAGGGTATTTGTGCTATTTTATTACAATCTAACTCCCACTATCTGGAAGTGGCATTATGGATAACATATTCGTGCAACCATATTATTAATATAATTGCAAGAATCTTAGATCCGGGAGCTAGTAATAGTAATAGTTCTATTGTAACCTATAGCCCGTTTCAATAAAGTATGCGTTCCGAATAAGCCCCGCATGATTGTACGCACAGAGTATCTGAAGTGTATTCAAACTTCCTGAAATAAAATTGAAATCTTTTGATTTTGGCGCATATTTAATAATAAACATATAATTAACAATTTGCAGTTTATCATAAAATGGCTTACCATGCTCCTAAGTTATCTTTGAATCGAACATGTTTGTTCATTTGCATTGCGATTATCGCATTATGACATTGCAATGCCGTTGCTAACAATCGATCATCCTATCTTTGCACAAATATGCGCTTGTATGTATATCGCCGACTGTGGTCACTGCTCTGGCCCTACTTTTTGTGGCAAACTGGTGCGAAGCACCGCACAAAAAGAAGAGCCCAAAAACCAACTACACTGAACGACGGCCGAATGAGACTCACGTTGCGAACGGGAAAAAGAGGTGCTGCCAAAATGGTCCAATACCCTACATTAACGTTGATAATCAAATGTTTCAATATAACTGGAAAATTGGTGGAGAGTTTCCGAGTCGATTGATGTATAAATCTCAAAAATCCATCGAAAGATGAATGCGCTATTAACGTTCAAAATCTTACATGATTTCGTGACGGTCTCGGATTTGGAAATTTTCATTTGTCACCCTGTATCAGAATCTTCCCCTTAGAGCACCTCCACGGGAGTCCTCATCGCTATTCTCATTATAGCGCTCCCTCCCGAGTGCTATTATAGGATAGCGCCCATCTTCCCACCGGTGGTTTTTGTTTTAGGTATAGCGACTTCGTAAACATATTGAGTTCTCACCGGGCGTTGCTAAAAGTTGTCAAAGTTGTCTTCTTCAATGGCTCTACATTTCAAATGGAATTTGGCTAGCTGCTGAAATTAGTATTCTATTCGCATTTTATCAGTTATTAATTTAAAGCTTTTCTATGCCCGCCATTGCATGCGTATGTACTTTGTGTGACAACTGACAACTATGCCCAAGAAGCCTATAGGTATACTCGAAAGCATCCTTGACCGAATCGGGAATAGAACTCGCCATCTCCGGAGGGCAATTCTACGCTTTTGATCGCGAGACTAGCTGAAGACCCGTCGTAGTAAATTTTTTCGCCGTTATTCCTTCTGGAATTCCTTCCTCCTGGAAATTTCTTTAGGGGCTTTATACTTGCAGTCGAAGAAATTCCTCCTGAAATTCCCACCAGTTTTCCCACAAAAATCTCTTGACAAAATCCAGCAGGAATGCTTCCACAGTTTTTTTTCTCTGAAGGATGTCTCGGAGAAAAAAATTTGTAACAACATCCGAAAGAATCCGAAGAGTTTTCAAATGAAACCACAAAAAAATACAGGGCTTTTCCAATAAAATAAATCCCGAGAGAATCTGGAAGAAATCCTAAAACTATTCTGGGAAAACTGCTAAAGATACTTAAAAGAACACAAAGATTGCTGGGGAACTCCCGGAGGGATCCAAGATGAATTTCCAAAATAAATCATTTTTAAATAAACGACAAAAAAGATAAACTTGCGGGAGCTTTACTGGAACTACTTGAAGAACATACTGAACAATGACTAAAGGAACCTTCTGAGACATTCCTGGAAGACCTTCCCTTGAAATAACTATAATAACAAAATAAAAACAGTGGAATTTTCTTTCGCGAGAAATCCATGAATATTTCGGGCTCTAGTGGGCGCCGGTGCTCATCGCTCCTCATTATAGCTGATCCATTACTGTAATTATTTCTTCGCGGTGTTGAACTGGGGTACTAGTTAAAAAAAATGAATATTCTCTTTGTTTTTTAATTTACGCCAAAATTGTTCTGAAAAAGAAAAACAGATTTTCTGCAATTTTTATCAATACCAAAGTGACGTTCACAAAATAGCAACCGTGTATGGAAATTTAGCAACCCAGTGTGGGGCGCTAAATTTGGAGACTCACGGCTAATTTTGAGTTGCGTTCTTATTTTACATTCCCGTTTAGATACCTCCGGTGTAAAAGTGGGTCCCTATTAGGGGCCCGGAAATAGCGATAGGGACCCAGATGGGGACTCCCGTGGAGGTGCTTTTAGACGTAGTTTACGTCAAAAAACATCACCTTCATCCAGTGCTGCCGAAAATTTACAACCCTGGTGCCGACACATGATATGCATATTTCAAAATACATGGATTTTTGCCATAAAGTATGTGTCGATTTTCCTGAGTGTACCGATGGAAGGATCCGGTTCGGTCCTGTCTACTAGAAGAGCTGTACAGCAGTTGGGAATTTCGCAGTCGTATATATATATGGTAAGTGGTAGGGAAATTCACTGGTAATTGTGCATTGCTAGATAGAATTACGCTGAGTTTAGATTCATAAAGTGATGATAAACCACCATTTTCGTTACATGTTGTTTATTTATTTATTTTTATTTTGTCAACCAACGTATTGATGCATAGTGCAAGTATAATATTATTTTTCGTATTCTATGTTTCTATTTTGGAAACCGTTTATCTTATTTATTTTGAGTCGCCATAATACATTAATAACAAAATACCTTAATCATTTACAGGATTCCAGGAACCGTTGAGCTGACTACTGTTATCACGTAGATGTTATTCCGATAATCGAAAGTGATAGCATAATGCACGATGGGATTCCTGATTCAGTGAACAGTCAAAGTAAAAAAAAACTTCTCAAGCAATTTTGAGCTTCACACGAAGAGCGAATATATGCAAGTTTACTTATAAAGTTAACATCTTGGATATTATGTAAGTAGTTTATTTGAATTACTGGATTTGAAAATGATCTTACATGCTTGCTGTTAGGCAAGTACGGCTTAAGAAAATTTTGTCGAATGACGTTTGGTCGAAGGACATTTCGTCGAAAGGACGTTTAGTCGAAGATACATTTAATTGAATGGACATTTTGTCCAAAGTTATTTACACCATAGATTTTCTTATTCTTTTCATGGGTACTCTTTCTTTCACTTAATATGGACACAATAACTAATTAGTTCAATATAATAGTTAACTCGAACAATAATTTAGTTAATGGTCAAACGGAAGCTTAATTTCGACCAAAGGGTCATTCGACAAATTGGCATAGATTCAACTAGTATTACTAGTATACAACCGATATATATTCTTAAAAGAACACAAAGATTGCCGGAGAAATCTACCAGGGATTCAAGACGAATTTCCAAAACAATTTTTTTTAAATGAACGACAGAAAAGATAAACCTGCGGGAGCTTTTCTGGACTACTTGAAGAACATACTGAACAACTACTAAAGGAACCTTCTGAGGCATTCCTGGAAGACCTTCCCTTGGAATAACTATAATAACAAGTAGAATTTTCTTTCGCGAAAAATCCATGAATATTTCGAGCTCTAGCAGAGCGCCGGTGAGCATCGCTCCTCATTATAGCTGATCCATAACTGTAAGTATTTCTTTGCGGAGTTGAACTGGGGCACTAGTTAGAAAAATGAATATTTTCCTTGTTATTTAATTTACGTCGAAATTGGTCTGAAAAAGAAAAACAGATTTTCTGCTAATTTTTATTAATACCAAAGTGACGTTTCACAAAATAGCAATCCTGTATGGAAATAAAGCAATCCAGTATGGGACGCTAAATTTGGAAACTCCAGGGATAGAAGGCGGCTCGGAAGGCGGAGCACTGAATCCCTACCCCGACATGTGCTGCGGTTCTAAAATGTAAACAACAGTGTTAATTCTCTACCACCTTTTTGTTATGGCGAGGCAATTTTTATGCACACTTTTGTTTTCAATAGTTTATCAAAATTAAGCACTCAATCATGCAGCAATATAACGATGTGGTATGCTTGAGATACCTGCTTGATTAAAGAGACTCGAAAAATAATTTATTTGCAGTAACTAGCCGAATATAAAAATGTTCGCATCAACGATTGCGCCCTAACACTGGTTCTAAGCTTCGATGCAGAGTACACGAGCTTTGTTCGCCAGTGACAGGCGTATGCGGCCCTTGGGAAACTCACGGCTAATTTTGAGTTGCGTTGTTGCTACGCGACCGGATGAAACTTTCGGACCTCTTTGAGACAAACTCGTTTGTTGTGTTGGAGTTAGCTTTAAGCTAAAATCGAATTTAATTAGTTCAGTTTGAGATGCACATACAATGTTTACCTACATTTAACAGTCCTTCGAATATAATTCATCCGAGTGCTTATAGCTGTATTTGAGGCTGTAGTGTATTCTAACGTAGTTTCAATTTTATGTTAACTGCAAGTTTTAACGTGTATAGGGTAACAAATTATATATATAGAATAATCAATTTAGGTACTTACAATAGAGCGAATTCAATATAATAAGAAATTAGGAATATTTTTGTGGAAACTTAGGATTATTTAGAAAGCAAGCTGAAGGCACATCTAACAGTGATTTTGCACTTTTCTTTTCCGCTCGATTGTGACGTTTCTGCTGCTCCTCACAATTCGCAGTTGAAGTTGACGTTTCAATCTGAATGCGAAAGACCGTGTTGCCAACATGCGTTCTTATTTTATATTCCCGTTTAGATACCTCCGGTGAAAAAGTGGGTCCCTATTAAGGGCCCGGAAATAGCGATAGGGACTTCCGTGGAGGTGCTTTTACCATATCTTGATGACCGAGCGAAAAAAAATCGTGTAAAAACAGAATCCTCTGTACTTTGTATCCATATTTAGGTGCACTCGTCTTAAATAGGGTAAAACGTCCTATCGTTGTGGTATGTCCTAATGTTGCGGTAATGTTAAAATAGTCGATTCTGGATATAATAGCATAAAAAACAATAGTGGATACGCTAAAACTAAAGCGAATTAACGACTAGAACAGTTTTTGTTTAACAAAATTCCGTTCAAAATTATGAAAAATCAACATTTTTCATTAAAAATTTGAATCCTTTGAGTCTATTATTGCGGTAGTGCTAATGTCCTATTGTTGTGGTATCGATTTCCATAAAAATTGCATGCAATACCGCAACAATAGGACTGACCTTGAAAAAATGTCGCAACGATAGGGGATTATTGCGGTAGTTTGTTTCTATTGTGATAAAAACAAAACAACACAAATTTTGCGCAATTGACGTAATATTTACGAAACTATAGTTAACGAGCAACCTATTCGACTACTGCAATGTGGAAAAAGACCAACATGTAGTTTTCAAAGAATTTTTGAAACCCCTCCATAATAGGTCGTTTTACCCTATAACATTTTGATTTGTTTCGCTACATGTTGCACGTTGAAACAAATTTTGTCACAGTTCAATCATGAGTAATGATGATGCAAGGATGACGGACAAAAAGGACAAAAGGTGTCAACAGTCAGTGATTCATCAAGTTTAGCCGAACCTAGCCGAACGAAAAAAAACTGTAAACAAGTGGAAATTTCGTGTCATATGTTTCATTTACATAATAAATTTCATTCAACCTAAATAATTTATTTTGCATTCATTCATAAGTTGATTGTGATTCCACAATGAACAGCGAGAGCAACAGCAGCACAAAGGTCGAAATGATGGACCAAGCCGATGAAGCTGGCACAAGTGTATCGCCTCTCAGTAATTTACTGTGTCGGACGTGTCGGAAGCCGCAGGATCAACCCGCCGTTCCCGTTGAAGCGGTGCTGGATTTCCACGGGAAATCCCTCTCCGACATGATTTTCGAACTGACGGAAATAATGGTCAACTATGATGCGAATCTTCCTCAGTTCATTTGTTTGGAATGTGTTGAGGATCTGCGGTCGGCGTACAACTTCCGACAGCGATGCATCGATTCGAATGAGATGTTCCTAAATGAGCTGAATGTCGCCTTGGGGTAAGGGATCAAGTATATATAGTACTTCATTGGTGTAGCTAAGATTGAGTTGTGGAACGGTTGCCGAAGCAGGTTCCACAGTTATAGCAAACCCCAATGAGTATTTTAACATTTAACCGCTAGATCTTGATTAAATTTTTTTCGCACAGTCAAGATTCGATTCCTGCCGATCCCAGTGAGTTGATATTGAAGGTGGAGCAAAGTGATCCAGAGCTATCGGAAATAAACCAAAATGAAACCTTTGAGGATCAGTCAAGCTTTGACTTTGAAGCTGAGCCGGTGAACGATATCGAATGCAGTCCGCCAGGATTGAAGAAAAGAAGAAGAGAAAAGAGGAATACACTTAGCGGACTGGCAAGGACGTACATAGTGAAGAAGGAGGATCGCCATTGTTGCTTCATAGATCCCCAAAGCAGATGCAAATATTTCCAGGAGATCTTGGAGATGGGTAATTTCGTTCGGCACTTCCGTGTGGTACATTGTGAAGAAGCTAAGAGCAAAGGATTTTTGCCACAAGGTACGCCGAATATAAAAAAGTATGAGTCGAGATATTCTAGAATTGCGACTAGGTACATAGTGGAGCACGAAAACCGCTATTTCTGTGAAATAGATCCATCTAGTTTATGCATTTATTCGCAGAATAAAGAGGATTTAGTTTTGGGTAATTTTATTCGACATTTCCGATTAGTGCACACAGATGTGGCGGAGAAAAAAGGTTTGATGCGTGGTGCGTTGCCAACAGAACGCGTGTCCGATGCACGTATCATAAGGCGTGATTGGAAGGAATCTCCTGCAAAGCTTGTTTCGATTGCCGGGAGGTATATAAGGAAGTCCGAAGACGGCAAATTCTATTGTGCGATAGACGAGCAGAGCTCCTGCAAATTCTCGCGGCAAAGGGCAAATGTAACGGGCTTTCTACAGCATTTCCGGGTTGCGCATCCGAAAGCAGCCACGTCTAAAATTTTCTCTCTTCAATCGCTGGATAATGAAGATGAAGTCCCTTCGCCTGAATCGTCACTCAAACAGGAAAAGGCCCTTTAAGGCCCGATGCCCACATAGCGTCTTTTCAACGCTGCGTGTACACGGCGTTAAAAGGACGCATGTGTGCATCGGGAAAAAGCGGTAACGCAGCGTCGCCGCACCGATGCACACCTGCGTTTTTTCAACGCCACGTGCACGCAGCGTTGACATCGATACTTTAGTATGCAATTCACTCGGAATAACGGGAATAGGAGAAACACATAATGTTACAAAGCTCGTATCAAGATGGAAGTCGTGCGAAGAAATGGACTATATTTCATTCAAGGTCGTTCTTGATAATAAATGGAGATCCATTGCTTTGGATGCGTCTACATGGCCCCAGTATATCAGATGTCGAGAATTTGTAAGCAAGCACCGTACTACGTGGTATCCCGCATATTAGCTAGTTATTTTTTTGCAATTATTGTTAATTTAGATATTCAAGTGTTAGTTTCTGTTGTAGCTTATGATTGTTTATTGCTTCAGTGAATATGATAATACCAATGTTGTATTGTTTTATAGTTTTAAGACACATCATTTGGGCTCTATTGCCTGTTGATGTTAATAATAATAATAAAAGGCTACGTGGGCATCGTCCCTAAGACACGCTAAAAAAATGATGAAAATTACTTCAATTGCATACGCCAACAAAACATTCGATAGAACAGAAGCCAAAAAACATACTGTTCGCCAAGGAATGATTGCAATTTTCCTCTCGGGTATCTTTTTGGAATGAAAAAACCCACTAAAAAACTTTTTCAAGTGCATCTATATCTCGAGGATTACAATTTTGAAGTTGAAAACACAAGGAATGGAAAGTGCTATGGTGGGGTGCAGATGGCGGACTGTACGCATATGCGGCGAATGATTCATGTGTTGCGTCAGCTGTTGGGTAACCATCCATCATTCACACCGCGAAAATCTGACGACATTGGTAGCCGGACACATAGTCAGAATGTCATACTGTAACACGGTGGAAATTGTCCTTGACAATGATCCGACGGGTACAAGAAGGCGAGGTGCGCAGCAAGTAAGGTGTATCGATTTGGTGGAAGTTTGGACACTTGAGTCAGTTTTTTAGTAGACTACACACATGAAATGAATATAACAAAAGTTGCTAAATATGATAAATTTACGATTTTTTCCGTAGAATCACGTAGAACTGTTTCAATTGAAGAGATAGCGATCTAAATATTTAGAAAACTTTAAAATATATTATATCAACCAAAAAGAGCCAATAAAAAAACATGATAAAGTTGACAAATCACTACATGATTACCACGTGATACCTTTGAAAGAACACATTGGTCAGAATCGTCTATATAAAAAATAATGGATAAATACATATGGAAGAACACGAAGAAGACTGTTTCACCGAATACCAACAAGAACAATCGATATTGGATAATTATGTGACTTGATAAAATGCGTTGTCAGAAGACTCGTACAATATTAAGAAGCCTCCATGCCCAATTTTTTGGTAGAGAATTTTATTTTCACATATGAAAACATTCTAGAACTCAAAGCGGATCAAGGAATAGAATACAATAATTAAATACTAAATTAAATCGGAGAAATAAGTTTGAACTAAATTTTGCTACAACAAAATAGGAAAAAAAAACATAGATGCCTCAACGAATATTTAAGATCTTTTTCAAATGAGCTTCATGATGATTGGATTATATTCTTGTTAAAAATTAGTTTCATTTTTTTTAATCATCCAGGGGGACTAGAGGCATTATGGACACCCTTAGCATTTTGGCAAGTTTCACTTATTGTAAATAACTTACTTCTGATCAATACCATCTACATGCTTTTGTAACTAATTTGATATAAGTTAGATATGAAAACTAGTTAAAAATATACATACATTCAATTAAAAAAGCCAACTTAAAATTTAACTTTTTTGATAACGTCGTGAGATACCCGGGGTAAAATGGACACCCCCATGGGGCAGAATGGACACCTTCAAGAATATTCAATAATACGTGCCTACCAGTGCCCAACTATCAGTGACTATTAGAGGGAATTAGTTTTGAACTAAACATACATAAAAAGTAAATTCAATTCTCTTTATTGACCAAAAAAAATAACAAAGGAAAATAACAGTATTACACATCGAGTCAACTTTGGATAAAAACAAATGTGTTCACTTACAAATATGGCAATGGGCTTCATTGCAGTCATGATACCAAGTGTTACAGTCCGGTCACTTATGCCACCCTTGGCCTCCATTAGAGGTACTGAAAATTGCACCACATAATTCGCAAAGGGAATCTTGAAGAAGTTTTGCTTTTTTCATCGTTGAGCCTTTTGGGCGTCCTCGAGCACGCTTTGGTGTTTCGGACACTGTTTTGGAACGCACATTAGTTTGCTGCTGATATCCTTTTTGGAGGTCACTAATATCCTTCGCAGCCAGTGTTTTTTGCAGCTCATCCCTGTATGGACTTGCTGTTATGTTGGCGGTCTTTCCCTTTCGTCTATTACGTGTGACCTTCCTGGTAGTTGTTTTTGCTAATGGAAGAATCGCTTCCGGTGACACTTTGAAAGCTTCCGTAGTCGGCGGCTGTTTGTTAGCTGTGTGACACAGATGAGGTAAGTCTTTTACTTGGACGGACTTGTGATGTTGCATGTTGAATGTTTGATGTGAACTCAACAGGTGCTTGTACAGACGGCATTCTATTCATATCATCTTCGAATCCTAAAAATGGTCCATCAGAATCACCATCATCTTCTATTGGAACATCCGTTACCATAGAAGGAGCGAAGTCGGTTTCGTTAAATATATACTTATTGAATGGCACTATGCCAGTTTTTCTGAATCCGTTTATAGCAGTGGCAGGAACAGATGTCTGTGAAAAAGCATTTCCAACCAAACTGCTGATTTCGTTCAACGTTACAACCTTTCCAGGATTCTGTTTCAAATATTTTTCAATAGATATTGAAACATTAGTTTTGAAAGGGCCCATAAAGGCCACATCTAAAGGCTGCAGCTTGTGGCTGCAGTGAGGCGGAAAACAGAGGATGGTAACATTGTTATTACGAGCTTTTTCAATAAGTGAGTAATTCTCGCTGAAACCGGGCCACTATTTGCACGAGGTTCTTAAAAATGCCTAAATTTATATTCTTTCGAAAGCTTTCGGCGAGTATATTAAGGATCCGAGTTAAGTTCTTCAGAAAGATGAACCCCTCGTTAGTTATACACGAAATCATTTTAATGGACCCCTCGATTTTTGTCAATTCTTGACTCACCAAAACTGTCATAACTCCAACAATTCTCAACCGATCATAGAGATCAGCATATCGTTGGAAAGAGGAAGAGTGTATCCTCAATTTGCATTTATTAGAATATAAGCAGCCATATTGTATTTGGCCACCATCTTGGATTTATTTTTAAAAACTATTTAAAAATAAAATAAAAACAGTATTTTATTTGAAGGGCTCAAAAGTTTAGAGCATAACGGAGCCGTATTCATGTTATTGTATTAAATAATTCAAGAATTTTGGTATTGGTAAATAATACATAACTTTTGATAGAAAAAACATACACCTAAGATTTTCGGACACAATGCACAATATAAGCTAAGCTTTCCATCAATGTATTAATATTCAAAATCGATGGTTGCGAACCTGGCGTAATTGAATATTAATACATTGATGGAAAGCTTAGCTTATATTGTGCATTGTGTCCGAAAATCTTAGGTGTATGTTTTTTCTATCAAAAGTTATGTATTATTTACCAATACCAAAATTCTTGAATTATTTAATACAATAACATGAATACGGCTCCGTTATGCTCTAAACTTTTGAGCCCTTCAAATAAAATACTGTTGTAGATATGCTTTTCATTTTTGAAACATATTTGGCTTAGAATAGTGTATGAAATCAAGGAACTGACGTCGTAGTACCATATTAATCATAAAAATAATGTTCGTTGGTCAGATGACCCTTCAAAATATAATTTGGTTAATCGTACATAACTTTTGATAGAAAAAACATACACTTGAGGTTTTTGGACACAATGCACAACAAAAGCTAAGCTTTCCATCGATGTATTAATATTCAAAATCGATGGTTGCGAACCTGACGGAAAAATAGTTTTTTAAAATAAATCCAAGATGGCGGCCAAATTCAACATGGCTGCTTATATTCTAATAAATGCAAATTGAGGATACACTCTTCCTCTTTCCAACGATATGCTGATCTCTATGATCGGTTGAGAAATGTTGGAGTTCATGCTCAGAATTGTCTGGCTCATTCGCGCACCCAGAACGGCACCCATCAGCTCCAAACGGGGAATCGACTGCCGCTTTATCGGGGCTACTTTGGCCCGGGACATCATCAGGCTGCAGCGGACCTCACCCTCAATTACCGCTCGCAAATAGGCTACGCAGCCGTATGCGTGTTCGCTGGCATCGGTGAAGATGTGGACTTCCAGGGAATCGACTTCAGCGGACTTGGCGCCTCCGATGTGACAGCGAGGAATCCGGATAGTTTCGACCTCCGGCAACAAATTAATCCACCGCTGCCACAACGTCCAGGAATTTTCGTCGATTTCTTCGTCCCATCCACAGTTGGAACGCCAGAGATGCTGGATGATGATCTTGCCGTGGATGGTAAACGGCGACAGCAACCCAAGGGGATCGAAAAACCCCATCACGCAACTTGCGACGAGCCGTTTTGTCGGCCGCTTTCCCTCCAGCAGGAACGGCTGCAACTCTTCGCGGTGCATTGTCGAGAACGAAAACTCATCCGCATTCGGGTCCCAAATCACCCCTAATACTCTCTCCTTCGACGTTTGTTTGTCCCGACAGAAGTGTACCGGCGCTGCCGACTTTTCCTCCCCCAGATTCCGCAGAAACACTGATGAGTTGGACACCCAGTTCCGGATTTCGAATCCTGCTTTCAGGTGGACCAATCTAACCTCCTGCGCCAGCTTAACGGCCGCTTCCACAGTGTCGACGCTGTCAAAATAGTCGTCGACGTAATGGCGATGGATGATCGCCGCCGATGCCTCCGGGTATTGTGCAGCAAACTCCTCCGCGTTCCGGTTTTTCACAAACTGCGCCGAGCAAGGGGAGCTTGTCGACCCGAATGTCGCCACGTCCATGACGTAGACGCTGGGTTGTTTTTCCGGAGATTTCCGGAAGATAAACCGCTGTTTCTGCTTGTCCTCGGGGCGAATCTTTAGTTGGTGGAACATCTCCTTCAAGTCGCCACCGAAAGCAATCCGCCATTCGCGGAAACCGGAGAGGACTTTGACCAGTGGAACGAGCATGTCTGGTCCTGACAGCAACTGAGAGTTAAGGCTGACACCTCTCACCGTCGCTGCAGCGTCCCAAACGAGACGGATCTTTCCGGGCTTCTTCGGGTTATGGACTACGTTGAGAGGTAGATACCAGGCCTGATCGAAAGGGGTATCTGCCAGTTCTTCGGCGGTAGCGACATGTGCGTACCCTTTCTGCTGGTACTCCTCTATTTGTCGGCAAACGTTCTCATGCAGCACTGGATTTTTCCGAGTTTGTTCTCCAGCTGCTTCATCCTTCGCAGGGCCATTGGGAAGCTGTCCGGGAACCGTGGATCATCTGCCTTCCACAGCAGCCCAGTTTCGAAACGATCGCCGACTCGTCTCGTTGTACGCTCCAATATTTCTCGAGCACGCCTCTCTTCTGCTGTTTCCTGCGGTATCGCCACCACCGATTCTTCCAACGCGTAGTGGCTTTTGAGCAACTCGTGTAGGTCGTCGTTGGTAATATGCTGATGGTAACCAAGATAGTTGCCTGCGGCAACCGTGGTGGATTGTCTTGGCCCATACACTGTCCAACCGAGTTTGGTTCGAACCGCGATCGGTTCCATTGGGGTGCCCACCTTCGCTTCCAAAGGGCAAACGAGTGGATATTGTTTGCTCCAATGAGCAACTGCGGCTGTCCATCGTACGACTCGATCTGCAAACCCCGCATGTGCTCGTACTGTGCAACAAGTTCTTCACTGTCCAACATCTGATGTGGCAGCATCAGCTTTCCGACTGTGTGGACGGTATGCAGTAACATCTTGCCGCCCGCACTGGTACTCGTGCCCGATGCCCACAGATTCATCCTCCGCGTATCTTCCACTCTGGAGACATTGCCGGTCCATCTAATGGTCAGCCGCTCTTGTACTCCGACCGCGCCCAGGCGATCGGCGAGCTTTTTCTCCACCAGCGTGACGGAAGCGCCTTCGTCCAGGAACGCCAATACTGTAGCAGACTTCCCACCGCAGTACAGTTGTACCGGAACAATGCGGAACATGACCGTGAAGTTTGTCCGGATATGCGCACTCATCCCGACCACGTTTCCGACTGGGTGCATCAGCGGATTGTGGAACTCCTGCAGTCGCCGATGTTGCAGCGGATTTTAAACTTACACTGGCCTCCGTGTTCGTTGAGACACACGTGACACAGTTTTCGCGATTGACCAGCTTCAGGCGCTCGGTGTACCGCAGCTTTTTGAACTCCGCACAGTGTCGCAGCCGGTGGCTCGTTCCGCGACAGTAGTTGCACGGCCTCAGCAGTCTCTCGTTTGCGGTGACATTGGAACTGCTGGCTTCGCTGTGGAGATACAGACCTCCTCTTTCCTTGGACCTTCTTTTCCCCGCTTGGGGAGCTCCTTTTAGAGGATGCGACGGCTTGAACTCCACGTCTACGTTGGCTTCGCAGGCATCCGCTACGATGTCCATCAGGAAGTCCGTCAGCGTCCGCAGCGTCGTCTCTCCTCGGCCCCTCCGATAGTGGACCCACTCGCGCTTTTCCCGATCCGGCAGCTTAGCAACCAGCGATTTGATCAGCAGCGGATTCACGAGGTGCTGCCGCAGATCGGCTGCCTCAAGATGGCCGCACAGCTGCTCCACCGTATTCCCAAAAGGAACAAAGCTCCGGAGGTTGTCCGGCTTAGGGGGGTCCAACCTGTTCACCTTGTCCAGCAAACTCTCGAGCAGTTGCTCCGGGCGACCATAATGCCGACGCAGCTTTTCCAGGACCCTCGGTATCGACTCCGGCAGTAGTAGCTGGCCTGACACCAGCTCGAGTGCGTCACCTTCGAGCGCTTCCTGCAGCCTCATCAGGTTTTCGTGGTTCATATAGCCACAGGCATCGTTGGACGCTTTGTAGGCCGCGTAGAACAATGGCCACTGCGCTGGTTTTCCCGAGAACTTTGGGAGCTTGTATGTTAGCCCCTTTCTTGCGGCCAGCTGCGCCTTTGTCGGTCCGGTCTGCTGTTGTCCTAGCCCAACTTGGCTTCCTTTCACCACCCGCTTCTTCCGCGAATCGCGCCGTTTGGCTCCCTTCTCCAGAGATGACTCGGAGCTACGGCTCGATGATTCCGCTTCTTCTTCCTCATCGGTATCCTCGTCTTCCTCTTCGGTGTCCTCGTCGTCTTCTGCCAGCATCTTGACGTTCTTCTGGGTCAGCTTCAACACATTTTGTTGAGTTTTGCTGGAAGTTCCCGCTCGTAGATCGTCACCAACATATTTCGACGACGTCTTGGGCACCTTGGAAGCCGAAAGATCTGCCATCTCCTTGTCCATGGCCGCCATTTGCCTCTCGAATGACTTCTGACTTGCTTTCATCCGATCCATCTGCTCCTTCTTCTTCTGAAGCATCTCGGCTTGCCAGGCCCTCTGCTCTTCTTCTTCTTCGGCATGCATTTGCAGCTCCATCTCCGCCTTCTTCCGCTCCAGAGCACGCTGCATCTCCTTCTTCTTCTTCCGCAGCTGCATTTCAACCTCCAGCTCCTCCATCTGCTGCTTCTGTCGCTCCTCTAGTGCACGCACCTTTGCTTCCACACTAGAGACAGCTAAATAGGCATTCTTGCTGGATTTGTCGGATTCATCGGCTTCTCTCTGGCTACGGGTCTGATGCTTCTTGACGGTCTTCTTCTTCTGAGACTCCTTGGCCATCTCCTGACAGGCGTCGCTTGGGCAAAACCACTTTTTCGGCAAATTGCCCTCGGCGATGCCTACGCAACGGGAATGGAACCATCCCGAACAACCGTCACACCCTACCATTTCCTCATCATGCGTTGACGGGCCACATATTTCGCATGGCGTTTCCGTGAGATTTAGGACCGTTTTGTCCTTCACGGATTCGGAACCGGATTGCATGTTGCAGGCACTACAAACTCACTGAACACTATTTATTTCAGTTTATTTTTCAGTTTGTTCCCGATAGGGAAACCAAGTTTTCCCGAAGCAGCTGATTAGTTTTCAGCAATGCTGAACTGTAATTTATTTTTAATATTTAGAATAAACAACAATAGTTCATTAATCTAGCTTACTTACAAATAAACTGGTTTCTCCCACTGTACCAATGCTCCTCGATTCCTTATATTTGGGTGTTGAAGTATGGTTCAACTACCCTACTTTTGCCAGCGACTTTTCCGTGGAACTGGATCGACTTTACTTTGACTGCAAATCCACCTGATTGGTAGCCGAAGTCACTCCGAACTGGGATTTTGATTTTCAACCGAGTTGGATTTATTATCACAACTGACTGATACCTTTTCCTGCTAATCGTAAACGATTTAAAAATACAATTAAATTCCACGAGAACTATTTTCGATTTGCTATCTAATTAATTGTGAATTCACATTCCAAAGCGATGGCGAACTTTGTTTATTATTTTTCTTTCTCCTGTTTACTTCCTACACTACCTACCACCACCGTAATAATTCTCTCTGTCTTCCTTATACTACCACTGATGCGTGCGAGTTGTCATGCTGCTGTTATGCTGCGACCAGGGCTGTTAACGCGGCGTCGTAACAATGACAGTTTTGGTGAGTCAAGAATTGACAAAAATCGAGGGGTCCATTAGAATGATTTCGTGTATAACTAACGAGGGGTTCATCTTTCTGAAGAACTTAACTCGGATCCTTAATATACTCGCCGAAAGCTTTCGAAAGAATATAAATTTAGGCATTTTTAAGAACCTCGTGCAAATAGTGGCCCGGTTTCAGCGAGAATTACTCAAGTGTCAAATTTTTAACGTGGGATACATGACCGTCCAATAGAAGCAACACAGGAGCCTGTGGACTAGGACGGGTCTGTGCCAAAAAATGGTTAAACCATATGTTGAAATCTGCTATGGTCATCCATCCCGATCCATTACAGCTGAAAACGCTCTCCGCGGGTGCTCCTTTCTTTAACTGATCCGTTAAGCGTGATCGTGGGAAGATCAGCATGGGTGGAAGGAAATGTCCCGCTGCCGAAACGCACATACATGCCGTCGACAGAACCCCTCGATCCGCGGAAGTAATACAACCTACTTGTCTCCTTCCTTTGAGGGCGAGCACTTTCGATTTCTTAGTTTGTACCTGTAAATAGTAATTAGCAATAAGAAAACTAATATTAAATAATCTTTTTCTCAACTTACTGTCAACACGGAGGTTTCATCGACATTGTAAATACGACTCGGAGGAAATTTTCCCGATTCCAACTGTTTCTCCAGCAGCTCGAAAAAGGAATTAACGGACACTCGATTGAATCCTTGAGCTCGGGCAGCCGATGTTGCCTCCGGTGTGCGTAATGAAAGCTCCGGATGTCGTTTTCTAAAAGATTGCAACCAGTCGGTACCTGCTAGCATTGTGGACTTGTTGAACGGATGTTTTTTATTGTTTTTCTCCGCGAGTTGATACGCCAAGCTTCTCGCATCCTTAGCAGTAATTCCGTAGCAAGTAGACTCCGCAGCAATTAAATGTTGCATCAATTCGTTTTCTTCAGCCGGCGTGAAAACAGGCCCGAAAGCTCCCAGTGCTTGTATTTCTTCCTCCCGCTGAAGGTATCGAATTAGAGACACACGGCGAATTTCATATGCTCGAGCAGCTCCTTTTTTTGACGTACCTTCATATTTTACCGCCTTCACTGCGGCTTCCAATGCAGTATTGGTCCACTTCCGGCGTTTTTGAGCCGATTTATAGTTCCGCACCATAACTATTGATTCTAGCTTCGTACAAAAGGTACAAAACGAGCAAAAACACTGAACGCGTCTGATTTGTTTTGAATTTGAGGTTATGGTTGTCAACCATGAAGGTGTCAGCTCTACCCCATTGCAGAGTGTTCAACCTATCCCAAGGTGAAAGCATATTATAATTTCCATTTTTTTACATTATTAAGTTGGAAAACATATTCAAACATATATTTCAGAATAGTAGAAATAATTGAAGATTTCTCGAAGCTGAAAATATGCGACTAAATAACCGTCATTTATTTGCTAGGTCTTATTTGCTGATTGATGAAAATTATAATTTTGTAGTGTCAAAGCAAACTTGCGGATATTTTCAATAAAACTTATTGAATTATGACATATTTTAACAAGAATATGGAATAAATTAAATACTAATAAGAAAAATGAACTACCAGTGGCATTTAAAGTATTGTTTTTTATACATTTCAAAAGATACAAGGGGTGTCCAATCTGCCCCGGGTGTTCATAATGCCCCCAGGTCCCCCATATATTATAAATTTCTATCAACTGAAACATCAGTTGCAACATCGTTAAAATCCTTTTTTCCTGAGCGATAACAAATGTTTAGCAGAGCTGTTATAAGATTGATTATAAAATTTGAGACGATTCCCGTAGTTTATGTTAACTGAAGATAGATTTCCCCTTATCTCGGGTAGAAAATGTTCCCATGAAATAAAACTGCCTCATGTTTATTTTAGACAAACCCCAGTTGAGGAATTTCAGTTTACCGGTTTGAACCTCACGAAGAAACATTCGGCTTAGCTTGTTCTTAAGCTTGTATTGTTAAATACAATTTGTTCCAATTACTTGATGGGGCTTCAGTCGCCCTGAACATTGAGCGCCCTCAGGTCCTCTTCAACTGCAAAAAGCCATCGTGTACGCGGCCTTCCACGAAGCCTGCGGCATCTTCCGGGATCTCTACTACTCTACTAAATATTCTCTTCGCTGGACGTTCTTCCGGCATACGAACAACGTGACCAGCCCACCGTAGCCTTCGGTGTTGAATAAGCTTAATAATATTCAGCCCTTTTATACACCTGGTACAACTCGTGATTCATGCGACGCCGCCAGATACCGTTCTCCTGTTTACCGCCGAGTATTGTCCGCAGCAACTTACGCTCAAACACTCCGAAAGCCCTCCGATCAGCCTCCTTCAACGTCCATGTTTCATGGCCGTATAAAGCCACCGGAAGAATCAGAGTAGTATACAGCGCGGGTTTTGTTTGCAGACTACTGGACTTAAGCTGGTTACGAAGTCCGTAATAAGCCTTATTAGCAGCTGCAATACGCTTTTTCACCTCGCGGGTAATATCATTATCGCAATTTGTTCCAATTACCGACACAAAATGACGAAAGAGTCACATATCGCAGATTTTCCCTTAATGAGAATTAGAATATCATTTAGAAAAGGATAATGGTATAGCTGAAGATGATATGAACGACAATTAATATGTAGGTAGAAGTTAACCATTATTTCCAAATCATGTTCCTATAAATAGTCTTAGCGGTTTGGGAAATAAAGTCAGTAATTATTAAATATCAAGCAAAGCAAGTGAGGGGCCCTCCTTAGCCGTGCGGTAAGATGCGCGGCTACAAAGCAAAACCACGCTGAAGGTGGCTGGGTTCGATTCCCGGTGCCGGTCTAGGCAATTTTCGGATTGGAAATTGTCTCGACTTCCTTGGGCATAAAAGTATCATCGTGTTTAGCCACATGATATACAAATGCAAAAATGGTAACTTGGCTTAGAAACCTCGCAGTTAATAACTGTGGAAGTGGCTATTCTTGAATGCTCTAAATTATGCTTACGCAGAAATTATAGGCATTCAAATATTTGCATAATGTCTGACAGTCAAGCAGCATTGAATGCTTTGAAATCAGCAATATGTAGATCTAAACTCGTTTGGGAATGTGTTCAGTCACTCCAAACCTTGAGTAGTCCTAACAAAGTGAACCTGTATTGGGTTCCTGGTCATTGTGGCATTGAAGGCAATGAACAAGCTGATATGCTGGCCAGACTTGGTTCATCTCGACAATTCATAGGTCCCGAACCATTTTGTGGTGTATCTGCGTGTTCTCTTCGAATGGAACTCAAATCTTGGGAACATTCTAAAATAGAGGACATTTGGAAAAACACATTGATTGCGAGGCAGTCTAAACGTTTCATCACACCAAACGTATCTATCACTCGCAAAATTTTAGATCTTTCAAAAAAAGATCTTAACACATACACAGGCCTTATAACAGGCCATTGCCCGAGCCGATATCACTTGAAGCTGTTAGGAAAACTTCAAGATGATGTATGTCGTTTCTGCGGCATACATGTAGAAGACTCGGAACATCTGTTATGCCATTGTCCGGCAATTTTTAGAAAGAGATTACAGTTCTTCAACAAGGGGCTGATAGATCCCTCAGAAGTTCGGAGAACAAGTCCCAATATGGTAGTACGATTCATCAGAACCATAATACCGCATTGGGATAACGCTGGTAGTCAAGGTAATGCAATTGCTCTAAATAGTAATGATGCGTCAACAACGGGGCATATATCACAATAGATCTAACAAATGGTCGCAGTGATTAAAATACCCAACAAGGAAAAAAAAAACTGTGGAAGTGATTAATGAACACTAAGCTGCGAGGCGGCTCTGTCCCAGTTTAGGGATGTAATGCCAATAAGAAGATGAAGAAAGCAAGTGAGTAAGTTGTTCTACTCATCAGAAAATCTCTCGATAGCGGAACTAGAGCGAGTGTTTTCTCTGTTTCTGCAGATGTTCTTACTGTCCCAGAACCCGTCGAGCAATTCTGGTTGTATGTCTCAAGAATGTAGAATATAAGACAATATATCCAATATTATTTAGAAACCATTCCAGATTCATTTAGTTCTACAATACAGATTATAATGTAGAAATTATTAATTTGAAATTTTTAGTTATTTTCGGTTTTTGCATCGCAACAGGCGTGGTCGATTCTGTCATTTTAAAATATTTGTTCTCGTTCAGCGTTAACATCTTGGTAGGCGTGATTAGTTTACGTCAACAACAATTTCCGTTGCCAACGCTGCACAGTATAAAAGACGGACATTAACAGGGTACGAGCTCATCTCAGTACACTGAACCAGTGTTGTAAAATGTCATTTGCATTCGTTTGTATAATTTTCCCAGAACTTGTTTCAGAAGGTAGCTATCAATTCATGTTGTATGACGAACTTATAGCGGTTAAATGGGCCTACAACTTTGTCTAACGAGACTTTGCTGTAAATATGTAATCTGGGGCGTGGGAGGCAAAATGTCATTCAAATGAAATTATGTCAAATGACACGTGACATTTTGAAGAGTTTTCACTCTCCAGCCTTTGATGTTATACTTAGAGCAATGTACCCTTGGACAAAAATATAACCCTACTCAAGCGTTATGAGTACATTCAAAATTATGGAAGAAATTTTGCTTCTAAAGAAAGTTATGAGCAAATTAGTCAAATGACATGCAGATGACATTTTACAAGCCTGCACTGAACCCAAACATCATCATCTAAATGAATGATTTATCATTCCCTGCGCTTTCAAAAGGCATCCTTCCGTTTTCGAATGATAATAACAAATGAATGCTGTATCGGCAAGCTATCGGATGAATATCATCAACTTTTATGATCACCTGTCATAAGACGAGTTTATAAAATCCCATTGAATTCCACCACTTAATTGTATCTTGACAGATACGTATTTCGACCTCAAAAGTAAGGCCGTCTTCAGTGTCTCGTACTTGACTCGACTCGACTCGAAGTCGAGGCAAGTACGAGACACTGAAGACGGCCTTACTTTTGAGGTCGAAATACGTATCTGTCAAGATACAATTAAGTGGTGGAATTCAATGGGATTGTATAAACTTGTCTTATGACAGGTGAAAACATTCCACTAAAAAGCTCAAAATAATTTTCTTATCAACTTTTATGATGTTTTATGATCGGTTACAGAACGTATTGTCATATAATTCCAGTGTTGTTCTACTGCATCAGAATGTCGTTCTACAAGCGAATGAAAAGTAAATTCCCAATGCCCTATGACGATAATCATCCACTTTTTATAGGATTTTCTGATGCTTTTTGTTATGTTGGTCTGGCTCATACTGGTATACTAGCCTTCGCTCAGTCGTTCGTTTGCAAGCCTCAGTGGCATCTCAATTTCGTCCGTTAGAAAAATGGAAAATCGCGATTTTAGAGAAAGCCGTGGCCGTGGTTGAAAAAGCTGGTAAGATAAAGTAAGAAATTGTCTTTACAAAGATTTATATTATTAGTAGGTTTTATATTTTTGCAGAATCGGAGAGTCACCAATAATCTTGCATTAACAAATATTAACTGCAAGCAGCAGCATTCGACTATATCGCTGGTACTTTTAGGCATCTGAAGAAAATATTCCGCCTGTGGGCGCAGCTTGTCGTGATGTTTGTGAAATCGATTTGTGCCTTATGACGGAGAACGGATTAAAAAGATTGATGCCATGAGGTCGAAAAATTCCACGGGGTTGCAAATTGCAATTGCGACCCATGTACTCGGACGTGTGATAAAAATCACCGGGACAGGGGTTACGAATTGACCAGCTCGGAACTCGGAGACTTATGAGTTCGTCAGCTCGCGGATCAAGGCCGTCAATTGTTGATTCCTGTTGCGTAGTGACGGATTGATGTCATATTGCCTCATCGAAATAGGATCACCATTCAGCAAACCACACAGAAATTCAACTGCTACCTGCTATATCAAACAAGAGTGCTAAACAAAACTTAAAACTCATCGGGAAATTTTCAAAAGCTGCTAGAAGATGGCAAAGTGGTAACTAGTGAAATCCGATAACCAATTCAGAATATCGTCAGTATAGCTTCATGGGAATACCGGGCGTCACACCAAAACCATCATTAATCAACTGTGCCTTTCTGTGTCTAATAACATTATACGCATGTAAATATTTTATTAAATAAAGTTCAGATCGAAATGTATGATAATAAACGCAATAAATATTCCATTTATGATTGTATTTTTTCATCATTTTTAAGTTTCAGCCATCAACAGGTATTTTCAGCTAGCTTGGAGCTGATTTCCATTCGGAGAAGAAATTCCGATCGTTTTATTATGATAACATATTCATTCGATAGTAAATCAACAAATCACCCATGTTTGTACCGTAAACACATATGGTTATTGGATTACTTTCATTTGAAAACTTTTCATTCGGTATTAATGGTAGTCGAATGAGAATCATCTTCAATATGAATGATGATCGTTGTGGGGCAGGAGTGAATCAGTTTTCAGTCACATTCAGGATGATATTTCGGCTCAGTGTACGAGACAGCAGCACGTACGGAAGTGTTAATTGGTCGCTCATTTTTTCCAAGTGTTTTTTTTTCGTTCGTTCACTGTTTACGTTTACGCTTCGTCGCGTTGGCGTTATTTTCTCCCGGACCCGTCATGGGAGACTCGGTGGCCGATTCGGTCGCTGGAAAATCGCGGGTAACCCCTCCAAGCAGCTTTTGCAGAGCAACTTGTTTCCGTTGCCACTTGATGACGCCGGCAATCCGCCGAAAAAGAGGAAGAAGCAGCAATCGCAGCTGCCGCAGGTGCAACCGTAGTGGAAGGAGAAGTGCCCGCCCGTGGTTGTGAAGGGCGATTCGGACCCAAAAATTCGCCAGCTGATTGCTAAAGGGCTGAAATGTACTTTTCGGCTCTGCAGCGATCGCGTGAAAGTAATGCCGGGAAATAAGGACCATCATCAATCCGTCGTGGAGTTCCTCGAGGTCCACAAGTATGAGTACTACACTCATGACCACCCCGGCACGAAGCCGCTAAAGGCTTTGCTGCGAGGACTCCACGACATGAAGGAAGAGAAGCTAAAAGCTGAGCTCGAAAGTTGCGGATTGAAACCGGTGGCCGTGCACACGATCGTTCGTCACGACAAGACGAGGAGATACCGCGACCAGCTTTACCTGGTCGACCTAGAGCACGGCTCCACCACGTGGAAGGACCTGACGCTGGTCGGCGTTATTAAGTACACCGTCGTTGACTGGGAGCGATATCGGCCAGTGCATCGCGACGTCACGCAGTGCACCAACTGCTTCAATTTCGGGCACGGCACCAGGAACTGCCGCATGAAGCCGCGCTGCAACAAATGTGGCAAACTCCATCCTATCAAAGGGAGCGACAATGGAGGTTGCTGATCCCAAATACGCCAACTGTGGCAACAAACAATGGGCTACAACCAAGGACTGCTCAAAGCGGGCGGTGTTTTTGGAAATCAGGAAGAAGGCCTCCACCAGGTCCCTGCCGAAAAAGAACCGAGTTCCTACTCTCAACGAGGTGAACTTTCCGGTCATCCCGGTTCCCCGGCGAGCGATACCAATTCTTCCACCTTTGCAGCCACACAAACGGCTGGCGGCTGCTGCAGCATCAGTTCAAACTCCAACACCATCCACCAGCGATTGGCCCCCGCTTCCTCCCCCTGGATTCCGTCGTCAGAATAATGAGTCCCTTCTGGCCGAGGACGACCCACCGCTCTACACATCGGAGAAGCTAGTACCGATTTTCACCTAACTGGCAACGCGACTACGCGGTTGCAAAACTCGCTTCGACCAGATCTTCACCCTGGGCATGTTCGTCATTGAAAATGGCTGCTTGGGTGGGTCTGGTTAATTGGAACGCTTGCTCACTAAAGAGCAAAATCATCGAGCTCAGCGATTTCCTTCAGGAGAAGGAGATTGACGCGGCTTTCATCACCGAAACCCACCTGAAGCCCGAGTTAAGTGCAACAATTCCCGGTTTTAGGCTGGTGAGGTTCGATCGAACAAGCTCCAGAGGGGGAGGAGTGGCAATCGCCTTGCGAAGCAACATCGCCTGTCGCCTGCTGCCGGACTTCAAGCTCAAACTCATCGAAGCCGTTGGAGTGGAAGTCACCACTTCCGTCGGAGTCGTCACCCTTATCGTGGCTTACTGTCCCACAAGCCAAAGTCGATGATGGCACGTCGGCCGAGCTACGAAGGGATATAGTCAAGCTCACTCGGCGGCAGAGGCAGTTCATCATCGCCGGAGACCTGAACGCAAAGCACCAATCGTGGGGAAACACCGTCTTGAACCGGAACGAAGTCGGCTGGTTCAACGACGAGCTAGAAGGCCACTACACCATCCTGAGCCCTGACAGCCCTACCCGGTTGACACGGTCCGGAGCCCATGCAACGCTCGACATCTACATCACGAACATGCACAATCACGTCTCCCAGCCGGTCGTCATTTAAGAACTTAGCTCGGACCGCTATCCGGTGGTGGCTGAAGTTGGAACCTCAGTAAATCGGCACGAGCTAACAAGGCGAAACTATCATCGAGTGAACTGGCACCAGTCCAGCAGTGCGTCGACAACACCGACGATTACGAGGTGTGTCCGGAGACGCCGGAAAGTATCGACCGCCAGCTGTGCGCTATTGCGCTATCGAGGAGGCGATCTCGGTGGCCCGTGAGCAACATGTACCGACGGCTCGACAGGTAAGCAACTCCTTAAACATTGATACACTCACTAAATATTTGATTCGATTGCGGAATGTCTCGGAAAGTTTCAGCGTACTGGACTGCCTGAGCTTAAGGCACGCTGCAATCGAATCACAAAAATTATCAAGGCCAGAATGGTGGACCTCAAAAATAACGACTTTTCGAATAAAATCCGCACTCTCTCAGATTATGCTAAGCCGTTCTGGAAAATGACCAAAAATTATAAAATCCAAGCCTCAGTCCATTCCACCTTTGATCCCACTAGACAATAATGGCTCTAAGGATCGCTTGATAACTCGTGCAGTGAAGGTCGCTGAAATAGGTCGTCACTTCGTCAGATCACACGAATCAGTCGTCAACGAGCATGCTAACAACATCCATTTGATTCCCAACGACTTCTCAGAGGAGTTGGAGATCTCAGCTGGCGAATTGACGGCCTATATCAAATCATCGAAGATATGTGTAAGGACATAAACGGGAACCTTATTACGAACGAGCGTGAGGTGATCCAAAGCTGGCGGCAGCACTACGGAGAGAACCTGCATGGCGATGTGGCAGACGAAGATGGCGGTATGGTGATGGACCTGGGAGAACGCGCGCAGGGCATAATTTTACCGGCTCCGGATATCCAGGAAATCCAGGAGGAGTTTATCCGGCTAAGAACAACAAAGCCCCTGGGGTTGACCAACTTCCAGGAGGGCTATTTAAACACGGTGGTGAGGCACTGGCTAGAGCGCTGCACTGGGTCATTACCAAAATTTGGAAGGAGGAAGTTTTGCCGCAGGAGTGGATGGAGGGTGTCGTTTGTCCCATCTACAAAAAGAGCGATAAGCTGCATTGTAGCAACTACCGCGCAATCACATTGCTGAACGCCGCCTACAAGGTACTCTCCCAAATTTTATGCCGTCGACTAGAACCAACTGCAAGGGAGTTCGTGGGGCAGTACCAGGCGGGTTTTATGGGCGAACGCTCCACCACGGACCAGGTGTTCGCCATTCGCCAAGTACTGCAGAAATGCCGCGAATACAACGTGCCCATCATCACATCATCTATTCATCGACTTCAAATCCGCATATGATACAATCGATCGGGACCAGCTATGGCAGCTAATGCACGAACACGGTTTTCCGGATAAACTGACACGGTTGATCAAAGCGACGATGGATCGGGTGATGTGCGTAGTTCGAGTTTCAGGGGCATTCTCGAGTTCCTTCGAAACCCGCAGAGGGTTACGGCAAGGTGATGGTCTTTCGTGTCTGCTAATCAACATCGCTTTGGAAGGGGTAATGCGATGAGCAGGGATTAACACGAGTGGTACAATTTTCAATAAGTCCGTCCAGCTATTTGGCTTCGCCGACGACATAGATATTATGGCACGTAACTTTGAGAAGATGGAGGACGCCTACATCATACTGAAGAGGGAAGCTAAGCGGATCGGACTAGTCATCAACACGTCGAAGACGAAGTACATGATAGGAAGAGGTTCAAGAGAAGACAATGTGAGCCACCCACCGCGAGTTTGCATCGGTGGTGAGGAAATTGAGGTGGAAGAAAAATTTGTGTATTTGGGCTCAATGGTGACTGAGAAATTCGGAGACGCATAGTGGCTGGAAATCGTACGTGCTTTGGACTCCGCAAGACGGTCCGATCGAATAGAGTTCGCCGCCGTACCAAACTGACAATCTACAAAACGCTCATTAGACCGGTAGTCCTCTACGGACACGAGACCTGGACGATGCTCGTAGAGCACCAACGCGCACTTGGAGTTTTCGAAAGGAAAGTGCTGCGTACCATCTATGGTGGGGTGCAGATGGTGGACGGTACGTGGAGGAGGCGAATGAACCGAGTTGCATGAGCTGCTGGGAGAACCATCCATCGTCCATCGAAAATCGGAAGCCTGCGGTGGGCCGGGCACATAGCCAGAATGTCGGACAGTAACCCGGTGAAATTGGTTCTCGACAACGATCCGACGGGCACAAGAAGGCGAGGTGCGCAGCGGGCAAGGTGAATCGATCAGGTGGAAGATGACTTGTGTAGCCATGGACCGAGCCGAATGGAGAAGACTCTTATATACCGCACAGGCCACTTCGGCCTTAGTGTGAATAAATAATAATAATGACTCCACGAAAAGATCTAAAAAATCAGGTGCAATTTAAAAAGATTTGGAAATTAAGATAAACCTAGAAATGATAAAAGCGATCATAGTGTAACCAAAAAAAATATCACAACTTATTTGAACTAGTTTTACGTATTTGACGCTTGTTTTAAAACACATCTATAATTCTACAAGATTGGGAGCTAACGAGCCAATTTCAAACGAAAGATATACACTTGAAATGTAACTTTTTTCACTTTTTTTTCAACTACGTATTTGATAGTTTGATTCATTCAACTGGGAATCTTGCGATGAATATAAAAGCATGTGAATAGTGGAACCTATTTAAATATCAGCGCAATTTTATCTCCATAATTAGGGATATCCAACAACAAATTGCTTTTATCTGTTGATAAAACATTAAAGCTCCTAAAAATCACCCCTTACTGAAAAAATAATACCTTGCCACAATACTGTTAATTGCATGGATTTCCCACCACCTCGTTAATAATTACGCTCAATATATGCCACCTACCTTCATCTCGTCGCGCTGCTGTCCGGAGAACACCACCGACTCTATGTAGTTGAAGCGCGGATCCAGCAGCATGCCCGCCTTGAATGCCATGTTCTGCCGCAGCTCGGCGACCCGCCGTGTCATTGATTCGACCAGCGGTTTCAGAAACCGGTTCTCGGTCGACAGCTGCTGATTGCGACGCAACTCGCGGATGACCATCAACCACTGCATGTAGAACTCGGAGAAGATGTGATTCTTGGTGTCGGCTAACCGTTCCACTAGAATGTACACTGGCCGAAATGCGTCGAGGATGTTGGCCACCGCCCGCCAGTCCTGGTCACCAAAGTCTGCCGAGAGAAAGCGTTAGCAGAGGACCGGAATTTCCGCGAAGATGATCATTGCTTACCCAACTCCGGGTGATCTTGCACCAGCTGTGTGAGGAACTTTTGTTCCTTGTAGATGATTTCAATAATTTTGTACTTGACGGTCCATCGGTGGGAGGTGGCGTTCATTGAAAGGCACAGAGTACTATTGGCGATTTGCCTCTTGAACTGACTTAGATCTTGAACGAATTTATTAATCCGTATGAGGCTTGGATCAGTTCCGGATAGTATATCGTTCAGAGCGTAGTTCAAATCTCGGAGTGGTCCTCGCACTACATTAAACTGCTCTCGTAGGCCAGCTGAAAGAGACTCTAGGAGTTCGTCGACTTCCATTATACCACTAGCTTCAATGTCGATTCTGAATCTCAAGGTTTGTGCAAAGGCTTTAGAAAGTTTGGTTTTCGACACGAGTTCTTTTGATCCATTTTCCACAACTATGCTGTAGATTTGACTAACATCTAATTCGTACCGTCTCAAAATTGAAATTATTCTCGATTCAAGAATTTTAATGGTATCGTTGGGTTTCACTTGAATAACACCTAGAAACCGCGTCCTAATAAGACAATCATATACGTACTGAGCACTCAAAGTTAGATATTGTCGGTCGTGTAGTACAGCTGAATCGATCAGAATGGACACCAACTTGTGTTGCATTTCGACGCGTAAATCCATGACCATTTTCTCTGCCATGACTTTCAAGGCACTCGTCACCACTGAACTGGTGACTTCCATGTCGAGGGGTTTCGCCAAGACATTAAAAAGACTACGGAACCCGTCCCAATCGAAGCACTCCACCGGTAGCATATGCAACGCAACCAACTTAATACTATTTTTGATCAAAAATTGTCCATCATATTGTAGCTCATCTCTTAGTCGAACTACTGGAGCAAGTTTAGGAGTTTTTGGAACTTTCTTAACAACGGGTTTCGTCTCTGATTGTTCTTGATCTCCTTTTTTATGTTTGAACAATCCCAAGGCCTTAGCAATGGGTTTGTGCATTTCGCGAAAATGACGAATGTAATTACCCATATCCAAATTTATTTGCCAGTAAGCACATTCTTTCGTGCTGTCGATTGTGCACACGAATTGACCGTTAACTAATTTCATACACTTCTTTGCAATTGTTCTAAAACTTTGCTTCTTCTTCTTTCTTGGTTGTGTGTTAGTAGGGTTAATAGTGACAGGAAGCTCCTTGACCGATTTAAGTGCTACAATATCCTTCTCTTTGAAAAGACCCTTTTCGATTGCAACCTTCCTATGCCTCATACGGCAATGTTTAATGAAATTTCCCCTATCCATGGTTAAATCTCCAGTATACGTGCACATGCTGTTTCTGTCAGCTACGCAGATAAATGTATCTCCAACTTGTTCCAAACATTCGTTCAAAACGATCTCCCTAAAAGATCGGCGTCGATTTGTTCGGTTGGAATTGCTTTTTCTAGGTGTTTTCCTGATTTTCTTTGGTTTAGGCATAACGGGTTCTTCATCGGTCACACGATAGAGATTGGATTCCTCCGCTTCCAGGTCCGGATCGATAAACTCATCTTTAACCGTCAACATGTCGCAATCCTCGTTTCTGAAAGCAATACATAAGCAACACGTTTATAAATAATTGCATTATAATACCTAACACAGACAACAAGATATATTTGTTTCAAAAAGCGTATTAATTATAGGAGAATTGGTTTACTTGATGATGCCTTGGTTATCTTCAAATACAGGAGTTAGAAGAAAAGGTTAGGATAGATAAAATTTTGTAGAAATTCAAATCGGCATATCTTTGCTCAACATAATCCAATTTTTATAAAACTAGGACCATTTCATGCAAAAATTATTCTAGTTTTTTTGTCCTACTTTTTATTTTTACTCTCATTTTTCGTTGGGTTGATTGGGTTGATAGCGTCCAACGTAAGTGCACGTTACGAAATCCAAACTGATTGCTGCACAGGCCGTCCGTATCCTTATAATACGGGGTCAACCTGTTGAGGATGATCCTCTCCAGAAACAGCCAATTGTGCTGTGTCAATTAGACAGATTAGTCTATACGCCAAGGGGTCGCTTCGGGACCGTTCGGGGAATAAAGAGTCCCCTTTGGACTTGGCCATCACTATCCTGTAGGCTTCACCCCACGGCTTTGCATTGGCATCTTCGCACAGGTTGTCGGAACAAGCTCTCTTGCTGCTCTTAATGGCCTTGATAAGGGCCAGTTTTGCAGCTCGAAACATTTCACGGCGATCCGCTTTTACCTCCTCGGTGCGGGCACGTTGGCTCTTACGTCTAGCCTTAAGGCAGGTTGTGAAGGAGAAGTCGAGTAGGCGACGAAAAACTACTCCTTAGAAACTGTTTATATTAAATAAATAGAAAAAATAAATTTTCATTCTATGTTTGTTAATCATCCAATACAGACGTGTTTTGTTACGACTACTGCCTCATATTAATAGTCCAATAGGTTATGGGCCTTTATTGAGGAGTTTGAGATTTCGAAGAAATTGGTCGAAATTTTGGACACAAATAAAGTCATGATGGAGCGTCTGAATAACGCTAATTACGAAGCCTGGAAATTCAGGATCGAAATGCTATTGATTCGTGAAGGATTGTGGAAGCATATCTCAGAGCAGGTCCCAGATCCATTGACGACACAAGGAGACGATCGAACAAGGGGAACGATTGCACTGTTTGTTGAAGACAGTCAGTACTCCATTATCCGAAATTGTCAAACTTCCAAAGAAACCTGAGAGGCTTTGAAAAAACATCACCAGAAAGTTTCACTCACGTCCCGAGTAACATTGCTGAAGAGAATTTGTCAATTACAATTCCGTGATGGTGAAGATATGGAACAACATCTTCAGGAAATGGAAGGTCTTTTCTTACGCCTATCAAATGCTGGCCAGAAGCTCGATTCGCAGTTGATGGTCGCTATGGTGCTGAGAAGTCTACCAGAAACCTATGATACCCTTACAACGGCACTCGAGAGCCGGTCAGATGACGAGTTGACCATGGACCTCGTGAAATCAAAGTTAATGGATGAATCGGTGAAACGAAGAAGGAATCCGTCGCGTAATGAGTCAATCTTGCGAGTTGAAACGTCGAAGAAGCAAATCATTTGCCATTTCTGTGGAAAACCAGGCCATGTCAAGAAGGACTGTCGGCAGCTATCAAACCAGAAGGTGGAAGAATCCCGTAGGAAGTTCAAACCGAAAGCGAAGGTAATGAAAGAAGCAGGTTCATCCTTTTGTTTTGCGGTGTATGACAAACCAAACAAGACAACCACCTGGGTCGTTGATTCCGGTGCAAGCGCTCATATGTGCACTGATAGAAGTTTTTTCAAGCATTATGAAAACCAATCAGGATTAACTGTTGCGTTGGCAGATGGAAGTGAAGTAAATGTAGCTGGAAAAGGTTCCGGAACTCTATGCTGCGATTTAGACGACGAAGAAAAAGAAGTTACACTCAGTGATGTTCTGCATGTCCCCGAATTAGATACAAATCTGGTGTCAGTTGGAAAGTTAGCCGAGAAAGGAGCTGAAGTAATGTTCACTGGATCAATTTGCAAAATATCAAAGAGGGGACAAATATAACATAGCAAATAAGGATGATAGTGTTAAGAAAACACGGAACACCTAGTCTAAGGTGCCCGCCAGAGTAGACGCGACGTGCGATGCGACGCGACGCGACTCACGTAAAAGAATAACAATCATTATCAACAGGCTGTCAAATTGCACTGTCGCGTCGCGTCGCATCGCACGTCGCGTTTACTCTGACATCGCCCTAAGAGATGAATGCATGTATTAGATAATATATAGAGACTGCTGCTATTGCTGTAAAAATAGCTGAACTTTATCACCTCCAAACAGCTAGAAGAAAACCGAAAGCTGGTTTAGCGAAGCATAATGAAAACTGCATCCATCATTGGCACCGTGTACTTGGCCACCGTGACGAAGAAGCAATCAGGAAGATAGTTCGCGATGATCTCGCAACAGGTGTCAAGATCGAAAAGTGTAACGTAAACGATGACTGTGAATGTTGTATGGAAGGCAAGATGACGCGACTACCTTTTCCTAAGCAAGCGAAAACACAATCAAATAGAAAATGTGGTCCTATGAATACAGTTACCCCAGGAGGAGCAAAGTATTTCATGACAATTATTGATGACTTCACAAGATATTGCACAGTGTATTTCCTGGAGCGAAAAGCTGAAGTTGCTGATAGAATGGAAGAGTTCGTACAAATGACGGAGACGCGTTTTGGGAAACGACCTGAAATCGTTTGTTCAGACGGCGGCGGAGAATACAAATCAAAACGGCTGGAAAGATTCTATCGTGAAAAAGGGATCACACCACAGTTTACAGCCGCGTATAGTCCCCAGCAAAACGGAGTGGCAGAACGCAAAAACAGAAGCTTAGTGGAGATGGCGCGATGCATGCTAATCGATGCAAGAATGAGTTATATATACTGGGCGGAAGCAGTCAACACTGCCGCGTATGTTCAGAACATACTACCATACCGTGCTACCGAAAAGACACCATTTGAATGCTGGTATGGGAAGAAACCGAATTTAAAACACCTGCATATTTTCGGATCCAGCGCTTTTGTCCATATTCCTGATCAAAAAAGAACCAAGTTGGATTCGAAAGGCATTAAACTTACATTTGTGGGATACTCGAATAATCAGAAAGCCTATCGTTTGGTGGACCTGACAACCAACAAGGTATACCACAGCAGAGACGTTCGTTTCATTAATGAAAGTAAAACTTTGCCGAAAATGTCAAAACCATCCGAGTTTGTGGAGTATGATATGCTCCCCCAAATGCCACGTGAAGCTGTTGATGAGCCGCATTATGAGATCGTCAATGAGGAAGAAGATGTTCAATCATCCTCAGAGGAAGATAATACGTTTCTGGATTGTAGTCAAGGGACACAAGCAGAAGGTTCATCAAGTGGAACAGAAGAAGAAGCAGAAACACCAACGAATGTCAGGAAATCGAATAGAAGCACGAAAGGGTTGTTGCCTGCCAGATATCGTGAAGCCGTTGGAATGGCAAAATCAAATATTCCGGAACCACGTTCATTGAAAGAAGCCGTCGATGGTCCGGAGAGTGAATTTTGGAAAGCTGCTATCAAGGAGGAGTTACAGTCTCACAGCGAAATGGCACATGGGAAGTTGTACCTTTGCCACCTGGACGCAAAACAATCGGCTGCAAATGGATCTTCAAGCGAAAGGAAGACGAAAAAGGTAACGTCGTTCGATATAAGGCACGGTTAGTTGCCCAAGGATTTACTCAAAAATTTGGATCGGACTACGATGAAGTGTTCGCGCCTGTTGTTAAGCAAGTGACATTCAAAACTCTACTATCTATGGCTCACCAACGGAAAATGCTCATCAAACACATCGATGTTAAAACAGCGTATTTGAATGGAGAACTTCAAGAAACTGTTTTTATGCGGCCACCCCCTGGCTGTGTTTTTGGAGATTCCAAGCTAGTTTGTCATCTGAAAAAAGGAATTTATGGACTAAAACAAGCGGCAAACATCTGGAATAAAAAGCTAGATTCAGTTCTACGGAAACTTGGATTCAAATCATCTGACAACGACTCTTGTCTATACTAGAAAGCATAACAGTGATGGAACAATCTCTTACATTGCCGTTTATGTTGATGATCTTGTTGTTGTCTGCAATTTTGAGGAGGAGTATGCAACTATTGTCAGAAGCCCAAACCACTATTTCAAGATAACGCCTTTGGGAGATATTACACATTTTCTTGGTATTCACGTTACTCGTTATGAAGATGGCATATCCCTGAATCAGAAAACTTATATTCAAAAACTGTTGAACAAATTTTGTATGCAAGACGCAAAACCATCAAAAATTCCCCTCGATCCTGGATACATACAACTGAAGGAGGAAAATGTTGAACTACTGCCGAACAACCATCAATTCGCCAGTTTGATCGGAGGATTGTTATACATATCTGTAAACACAAGACCAGATAGGGGAACGGTTCGCCACTTCATCTCATAGCTCCTATTTCCGTCCCATCAAAAACAAAGCAATGAAAAGGAATTTGGTTTGTTTATTATTTTTGTATTTTTTTTCAGCAGTGAGCACGCATGTTGACAAAAAGAAGCGACGAATTTGGTGCCGTACTTCTTTGTTTAGCGATGAGATGGATATATGTACAGTGAGATGGAGATCGGAACAGTTCCCCTATATCCGTTGCTGTATCCATCTTAGGACGAAAAACCAGTAATCCATGTCAAGCCGACTGGGTGGAAGCGAAGCGTGTACTTCGGTATCTAAAAGGAACCATGGATCACGAACTTGTTCTAGGTCGCGACTCTTCACAACTTGAAGTTTTCGTGGATGCAGATTGGGCTGGTGATACCGCTGATCGAAAGTCAACATCTGGATTTCTTTTTCGCTACGCAGGAGGTATGATCGGATGGAACGCAAAAAAGCAAGATAATGTTACCCTGAGCAGCACAGAGGCTGAATATGTAGCTATGGCTGAATGTTGCAAAGAGCTGAATTGGATACTTCGTTTACTCGATGACCTTGATATACAAACTGTACTACCTGTGAAAGTGAACGAAGATAATCAAAGCTGTATCAAATCAAACAACTCAGTTCAAGTAACATCAACAAAAGATCAAAACATATCGAAACAAAGTATCATTTTATTCGAGAACTCAAACAAAACGGTATCATTGATCCACAATATTTGACAACCGAAGAAATGATAGCGGATATGTTAACAAAACCATTATTGAAGACAAAACTTTTGAAGTTTCGCGAGTTAGCAGGAGTTATCTCGTCGAGGAGGAGTGAAGGAGAAGTCGAGTAGGCGACGAAAAACTACTCCTTAGAAACTGTTTATATTAAATAAATAGAAAAAATAAATTTTCATTCTATGTTTGGTAATCATCCAATACAGACGTGTTTTGTTACGACTACTGCCTCATATTAATAGTCCAATAGGTTGATCGAGGGCTGCAATCTCGGCACTCCACCAGTATACCTGGCGTCTGTCATATCTCGGCTGGGCTTTCTTCGGCACGCGCGCGATAATACAGCTATCAGCGTTTCCCCGCTTAGACTGTCAGTGTTGGTCGGCAGTCCCAGGGCATCGGTGAAAACATCGCTGTTATAGCGATGTACCGCTTAAAGCGCACAAGCCTAGCGGGAGTGCCAATCGGCACATCAGGATCGACTCCAGTAAGATCCTGATTATGGCATACTAGCTGCGTGTTACTGGATTATGTTTTGAAAAAAGATATTGTAGTTACCAGATAAAGATTGTCACTGTCGTCGCTGTCCGGCGAATGGGCTAATGGTCAGGATGTCTTCCGTCCCATGAAACCGTGGCGGGCCTTGTAGCACGCGGTACAATCCTGTCACATAATTGTCAAACTGCGTGGGGTAGGCTCAGACTCAGAGGCTCTTTCTTGACTAGCGCTGATCTGGCTCTAAACAC
The DNA here is from genome assembly GCF_024139115.2 of Armigeres subalbatus. Classification (NCBI taxonomy): domain Eukaryota; kingdom Metazoa; phylum Arthropoda; class Insecta; order Diptera; family Culicidae; genus Armigeres; species Armigeres subalbatus. Next base: position 221,449,780 of record NC_085139.1, read on the forward strand.
GAAATTGTCAACCCTCGCATGGCTTCCCTGTATAGATAACCATGGGATAAGGCGACTACACCAGCATCAGGATTCGACAGCAGCCGCAAGGGGGACCCAACAGCAATGATTCTTTCAACAAAATCAAAAAAAGTAGTAGAAGGAGCGGTGTCTGGCGGTATGAAGGACCCTTTCGCTAGACGAAGTGGCCACAATCGGTCACCCCAAAGGTCGCCGGGGGAGGCGAAGGTGATGGCCGTGGTGGGTCAGATGAGGTGCCGGTCGACGTAAAAATGGACGGCCCCACTCTGACCATGGTCATAAGCTCGGTGAGGACCAACCACGAGGACAGCGGAGGCCAGACAATGAAGGTGATTACTAACGTTTCAGATGTAATCATGTCCTTTCTGGATACCCGTGTAAACTATCCACCTTTTTACGCAGGTCATGCTAAAAACTTTGATTTATCCCTTTCTGACGTTTCTGGTGTCCACTATAATTTTCATTATTGGATCAAAGAATGCTTTGCCGTGTTAATTTTTTTGAAAACATGGGAATATCAGAAGTTTTTTGGTCTCTCAATAGCTTTTGATATATAATTTCTTCTCAAGAGCTACTGTGTGGATCTGAATAAGGAACAGAATAATTCGCGCATTATTTCAAAGTTGTGGAAAGGTTGATAATATTCTGACGTATGGAGCTGCTATGGGAAATAAGAGATGGTTTAACCCTTATGCGGCCGACAGGTGTTCCTTTTTCAATTTCGAGTGGTGATATTTCAATGTGTTTTTATAGCTGGAAGCTGAAACTCGGTGACATCTAGAACTCCATAAATTGTAGCATTTGTGATAAAATCACGTCGATACAGTGAGGGTGGACGTCTAAGGGGAAGACTCCGATACAGGGTGTAAAATGAAAATTTCAAAATTGGGAACCGTCACGAAATCATGTAAGATTTGTAACTTTAATTACCACGTACGTGGATGGCCGACAGGGCACCCGTGTTCGCATAATAATTGATATTTTCATAACTAACAATCTTCAACCGATTTAGATAATTTTGACAGTTTTGGAAACAGAAACTCATATACTTTTTGCCCACTGTCAAGGTTTATAGCTAACCATAGTTATACAAGAAATCCTTGAAGTAAGGCATAAGAGTCTGCACGCGTAACCAAAGGACTATCAACCAGTTTCAAAGATGTTACATGCTCATTGCGCTTCTTGGAATAATCGGTATTCACAGTATATGTTATTGGTCTCCAAAAACCCTTGGATTAAGGCCTCAGTCATCCAAAAAATCCCTGGAATAAGATCTTACAATCTGCTTGCGTAACCTAAAGTCTATCAACTTGTTTCAAAAGTGATACATGCTCTTTCTGGTCTTTAGAATAGATTGTCATCACTACATATGTTCTGTGCTATCCAAGAAATCTCTCGGAAAAGTCCTCGTACAGTCATACAAGAAATCCGTAGAGAAAGGCCTTAGGGTAGATAATCGTAACCAAAGGACTTATATCGAAAGTGGCAGATGTTGATTGTGGTGCTTAGAATAGAATGTAATGGCAACATATGCTCTGCGCTATACAATAAAAATTGTGGTCCTTGGAATAAACTGAGATCACAACATATGTTCTGCATTATTCAAGAAATCTTTGGAGTAAGACTTCAGTCATACAAGCAATCCCTGGAGTAACGCCTTGTGGTCTGCCTGCGTTTCACAAGGTCTCTCGTACAAATTCAAATACGGTACATGCTCTTTATGGTACTTAGCATAGAATGCGTTCATATGATATGTTCCGGATAATCCAAGAAAACTCTGGAGTAAGGCCTTAAAGTCTACATGCGTTGCAGTCTGCCCAATTTATGGACGAGAAGAAGGCGGGGGTGAAAAATTCATTTTCGGTGCAAAACATAAACAAACCGGCTGGCTCTCCCATACTAAAATCCAAGATGGCTGAATCGTGAATTTGGCAGATTGGAACACCTAGTGGTGTATTCATCTTGGGCGGGTCTGCTGTCTCCGCTTCCATCTAAAACGATACACGTTCTGCTGGGTACCTTGCTGCAGCACGACCGCCCGCGCTGCGTCCTTCTCCTCCAGAATCCGTCTGCACTCTTCGTCGAACCAATCGTTCCGTCGATTTCGTCCCATATACCCGACGTTGTTCTCCGCTGCGTCGTTAATTACTGCTTTAGCTGTATTCCAGCAGTGCTTAAGAGGGCCCTATCGAGCTCACCCTCTTCCGGCCACGCTGCCTAGAGATGCTGCGCGTATCCAAGAGCTTCAGTCGCTCTAGGTCGTACCGCGGCGGTTGTCGGTACCGAACATTGTACCGATGACGGATAGTTTTGGGCGCAGTTTAACCATCAACAGATAGTGATTAGAGTCGATGTTAGCGCCACGAAATGTCCGGACGTCGATAATGTCGGAGAAGTGCCGTCCATCAATCAGAACGTGGTCGATTTGTGATTCTGTTTGCAGTAATGGTCTCCAGGTGTACCGATACGGAAGGCTGTGACTGAAAGGAAGTAGGTGCTGCGAATGGTCATATATTCTTGGAAGCTGGCTAAATCATTTAGTCGTAGGCCGTTTTCGTTCGTCAGCCTGTGAGCGTTGAACTTTCCAATAGTCGGTCTAAACTCCTCCTCTTGGCCAACCTGAGCATTCAAATATCCTATGATGATTTTGACGTCGTGACTTGGGCAGCTGTCGTACTCACATTCCAGCTGCGCGTAGAATGCGTCTTTATCATCATCAGTGCTTCCGGAGTTTGGGCTATGTACGTTGATTATGCTGAAGTTGAAAAACCGGCCTTTGATCCTCAACCTCAACATTTTTTCATTGATCGGCAATCACCCGATCAAGCGCCTTTGCATAGCGCCCATCACTATGAAAAGCTGTTCCCAGCTCGTGTGTGTTGCCGCAGCTCTGGTAAGATGGTATGATTACCTCTGAACGTTCGCACTATTGATCCCTTCCAAAAAAAAACTCCTGCAGCGCTACGATGTCGAATCCACGGTCCTTGAGTACATCGGCGAGTATGCGTATCCGATGAAGTTGAGAGATTTGCTGTTGCACGAACCGAGTTTCCAATCGCTAGTCCCTTTTCGCCGCAGTGGTCCTCGTCGATGTTTCCGGTCCGTACTCTTTTGTTGATTATTCGTTGCGTAAGTTTTTTTTAAAGTCTGGCTTGCAGGGCCTGACACCAAACCCCCTAAATTTTCGGAGGACCATTCTGTACTCTGCACAGAAAAAACAAACTAAATTCGAAAGACATATATTGGGTATTCGGCCGTCATATGCATATTTGTCCAATATTGGGTCCCATGCACTGGGGACAGATATTACGGAGAAAAAGAAAAATTTGGAAGGCTACGCGGAAATAACGCGCAGAGGTGAATCCCCGCATAGAACAAATCATGCATAGTGTGCGTTGAATCAAGTGCAAACATAAAAATAAACCTACTGTCATGACTGGGATGGTGTGTGCTTACGTATTTAGACATGAAATATGGAATGTTTTATTAATTAACTTTAGAAGAATGATTTCGTATAGATTCATGTAAGTAAACTTTTGATTGGTTCTACAGGCGGCTTTATAGGCTTGCGCAAAACTCCTGTCTAGGCGAAGGGTCGTCGTGCCTTGACGTATTTACCAAAACCAAGTCTTGAGCTAGCGTGCTTTGAACGACAAACGTTCGCGTTAGGACCTATACATGTTAATATAAGAGTTCAACAGTGCTCGTTGTGATACAATATCATATCTTAGGCAAGCCCCACCATTCGCAGTGGTCAGAGGAGATGCCGCGAAAACCTTGCATCCTCTATTCCGGTCAGCGAAACATTTTTATTTCAGAATCGTCCATTCCCTTTATTAATTTAGGGAGAGGTATTAGAAAAACTAAACACATTGGACTTTCGGGAAATTCTTAAAATGATTGATTGAAGCATTGCAATTCATTTGTATTCTATTTCCCACCTGTTGTGTTATCCAGAACTATCAACATTCTTTAAATGTCATCAATATAAATATAAACATAACATAACATTGCGAATTTAGCAATAGCTACCTATGATCACTTACCGGGAAAATATTCATTGGTGGCGATTTGAATTTTCCAGGATTCCAATTTTTTCTTGCAAGGCGTAATATGATGGACAAGATTTATCTGCAGTTCGAATAGCACGTGGCATCATAGCAATCACTGCTTAAATACACCACGTGTTGATTAAAATTTTAAATAACATCGAGTAGTCTGTTTTCTGAGGTTATTGAAAATTGAGTTGGCAGTCTTACGAATACTGTTAACAGCAACAGACGTGCGAGCATGGAACAAAAATATATTCTGCCGGTGATGATTTGGCCGGTGCCTTCGTACTTTCGTCGCCGACGATCAATGCAGCAAAGCGCCAGCTATTCGGCGGATGAAGCTGGAAATCCTTCTGGCGAATTGTCTGCAACATCGGGTTATGTTCCCGTAGTGGCCTGTGGCAATAGAATGGCGAACCTCTGGTCGTTTCTATCAGCGAATTACATTGCAACAAAACCTACGTGCGTAGGTTGCTGTAGGTTGCTGTAGGTTTATTCGTGAAGTTAGTTTTACGATAACTGTGTTTACTGTTTAATTGCGTACTTACAAAATCGGTTGGCAAAGGTAATTCTAGCACAATTCTAGCCGTACGACACTCTACAACGATGACACGTGTAACCTGAACGTAGTCACTTTAATTTAGGTTAGGTTTAAACAATTATATTAGATTCTTACAATTCGTTTGGATGTTTGTGCCGAGAACAACACTTTTTAGTTTTATGTAATAATTCAATTAGCTTTAAGTACTATCTGTAAGTTCAAATTAGTGTAAATTAGGATTTAATCAATTCAATAGCTATAGATTTCACCTGTTACAAAGGGCTACTTCACTGGGTTGAGTTTAGCTAACAATGACGAATAAAGGGAAAACAATTCGTTACATTTGACCGATGCTTTGACGTTTGAGCAGTCACCTTGACGTCTTCCGTGACATTTATATTAGAACGTCATCAATCTTGATCAGCAGTGCTGCCAGTACCAACACTCTCTCCCCCGTAATACTGGCCACCAGGTTCAGTGTTACCACCTGCATCAACCTCTAGTACAGCTAACCGAGCCACAGGCCTACGTATTATCCCCCTCACAGTTTGTATGATAGCTTGTCGCACCCTACCATCTGTCCCCTTGATTGCTTCTACAATTCGCCCTCTAATCCACTCATTCCGCTTACCTTCTCCGACTACCACCACTAGCTGTCCTTCAGAGATCGGCTTCACTTCGTTGCACCACTTCGTTCGTTTAGTCAACGTGGGAAGATATTCCCTAATCCATCTTCGCCAGAAAACATCGAGCTGTAGTTGTACTTGACTCCACGATGACCTCAGTGCCGTTGTCGGATCAGTTGCTTCAACCGCCGGCTGGCGGACGCCACTTGAGTTTCCCAATAAGAAATGGTTCGGTGTAAGCGCCTCTTGCTCCTCGGCTGTGAGCGGTAAATAGCATAGCGGTCGACTGTTAACGATGGCTTCGGCTTCCACTACGAATGTTTCTAACGCCTCATCATCCAGCTTGCGGTTGTTGTTGTACGCAGTTTCCATAGCATTTTTATGGAGCGGACCATTCTCTCCCAGGCCCCGCCCATGTGCGGAGTGCTAGGAGGGTTAAACACCCATTTAGTAGCGGTTCCTGTGAATGTGACAGCTAACTGTTCGATCTGTTTATTCAGCAACTTTACGGCTCCCTGAAAATTCGTGCCGTTATCTGAGTAAATCTCTGCTGGCGAACCTCTGCGGCATATGAATCGTCGGATACATTTAATGCAGGAGTCTGTAGTCAAATTGTGTGCAACTTCTACATGCACTGCCCGTATGGTCAAGCAGGTGAATAAGGCTATCCAGCGCTTAGCGTTGCTCCTTCCGATCTTCACTGTCAATGGCCCAAAAAATCTAGGCCGGTGTGCGTGAAAGGTCGTACAAAAGATGCCATTCTTGCTAAGGGCAACGGTGCCATACAGGGAAACTTTCGGAGAACTCTTGTATACTCGACACCATTGACACGCTTTAGCTGTCTTGGTCACTGCTGTTCTGAGTCTTGGGACGTGGTAAAGCTGGCGAATTTCATTCACTACGGTTTCTGTATTTCCGTGCAAATATCTACGGTGATAGCGGTCCAAGATTAGAGCTGTCAAAGGATGCTTTCTAGGAAGGATCACTGGAAACTTAGTATTATTATCCACATTCGGCGCAGCTGAGATTCTGCCATCAACGCGTAGAATATTCCGTTCATCCAAGAACGGACACAGCTGGTAGATAGAACTACTTTTCATCAAGGAAGTCTGCTCGTCTACCGGTTTCGACGCATTGCGTTTCAGAACCATTATCTCGTCTGGAAACCCCTGCCACTGTGCTTCTCGGATGAGAAGACTTTCTGCTTTCTGGAGCTCTTCTGAAGTTAATGGACCAACTAATCTTTCCTCTCGTGAGATGTTTCGCTTGAGGTTATGAAGATAACGAAACACGTAGGCAACGGCGCGTATTGCTCTGTCGAGTTGAGAAAATCGCTCCAACTTTACAAGAGGTCCCGGAACATAAAACACCCCGAGCGTAGCATGGTCGCAGCTCTTCTTCCGTAGGTGATGATAGTATTCTTTGAGCTGGCCATTCTTCCTCCGGTAACTGTAGGAATAAAGGACCCTTGAACCAGATACTATTTGCATCCAGCTTCGGGCCGCTTCCCCATTTCGTCGCGATGTCTGCTGGATTTTGCTTAGAGGGAACCCAGCGCCAGGCGTCAGCATCGGTAATTGTTATCAGTTCTCCAATTCTGCAGGCCACAAATTGTGTATACCTTCGATGATTGGCCCGGAGCCAGGATAGAACTGTGGCTGAATCGCTCCAGAATACCTTTCTTGTGATGTGTACCGTATGACTTTCTTCGATGAACTGTGATAGACGAGCACCGAGTACTGCTGCTAGTAGCTCTAAACGTGGTATCGAAAGCGTCTTTAGAGGGGCCACCTTTGTTTTGGCTGCAATAAGCGCGCATTCTGGTAATCCATCTGTGTTCAATGTCCGGAAGTAGGCCACCGCACAGTATGCAGCTTCGCTGGCATCCACGAATATGTGGAGTTGGAGGTTTCTATAGCGCTCTTTGGTTGCTTCCAAGAAGTAACAACGGGGAAGTTTGATGGCGCGTACCTCCTCGAGCAAGTTTGTCCAATTTTTCCATCTTCGGTGCAGATCTTCGTTTATTCTATCATCCCAATGTATCCCTTCTCTCCAGACTTCTTGAAGGAGGATCTTACCATGCACCACAAAAAGACTCAGCAGGCCCAACGGATCAAAGGAGCGACATTAGAATTTTCAGCATTTGCCTTTTTGTAGGGCGTTGGTTGCCCTTCATCGAATCAGCGACATCCGGCTTTACTTCAGTAGAAAAACAGAAAACGTCCTCGTGTGTTACCCACAACAGTCCGAGTACCCGCTAAGAATCGCTTTGTTTGTCTGCGGTAAGTCTCTTGTCTTCCATTGGCTGGGCCTCGCCTAACGCGACCAAGACATCGTTGCTATTAGACAGCCAATTCCTCAGTTCAAACCCGCCTTGCTCATGGACGAGACGCATTTCCATGGATACTCTAATTGCTTCTTCTGTGGACTCGTAGCTCTCTAAGGAGTCGTCCACGTAATGGTTGTTCATTATGCCTTCGACTGCGCGGGGATACAAATCTTGGAATTCCTTAGCGTTCCTGTTTTTTATGTATTGGGCTGAAGCCGGAGAGCATGTTGAGCCAAAGGTGGCTACGTCCATGATATACACATCGGGTTTTCACAGGGATTGTTACGCCAGAGGAACCGCTGAGAGTGGCGATCCGCTTTACGTATATGGATTTGGTGGAACATTTCTTTTATATCGGAGGAAACTCCCACGTTAAATTGGCGAAACCGAACTAAGACACCGGGAAGAGATGTTAGGTGATCCGGACCTTTCAGCAATACGGAATTTAAGGAGATCCCGTTCACAGCCGCTTTTGCGTCCCATATCATCCGAACCTTATTGGGTTTGCGAGGGTTGACTACTTCCCCTAGGGGCAGATACCATGCACGTCGAATGTCACAGTTGCCCAGTTCCTCCTCGGTTGCGCGATGTGCATAACCTTTTAATTGATAATCTTCAAGTTGCCGTCGAAGGACTTGTTTCAACTCTGGATTCCGATTCATTCGTTTCTCTAAGCATTCTAGCCGACGAAGCGCCATGTTATAGCTATCAGGGAGCTCTACGTGGTCGAACTTCCAAAGCAGACCAGTTTCAAAATGGTTGCCGACTCGAATGGTTGTATCCTCAAGGATTCGTTGAGCTCGTTGATCTGCCTCCGACAGAAGTGGTTGTATTGTTTGAATTCTTATATCTTCCGTTGTGAAGAACTCCTTGATGAGCTCGTGCAACGATTGATCGGATGCACACCCACAAGCGTGACAGTTGAGCGATGGGTTCTGATCAGTACTCGGCGAGCCACCGTATACACACCAGCCAAGCCTCGTTTTCGCGGCCACTGGTTCGCGTTTACCTCCTTCCCGTATTTTCAGCGGCACCATTACATCTAGATTGTTGACCCCAATTAAGAGTTTGGGGACCGCCTTTGTGTAGCTCACGACAGGAAGCCCTTTCAGGTATGGAAACTGTTCCGATAGATGCTCAAAGGGAAGTGTTTGGGAAGGTAGAGACAACTCCTTTACCGTTTGGACTTCATCTAAAGAATACTTCTTTCCTTCAGATGACGAAATTATTAGTGACAGTTGCTTCGATCCATTTTCCACTCTGCTCACGTTCCCGGTCCATATTAAACATAATGGCATATTTTTCCTCCAACACCGAGTTCCTTTGCAAGGCTTTCTTCCAGGAGTGTTAAAGATGATCCGTCATCCAGGAATGCGAAAGTATTCACGATTCCCTTTGGTCCATGCAGAGTCACTGGCAGTATCCTGAAAAGCAGGGACTGTTTCATTTGTCGATGAGTGTTGTTCTGCGCAACATTTAATACGGTTTGAGTTTTCGATTCTGGGTTGCTTCGCTGCGAGTGTAGAAGCGGATGATGGCGATACTCACAGCCATTAATGCCGCAGTTGCCAGGTTTTCGGCAGCTTCTTCTTCCGTGTGTGTTTAAACAATTTCGGCATAGCCCATTAGACTGCACGCACTTCCAACGTCCATCCACCGAAAGAGATTTGAAGAATAGACAGTCCGGGATACGATGACCGGTCTTCCTGCAAGCTGAACATGATTTCACTTCCTCCAAGCTGTTAGACGATTTCGAATTTACGTTCAATTTATGGTCACTGTGATGAGTATTAACACTTCCTCTGGTTTTAGAACTGTTCTTCACGAAAGCACTGCTGCTGACAAACACGGTCACTTTACTTACTGCTCTCACTACACTGGACATAAAGGAACCGAAGGTTTTAAGATTCACCTCCGAGAATCCCTGGAGGTATGATCCCCACTCCATCTGTAGATGTGGTGGTAGTTTGGCGACGAGTTCCGCGAGAAGCGAAGGGTTTGACAGATGAACTGATTGACCAGCAACTTCCAAATGGTCACATAAACTTTGTATTGACATTCCAAAATCGATAATAGTTTGGAACCTTTCCACTTTCGGCGATGGAGCTGATCGCACCTTTTCAAGGAGGGCTGAGATCAACAACTCAGGCCTACCATAAAGCAAATGCAAAGTTTCTATAATATGTGGTACAGACTCAGGTAAAAGCAAACGGCTTTGAACAGCTTCGTATGCTGCGCCCTTAAGGCTTCGCTGAAGACGGCATAGATTCTCGGCGCTAGAGTACCCACAAGCAAGGGTGGTATTCATAAAACTGCTAATGAATACTGGCCAGTCGGCTGGGTTGCCGGAAAAGGGGGGCAAGTCACGAGGCATGACTTGTCTTGCAGCTAATTGTGAGGGGATGGGGCAAACGTGGCTATATTTGCATTGAGCAATGGTGATTGCAAAGGTGATAAAGCAATGCTACCAAATTGCTTCATCAGGTGTTGGAGGTTGGAATCGTTTTGCATTGGTGGTAAAGGATTACTGTCTGACTTACCTGGTGGCTCGGAGAAAGCAGTGGGGAGGGGCAGGTACAAACCCTGATACTGGCTCAGACCAGTTCGGTAAGGCAGATTGAGATACAGATGCCGGCCCGGGGTGTACCGAGCTGGTTCCAGGTAGAGGCGCAGCCGATGCTGCGAATGGTAGTGACATTCCTGGTGGTGGCGGTAGCGTTGTATATCCTAATGCTGGTGCACACGGAGGAGGCGGCAAAACTGTAGGTTTATGTGCGGACTGTAGAGGCAGCACCGATGTTCCATTCGATGTATCTTCAGGTGCAGATAGCGGGGCAGTAGTAATGGAGGTATAGGTGCTGATGGGGTGGCGCCGATGAAACTAATACCGGCGGCATAGATGCTAACGCTGATATTGGTTGGTTTTCCGGCATACCGGACGACGATTCTGGCGGATGAGCCACTGATGTCGTTTGTGGGTTCCTTGTATCCGAACACGCCAACAACAATGCGCTGGATTGTGTTTGTGTTGGGGTGGATTGTGCCAACGGCACCGTACCGGTAATCTTATTGAAGACTCCAGTTCTAGCTTTGTCTTGTTTCGGAATTGTTTTCGAATCCTCTGGCACTTGCATGGAGATCTTTTGTATTGTTGCTGATCGTTGGTTGGACAGAGCAGGGTGTTTCAATGGGCTCAGGAGGCTGGAGCTTGGTGGCTGCATTAAATTCTGAACCCCAGGGGCGATCGCAGTAGTAGTCGCAGGTGCGGTACGATTGGACGATGCTGGCGGCATGGTTGAGAGACGTGCTTCCGTTGATTTTTCTGGGGGTGTCTCCGACTGCTCTGCACAGTTGTTGACCCATTGTACGACCTTGGCGATTTTAGAGCGCTTACTGACTCGGCTACTCTTGCTACGAACACTAACGTTTTCTTCGTCCAACTCCAGTTGAGACTCCAGCAGTTTGTATTTATCCTCGATGAACCGTTTCTGCATTGCTTGGAGCTCCTCCAGCTTCTCAAGCTGCAGATTTATCCTGGCTGAGTTTCCGGATTTACCGGAGGTGTGGGATGCACGTGAACCAGACGCGACGCTGGCTATTTCGTCTACCTGGCAGTTGGCACGACCAGGCACGATTCTCAATCGAATCGGATACTCCAGCACATGCGAAGTGCCACCAAGTTTGGCAAATATCACATTGTACCATGCTTTCCTCACCGTTGATACGATCGCACTTTACGCAATCTGACCGCTGTTCGTCGAGCGTGTGTACGATGTGTGATGTGATGTTTCCGTGCATCTCAGGAATGGATTTTCTGGAATCGTATTCATATTGACCAGATTGGTACTGGCGATTTTCTAAAGCTTGTTCCCGTAGTGGCCTGTGGCAATAGAATGGCGAACCTCTGGTCGTTTCTATCAGCGAATTACAACGCACGTAGGTTTTGTTGCAATGTAGCTTTAGCTGTAGGTTTATTCGTGAAGTTAGTTTTACGATAACTGTGTTTACTGTTTAATTGCGTACTTACAAAATCGGTTGGCAAAGGTAATTCTAGCACAATTCTAGCCGTACGACACTCTACAACGATGACACGTGTAACCTGAACGTAGTCACTTTAATTTAGGTTAGGTTTAAACAATTATATTAGATTCTTACAATTCGTTTGGATGTTTGTGCCGAGAACAACACTTTTTAGTTTTATGTAATAATTCAATTAGCTTTAAGTACTATCTGTAAGTTCAAATTAGTGTAAATTAGGATTTAATCAATTCAATAGCTATAGATTTCACCTGTTAAAAAGGGCTACTTCACTGGGTTGAGTTTAGCTAACAATGACGAATAAAGGGAAAACAATTCGTTACATTTGACCGATGCTTTGACGTTTGAGCAGTCACCTTGACGTCTTCCGTGACATTTATATTAGAACGTCATCAATCTTGATCAGCAGTGCTGCCAGTACCAACAGGTTACGATACATTCCTCCTTATTCCCGGTGGACCATGGTGCACAGTTTCACTTAGAGTCCTTCGCTGGCACTAGGACGATGATCAGCCGCCCCTAACACGGAGAACAGACGCTGTTGTGATCCGCTCCTAACATGGAGAATAGACGCTCAGTAAGATTTGCTCCTCCGGAGCGGTGCAAACCCCCCCACCCCCTTCCCTGTCAGCATACGATCATAGTTCCCACCGGGGTTGGTTACCGATTTTCCCTGTTGACTGTTATTAAACATTTTCAATTATGTTGAAACTTCATTTGAAATTGTTTTAAAATTCGATTCCATCCCGACTTGGTGTGTCGGTTTTCACCCTCACAGGGTGTCGATCTTACCCGCACAAAATGGACGTTTTCATCAGAAATCAAGTTCTATCGAGAAATATTGTCGTAAGACCTCATGGACTGATGCATAAAGGGCCAAAGCATGCTTGTATGAAATTTCTAGACCAAAAAATAGCTTCATAGATTGAGGAGCTGTAAAGTAGCTTAAGGTGTCGGTTTTACCCACTTTTCCCCAACATGTATTTGAAGCAAGAGCGTAATCATGGTAACATGTATAAAAATTCAAATGTTCATGGAATGCTTCTTTGTATATCGTCATCTTCCACTATTGTTGCTATGGAAGACCGAAACTACCTCTGAATCTCCACAATACCACGGGAAGTTAGTGAGTGAAGCGGACAGAAACAATTCGGGATACATTATGGAAAACGATGTGACTAATGCTTTCTTAGAGGAAAATTTACTGCTTATAAAACAGAAGCGGCGTCGAATAAGGTACTCACGGTTCCGGCAGCCTCGGCAGTCGTCTTCCCAGCAGCACTGTATTGGAGTTGATGGCTTGTTCGCGAAAACGATGCGCATTATTAAGCGCAATCATGCAAACCGGGCAGATCTGCTGCGACAAGAGCGGATCCAACGTGACCATGATGTCGGTGATATGGTAGATCATTTCGGCGATCGGTATCCCAGTGCGATCACTTTTGGTTACAACCGAAATAAAAGGGTTGTCCACATTCGGCGGCGGGGGCTCGCAGCACGTTCGGCAGAGAATCGGTTCGTCACTCATTATCCGTGCGCTGAGGTCAACAACGTATGTATTACCCAGGTATTACCTAAATCAGGTATCCGGCGGGTAAATTTGCTTTCACTGAATGTAACACAATTTGAATTATAATTCGAAGATTGTTTATTATTTGATAATCGACACACACACTATTGAAATTTAATAATAATTAATAATATTAAATAAACATTCGCTTAATATTTATTATAATAGAAAAACAGGAGCTAAGGAGCAAAACACAACACTACACGGAAGTTTTGAAATACCCATTAAATGAGGCAAATGCACCCATTTTTTGAAATTGTTTTGAGATGTCAAAAAATGGGTATTTTTTTCATAAACAAAAAAGAGTATTTTTTCCCCATCAACGAATATCTCTTTCGAAAGATTAGATTGGGTAAATTATATGCACTACAAATATTGTGTCCACCGTAGTCGCCATTTTTTCTATTTTCAGTTTCGACGGAGAAAACAAATTCGGTTGAAATTCGTCCAGGAAAACGTATTATGGAAAAATTGATATATTCTCTTAAAGCGTAAGGTAAGTTTAATTTATTTAGTTTTGTCTTACACTGTTTGCGCTTCGGTTCGTGCGAAGGAAACAAGTAGCCGTCATACACAAGTAATTTTTAATAAAATTCTTTTTCCATTGCAGTCAGGAACGAAACGACGAGCGGAAGAAAATGCATTGCGATTTGAATCCCGAACCGACAGTGCCAATGGAAATCACTTCGAGATAGAAACGAGAAGCGCAGTGCAAAATTCGATTCCGGATCGCATAAAATGGCCTCGTCTTATCACCAGAGGATGATCGCAACAGGGGCTGCATTGCAAGAGGACATGTATCAAATAAGAAAAAGCTACGACGCGATGGGGACCGAAGCCATCAAACCGCATAAGTTTGAGCTGAGGAAAGGAGCAAGGAGGAGGCTGAGCACTTGAACACATGGAGAAGTTTTTTGTTGCTACTTGAAATCAAGATTTTAATAAAAAATAACATTTCCATTCGTTTTTAAATTATTCAACAAGGGATATTATTTCGATTCAATTTAATTCATCCTAACCTCAATTCTGCTGCTGCTGTTTTAGTAAAATGATGATTTTTTACCCATTTCTCAAAGAATAGTCAGGAGTATTAAAAACCCATTTTTTGAAGTTAGGGGCACTTACTCATTAATGAGTAAACGCGATTTACCCATTAAATGAGTTATGCCGCTTTTGTTAGAAATGGGTACGAAAATACCCATTAATGGGTACTTGCGTGCTTCCGTGTAAACGCGATCGCGAACAAGAAGAGAACCTCTTGTTTGTTTTGTTTTATTCCTCATTCGAGCCGCTTCATCGGTCTCATCATCATAATCATCATCATCGTCTTTTGAGAATCATCATCGTCATCATAATCCGCACGCTTTCGGGTCTTTTCGGTCATCAGTGATGTTTTTGTTTTTGTGTTGGTCAACAGTCTCGGTCTGCATGAGAGTGCAGGCTGCATCTGCTGCTGAACAAAATAATAAATTTATTGACCACGCAAACCTTATGTTTCCGGAAAGATGCCCTGCTGCATCGAACAGTGCACTCCGGGTAAGTACCCGCTGGTGAAGTTTCCCTCGAGCCGCACCATATGCAAACGCTGGCGCGATGCGATTCTGGCCGGGACCGGCACGGTTCCTTCCGCACTCTGCAAGCTACCCGCGTCGGGTATGAACGTCGAGCTGGGAAAGCGATCACCCACCGATAAGCGTGGCCCACTGCTGGAAATTTGTCTCGGACATTTCCCCAACCCCAAGGATCGATACTATCAGGACCCGACGGTTTACGACAATTCGTGAGTATTGGATTTGAGTTTTCTGGCTCCGATAAGCTTTCAATAGATTGTCTCGTCTTCAGAATGGGAAAGCCAATCAAGCTGGAGTGCTGCCGCCTCTGCCATCGCTTCGAACCGGGATCAAAGATGTTCACCTTAGACGGGAAAATGGGCGGTCAGTATCTCAATCACATCGTGTCACAAACGATGAAGATTCGATTCAGACAGGAAGATCCTCGGTTTCTATCGATCTGTCAAGAATGTTTGATAAAGGTGGATTTGGTCAGAACCATCCAGGATCAGTATCGGATGTTGGAGGCGCATCACGAAATTTTTCTGGGAAGTCAAGCCCCACTTGAACTGGTTGATGGAGCTCTTTTTGAGGATGACGGTACACTCGATAATGATGAACTGGGATTTAGCAATCAAACTGAGGTGCTGGAGATGAGCTTTTTGATCGAATCTGTCGAGAATGATGGAGAAATTCCTCAAGCAGATCCAACAGAAAGCGAAAACGAAGTTCAATCGAATGTAAGTTATGTTACAGTGTCAAATATCCTAAGTCCAGTTTATTAAATATATTTCCCTGACTCAACGAAAATTTGTTTTGCACAGGAAAAGGAACTGGAAATCGAGGACAAACCAGCACCAAAAAGGAGAAGAGTAGCCAAGCCGAAAAAACGAGGGCGTAAGCCCAAAGAATTCAAACAGAAACCTCCTTTGAAGGCGATACGTCTGCGTACGGAACTGACCAGAAAGTGTTACATCTGTCCGGCGGATTTCCCTGACTCGGAAGTTTTGATAGCCCATCTGACCGAGCAGCACGCCGGTAAAATTGAGTACGTTTGCCAACAGTGCGACGGAGGAAAACCCCTGAAAACGGTTAAATCGTTCAACGTACATCTCAGTTTGCACGACGCTAGCGTGCGGCCGCTTCAGTGTAACTTCTGCACCCTGCGCTACAGCACCCGGAAGGGTTTGGAGGTGCATGAGATGCGAGATCACGGCGCGGCCCACAAGCACAAAATAAAACCGAAACTGAAGCGACAGCACCAGTGCGAACATTGTGGGAAAATCTTCAAATCCATCTCGATTGTGCGGGAGCACAAGTTGGTGGTGCACGATCAGGGGGTGGCTGCTCAGTGCAAAATCTGCCAGAAAACGTTCAAACACAAGAGCAATCTGGCGCGGCACATGTTGATGCACAGCGGAGAGATGCCGCACAAGTGCGATGAGTGTGGCATTCGGTTTAAGATCGTTACCGACTTGACGAAGCACGTGCAGGGCGTCCATCAAGGTAAAATGCCCTACTTTTGCTACAAGTGTGACATTCCGTTGAAGGATAAAAATGCCTACTACCGGCACAGGACCGTGGTACATAAAGCGATGAGGGGTAAGTATATTTTTGTTCAACTACTTCTCATAACTAACATACGGAAAACCATCATTCAGATGTTCCCGCGCAGCGGCGTTACAGGTGCGGCCTGTGTGTCACAACGTGTGACATTCAATCGGACCTGCAACTGCACGTCGACGAGTGCCACCCGGATCAACCGTACCCGTTCAAGCAGTGCTCGCTCTGCCCGGACCGTTTCCTCACCTCGAGCCAGCTGCAGTATCACAAGTACACGAAACACTGTGAACAGCGCTCGGCCCGAGCAACGAAGCTGCAGTGCGACATCTGCGGTGAACAGCAGCAGACGCGGTGCCACTTGGATTCGCACATGACCAAGGTGCACGGGGCGGAGAAGCGCTATGTTTGTTCGGATTGCGGCAGTCGGTTTACGGTACGGGCGAATCTTTCGCGCCACCGAAAAACGCACAACGCGGTCAAGCAGTTCGCGTGCGAGTTCTGCGCGAGAACTTTCAATCAAAAGGTGGCCATGGACAACCACCGGCGGTGCGCCCATACCGGTGAGATGGCGTTCGAATGCGAAACCTGCGGCAAGGGTTTTAAGGAAACGTCTACTTACTATCGCCATCGGGTGGCATGTCGTCGGGGGCAGGAAGTGAGTGGGACTGGAGAATAAGTGAAACTGAGCTAATATATGCTACCGTGCTATGAAGAAAAGTATTGATTGGCGTGATGTATCACAGCCATGATATCTTGAAAATTGCTTGTATTATAGTGTATTTAATCGTGCTTCAAATGTGTGTATAAATCCAGGATATACACCGACGCAACGGCATACTGAGAGATCAGTTCAGTGTTTTAGGACTCTCGACGGTTTTTTATAGATACGACAAACTTCAAAAATCAGGTATGTATGTTAGACTTAAATTTCGTCCATACAATTTGAATACAGCAACTATTTAATTGTGGATAACAATCTGATTAATTGAAATAACCATCGAAAACCAGAAGGAAGATAATCTGAGTTTGTCCTTCTCGAACATGAAGTGCACATCAATGCAAGGAACTTTCAAATAGATTTCCTTTTTTACGACGTCATGCGCTTGTGGGTCTACTGGGTTCCAATCAAACATCTGGTTGCATATTTGGTTTGTACTGCATCTATCCTTGACCTGAGCTTCGACATCCTTTATTTATTTGTTGAGGCTTTGTCGCCACGAACCCCTGCGTCTGCCTCTTCTGCGATGTCCTGCCGAATTCCTGTAAGCCGTTTGCTTGCAGGTTTCGTCTACGCTCTTCCGTAATCTGGCGATGTCTACGAATTGTGGGAGAATATGCGACCACGAAACTTCGACTCCAACAGCGGAGGAAATGTTTGACACTGCACAGCTACACCAACGAAATAAATGGTTTGATGACGAGTGCCAGCAAGTAACGGGCGAGAAATATGCTTCCTGGAGACGGATGCTAGTGGCTCGTACCCGTTGCAATAGAGAACGGTAGGTGTAGCAAGGTCAGAAGCGAAACCAATCCACCGCAGATAGAAAAGACAGCACGAAGAGAGTGTGATAGCTGAAGCGCAGGAGAACATGGTTGGAAACAACATGCGGAGGTTTTATGCGACTGTCCGGTGCCCGCCATCCACCACATTGTTCGTAAAAAATGGGAGAATGACGAACTGCCTACTACTGACTGGTTGGATGTATGAGGCCACCCGCATTTGATGTTGAGCCTGCGGATGATCCTTGATAGATTCTGGGAGTACAACTTGTAGACTCGCTATCTGTTCATTAATTTCAAAGCTTCATTTGACTCAGTGAAAAGTATTGAGCTGCAGATAATGTCTGTAAATGGTTTCCGGCAAACTGATACATGCAATGCTGTCCGGGATTCTTGCAACATACTCTGCCCATCGTACCCTTCCGGATTTATCTACCTTCTAGACTGCCGTAATACGCATAACTGTCCCATGTATATAGGAAATCCCAGCAAATATGGGACAAATATGCGTATAACGGCAGTAGAGGACTATCAGCCTTATTAGCGTCTTTTACATGACACATTTGGTGCGGTGGTGAATCTGTTTTGACCCCAGTTTCTTCTGGAGCCCGTAGTAAGCCGACTTCCACCGATGATGCGCCTTTATATTTCACGACTAACATTGTTATCAGCCGTTAGCAAGGATCTTAGGTAGATGAATTCCTCGACCACCTCGAAGGTATCCCCGTCTATCGTAACACTGCTTCCCAGATGGGCCCTGTCGCGCTCGGTTCCGCCCACAAGCATGTACTTTGTCTTTGACGCATTCACCACCAGTCCAACTTTTGTTGCTTCACGTTTCAGGCGGGTGTACAGTTCTGCCACCTTTGCAAATGTTCGGCCGCCAATGTCCATATCATCCGCGAAACAAATAAATTGACTGGATCTGTTGAAAATCGTACCCCGTCTGTTACACCCGACCTTCTAGCGCAATATTGAACAACAGGCACGAAAGTTCATCACCATCACCATGAATTGTTCGCCCGAAATTTTCATACAGTTTTGCACACCATCCACCGTTGCTTTGATCAGTCTGGTAAGCCTCCCAGGGAAGTTGTTCTCGTCCATAATTTTCCATAGCTCTACGCGGTCTATACTGTCGTATAAAGCCTTGAAATCAACGAATAGATGGTGCGTTGCGACCTGGTATTCACAGCATTCCGGGCCCATCTTGATGAGCTCAGCTCCGATACCATCCTTTATTGGTCTTTAGCTGTTGGATGGTATCCTTAATTTCCCTCTAAGTGGGGGCTGATTGGCTTCCATCGGCCGCTGAACTGACGTAGTCATCTCCTCCACTGCCTTGACTTTCACTGCCTGTACTCTTAGCGCCATTCAAATGTTCCTCGTCGTGCTCCTTCCACTTTTCGATCACCACACACGCACAGCTGAAAGTATGCTCTTTTGGGCAGAAATACACTCTTTCGAGGGAGAATGGGACTACCCACAAATAGAGTAAAATTTGATGCATAAAAAGGATATGTTTTACACATTTTCCTGTTTTTTTGCATAAATTTAAATCATTTATGAATAAAAGATAGTCATAATTGTGCATAATATTTATTCCTTTTTGTGTGTAGTCCCATTCTCCCACAAAAGAGCGTACTTTGAAGTCATAATTGAATACTTTATAGTCAAAAGAGCATACTTCAAAGTCTTTTGTGTGTAAACTTTTTTAGCAGTGCACGTTCGTCCGTCAAGATGCTCCCATCCTCATCCCTGCACATTTCGGCTCGCAGCACGAAGCCTTTGCGGGATGCGTTGAGCTTCTGATAGAACTTGCGTGTTTTTTTAGAACGGCACAGCTGTTCCATCTCATCGCACTCCGCTTCTTTGAGGCGGCGTTTCTTTTCCTGAAAAAGGCGGGTCTGTTGTCTCCGCTTCCGTGTATAACGTTCTACGTTCTGTCGGGTACTTTGCTGCAGCGCGACCGCCCGCGCTGCGTCCTTCTCCTCCAGAATCTGTCTGCACTCTTCGTCGAACCAATCGTTCCGTCGACTTTGTCCCATATACCCGACGTTGTTCTCCGCTGCGTCGTGAATGGCTGCTTTGACTGTATTCCAGCAGTCCTCAAGAGGGGCCTGGGCTGCGAAATGGTGAGTTGACATCCGGGAAGGGGCGTCTAACATAGCTCTGTTCCTCACAAGTTCCAATACTCACGCTTCCATGGGTCTTCCGATGACAATTGACCGCCAGCTAAGGGTTGCGTACTTAGCTGGTAGTGCAGCCTGGGCACTGTTGTCCTTCTAACATCAGCTAGAGTGAGAGGGTGCGTCCTGTGGGGTCTGCCTAGGATGTGGTGAGGTTCGACAGTGGGCTCTGTTGAACTTCTATAAAAAGCTGCATGTGTCCCCAAGCAGGCCCTATCAAAGCGACCGTGTGCCGGGTGGGACTTTAAACAAATTTGACCCGTCTGATCCACCAAGGAGGTGCGTCTCCAACAGCGTCTGTTCTGGTATCCAGCGGCTGAGTATGAAATGCTATTCCCCGGAAGCTATACCTAAGATGGCAGCCCCATCCCGGTGGATAGGGAACCTTGGGCCAACAACCTACTGTTCCCGAAACATCAATTTGTTCGAGAATCCGATAATGAAAGAATACGGACTGATTTTACGGGGACGACTCTTAGCGCGAAACAACGGACACGAATAGGAACATGGAACGTTTTAACCCTAGCCCAGCAGGGTAAATTGGCACAACTTGCCAATGAGGCACGCCGCATGAAGCTTGAGATCCTGGGACTGAGTGAAGTCCGTTGGCCAAACTTTGGAGAACACAGAACACCGTCGGCACAAGTTCTGCTATACTCTGGTTTACGAGGTGAACATGCTCCCCGGCATCGCGAAGTTGACTTCCTACTAAGCGCTCAGGCACACTCTGCGCTTATGAAGTGGGAACCTATAAGTGAAAGGATAATCGTTGCCAGATTTAGAACACGGGTCCGAAACCTTACTGTAATCCAATGTTATGCGCCAACCGATGCTGCCGATCTGCAAGACAAGGAGAACTTCTACAGTCAACTCAATGCCGTCGTAGATAGAATTCCGAAGGGTGATATCAAGATCTGTTTAGGCGACTTCAATGCGAAGATCGGATCCGACAACTCGAACCATGAGCGCATTATGGGACGCCATGGTATCGGAGAAATGAGCGGAAACGGAGAGCTGTTTGCAGAATTTTGTGGTAATAACGACATGGTGATCGGGAGATAGCTCTTCCCCCATCGACCGGTTCACAAGGTCACGTTGGTCTTCCGTGACGGCTTTACAGAAAATCAAATCGATCACATCTGCATCAGCCGAAAATGGAAACGGAGCCTTCTTGATGTACGGAATAAACGTAGTGCCGATATCGCGTCTGATCATCACCTCCTTATCGGCGAAATACGCCTGCGCATTGCGCGGATTCGTTGTCAGGAGGTAAGAGTTGGACGACGATTCAACACACGCCGACTGGAAGATGCCACGGTGAAACGGTCCTTCGTTGAAGAACTGGAGACGCGTGCTGCAGATATTCCGGAAGGTGGCAGCGTGAAAGACCAATGGACCGCCATTAAGAATGCCTTCATCGCCACCAGCGAGAACAATCTGGGCGAACTGCGCACCCAGAGAAAACAATGGATCACCGATGAGACCCGGAGGAAGATAGAGGAGCGAAGAGAAGCCAAAGCCGCGATAGAGCGATCGAAAACCAGAGGAGCCAAAGTATTAGCCCGTCGACGATACGCGGCTCTTGAGAAGGAAGTAAAACGCTCATGTCGACGGGACAAGCGAGCGTGGGGAGATTCTCTGGCCGCTGCAACCGAGGACATTCGCCTCCTCTACGATATCTCACGACGCTTAAGCGGGGCGAAGATGAATGCAACGATGCCTGATCAGTTATTGACCGACCCAACTGACCAGCTGAAACGCTGGTTCGATTTCAAGCGCCAACCAGGCCATCACCACCTCGGCATGATCTGCCTAGGATCCGACTATAAAACGCGTCAATACCGAAGCTCCATCACTGCTAGAGATTCAAACAGCCATCCAAAGCATGAAATCGAATAAAGCCCCAGGGGTCGACCGCATATCAGCCGAGAGGCTCCACCCTGAAACTACCCGAATGCCAGTACCCCGAATGTCATTACCCCGAAGGCCACTACCCCGAATGGGTCAGTACCCCGAAAACCATCACCCCGAATGGAACACTACACTCAGCCAAGAAAACTAGTGAAAGTCATACGAATATCTTATGTTTTTTTGCTATAAGATTTAGTTATAAACTTCATACGATCGTCTTATGAACTGTGTGTTATATGACCGAGAATGATTTTCATAAGTTTGTCTTATGAAAATATTAAGTTTTTTTTAGAGCCTATAAATAAATTCATAATGGAATCTTATGAACGTCAAAACTTATTGCATATAAAGATCATAACATTCTCAACCCGTTTCTTATATATATTATTATTATGTTCTTCCACAAAATCAAGAGAAGAAAATACAAACCATTACCCCAAATCATTGTAACACAATATTTTATTTACCACTTAAACTATTTACTTCTCACTCTGCATTCACATCAGTAATACCGTAGTAACTGCGACACTCTGCATTCATGTCAGTAAAATCGGATTCATCCGAATGATGTTTCATCTAGATGGCTAGTTGGTAGACTCGAGATTTGTTCAATCGTATGTCGTATATGGTGTCTTGCCTTAACAAGGCTCTGTAAATATAAACTTTATTCAACAACTAACTATATTTAATAAGAGGAACAATTACTCACATTTTTTATCCTTCCCAGTTGATGGTTGCGTCTGTGATGAAAACTGCGTCCACTTTACACATTCCGCCATATCAACTCACCATTTCATAAGATTTATCTTATGACTTTTTCACATCAAGAGTTGCGATGAAAATCATAAGATAATTCTTATGTTTATTTTTTCTATTGATAATTCCTATGAACTTCATAAGATACAAAAATGAATTCCATAACAGGTCAATAATTATCATAAGAGGCTCAATAAAAATGAAATTCGAATATTTATTCATGCTGCATAAGATGAGTCTTATGATAGTCCTAAGATAGTTTAGTTGAGTGACCCCGAAATCCATTACCCCGAAAGGCAATTACCCCGAAAACATTTAGAATCTATAGTATTCTATTATAATGTTTAACACCAACAGATATCGATGAATCGCAACCAACCAGTTTAACCAACAGTTTTGATTTATCTTCTAATTAGCTTTAACTGTCATTCCTGTCATTATGACTTGGAAAAGTACTATTCTACGAAATGGAGTAAGAGATCCTTTTTTTCAATAGAACGCGTTTTCCCGGTATAAGGCGAACAGAGGAGATGATGCCTTGTTTAAATGAACGAGTTTGCCCGGTAGAAGGCATACAGGGTAAATATGACCTTTTTTTAATAAACGGGTTCGCCCGGTATAAGGCAGACAGGGGAGATGATGCCTTCTTTAAATGGCCGCGTTTGCCCGGTATAAGGCAGACAGACGAAATTATGCCTTGTTTAAATGAACGTGTTTGCCCGGTATAAGGCAGACAGAGGAGATGATACCTCCTTTTAATGAACGTGCTTATACCTAGATAAAGCACACAGAGGAAATACTGCCTTTTTAAAAGTAACGTCTGCTCGTTAGAAGGCGAAACGAGATGATGTCTTCTTTAAGTCAACGCAACTTCCCGAAGACAAACAAGATCTCCCTTTCTCTCACTCTCATACACAAACCCCCTTACTCACTCACTTCCTCTGTCTCACTTATTATTACTCATTCACCCACTCTCATTCATTCAATCACTCTTACTCACTTAACTACTCTTACTCACACATCCACTTTTGCTCACTCATTTACTCTCAATCATTCGCTCTCTCTTTATCGCTCACTCTTATTTACTCACTCTTACTCACTCACTCTTACTTGTTTACTCTTACTCGCTCGCTCACTCACACACTCACCCTTACTCACTCACTCACTCTTACTCACCCATTCACCCCCTCGTCGATCTGAGATTTAGACCACGCTTCCTCCAGAATCTGTTGCTTTTACTACAGCGACCAAGGAACAACTTCTACCTTGTTGCCCTAGTAGCCATGCTGACGAGGACCGCAATTGCCTCCAACTCTCTGCATTGTGCATGAAAACGTGCTGCATAATTTCCCCCTGCCATTCAGGAATCTTGAAGAGTGCCATACGAAGTGGAACGGGATATTACGGAGTAAGAATACATAGTTCCATACTGCATTGAAACAGTTTCAGTTCCAATTATTGTTCATTCATATGAACAGTATTACTGTTCTGTTTTCTCAAGACAGGATTGATTTCCTATTGATAAGGGGCGCGCCTTCAATGGGATTGCTCTCTGTGAAGGTTCTAAATAGCGGGACCTTGTCATGGTGCTCTTGAGAAAACAAAACAACAACTGTATCGAAACCGATACTGCATTGCTTATCAATAGTAATGGAGTAATTCGACATGCACTTAAACACTAAGGATACGGGTAACGCTACAATAGATCTAATAACTGGTCGCAGTGGCACACCCGAACAGGAAAAAAAGGGCGGAAACGAAATCTGTAAACAAGTATTAGACTGGAACCCAGCGAGACATCGCAGCAGAGGCAGACCCAGAGGCTCATGGCGGCGAAGCCTCAATAAAGAAATAAAAGAAGTCGATCGAAATCTAACCTGGCAACAGGTTAAAGCGATAGACGGGCAACGCTCAGGATGAAGATCTTTCAAGTCGGCCCTTTGCAACACCGGAGGTGTACAGGATCCATAAGTAAGTAAGTAAGTCAAGAGGGGCCCCATCGAACTCTCCCTCTTCCGGCAACGGTGCCTCGAGATGTAGCGCGTATGTAGTGTTGACATTAGGTTGCTCCAGTCGCTTCGCGGCGGTCGTCGGTAACGAACATTGTTGATGACGGATAGTTTTGGGCGCAGTTTAACCATCACCAGCTAGTGGTCAGAGTCGATGTTAGCGCCGCGATTTGTCCTGACGTCGATAATATCGGAGAAGTGCCGTCCATCAATCAGAACGTGGTCGATTTGTGATTTTGTCTGCAGTGGTGATCTCCAGGTGTGCCGATACGGAAGGCTATGGTGGAAGTAGGTGCTGCGAATGGCCATATTCTTGGAGGCAGCGAAATCAATTAGTCGTAGGCCGTTTTCGTTCGTCAGCCGGTGAGCGCTGAACTTTCCAATAGTCGGTCTAAACTCCTCCTCTTGTCCAACCTGAGCGTTCAAATCTCCTATGATGATTTTGACGTCGTGGCTTGGGCAGCTGTCGTACTCACGTTCCAGCTGCGCGTAGAATGCGTCCTTATTATCATCAGTGCTTCCGGAGTGTGGGCTATGGACATTGATCATGCTGAAGTTGAAGAACCGGCCTTTGATCCATCCTGAACCTGGACATTCTCTCATTGATCGGCCACCACCCGATCACGCGCCACCATTGATGCCTTCCAACAAACCTCCTGCAGCGCTACAATGCCGAATCCACGGTCCATGAGCACATCGGCGAGAATGCGTGGTCTTCGCCGATGGTTCCGGTCCTTACTCTCTTGTTTATTATTCGTTTCGTATGTTTTTTTAACGCTGACTTGCAGGGCCTGACACCAAACCCCCTAAATTTCCGGAGGAGCATTCCTCCTTATTCCCGGTGGACCATGGTGCACAGTTTCACTTAGAGTCCTAAGATGGAGAACAGACGCTGTTGTGAGCCAATCCTGACATGGAAACAGACGCTCCGTAAGATTTGCACCTCCGGAGAGGAGCAAACTGTCCCTTCCCTGTCAGCATACGACCATAGTTCCCACCGGGGTTGGGTTACCCGATCTTCCCTAAGGTTGCTCGTATCCCAACCAGCACCACGGGGAGGTAGGGATAGGAGTTGCTGGGTAAGAGGCCGAGGACCGCGAGGTGGGGTCTATTTTATTCCTTCAGGTACGCGTAGTACCAATGATACGCTTTACCCAGCATTTGCCAACTGAAGATGGAATTGCATAATAACCTAGTTTAGATACATTGTTCGCGTTATTCGGATTGTCACTAATAACGATCGACGATACCCCTTTCACTAATGGGGAAGGAATTTGAGCTGACTTTGTGTGGAGATTTACGACTGACAACGGAGCACTACTGGTAGGTTTCGTGCCACCAAATCGTGGACTCGTTGTTACGAAAGAGTTTACTCCTAGTAATGATGCGGTTCTTGCCAGCAGCGAAGTACTTACCGGCGGCGGCAGGTTGATCAAAATTTCAGTGCGTGTTAAAAAATTACCGGTTGAGAACATTCTATTTGAGGTATGGCGTTGTTCCTGCACATTCCTCTGCAGAATTCGGTGTGGAAATTGACGCAGGCTCAGCAGCTACTATTGCTGGATTGTTACTTGCGATCAAAGCAGTGAAGTTTGAAACGTTCCGGGTTGACGCTACGGGAATAGTTGCTGCGATCTATGACTGTTGAGCTGCTTCCGAGGTAATCGTCAATGGGGACATAGCGCTGGAGGGTTCCACCGCTACTTCAGAGGAACACTAACTGCTTGTTCGCTTAACCATAACCAGTCTGGATCTTCTACTTGCATTGTCCACTTCTGTGAGAAGTAAAGCATACTTTTGCTTTTGCTTACTCAAAATGGCATCGGACATCGGTTTTATAGTTCTACTCTTAAGGCCGGTCAATAGACACCCACATTGCATGGTTTCAGGTCAATTAATTGGTCCATATTGCCGATTTGAATGTCGGTCCGCCATCTTGATTTCAAAATGGCGACGAATATTGATTTTCGAGTTCTACTCATGAAGCATATGCGATACACTTTCATATTGCCTTCCATGTTTGTCAAATAGTTAGTCGCTATACGCATACTCGGGAAGCATACTGTAATTGCGGTACCGGTGCGAGCCGGTGAGTGTAGTATGAAACACCGCGGTGATGTTCGGAAAATTCGCGGTGAATTCTCCGGGGAGATTGACATCCCTGGTCACCATACCGTCATCGTTGTTTGCCACATCGTCGTTCAGGTGCTCTTCGTAATGCTGGCGCCATCTCTCGATCACCTCACACCTATTCGTAAAGAACGTTCCTATTTATGTTCTTATCAGGGCTTGTAAAAAGTGCAGATTTGTGAATGTAATCTATGATAATTTGTTGCATGGAAATTCTCAGATTCGTCGAAAGAGAGGAGATACACATATTCGATGTACTGTGTTTGTCGCACAAATACTGCACAAGAGAGTTGTCGTGCTTCATTTTTGCGTATGAAGTATTGTTGCTCGGTGTTGCAACCTACTCACAACATCATTCAGCGACAAAGCTTCTCTCTCTCGCTTTGCTTGTGTTGCTGGCATTATTTACTGGTTTGTTTTGCTCGGAAGTTCTATTTCTACGGGTCGGGACCGAGAAGGATTGCTTCATGCTACAACATGGCACTGAGGAGATACATGTTTAATTCGTTCAGTACTGTAGTAAGAGAGCGTATAGACACAATCAACATACGTTCACAATTCGCACGCTGGAAGCGTGCAATAATAGAACGGTGGAGCATAGGGAATGCACCTAAATTTTGAACTAAAAAACGGGAATTTCAATAATTCAATAATTTTCTATGAGAACATTAATGCTTTCAGAGAAATAATACCTTATGTGAATAAATCCTTAGAATATTCTGAAAATTGTCTCCCACAAACTTTTTCCAACTCCAGCATTTTCAGTTATAAAACATGCCATCAAAACAGGAAGTACTGTGGCACACATTGTACACTACTATTAAGCGAACAAAGATCGTGGGAAAAGTACACGGTGGACAATATTAAGCGTGAAAATGTTTCGAAAACTGCTAAAGTATTTTTGGTCTACTGAGCTCCATTATATACAAACGTGATTGGAAGACCAAAGACACGAAGCAACTCATCAACAGGATAAGAAGCAGCATCCGGAAATGGCATCAGTCCAGCGGTCATGCAGGATTAAACTACGCCGCACAGCGGACCACGGATCATATACTACCATTCATTAATCTAAGTTTAAATACAAAGGATTACTCTTTATAATAACGTAAATCAGATTGAGCTGCACTTCTTTGTAGTTTTCTTCCCGAGCCTTTCTTTCCATTCCCGCCATTCAGTAGCCACCCATTAGATGGGTTATTTTATTTTGCAATAGAAAATTTTGTCAATATTTATTTAGTATACTATAGGCTTGTGTTGTGAGACAACCAGTTGAATAAGATATCTCGGAGTCTGTGAAATTTGGACAGTTGTGATATTCTACAAAGTTGTTCGAAAAATCAAACCCATTGTGGACAACATTTAAATAATTTGGAATTCATCCGCATGGTGGCACTAGCGTCTATGACACAACCAGTTGAATAAGATATCTCGGAGTCTGTAAAATTTAGACAGTTGTGATATTCTACAAAGTTGTTCGAAATATCAAACCCATTGTGGACAACATTTAAATAATTTAGAATTCATCCGCATGGTGGCGCTATCGTCTATGAGACAACCAGTTGAATAAGATATCTCGGAGTCTGTGAAATTTGGACAGTTGTGATATTCTACAAAGTTGTTCGAAAAATCAAACCCATTGTGGACAACATTTAAATAATTTGGAATTCATCCGCATGGTGGCACTAGCGTCTATGACACAATCAGTTGAATAAGATATCTCGGAGTCTGTAAAATTTAGACAGTTGTAATATTATACAAAGTTGTTCGAAAGAATAAACCCGGAGAATATCTCATTATTTCGTAATTCATCCGCATGGTGACACTAGCGTCTATGAGGCAACCAGTTGAATTAGATATCTCAGAATCTGTGATATTCAAAGAGTTGTGCTGCAAAGTGTCACCGTTCAAGTCAAAGCGCAAAGCGTGACAATAACAAAATCCAGGTCATGTGTCAAGTACTCAATTGTGATGTTCAATGTGGATCTCACATGCTTGGTGTAACGATCACCATGAAAGTGACATTTTAGCAACTAGCGCTTGGTCACTCACCATGTCTTCACTTCTTCTGCCTGTGATCACCAGCATGAATGATAGGAAAACTTTCCTGATGTTGTGGTTGTCATATCCATGTCATCTTGACTATCGTGATGATCACCTGACCTATGCGGTGTTTGGTTCGAAATCAACGCTCGTCAGCAATGGAATAATCCACTTAGCGGAAATTAATGGATTTTGGCTGTAATAAAAATGCATGAAGCCAAAATAGAACTTTTGGGAACATTTGAGTGTTCTTATTGTTTATGTTGACTTTTTGTGCAATATTTTAAGAGGTGCTGTAAAAAGAAAAGTACATACATATTTTTTCCAAATTTGATCCAGACTATCTTTTGAAAAAGGCCAAATTTTTTTTATTGATTTTTTCAAATGGATACAATCAAAAAACGACGCATCCTACAAAAAAATGTTGTATGAGTGACTATCGCAAAATCAGTCAAAGTTTCTAATAAAGATATCGGAAACAATTCAAATTGAGCCCTACACTGAAAAAAATCAGTTTAAAAAATTAAAACTCGATTTGCGAAAAAACGCTTTTTTTGATTTGTATGAAATTGTGTCTCAAGATAGGAAATTATGTTCCCTACCAACCGTTCATACATCGCAAGCTTGACACTTTCAAGGGAAAAAAGTTTTTCTAACAAAAAATTTTTCTTGTCGGAATTGATTTTTTTTTCAGTGTCAAGGAGTGTCAGTGGAATTAGCATATACATACATACATACATACATATATTAAAATATTCCTGTACAGTCAAGCAGAGTACAATATTTAGGTCGTAACTAATCGCAACGGATAAAAATACACTGAACATAATTTCGACAAGAAAAAGGTTTTGTTAGAAAAACTTTTTTTCCTTCAAAGTGCCCAGCTTGCGATGTATGGACGGTTGGTAGGGAACATAATC
The DNA here is from genome assembly GCF_024139115.2 of Armigeres subalbatus. Classification (NCBI taxonomy): domain Eukaryota; kingdom Metazoa; phylum Arthropoda; class Insecta; order Diptera; family Culicidae; genus Armigeres; species Armigeres subalbatus. The sequence goes on from NC_085139.1 coordinate 221,479,528, forward strand.
ACCTATCGTGAGGCACAATTTCATTCAAATTAAAAAGGGCGTTTTTTTGCAAATCGAGTTTTAATTTTTAAAACTGATTTTTTTCAGTGTGGGGCTCAATTTGAATTGTTTCCGATATCTTTATTAGAAACTTTGACTGATTTTGCGATAGTCACCCACATAACATTTTTTGTAGGATGCGTCGTTTTTTGATTGTATCCATTTGAAAAAATCAATAAAAAAAATTTGGCCTTTTTCAAAAGATAGTCTGGATCAAATTTGTAAAAACTAAGTTTAACTAAGTTAATAGAGCCATTCACAAATATGGCCCATACAAATTTCAGAACCCTTCCATACAAAATACGTTACGAGAGGGTGGGTGGGAGCTGAAAATGATCCATTTTAGCGTTATGTAATTTGTGAATGAACCCTTAATTTAACTATTGATTTATCCGATTTATCAATCAAAAACGACGTCAGTCCAATCAAACGACAACAAAATCAATCAATAACGGTGCTCACCTGCACTTTTGACAGCTGACCGACCTGATGCTCTTTATGGCTTTCAGCTTGTGGTTGTGAATCTGGGTGTCACGCTTACCTAAGGTACTCACGTGTCAGCTTCTACATGTCACGATGCGCTTGCATTGATTGTCAGTAAAGAACATCGTTTAAAAGCGTGGTGGTTTTTGTTTTCATATCTGATCATCTGGTGATGGTCACGACATTTTGCAAGACTGGTTGTGATATTCCACAAAGTTGTGGATCAATTCTTAACTGAACTAATCTTCAACATAATGGTTTTTGCCTTCCAAACAAATTTGTAGTATACAGCTACTTGCCAAATTGTATAGATTTCGAGATATCCTACCTTGCCGAAGGTCTCATGTACACTAGCGCCGTTCGGTGGATCAATTCTGAACTAAACTAGTCTTTAACATGATGGTTTTGACCTTTCGAACAACTTTGTAGAAGACGGCTTCTTTCTAGATTGAATAGCTTCCAAAATATCCTACCTTGCCGAAAGTTCCTTGTACACTAGCACCATTGAGTGGATGAATTCTGAACTAAACTAATCTTCAACATAATGGTTTTGCCTTTCCGGAATTTTTTTTAGAAGACTAAGTTGAATAGGTTCCGAGATATCCTACCTTGCCGAAGATCTCATGTACACTAGCGCCGTTCGGTGGATCAATTGTGAACTAAACTAATCTTCAACATAATGGTTTTGATCTTTTGAACAACTTTGTAGAAGACGGCTTCTTTCTAAATTGAATAGATTCCGAGATATCCTACCTTGCTGAAAGTCTCTTGTACACTAGCGCCGTTGGGTGGATGAATTCTGAACTAAACTAATCTTCAACATAATGGTTTTTACCATCCAAACAGATTTGTAGAATACAGCTACTTGCTAAATTGTATGGATTCTAAGATATTCTACTTTGCTGAAAGTCTTATGTATACTAGCGCCTTTGGGTGAGCGAATTTCGAACTAAACTAATATCCAACATAATGGTTTTGACTTTCCGAACAACTTTATAGAAGACGGCTACTTTCCAAGTTGAATAGATTCCGAGATATCCTACCTTGCCTGAACTAAGCTTATCTTTAACATAATGGTTTTAAACTTGTGAACAACTTTGTAGAAGACGGTTTCTTTCTGAATTGAATAGATTCCGAGATATCCTACATCATCTTCCAAAAATATTTGTAGAGTACATCTACTTGCTAAATTGTATGGATTCCGAGATATCCTATCTTGCAGAAAGTCTTATGAACAATGAATTCCAAACTAAATTAATCTTCAACAAAATGGTTTTGACCTTCCGAAGAACTTTGTAAAAGACGACTACTTTCTAAATCTAACCGCTTCCAAGATATATTAGATATGTTATACCCAATTACTCTCTAATGCTATATCCGCACTACGATCGAATAACATGTTATTCGCGCTTTGGTGTTATTCGGCCAATAACATGTTTTTCGAAGGTAATATTCCCATACATTTCTGACAGCCGAATAACACCTTTGAATAACATGTTATTGCGAATAACGTGATACAACTGATCGAATTTGCTGCTCGACTGAAGGCCGAAGGCCCTGCGCATGTTTTCTTGCATTCAAGTGGTTGGTCATTTCACGTGTCCAATTGGATTATACGGCAATGTCATTTTTGATTTCCTATTCGTTTTCTATCGGATTCTTCGGATTCTTCAATCAGCTGTGTAGAACAACGGAGCTGAAAATTGGCAAGGTATACTTCATGATGGACTGTCGCATTTATTATTTAATATTCAATATTTAATATTTAATGTTTAATATTTAATATTCAATATTTAATATTTAATATTTAATACTCAAAATTTAATATTTATAAATATTTAATATAAAATATTGAAAATTAAATATTTAATTTTAAATATTAAATATTGAATATTAAATATTAAATAATAAATATTTAATATAAAATATTGAAAATTAAATATTTAATTTTAAATATTAAATATTGAATATTAAATATTAAATACTAAATATTAAGTACCAAGTATTAAATATTAAATATTAAATATTAAATATTAAATATTAAATATTAAATATTAAATATTAAATATCAAATATTAAATATCAAATATTAAATATTAAACATTAAATATTAAATATTAAATATTAAATATTGAACATTAAACATTAAATATTAAATATTAAATATTAAATATTAAATATTAAATATTAAATATTAAATATTAAATATTAAATACTAAATATTAAATATTAAATATTAAATATTGAATATTAAATATGTATTCAATATCAAATATTAAATAATTGATATTAAATATTAAATGTGTAATTAATATCGAATGTTAAGTAATTAATATTAAATATGTAATTAATATTAAATGTTAAATAATTAATATCAAATATTAAATATTTAATATTAAATATTAAATATTAAACATTAAACATTAAACATTAAATATTAAATATTAAATATTAAATATTAAATATTAAATATTAAATATTAAATATTAAATATTAAATATTAAATATTAAATATTAAATATTGAATATTAAATATGTATTCAATATCAAATATTAAATAATTGATATTAAATATTAAATGTGTAATTAATATCGAATGTTAAGTAATTAATATTAAATATGTAATTAATATTAAATGTTAAATAATTAATATTAAATATTAAATATTCAATATAAAATATTGATTATTATTTATACTAAATATTATATATTAAATATTAAATATTAAATGTTCATTCGCTCAACATAATATGATCTGTAAATTTAATACAACAAAAGCTGTTGACAAATGTCTCATTTCAAATGAAAATTCACAGGATTGGATGAAAAAAATACATGCAAACATTTTTAAGAGTTCCATTTTGATAAAATAAATAAAAATACACATACATGTGGATCATAACTACATATCTTCTAACTAAAAACAAATGTCAAAAAATGAACATGTTAATTGTAAGTTCGAGAAATGACGAGCTCGGTGGTCTAGTGGCTACCGCTTCTGCCTTATAAGCAGGAGGTCGTGGGTTCAATTCCAGGCTCGTCCCTTTCCTACTTTGTATTTCTATCTTAGTTCTTTCTGTGGTTCACGTTCTACCAAAACGATTCCTACTGTTATAACCTTCCACACAATCCCAAAACCTCCCGTGGTACCTATGAGAGGTCGTAGAGTTCTCTGCATCTTTCTTAAGTAGGTGTCCAACAAACCATCCTTCCCCTTCCTCAGCATTCGCAAGGACGTGGCCAGGACAGATCTCGACTATTGGAGAGTGCAATGCTTCCATCTAAGAGGTAGTGATTAGTCCCAAATCAATATCTGAGGTAACGGATGAAAGTAATGCTACTCTCATACAATAGTCTTGGCTTGTACCACCTACGAATTTGTGCGAATTGCTCAATGCTTATGCTAATGTTAACTGTAAGTTCGAGAAATCATCCTGGCGACATTCATAAAAATAAAGCTAGATTAATAGTGAATTGAATCCATAAAAACAAGAATAGATTTTCAGGTCGCTTATATTTTATTTGAACCGTCTAATTCATATTAACTTGAATACATTTAGCCCTTAAGTTATCTGCCTTCAACTGAATGCGTCGGACTGCGAATCCAGAGTTAACAAGTTTGATTTTCGGTTAAGTCTAGTATGTTTTCGGGTGGAAAACAATCTCGATTGCTTGGCATAATGTATCCATTGTACTTGCCAAACAGGACATACCCTTATGCAATGGCGGGCATAGAAAAGCTTTCAAATTTTACCTGAGAAAATGGTGAAGGATACCAAGTTGAAAAGAGCGCCAGGTTCCACTTGGAATGTAGACCCGTAGAAGAAGAAAAAAAGAAGAAGAAGTGAATGCGTTTGAATATCTTTATTTCGTTTGAATCATTTTACTCTAGTATCTATTTTAGTTAGTAGTACTCCACGATCCCTTCCTAGCGAAACACAACAACGTAGTTCCGTGCCTGGCCTCGTTCACCTAAGTTGAGATATAAATGGAATGTGATGAATAGTTTTAGCTGATTTTGGCAACTAATACCATCTCCTCTGATGATGATTACGTGCGATATCATCTTGCGTTGTTTAATTGTTATTTTATTATAAAAATTGGAAGTTACTTCGTACATCCTCTTGTGGGTGAAACAATGGTGGGTTTCTTACTCTTAAAACCAATTATAATACTATCACTACCGGCAACTTGTGGTTTTCCGATTGGTGACCTTTTGAGCAAAGCTGGATCTACAAAATAGGTGCAGAATAATCCGATCAACGATACAACCTAATAGGGGAGGACAACCAACACTGATGACACTTCCCATTGGGTCCAAGGACTAGACGCATCTAAATACATAAAATTATTATCGTCAGTAACATTATTTCGAAAATTTCAAAAATATATTGCATAATAAACTGTTTCGGACTTACCCCAGTAAAAAGCCGTCGGTCGCTCCAAACGATAGCACTGAATATTTTTGGAATTTCCACCGTAGTTCTCGAGTTAGTTCGGGTTCCAGGAATCCTGTTTTCTCGCGCTGAAGTTGTTCCATGAATTCCATTGTCACACTGTTTTGGCGATACAATTTTGTTTAACTTGAATTCACGTTGGCTCGTCTTGCAGCTGCTAAACATTGTATTATTTCTGATCCATCTTGACCTTCCAGGCTCCATTGATGCTTACTGCCTGTGTAATATTTATGGAATCGTTGATTTCATATCCCGTTCACCGGTGACGAAACCTAAGACAAACAATACGCACTATTTTATATAGAAAGCAACATCAGTAAACAAGCTAATGAAATTACCTACTTGTAACCACAGTTCCTAACCGATTTCCGAAGGAGAAATGGGCAAAATAAAATTTAAACGAAGCACACAAATAGTTCTGGCTTTTTAGCGCACACTAATCACTATCAGTTTCATCCTTGGTTTCATCCCATACTGAACTCACGCCTCCGGAGTTTGGTCCGCTTCTTGCAATTACGAAGAAAATAGCAAATTAATAAATCTCATTACCGCTGAACGGTTCTTTAATCGCAAACAGATTAATTGTTTAATAATAATTGAATTCTAATTTGAAGAATCTCGCTGCATATTTGTAAACAAACAACAAACTGCTCGAAAAAATTTGGCGCTTGACAAATGCTTTCAGCTGTCAAATAGTATTACCTAAAATGCTAGTGCGAACGGTTTTGTTATTCAGAAGTAACACTTTCGAATAACATGTTATTCAGCCGTAATCTGAACAAGGCATAATGCCTTCGCACTAGCATTTTAGGTAATACTATTTGACAGCTGAAAGCGATCAAGCATAAGCCAAACCGAAATTTGAACAATTAATTTTTACAGATGAACAAACAATTCAATTTTGAAAGATGAAGACAACAGGAAAGTGACAGTACAGGTGACATTTGTGTGTGTGTGTATTTTAATAAATATTTAATATTTTATTTAATATTGTGTTAATGTTTAATGTTTAATATTTAATATTATATTTAATATTAAATATTTAATATTTGATATTAATTATTTAACATTTAATATTAATTACATATTTAATATTAATTACTTAACATTCGATATTAATTACACATTTAATATTTAATATCAATTATTTAATGTTGATATTGAATACATATTTAATATTGAATATTTAATATTTAATATTTAATATTTATTAATATTTAATATTTAATATTTAATATTTAATATTTAATATTTAATATTTAATATTCAATATTAAATATTAAATATTAAATATTAAATATTAAATATTAAATTTAATATTTAATATTTAATATTTAATATTTAATATTTAATATTTAATATTTAATATTTAATATTTAATATTTAATATTTAATATTTAATATTTAATATTTAATTAATCTTTAATATTTAATATTTAATATTTAATTTTCAATATTTTATATTAAATATTTATTATTTAATATTTAATATTCAATATTTAATATTTAAAATTAAATATTTAATTTTCAATATTTATATTAAATATTTATAAATATTAAATTTTGAGTATTAAATATTAAATATTAAATATTGAATATTAAATATTAAACATTAAATATTAAATATTGAATATTAAATAATAAATGCGACAGTCCATCATGAAGTATACCTTGCCAATTTTCAGCTCCGTTGTTCTACACAGCTGATTGAAGAATCCGAAGAATCCGATAGAAAACGAATAGGAAATCAAAGGCCCTTATTACGGATTCCACTTTCACTTTCACATTCACTTCACCTAACGATCACTTCACATTGTTTGGCCTATTACTGTTTCCACATAAAGTGAAGTGAATGAAATGAACTCTGTGGAGTGACAGTGACAGTGAAGTGTGATCCATAATAGCGTTGTTTACAGTGAGAAGTTGTCAGTTAGAGTTAGTTTTTTATGCTTAGGTTCAATTTGTGTTTTTCGAATATGAGCGTTGAATTATGGTTTGATAACAATAGTAAAGATGAAGAGGAATTTGCAAACATCACTGTGAAGCGTAAAAAAATAAGAGATTATTCTGACCCGCCTAATCAAACTGAAAAATCGTAAGTGAAACGATGAATTTGACTTGATCATATCTGTATTTTATGTTCATCATTTTAGCGGCATCACATTCTTTCGAGCTTGCAAGGAAATTTTTGAATATTTATAAAAATAATGTTGGTAGCTTGTTTGATTTGTTTCGCTGAAGGAAATTATAAAAAGGTGGTTGGTAACGACCGCATCATAGGATTAGCTCAGTCTACCATGTCAAAAGTATTGAAAATTATTCTAAATATAGGTAATTGAAGAAAAAGTAAGTGCTCTTGTAATAAATTTTCCAGTTGAAGAAAGCGAGAAAAAAATTAAACTGTGATTTGACGAAAAAAAAACTGGAATTCCTGGTGTAATCGGCTGTGTAGATAACACCCACGTAAGCATAATACCACCAGCTCGTGATAAACATTTGTTTTGCAACAGAGAAGGTTTCCATATAGTTTCAACGTAATTGTGGTAGGTTGTAGAGCCTAGGGATCTGTTCACAAATAACGTTACGTTTTACGGGGAGGGAGGCTTAACCGTATGTGCTTCATACAAATGAATAAATATATAACGCTACTATACTGTCGTTCTACGCATAATTGTCCCATGTACATAGAATCCCAGCAAGCGTGGGACAAATATGTGTATGACGACAGTATACAACCATTATAGATTTGTGACCATAATCTGGTGATTCGATATGTTCATCATATGATTCTTTTGTGTGGAACGGTAGCGATGTGGAATGATACTCAAAATCACTCCTTTAAGAACTTAGACGCATGTTACTGAACAACAGGTGTGGTTAAAGGCACATTTTGTTGTGCAAAAGGAAAAACAACTGTACTACTACGTCGCACCTTACAATCTCCGTGTAAAACATAAAATGGATTTCGACGACCCTGAGCTGATTCACGAAAACGAAAACTTACCCGTTAATGGAGAAAATGAAGAATATGAAAATTAAAATGGAGTAAGACGAGAAATTATGAACAATATTTTGTAGACAACGATATATATTATTCGAACACGCTTTTCACATGATAAAAAAAATAAAAAGCAATTTAAATTGCGTTTAAATTCAAATATCTTCAAAGCAAAGACGTTTAATTATTCTCCCCATTGAAGCTATCTTCTAGTTGAGCTTCCAATTGTTCATTGTGTTCTTCCAATGCATCAATTGTTGTCCGTCCCATATCGAAATCTAGTTTACGCTTCTTGTAGTTGAGAATTTTTTGTTTGAGTTGTAATTGTTTAGTCCATTGTTTTTGCTTTTCTAATCGTATTTCTTTTCAAATTGAAATTTTTCTTCAACTAATTGAAACCGCCTTTGTTCTAAGCCGAATCGTTTCTCATGGACCATAAACGATTTTCGAGAGTACCTGGCACATGCCGATACATGTTCTTTAAGTTCTTTAAGATCATTGGTCTGCTTTTCTAGCAGAGCTTTGCGGTAATTGCGCTGATTAACGCGGCCACGATTTCGCGTTGATCGATGCTCATTTTCAGTTTCACTTGTTCGAGTTGATCTGTTGGTTAGATCTGCCGACGTTCTTAACAATTCAATCTCGCCAGCTGGCGATGGTCCATTATTTAATTCCTGATTATGCTCTTGATTTGGAAGTCCTGTGGAGGATTGTGTTCCAAAAATAGCACCATTGTGGTCCACTGTTCTTCGCAAAGACAGTAGACGGATGATGGCTTCTTCTACATCATTAAAAGAGTACTGTGTATTGCGCCCACCACCGGTAGCTCTCACTTCGTTTTGGTTATGCTGCAGTTTCTTCTTTATTTGAAGCTTTTTATCATTCCAAACTTTCTGCCAAGCTGCAACAGAACGTGTCGGAGGACCCAAGCTATTTAATGCAGCTTGAATTGTAGCCCAAAAAGAAGAAACAGATTCTCTGCAATCTGAGAATCTACCACCTCTAGCTAGTTCTGGATGTTCCTCCATGAACGAAACAAGACGAGCAAATTGGCGTACGTTAGTCCTTTTCTTACTAAAATATAGCAAATAACAAAACATTTGAGGAAAAACTTAAATAACAATCCATTTTCAACTTACTCCATTCTGCGTGTCAACTTTTCACCTCCAAAAACGACAGTGTAAACATTCCACCTAAAGTGAGTTGTTTTTTCACATATGTGAAAACCATAATAACCCTGCGTTCATCAGAGCTGTCACATGAAATGAACTTCTCACATGTTCTCACTGATGTGGAAACCGTAATAAGGTTCTGCTCACTTCACTTTGTTTTCACTGTGAAGTGGAATCCATAATAAGGGCCAAAAATGACATTGCCGTATAATCCAATTGGACACGTGAAATGACCAACCACTTGAATGCAAGAAAACATGCGCAGGGCCTTCGGCCTTCAGTCGAGCAGCAAATTCGATCAGTTGTATCACGTTATTCGCAATAACATGTTATTCAAAGGTGTTATTCGGCTGTCAGAAATGTATGGGAATATTACCTTCGAAAAACATGTTATTGGCCGAATAACACCAAAGCGCGAATAACATGTTATTCGATCGTAGTGCGGATATAGCATTAGAAATAACCGCATGTTTTTAATGCGCGTTTGGATCAAACTGCTTCGTTAAAACATGTATTCAAAGAGAAGCGAGACAAGCGCTACAGCCTGAGAACAGCTGCAAAATTCAGAATTGTTTTGCTTTGTTATGTATCATCTTCTCCCGTAACACAACGCAGGAGTGACAAACAACAAACAACAAACAACGAACATGTATGATTCAGTAGCTTATGTGTGACAAGAGCATCGAAGCTTCCCCCATAGAAAATTGACCCGACTAAATCGGGTGCGAATCGGCCGATTGTTGCATCGTCGCTTATGGGAATTTAACACAGGCATTGGCCGATCAATCACTGTATTTAGTCGGCAGTCCCGATTTTTACCGATCAAATCTGTTGATTCGTCATTCGTTTAAATTAGTGTACACGAAATTCCACTATTAAACAAGCTATTTCGTCGGAATGATATTAAATAGGGTGATTAATTGACCCACGCTTGTGTTAAAATCTCATAAGCGTAGGTTGCAACAATCGGCCGATTGTACCCGACGAAATCGGTCGATTCCAGCTGTCAAATTTTCTACGGGGTCGTGTTGCTTGCCGAATTTGTTTCCTCACTACCACTGGCTGCTTGTGAAGCAAGCAAGAGAAGGAGGCATGCGTGATTTGCTCATCTTCGGTGGGTTGCAAGCCCTGGTTTTTATACATGTCAGACTGTGGCCCTAACGTAAACGGTTTAGCTTCTCATAGAACTTTCGTGCGTTATTAGCGCAGTACAGTTGTTCCATCTCTTCACAGTCTCTATCTTCCTGCTTGCGTTTTTTTCTCCGGATAATCGAGTTTTACCTTTATCGTGTCTCGTTCATCCCGTGAGATGTTGCAGCACACACACACACATTCGCCGTCACATCTGTCGTTTCTCTGATCCGGGGACTCCATACTTAATGCAGCCGTTACGATGCTTCTAATGGCGGATCGAATATCTCTCCAGCCATCTTCAAGAGAAGCTGCGCCTAGCTGCTCTTCTGTTGGGAGTACCACTTCCAGCTGCTGCCCGTAGTCTTGGACTAATCTACCGTCTTGTAGCCGCTCAATGTTACGTTCGACGTTCGTGGCGTTCGACTTCGACGCGTATTGTACACTGTCGAGAGTTTCGAGCGCAGGAATTCTGCCACGAGGTAGTGGTCAGATTCAATATTTCGAACTGCGGTAGGTGCGGACGTTTGTGATGTCGGAGAAGAACTTATCGTCCAGCTGCGCATAAACCGCTTCTTTCTCGTAGTCAGGTCGCTCTCTGTGTAGGCAGTGCACGTTGATGTTGCTATAGATGATATAGAAACGTTGACATATCTTGCCCAGCACTATGAAGCCGGTTTTCGACTCGTTGGTGCGACACAGTTTTGATAGAAGCTACTAGTAGCCACTCGATGCCCAATTTTCCACAATTTCTGTCATGTCCAGTAAATCTCCTGCAGCGCAAAACGTCGTAGTTGCAGGGATGTAATTGATCGTAGATTATCCTGCCGCAACGTGCGAAATCTAGCGACTTGTAGTTCCCTGTTTCAAACTTCCAATCGTGATGCTTTTTTCGTCGCCTAGGTCGTGCCGATTGTATCGAGTTGTGTTATCTCTTATGTCGTTCGTATTTATTGGTTTTACAGGCGATTTATTACGCCTGCGCAAACCTTTTGTCTCGTCGGAGGGCCGATATGTCAGGTCTATTTAGTTTCCCACCTAACACCAGGACTTGAACTTGTGCGCTTAGAGCGGCATTAGGTCGCTCTGGCGAAGCCTGCCTGCGGATACTTGCAGCTTTTTATTGAAGTTCTACAGAGCCCATTGTCAAATCCCACCACATCTTAGCCCGAGCAGGAGCGATGATCTCGATAACATAAGTTGGTATGAACTTACGAGGTAAAATGTCAAAAAACTATGCAAAATGCTTCATGCATAACATGCCTGGGTATTTTAATACCAAACGAATAATAATTTGTTATGCGTTTGGCATTGTAATAACAGAGTAAGTTATACCTGAAGTATTTTGCATATTAATTTTTGGTATTATTTACCTCTTATATGCACACGTTAGTTAATCAGTGCAAGGTATCAATAACAGAATGAAGCATTATTGAGTTATTTTCTCCTGCTCGGGTATGCATATTGTTTAATCTTCGAATAGAATTTGCAATCATCTACACTAAATAAATCACAAACGCAATTTCTTCAGCATGAATTTATCTTTATTTAACATAAGTAGTACTTCACCAAATATTATTTAAACACTTACAAGTACCTTAAAACACAATAACCACAACCCGTACTGGATTTCCGAATAAACAATCAGTGTTTGCTTTCTAGGAGTTTCCTACCAAACAAAGCACATGCACACAAACACATTGCATCACAGATAAGCCACTTAACTCGATTGTTCCGTTTCATCTATAGCTCTAAAAGTTTAAGGACAAGGTTCACAGCGATCATTTTCGTATCTCGTATCTATTTGTTTACTTCAATTGAATCCAACAATGCATAGAAATTCTCGTTTTGAACATTTTACCTCGGGAAACCATGCCCCAAATGGTCGAAATGCTATCGTCATCTCGTGCGACAGCTAATAAAATAGCGTGCAACCGTCGGTTTCGACAACGTGATCTGCCAAACATGCAGTCCGGAATCGGTTCATAGGGACGTTTCCAGTATTTCCCGCGTTGGTCGATGCTGAAGATTATGGCCGTCGTGGTAATGTGAATGCGTTTGATGCATCTGCTGTGGGTGATTCCCCGAATTGGCACTATTACCGTTACCGTCTAGCTGTCCGACCGTTCGGTGAGATACGCCATCTCCAGTGGAGTCTGGTTTTGGTTGGATTTCTTCAGTGTTGACCTGCACGTTTTCAAATGGATCCTTGTATCACCAAAGATATAAGAATATTATGGCAATCTTGGCAACTTACCGGTTCCGCGCGAAACATGTCCCCACTGAGAGACGGCCTAATTTTGGACCGTGATTTGAACCGACCGGACTGCGAAACCGAAAACTTTCGGTTTGGCGGTATCTCGTGGTCGGAGTTTTCCCGAAGCGTCATTTCTATTTCTGCACTCGGTGTCTTCCAAAATCACGCGAAGAAGAAAGCCCTTGACTGATGATGGTTGGGTGGTTGCGAATCGAGTGTTATTATTGCCCTATCGTAGCGACAATCGTACCTGCCGTTTGGAGACGCAGATTGATAAGCGAACGATTGAGCGACGAAGCCACCGGTGCACATATCATAAACTTATCAGCTCGTGTTCCCATCAGATGGTCTCCGTCATCGTCAGCGAACAAATACACAACCAGCCAGTTGGGACGCGCGCGGTTTGGTCAAAAGATAAATAGACATAGACATTCAGACGTAACGCTCACTATGGGTCATATGAAGACCCATAAATCGGTGACGCGCAAGTCTGACTACCCCGATTTGTGGAATACAACGATACACGTGCTCTCAACAGATGGCGGCACATTTGCGTCTGTTTGCCTATTTACGAGCCCATCAGACAGGCGGTCGATGCATCTGTTCAACGACCGTCTGACGAATTTGATGGTGCTTCGCCCATAGGCAGTGAAGTGGTGCAATCAAAAGATGAAAAGAACATTCGAACCAATAGATGGACAGATAGATAACGCGAACTGCACCGGATGGTTCGATGGTGTGTGCGTTGAAGTATCGCTATTGTACCCACATTTGGATCTGTCTTTTATTGATTAATTCTCTGAATTCGATTTGAAGCTATCAGATTGAGACCTTGAATCATCCCATAATACTGTGTATTCGTTTCAGCCTGTAAATGCTAGATATATAAGGTGGTAGCGTTATAAAGCCTAGCCTCAGTCTAGCATCATAAGATCTCATCACTTCAGCATGGCCATACAAGATGTAGGGGCTACTGATAGCAGGATTAAAAAAAGTCACAACCTCAGGAATCTTGTCCATGACTTTTGTTTCCATGTGTTTTCGAGGGATCAGGTTTCACGGAAGTTTGGTAGGAGAAATAAGATAGCCCGCCCGTTCTGTACCTAGTCAGTCCACCTCGCTCGCTGCGCTTCACGCCGTCTTGTACCAGCCGGATTGCAGGGTTGCTGTCCGGCATTCTTCCAACATGCCCTGCCCATCGTACCGTTCTAGCCTTAGCTACTGGGCGAGCTCGTTGTTCATAATGGGGTTGTATACTAATTTCGTAAGCACTTATGAGGGAGAGGGAGGTCTGTCATTTTCTTACTCTCCATATAAATCTGGGAGGGAGAAACGGATTCGCGAAGTCGAAGCAAAATTCTTCACACAACCAATGACAGTTATTTATGGGTTTTTCCAGTAGAGCAGCAAAGAGGAGGACATGGCGGCCATGTTTCACTCAAACTCTGTCAGATAGCAATGGGGTTTCCTATGGGAGGGAAGAGCAGAATTTGCTTCGACTTCTTGAATACGAAAAATGTGTGTGTCAAGCCGAGCCGAAATCTAGCTGTCAGTGTGAGCCGAAAACGAAACTCTCGGCAAGCAAATTTTTGAAGGCAATACAACAACAATAACACGCAAAACAGAATTTAGTCTTTTCGCCCACGTTGATTGTTTTTTCTTGTTGAAAATTTACTTGTTGCATGACGACAGTATATAATTAATTTGATGTGTAGTATCGAGAGCTCCCTCTTTGATATAAAAATAAAAAAGTTTTTTTCTATGGGACAAATTACATGGGGGGAGGGGAATATTGAAAATCTCAGAAAAATTGTTCACTTAATTAGTGCACGGCTCCTAATCACCCGTCTCTCGAATACTCAGAATGCTTGCAAGTCGTCCTCGTATTTTATGTCTAACATTATTATCAGCAAGGAGGGGCCCTTCTTAGCCAAGCGGTAAGATGCGCGGCCATAAAGCAATACCATGCTGGGTTTGAAAATTGTCTCTGTTCGGACTGAATTTTTTAGTAGCGCAACCGTAGTTTCAGGGCAACTTTAACTAGAATGTATTTTGAGAATAGATTTACGCTTAGTTCAAACAATGTAATGATTACTTACACATCATCAGTATCTGAGTTCATTAAATTCCTCTCTTAGCTGGCAGGTTTATTTCAGGTTTGAAACTGTTATTGAGTACACGGTGATTAATTTATTATTTTTTAAAAGGGAACTAAGTTTACTTCATCCGTTCGAATATAGATTTTAGGTTATTAGTTTTTAGGAGAGTAGACACTCGTGGGGGTCGAAAATTCGTTTGAGAAATCTGAAAATTACAATTATTACAATAACATAATTTAGCGTTTAAGGTATTTACTAACTCACAATCAGAAGAAACAGGTTATTACAGTATATGTACAACATAATTCTCAATATATAACTGATTTTCTGAAAATCAAATCAACTTACAATGAATCTACACTCACGACGTTGGTTTTTATCATTCCACCTATTCACACTGACTCATCATCTTTTGTTATCGCTATATCAATTAGGTATCGAGTGAAAAGAATATATCTAGGCCTATATCGCAATATATGAAAGATGCCTCAGTCATTATTGGCGTTTCTTGCTGTCACATTCTATCTTCCGTGAACGACTAGCATTCTCTGATCCTGATTCGTCACGTCCTTTGACGTCGAGGAGCGCCAATTTCAAACACCTACGCCTGACGAATCATGCCATCTGCATCTGGGATTACCTTACCTACTCTTACCGTTCACGTGTTCATTGATTTCATACCGCAGCATCATTTACTACGAGTACCAAGTCTCCAATGGCAATGTCCCTTACATCGTCGAACCATTTGGGATTCTTGATTTGCTGACCATGAGGGATTCTTGATTTGCTGACTCCAATGGTCGTGAATTTGTTATTCCTTCTGCTTTAATTATTACGGTTTCTAGGGTCTCATCATCGGGCTTTCTGGTGGATTCCAGAAATCCACCTTCGGCTAGTTTTACACGCCCCGCCCTTGTGAGATTGAACGAACATTTTATATTGCCATTAGTGAAAACTTCTGCTAACGTTTGGTCACGTTCTTCTCTTTGTTCTCTCAGTTCATTGTTGGCTCCGTGAAAGTTTGTCCCATCGCTGAATATCTCTACTGGCGCTCCACGTATCGTAACGAATCTGCGTATCGCCAATATGCATGACTCCGTCGAGAGGTTGTGCACTACTTCCATATGTACTGCACGAATGCTCAGACAAGTAAATAGCACGATCCACCTTTTTGCATTGCTCCGACCTTACTTTACCAGTATTGGACTAAAATAGTCTAAGCCGACATACGTAAAAGGACGAATAAACGGGGTGGGACGTACCTTCGGTAACGGAGCCATTGCTGGTCACTTAGAAATAGCTTTCCATACTAAGCATAGCATACATGTTTTCGACAATTTTGCTACCAATGCTCGCATTTTTGGAATTTGAACACGCTGCCTCGTCTCGTTGATAATTGTCTCCCGATTTGCACGTTTATACCAACGATGATACCAATCTACCAGGAGATCCATGATTCGAGATTGCTGTGGTAGTATTATTGGAATCTTTGCTTCGTTCGGCACGTGAGTAGCTAACTCCAAGCGACACCGCATACGCAAGAATCCAAACTTATCCATAAATGGACACAGTTTATATAGTTTACTTGTCCTGCATATAACAGTAGACCTCTTCTCGTCGAGTTGTTCCTTTTCAGCATTATAATATTAATTGTGTACTTGCTTCCAAAGGCTTCTTTCAGCAGTGATCAGCTCGTGTTTAGTAAGTGCTCCCGATTCTAGTGGGTGTTCAACCCTTTTTTGTTTGACGTGGTCGATAAACCGATGAACGTTCTATGGATCCGCTCCCAGCGTCTAAAATGAGTTGCCTCCACGAGTGGTTGGGAGATGGTAACATGAAAGTTACATGTTCGAAATTCTTCTGTAGTTAAAATAAATGTTTGCTGTTGTATTAGCCACATACTTTCCGGCTGATGCAGGAATTTTGGTCCACAAAACCATACGCTTTGTTCTCTGAAACTGGGTCCCGATCCCCACTTCGTTACAAGATCAGCCACGTTTGATTTGGTGGGAATCCACCGCCATTCACTTACATCCGTCGACGATAAAGATTTCCGCTTCACGGCAGCCTACAACCTGGTGATTCTTGCGGTGTTCGGAGTTAATCTAGGCTAATACTGTCCGAGAGTCGGTCCAGAGCACACGTTTGTGTGTGGCCCCAAATGGCCGGAGCGAACTGTTATGACAGCTGCTCTCCGTGGGTGTGTGTGCACGTCACGGAGATCTGACCAGAAGAGGCCGAGTCATGGCTTTTATTTTTCTTCCTAAGCAATGGAGGGGGAATCTGCTCAACAGACATCCTAGGTTGTTCAGGAAGTGCGGGGTTAGGGACCACCTCCAACAGCAAACGAGGGAGGCAGGACTACATCCCCGACCCGCTAAACCGTTCCTTCGGTACAACCAGAAAGTAATGCTTCAAAGGGGGGCCAGTGCACAACGCACCCTCGAGGTTAGTTGCGTGTCCTTGCCGCACCGAACATCATGACTCGCTTTTTTAGAAGAACACCATGGTTTCGTGCCGGCACATTGCCGGCATTCCAGGTGGCCTTACCGCGCCCTATGTCCCCGGAAGGTGGAAAGGGTCGACTTCGCACCTGCTTCCCTCTGCACGACTGGTATCAAGAATGATGATGCCGCGTGCACCCCAAATTGACCTCTCTGGCCTACGCCTGCCCCAGCCTTCACGAGGACCCCTTTCCGTCCTCGGGCTCGGAACCCGCCCGGTTGACCGACGCCGCAACCGACGTTGTTCTTCGCGCGGCCACTTGTTCGATAAAAGGATCGAGTTCGACCAGAGCATGACCACCGGTATGACCCATGAAGCCGACTCCGATCCCTTGGACCACCTCTTATTTGCGCCTGAACTAGCCATCCTTGAGTCCACGCGCCACTTTCTGTGTAGCTCCGAGACGAATTGGGCGATAGCCGATAAAACGGCGTTCCAGCCAACTTCATCTTTACACATCGAACCCCCCATGGGGTGCTTGCTGTTCACAGCTTTGCTGGAACAAATCAAACAATTGAGAGGGTTCGTGCAGCATTGTGCCTTATGCCCCTCCAATCCGCAGCGTCGGCAGAGATTGCTTCTGCCAGGGCCTTTGTAGTCCATTGCTTGTGCCCCTGTTGCAGGCACTTGAAGCAAACTTCGGGTTGCTCGTATATGCCCACAGGGCATACCGACCATCCCACCTTGACGCTTCCTAACTTGACTACCTTGGAGGCGTCCGATGCAGATAGCCGAACCAATGCTACCTGCGTCCCTGCCAAACCTTTCCGTAGCCGAACGGCTGCGCTGGGCGTCTCCACAGTGCAGTGCCGTGACGAGCTCTTCGACTTCGGTGATCTCGTCCAGGTCTTTAACCCTTAGATTCACCTCCATCATAACTTCTTGTAGGCGGCGCCCTTTTGCGAGACGCTCCGCTTCAGCTCGAGGATCATCTCGCCCATCCGGGCACGTCTTATTCGACGTACGTCGGCGCCGAGTTCACCGAGCTTGACGTCACTCCTCATCTCCTTCAAGACGTCCGAGTACTTAGCCTCGTCCGTTTTGATGACTAGGGCATCGCCCCTGGAGCGATTGGCGCCTACCCTAGACTTCTTGCAAATTCATTCGCCTGGGCCTTCCTCTTGTTCTTGACCAGGGTCCAGGAGGCGTCATCCCCCTCTATTTCCCTGGTCTGGTGCGGCTGAGAGCTCTCAGCCTGCCGTAACCCCTTACCACCGTCTTTCCTGGGTGGATGGACCTTTCCAGGTCCTTCCTCCTCCGGTTTTGGAGGTACCTGGCCGGGGTTCAGCTTCCCAGCCCCACTACCCTTGTTCGGGGTAGTAACCCTCCGCGTTTTGGAGCGGCCCCCAGTGAGCTCATCCCCTGGAGACTGTCTCCCCCGTTTTTGTGTCTGCTCCGTTGGAGCAGTCACCCCCGACGTGCCCGCGAATACTTGAGCCTCAGTCTGGGTAGACTTTGGTACCACCGTCTTCGCGCTTGGCGTCGAACATCGACTTTCGAAGTTTCAGCAGTTTTTCTTGAGGTCCTTACTGATATTATGCTTCGATGACGCAAAGTCGACGATGGCGTCCAGCTGTTCCGTCGCCACCTCGAAGGCCGAAAGCCCATCGCGTTTGTGGTTCATCGCCTCCACAAGCCATGGGCCTTCAATAACCTTGTTGCAAAGCCGCTTGTGAACCCCTGGTTGTGCAGCCGCGATAAATATGACAGCTCATATGCAGCAGTGATAGTAGCGAAAGAAGAGAGAAAATGTGGTAGTTGTGGTAGGAATATAAAACATAAACAACAAGTAGTACAGAACGAATATAATTTGCGCTCGCACGATAGGAAGAAAAAGTGATTTAGATTTGCATGAAGCAAAAGAGTTTTAGTTGATTATCAAGTGTAGGTATAATTTGTAGGAAAAAAACAAGTGTCAGGGCAATTTCAATACTGAATCCAGTGAGTATAAAACCTAAAAAGAAACAGAAATTGTGTAAATAATAAATGTAAACAAATGTAAATACTTACCTGCAGGAACGGTGAATATTGATGCTTATCAATTAAGTACCATCGGATGTGCAAGACAGTCCTGTATTAGTTGGCCTGTTCAGGATTAGCTCGTAAGTAGTCAATGTGTAAAGCTTCAGCAGAATTGATAATTGATTGTTTGGTGATTTAGATAGCCCCTGACGACCAAACCTGCTTAGGGTAATTGCACAAGTGATTGGCAATCGAAGTTTAAAGAAAGAATCAAAGAAGTTAGCGGGCAAAAGGAAACCACTTCTTGTGAGTAAAAAAATAATGAAATTAAGTTTAAGAAAATTGTTTACTAATGAGAAATATATTATAGTTTAAGCGTTGCTAAAAAATAATTGGCTGCTATAAGAATTGTGGTTCCCTTCGGGAACAAACCTCTACCGGCGTTTTTTCAGTTGAGATGAAGGTTAAGTGACCCACGCTGGCGCTGCGCACTGAGCTGCCGACTATTGCCTGTGGCCTCCTAGGCGGAGACCTGAACACCCCACCTCTTGCGAAGGGGTTGTCGTCTACACTACTATCACTAATTGAAGAATTGACTTGGTTTTCCATTTTGGTCCCACGAGTTGCTCGGGAAAAGAGGTCCTCCACGCCAGAGCCCAGCATGACGCGGTAAGGGACAATTACTGTGGAGGGTGCCCAGGTACCCCACAGGCTCCGTTAGAGGCCTAGCTCATTATTTCACCCCCTGGCCATACATCCCCTCGGCACGGGTCGCTTAACGCCTTAGGATTAGGGGTTAGGGACGATGGTCCCTTTGGTCGCACTCCCTCACTCTAGCTGATGTCAGAAGGACAACAGTGCCCAGGCTGCGCTACCAGCTACCAGAGAATGAGTGTGTGAAAGTACGTGAATGAGAGGGAGTGGGTGAGTGAGAGAGAGAGTTAGTGAGTGATTGAGTGAGACTGAATAAGTGAGTGAACCAGAGTTAGTGAATGTGAGTGATTGAGCGAGTGAGTGAGAATGTGTGTGTATGAGTGAGATTGAGTGAGTGAATGAGGGAGTGAATGAGTGAGAGAAAGTGAGTGAGAATGAGTTAGAGCGAGTGAATGAGAATTAGTTAGAGAGAGTGAGTGAGAATGAGTTAGAGCGAGTGAGCGAGAATGAGTTAGAGCGAGTGAGTGAGAATGAGTTAGAGCGAGTGAGTGAGAATGAGTTAGAGCGAGTGAGTGAGAATGAGTTACAGCGAGTGAGTGAGAATGAGTTAGAGCGTGTGAGTGAGAATGAGTTAGAGCGAGTGAGTGATAATGAGTTAGAGCGAGTGAGTGAGAATGAGTAGAGCGAGTGAGTGAGAATGAGTTAGAGCGAGTGGGTGAGAATTAATTAGAGCGAATGGGTGCACTAAGTTGGAGCGAGTCTCACTATGCACTATTTCTCAATTATCACTGCTCACCTTGCTGCTCACTTTTCACTTCTCACTTTACTCTTCTTACTTCTTATTCTCAATTCCCACCTCTCATTGTTCATTTCACTTCTCATAACTCATTTTTTCACTTATATTTTCACTATATATAACTCACTTCATACTCTTCACTTCTCGCGCCTCATTCTCACTACTCATTACACTACTCGTTTCTCACTACTCAACTCTCACTTCTAATTTTACACTTCTTACTTCTTATTCTCACTGCTCATTGCTCATTGCTTACTTACTCATTTTTTCATTTCTCGCTTATCATTCCTTAGTTTTCTCTTCACACTTCTCACATTTCTCACTTTTCACTATCCACTTCACTAAATTCTTCCCATAATAAATTTCCGTCATAGATTACACATTACCCGTGCGGAATCAATTCAAAAGAAATTGTTTCCCCGCGGGATTTGCATCTCTACACATGGGATTTTTAACCGTACACTTTTCCCGCGATTGGGTTTACACTTCAGGAAAAAAAATCGTGAAGACTTCTGCTCCTGTCACGGGAAACGCAAATCCCGCTCCCATTTAAATTACATGGGAGACCAAATCTCGGGACATGTTTTCCGAACTGTAAACCAGCCTTTACATCGCCGAACCATTCGGATTGTACATGGATACACGATTGTACAATTACATTGATTTCTGCAATTTATATCCAATCCAAATACAATTCAAATCCAATCAAATACAATCAAAATGCAATATAAATTCACTCCCATTTTATTTTAAATCTAATCTGATTAAAGTCCAATCAGATTTAATCAAAATACAATCCAAATCCAATCCAAATCACATCAAAATCCAATCTAAACTCAATCAAAATACAATCAAAATCCATTCAAATTTTAATCCCAATCTTATACATATTTTATTTAAGTCGATCTTAAATCCAATACCAATGTCATCCACATTCAATACAAATTCGATCAAAATACAATCCAATACTGGTGTAATCCGTAGATGCTGAGCCAGCAGACGTAGGTTTCCTTTCTGATGGCCGAGGGAAGGTCTCACTACAAGAAGATGCTTGAGTATCGTAGCAAGTCACTGTAGGTCATGTAGCGGCGATGGGTTGTATGTCAATGCCCAGAATATCAATCCCCAGAATCAGTTCCCCAGAATGGTATTTCCCAGAATTCCATTTCCCAGAACGACCAATTCTCCAGAATGATATTCCCCAGAATGCTCCATTTCCCCGAAAAGAAATCCCCAGAATGACCCATTCCCCAGAAAAAAAAACCCGAATGACCCATTCCCCAGAAACCAAAAACCCAGAATGACCCGTTCCTCAGAAAAAAGGTATCAGTCTAAGAAACTATGTTTTTCGCTGTCATTTCTATAAATTAAAAATACTAGATACTATATTTCTATGCAAAAATACTTATATTGAAGTACGCATTTGCCCGGAATAAGGCAAAACGACATATGCTGCCTTATTTTAAAGCACGCATTTGCCCGGAATGGAGCCCATTTGATATGTTTGTTAGGGCTCACATATAATACGAAGGAGCATATAATCCATTATACCCGTTGTTCATATTGGGGGAAGCCCATAATGCCGTTTGGCATAATGACCATTTGGCATAATCGTTGAAAAGAGTATGAAATGCAATGGGTCGTAAGAATATATGATTTCCATTTTTCGAAGTATGTATTTACCTGGAATAAGACAAAAGAGTAGATGACTCCTTCTTTAAAAGTATGCGTTTGCCCGGAAAAAGGCAAACGAGTAGATAACTACTTCTTCAAAAGTATGCATTTGCTTGGAAAAGGTAAAAGAGTAAATCACTCATTTTTCTTAAAGTATTTTTCTTTGCCCGGGATAATGCAAAAGAGTAGATGACTCCTTCTTTAAAAGTACGCATTTGCCCGGGATAATGCAAAAGAGCAGATGACTTCTTCTTTAAAAGTATGCGTTTGCCCGGAAAAAGGCAAACGAGTAGATAACTACTTCTTCAAAAGTATGCATTTGCCAGGAAAAAAGGCAGAAGAGTAAATGACTCCTTCTTTAAAAGTACGCATTTGCCCGGGATGAAGCAATTACGAAGTATTTAGTCTAAGCTAGGAAATGGTGCATTCTGGGGTATGGTATTCTGGGGATTAGGACATTCTGGGGAATGTCTTTCGGGGGATGGAGGCATTCTGGGAAATATCTTTCGGGGGATAGGGGCATTCTGGGGAATGTCTTTCTGGGGATTGTGGTATTCTGGGGAATGATTTTCTGGGGAGTAGTGCATTCAGGGGAATTAATTTCTGGGGAATCACTTTCTGGGCAATGGGTTTCTGGTGTATGACATACAATCGTTGCGATGCCATCCATAATAGACTTCTTCATGTTTTCAAAAAGTATCAAAAATCAACCGGTCAACCCAGAACCACAATTCTTATTCTAAAATAAGCCTCCTGTCAAATTTTGAGCTAATTCGGATAAAATTTCGAGGTGGCTCAAGTCGATTTAGTGTTTTTGGGATATTTTCAAGATTGAAAAAAAATTGAAAATAAAGTGATTTTTGTGCTTTTAAGTGCATAAAAACACTGTTTCCCCTAAAAGTCGTTGTTTTACAAAATTCTTTAATTTATAGCAAATTATTGTTAATTTATTATATTATTATTCCTCTTTTTTCCGTGGATATTTCAATGATATAATTGCCAATGTACGATTTACCGTTAAATTCTTAAAAATAAGAAGCTTTATATGTGTCATAAATTTGCACGCTAGGATTTCCTCAAACAAGTTATTCGAACAAAACATAAATCAAATCACGTTTATATCTCCTATGAGATTTTTTTCAAAACTGAAAATAGCCCAAAAACACTAAATCGACTTGAGCCACCTCGAAATTTTATCCGAATTAGCTCAAAATTTGACAGGGGGCTTATTTTAGCATAAGAATTGTGATTCTGGGCTGACCGGTAGAATTTTTGATACTTTTTGAAAACATGAAGAGGTCAAATCCATAAGACATAACTCCTACTATTTATCTATTTTGTGGCAATACTTATCTGATACTTGATGGGCTACAGCTCTTCGATGAACCTAAGTCTAATGGAGTATCCTTCTCCACTGGACTCGATCCTGGGCCAATCGCTTCCAGTCGCCCTGAACATTGAGCGCCCTCAGGTCCTCTTCAACTGCAAAAAGCCATCGTGTACGCGGCCTTCCATGGAGCCTGCGGCCTCTTCCGGGTTCTCTACTAAATATTATCTTCGCTTGACGTTCTTCCGGCATACGAACAACGTGACCATCCGTTTTGTGGCAATATTATTTAAAAATATTGCGAAATGTGCAACCAAAACCAAGCAAGCTAAGATAAAACAGCGCTTCAATGTCATTCAGATTTTGTTATACCCTGATGAATCAAACGTGTGAGTCTGTATCTAAACAATTTAAAAAATGTTCTCGCAAATTATAAAAACTTTGGAAAATTCCACGGGTTATGGTAAAATAAGCCTTCTTCTATTCCTTTGTCTATAGAGGTGACAATGTTCTATATTTTTCAGTATCTCTGAACAGCATTTGCATGTCATTGCGGAATGATTGTCCGAATCTGACCTCCTCCAATCTCAAAGAAACGGTTTCGAACCACCTCGAACGCGGATACAAAATGGGATTGATTTATCGCTCCGCTGACGGGTTCAAACTTTCCGTCAACTTGAACAAACCAGAAAACGAATACTTCGAATCCACGCTAAAGCGTTTGAATCATGAATATAGAACTTCAAGCCCCGAACGCGTCACCACAGCGGTGTCCTCGTATCAGCAGGAGGCACCAAAATCGTATGTTGTCGACCGCCGTACTCCGACATTGAATAGCTTGTGGAACAAACGCCCGGCGGACTGCGGCCCAGGATGGAACCGACGGCCGCTGGCACAGCGTCAGGCTATCGCAATCCGGCGCCGGCAGGCAGCACAGGAGAAAATTCGACAACGAATACGTGCTGCCAGACAGAGAAGAGCGCGCTCGCGATCAAGGTCCCGATCGCCGAGCAGATCCCGCTCGAGGTCCCGGTCCCCGAGGAGATCCCGCTCACGTAGTCGATCGCGGTCGGCTCGGGCTAGGGGATGAAACTGGAGATTCTGCTAAATTATCAATGTAGACTGGTGTATTTATAAATGAATTTATATTTTCAAATTTTAGTACTGTTGATTTAGATATCAACGAGGTGAAGAAGAAGAATAAAACGACACGGTTCCAATTTTTTAACTATATTGGAGTATGTTAAAAAAATCCTGAAATACATTATTTTACTTAGTTTGAACATTTTTGTTTTAAGTTTACTTTATTTACGTTTAGTTCTTTGTTTTAACTTTAAGTTCTATTTCTTCCTTATGTAGCACACGTTGGGCAATTACCTATGGTTGTTTACATATGTTTTGTGAACAAAATAATATAAACTGCTTCTTCTTTTGACTTACAACAGATTAGCATATAAGGGGCTGTCCACAAACCACGTAGACCGGAATTTCACTTTTTCAAACCCCCCCGTCCCCCTAGTAGACTTTCGTAGACTTTTTCAAAACCCCTCCCTCCCCCCATGATATCTACGTAGACTTTACCAACTTTTACAAAAAATCATAGGTATGTGATTGGAAAAATATGGAAATCAACCACGTTTTAATTCAGCTATTCAATTCCATTTCCATGTAAATATTACAACAAAATCCAACAAAACAAAAATCAAATTGAAACGAAATCAAATTTAATCCTCTGTCCATAACTCCTGAAATCAAATCTCAAAGGCAATTAATTTAATTACTGTTGAATTCAATTCCTCCTAGAGGTGTGCCACCACCATCGCCAACATTTTTCATCGGTGCGCCACTGATAAAATCTGTCACGCATCTGACCCATAATTCTCAAAGCCGGTTCAAAATTGTAAAAACCTTAAATTGCCAGAATTTAGAAAAAAATCGAGTTGAAATTTCGACAATGTCAAGTCTACATTCCAATAAGTTTTGCGTGGAAATTTAGTAAAATTTCCCAATTGATAACCTTGAAATACTCCAAAGAACTCTCCGTGATAACTCCGATGCTTTTCTTGAAAATTCCATGCAATATCCCGCTGAATAATCATCTGTTGAATAAATCCCAAGATTTTTCTTCTAAATTCCAAAAGTTTCCCCGTTAAAAAACCCGAGTAATTTTCCGTGAAAATTTAGAATTATTTCCCGAGGTAATTTTTAGTTTAAACGGACATTCCGAAATATTTCCCGTGGAAATTTAGAATGGTTTCCTACGATATTTTTTAATTTCTCTTGCAAATTTGGAGCAATTTCTTGAGGAAATTTAAATAAATCTTATGGGCATTCCAAAAAATATTTTCTGAATAATTTTCGGTGGAAATTATGGAGAATTTTCAGTTGAACTTTTTGTGAACTTCTCGTAAAAAATTCGAATAAATTTTCATGAAAATTAGAAAGGCTTTTTTACAAAAATTGCAAACATTTTTTTTTTGTGGAAACTCAAACTGTTTTTGGTGGGAAATTCAAATAATTTCTCGTGGAAGTTTTCAACAATTTATTTAGAAATTTCGAAAATTTTCTATCGATAATTCCAAAGAATTTGCATTAGAACTGCCGAAGAAATTTACGAAGGAGAATTTTGCTTATATTTTCAAACAATTCCTCGCGAAAATTCAGAAGAATTTCCTAAATTAAGCAAAAAATTTCGGGGACTTCCCAGAAAATCTCCAGTGAATATTCTGAAGGGTTTCTCGCGGAAATTTCGGAGAATTCCCTATACAAGTTCCAAAAAATATCTTTTGTGCATTCCAAAGGCTTTTTCTCGGATATTCCAAAATGCTTCCTTTGTAAATTAAAAAAAAATCCGTTGAAGTACGACATAATTTCAATAGTTTTCAAAGAAGTTCCTGCCGAAAATCAAACGATTAGAATCTTGGCACGGTGGTTTCCATACCACTAACCAAGCCATCCACAACCAGGGCGTTAGGCAAGAAGATTCACGCTTCGATTGTGTGTTGTTCAATAGATGGTCTTCCTTTCTCCCTTTCGCCCTCTATCGCTTCATACTTGTTCGTGCCCTAGCGAACGGCTTTCAATCTGATGATTTTCAATTATCTTTCGATTATCTACTCCCTCATACTTTGAGTAGAAATGACCGATAAAGCCGATAAACAAATCGTAGAATCTGCAGTAAAATCCAAGTGAAGATTTTGAAAAAAAAATCGAAAGTTTTTATAGAATACTTTGGAGAATTTTCCTGCTCCTGCACAGAAGAATTTCCTGGTGAAATCCATGATAGTTTTAAGCCGTAGCTCAGACTTTTACTTTAGTTAAATTCATTATTTTTTTAAGGAGAAATGCAAGAGATTATTTCGGTTTTGCAAAAAAAAACGGAACATCCTAAAAAAATCAAACAAGTGAACTTCACACGAATCTGCTGTATGAATCGCTTTAAAAAAAAATAAAATCAAAAACTCTATACGTACACGTAAAAAAATAACCTTATATGTTATGGCAAAAAACCATTCGAAAATACTTATACTCTTCATTATGCCACCTAATGAATGATCCCATATCAAAAAGCTAATGACATTCATAAGTTAATGAAAAGTATAAGTTTCGGAATGTATGTGACTAATGCGATGTATAAGTTTTTTCTTATACATGTCATTAAGCGCCTGCTTTGGCAAAAAAGTATTAGAAATATTAATAATAAACAACATTAAATTTTTTTACGTGTAGACTTTTGGTATACCCCCCCGTCCCCCTTCGTAGACTATCGTAGACTTTTTCGAAACCCCCCCCCCCTCAACAGTCTACGTGGTTTATGGACAGCCCCTAACGTGTCTACCCTCGATCTCGCACCGGTATTTAGGGTATCATTATTTATAATTCACGTTATAATATTACGTCACGGAAGAAATAAACTACCCAATAGTGAGTTTAATTCACCCAACCTCGAACATCCGTACGGGAAGCCAAAATTGAGTAAGTAGGGTCGAAGTAGTTTGCCTTTACTCCCATGAAGTACCCAACGGAAAATTTATTGACCCAAATTTAAGTTTAATTCACTCAATTTCAACCTCAGGTAACAAAACTCAAAATTGGCTTCCCGTATTGAACTGGCGTCGTTGGATTGTTTGGCTCTTTTGTTTTTGACAACAAAAGAAAGAGTGGATGAAAGAGAAAAGAAAAAATAACTCAAAAGTAAGTTTAAAAATACTCAATTTTGGGTACTTTTTTTCTTCCGTGAGATCATCAATAGTCACATCAATTCAATTAGTAGTTACAATGGGAAAAAATATAAATAATTGTGAGCTGCATCGACCAAGGGGTCGCAACACTGCCCCCGGGTATGCCAGGTAACTAGTGTACCATTACTTCGCGGCGAACATCCAGAACGGCAATCTTCGTCGCCGGTCGCTCGAATATTCCCAATTCTGTCTGTACAGCTACTGATCTCACATGTCCGTCCATTGCTTGGTAAACGGCAATAACCGGTCCTTTAAGCCAACAGTTTCTTGGAAGATCTGGCTCTACTACAAGCACGGCATTATTTACCGCTATTGCTTTCACGTTGGTGTACCACTTCAAATCCGGCAGGTAGTCACGGATCCAGCGTTGCCAAAATATGTCCGCTTCTCTTTACGCCTGACGCTCTATCATCCAAACTTGTCGCGGGTTTGAGGCCGCTGGATGAACCCAGTATGAAATGATTTGGTGTTAATACCGGCGCCTCGGGGTCATCAGGAACATGCGTCAACGGTCGTGAATTGATAAGGTTTTCAACTTCAGCTAGAGTATTACGCAGTACTTCATCGGTGGGGTTTCTCGTTGGTAGAATCCTTTGCAGGTTCACCTTCACTGTCTGAACGAGGCGCTCCCAAGCACCGCTCATGTGCGGAGAAGCAGGAGGAAAGAATGTCCACTCGGTATGTTGACTGGTAATCTCTCGAATGACTTTTTACTGATCCGTTTCGCGCAATGCCTCTCTCAGTTCCTTACTCGCTGCAATGAAGCTGGTCCCACGATCACTATATATTAGAATAGGAACTCATCGCCTGGACATGAAGGATGGCAATACCATGATGCAAGAATCCGCGCTTAGCGAGTGCGCAACTTCTGAATGTATCGCCCTTATCGTTAGGACGTTACCAGAACGCCCAACTTCGTCGTCCTACTGCCACACACATGGGTCCAAAATAGTCAATTCCGACATACGAAAAAGCCATTGTATAAGCTGCTAATCTAGCAGTTGGAAGATCGGCCATTGGAGGAGGTTTAGGGAAAGCTCGCTGGTTTTTGCACGTTTGACGTTCTGATCTAACTTTCCGTAACAATGGACGCAGCTTTGGAATCCTTTACACTTGCCTTATCTCGTTAAGAACGGTCTCATGGCTACGATGGTGATACCGCAAATGGTAATCTCGCACAAGTAACTTTGTTATGTGATGATCCCTCGGAAGTATTATCGGATTTTGGGCATCCATGGTGGCATATCCACAAGCACTAATCCAGCCATGCATTCTTAATACTCGCTTTCCATCTAAAAATGGATTCAAAGTGAATATAGAACTAGGCTTTGGAATCGCCTTTTTAGCCATTTCGAATTTCGAGAGTATGAGTATCTCTTCGGAGAACGACACACTTTGAGCTTCACGATAGAGTATGTTTGATGCGTTTAGAAGCTCATGTTTGGTAAACGGCCCCGTATTGCATTCTGTACCTTTCAGCCGAATATTACCAATAAACCTAGTATCACTGCTGCTGTTTTTAGTAGCCGGTTCCATTCCAAATATGTTGCTGCTTGGAACAGCGGCTGAGGTGTTGCTTTGTGATATAGAAGATTCGCCTTAATCTCTTCCTTGGTAATGTTGGTGCTGAAGGGTTTGCATGGCCCTTTTTCAGAAGACTGCCACAAGAATGGAGGTCCTCTGAACCACCTACTTTGGCTATCAAAATCGACCGACCGGATCCATTTAGTCGCCTCGCCCGCCACATTGTCCTTCGAGCTTATCCACTTCCAGTCCTTGATAACGGTTGAATCCAGTATTTCACTGACTCGCCAACCTACGTATGGAGAATATTGGCGATGGTCGGAACGCAACCAACACAGAACGTTTCGAGCATCTGTCCAGAAAAACCTGTCTGTGATCTTAAAGGACAAAGCTTCACAAATTGAGTTCGCAAGTCTGGTACCAATGATGCCCAACAAACAATTTAAGCTGAATAAGCTAGTTGTTTAGCCGAACAAGCTTATTTATGGCTGTATAAGCGCTTTACAAACCTAATCACCTACACTAGCATGTTGAATTCTAACCTGAAGAAGAGATGTCAAGTTGACAGTATTAACATCGACTTTTCGAAACCCAGACAACCAAAATGCATGCATAATAGAATTGTTTTTCTGTTATGCGGTGCCTATGCACACAAATTTCATTGCATACCAGTCGCGGAAAACGCTTTTTATGGACAAAAGTGGAGGCGATATATGTGCATTTCTTATCCGACGTTGTAGGGTATAATGTATGCGATGTGCACGATTTTTAAGCGAGTTTGTTTGTAATACATTGCGATGAAGTTTGTGATAACAAACTCTGTTTGACAGATAAACCGATTTCATTTGAGTTAGTTTGCAGGAATATGCGATGTCAACAAATGAAACTGGGATAAACTCATAAAATAGCCTACTGTGCGGGAATGTTTATAAGTAAACTGATGAGCTTCGCACCACAATGCGATTTTGATTAAATTTGGAATGGTAAACGATTTTAATCGTGCATTCTTATGCGATGTGTGGTTGTCTGGGAAGCTTTCGATAAAGTTCCTCACGGTTTAACTTTAAAGAAATTAGAACGTTTGGGATTTCCTGACTGGATTGTCACTTGGCTGCGTTCGTTAATTTAAGCACTGTCTCATCCAATACATATCCTACACCATCCGGAGTGCCACAAGGCAGTCACCTAGGGCCGCTGATTTTCATCATCTTCGTGAACGACTTATGCTGTAAACTTCGATCTCATCGCCTCATGTACGCCGACGACTTGAAAATATTTCGAATTATTCGATCATTGACCGATTGTCTTGCGCTGCAACAAGATCTAGATGTTATAGCCAACTGGTGTTATTTAAATGGTATGGAGATAAATGCGTCGAAATGCAATTCAATAAGTTTTACCAAATGCAGAATGCAGATAAACTTTCGTTACTCGGCATGCGGAAACGAACTGAAAAGTGTGAGCTCCATAAAAGACCTGGGAGTTACGTTTAACCGCAAGCTGAATTTTAATGAGCATATTGCAACGACTTCTGCCAAGGCTTTCGCCGTACTAGGCTTCATGCGCCGGAACGCTGCTGATTTTGATGACGTTTACTCCCTGAAAAGCCTGTATTGCTGCCTCGTGCGAAGCATACTCGAATATGCTGTGCAGGTGTGGGTACCCTATCACGAAATCCAGATGACGCGAATCGAAAGGGTCCAACGCAGTTTTGTTCGTTTTGCCCTCAGGCGATTGCCGTGGGATAATCCTTTCAGGTTACCGCAATACGAAGAGCGATGCCAACTGATTCGACTCGAAACCCTTCGACAATGACGTTGAGATTTGCAGAGGGTTTTTGCATTTGACATTATAAACAACCACGTGGACTGCCCTGAGCTCTTGCAGCAAGTTAACTTTCATGTGCCAGCCCGTCGCTCCCGCCAACGTCAGCTCTTCCAGTCTGTCCGACACTCCACAATGTTTGGGCAAAACCACCCGCTGGAACGTTGCTTCAACCTTCTCAACGACATTGATTGGTTCGATTTTAATTGTAGCAGAACGATATTCAAAACTAGATTAAGGCAAATTTTAAGTTAGCATATAAGTTTTAAACCAGTATGTACAGTTAGCACTGAAGATGAAGATAAATAAATAAGATAGAGTTTATTAGTCTTCAATGTTTGTTGGGTGGCGCTTTGAAGCTCCCACCTCGGGATGGACACGAATTTAAGTGGCGCTACTCGCGCTTTGGCCCCGCCGATAATGCATTCCACAGTGTTACTCTGTTGAAACCGTAAATATACTACAGCCGCATACCCTAACTCACTCGCACCCACAAAGGTGTGTGACTGTATCAGCATGTCCGAATTTATTGACGTCAGGGAACGGTAGCAAAGCGGAATCGAAATGTCTTGTATTTGCGTTATGCAAACGTACATACCAGTCAAGCAGTTTGACGAACATTGACTCCGCCCCCAAGAAAACGCTTCGGTTGCTGCTTTGTTTGGACGTGTGTGAAGTTGTTCGAACAACCATTTGACAGTTGGCGACTCGGTTGGAAAAAATTAAAACGGTTTGATTTTGGTTTGAGTTGTCGGGGGTGGAGTCAAGGTTCGCCGAACATGTTTGAGCATTTGTAGTGAAGTTGCGCAAACCCCCATATATTTTTTGATGGTTGGTGCTCAAGTTGGCGTTTCGGTCGTTCGTGTGTGATATTGTTGGTCGAATAAATTGATTGTTCGTGCCGCTGTTGGTAAAACTTAATGGATGTTTGAACAAACGAGAGGTGGAGTCAATGTTGGTCAAACTGGTCAAACCGTGTGTACGTTCCATTAGAATGCGCAACCATTGATCCCATTTTTCGTGTAGGCTGTCCGGAATTTCGTCATCCCAATTTATAGCGGACCGCCAGATTTCCTGGAACAGTATTCTGAGGCCGATGAGAACGTTGGAGAGCAGGTCCAAAGGGTCAAAAATAGACATAAGTGTGCGTAGAACCTCCCTTTTTGAGGGCTTTCGCGCTCCTGTCAGGAGTTCAGAGTCGTATTTTCAAGAGAGCTTGTAGGTGATTGTAACTGTGTCTGTACACCACCACATTCCGAGAACCTTCTCGGTTGCCAACTCAGATCCCATATTGAGGCTTTTGCTTTGTGTCTTTTCTTGATGTAGAGCTTGAAGAACAGGAGAAGAATTTGAAATCCAATTTCGAATTTCAAACCCAGCTTCAGCGTGAATTAGTCGAACTTCCTCTGCTACCTGCACGACTTCTTGCTCACTTTCGACGCTAAGCAGCATGTCGTCCACATAATGCTTTGTGATAGCATCTAAACAGATAACACTGAATCAACAATTTGACGCCATAATACATAGTTCGAGGCCGTATCTCTCCATCTTCGAATGCGCCCCACGCTCGCCAAACCGTTTTGCAACTGGTCTGTAAGTGTTGGTTATGTTATGTGATGAGTGTTGCCGAGAAATTCGTGGAATTTTAGTGTTATGCGTGAATTGTTTGTGAATGGCAGGTAAAACTCGTCTTTATGTGTAGGTTTTCCATGTACAGTAGCGACTGCAGTAGAACAGGGCGTGATTAGCCTCCACCACCCTAGAAGACCGCAGCAAACCACTCACCATAGTCCTCCAACCCAACACCAGAAAGCCAGAAGCACCATCATCGAGCAGCCATGAAGGGGTGGTGTAATTGTGGGTTAATGGAATGATGCGAGGTGACTGACCTGAAAAAGGAGGTCATGACCCTAGAATGCGGGAAACAAGCCTAAAACCGGTCACTTATCCAACGCAATTTGAAGTGAACGGAATAAAGTTTTAAAGTTAGCGAAAGTTACCAAATTAGAAGAAGGTTAAGTGAGAGAGTTTGTGGAAGAAGACCAGGCGTAGAGGACGACAGGTAACTTAAAGTGGCTGCTTCCGGAGACAGAAGCTGATCCCAGCATTTTCTCCTTCTCAGAACCCCGCCGTTTTTATGGTTAAACCCTTGGTTAAACCCCATCGAGAACCGCCATCGTACCCAGGTTCCATTGTCGGCCTGATTCGGCATTGTTCCGCCGATAGCCGTTCGGCCATCTTATTGGTCGTTTTGGACCGCGGTGAGAAGCGAGGAGTATCCCCAAGTCACCCCGACGTTACTACCGGATCAGTAGTGAGCAGAGTAATCGGCTACCGACGCGCATGTGACCGAAGAAGGAAGTCGCGAGGAGAAAAGTCCACCGCCGCCGCCACGTAGGTCGCCGGAGGGTGCAGGAAGCCTGTATAAAGTAGCGAGTGGGAAAAGAGCCGCCAACGCCGGCGTGAATGCGCTTGCAAGGATGGTAGAGGACGAGGAAGGACCAGAGTCAAAGAAGGAAGAAATGGAGTGGTGGAGTGTGGCCAGGAAGAGGGGCCCCAAGGAAGACAGATTAGCTAGGCTTAAGAAAGTGAAAGAGCGGAGAAAATGAAGTGTCGCATTGTGAAGCTCTGTGGTTTTCCCTACATTTTGATTGTGAGAGTTCCCTGCCCGCGAGTAGCTTGAGGTGAGCGTGCCGACCCTGAGGCCATTGATTCAGGGAGTCTCAGCATAGCTCAGGCCATACTTACCCAATTATTACAGGTCTGCCCATCTTGCTTGCTTTGCTCCACGCCGTCTCGTACCTGCCGGATCGGAAGCAAATACCATCTATGCAGGACTGCTGTCCGACTTTCTTGCAACATGTCCTGCCCATCGTACCCTTCGAGTTTTAGCTACATTCTGGATACTGGGTTCGCCGTAGAGCTGGGCGTGCTTGTGGTTCATTATTCTCCGCCACACACCGTCTTCTTGCACACCGTCAAAGATGGTCTTAGGCACCCGTCTCTCGAATACTCCGAGTGCATTGTCCATGTTTCGTGTCCGTAAAGGACTACCGGTCTTATCAACGTCTTGTACATAACACATTTAGTGCGGTGGCGAATCTTTTTTGACCACAGTTTCTTCTTGAGCCCGTAGTAGGCCCGATTTCCTGCGCCTTCGAATTTCACGACTAACATTGTTATCAGCCGTTAGCAAGTATCCAAGGTAGACGAATTCCTCGACTACCTCGAAAGTATCCTCGTTTATCCTAACACTGCTTCCCAGGCGGGCTCTGTCGCGCTCGGTTCCGCCCACAAGTATGTACTTTGTCTTTGATGCATTCGCCACCAATCCAACTTTTGTTGCTTCACGTTTCAGGCGGGTGTATAGTTCTGCCACCTTTGCAAATGTTCGGCCGACAATGTCCATGTCATCCGCGAAACAAATAAATTGACTGGATCTGTTAAAGATCGTACCCCGGCTGTTACACCCGGCTCTCTGCATGACACCTTCTAGCGTAATGTTGAACAACAAGCACAAAAATCCATTACCCTCTCTTAGTCCCCGCCGCGAATCGAACGAACTGGAGTGTTCACCCGAAATCATCACACAGTTTTGCACACCATCCACCGTTGCTTGGATCAGTCCCAAGGAAGCTGTTCTCGTCCATAATTTTGCATAGCTCTAAGCGGTCTATACTGTCGTATGCCGCCTTGAAATCAAATTCACGGCATTTTTGAAGGATTTGCCGTACAGTAAAGATCTGGTCCGTTGTCGAGCGGCCGGCTCGATAACTTCCCACGAATTAATGGTGACAGACGACGGAAGATGATCTGGGATATCACATTGTAAGTGGCATTAAGGATAGTGATCGCTCGATAGTTCTCACACTCCAGCTTGCCGCCTTTCTTGTAGATGGGGCATATAATCCTCTCCTTCCACTCCTCCGGTAGCTGTTCAGTTTCCCTGATTCTGACTATCAGTTTGTGTAGGCAAGTGGCTAGCTTTCCCGGGCCCATTTTGATGAGCTCAGCTCCGATACCATCCTTACCAGCTGCTTTATTGGTCTTTAGCTGTTGGATGCCATCCTTAACTTCCCTCAATGTGGGGGCTGGTTGGCTTCCATCGTCCGCTGAACTGACGTAGTCATCTCCTCCGCTGCCTTGAATTTCACTGCCTGTACTCTGTTCCTCGTAGTGCTGCTTCTACCTTTCGATCACCACACGTTCGTCCGTCAAGATATTCCCATCCTTATCCCTGCACATTTCGGCTCACGGCACGAAGCCTTTGCGGGATGCGTTGAGTGTTTCTTGAGAACGGCACAGCTGTTCCATCTCTTCGTACTCCGATTCTTCCTCCTGAAAAAGGCGGGTTTGCTGTCTCCGCTTCCGTCTATAATGTTCCACGTTCTGCCGGGTACCTTGCTGCAACGTGACCACCCGTGCTGCATCCTTCTCTTCCAGAATCTGTCTGCACTCTTCGTTGATCCAATCATTCCGTCGACTTCGTCCCACATACCCGACGTTGTTCTGCGCTGTGTCATTAATGGCTGCTTTACCTGTATTCCAGTAGTCTAGCTCACCCTTTCCGGCAACGCTGCCTCGAGATGCGACATTATGTTGCTTCAGTCGCTTTAGGTCGTACCGAACATTGTTGATGACGAATAGTTTTGGGCGCAGTTTAACCATAATCAGATAGTGGTCAGAGTCGATGTTAGCGCCACGATATGTCCTTGTTGATTATTCGTTGCGTAAGTTTTTTTTTAAGGCTGGCTTGCAGGGCCTGACACCAAACCCCCTAAATTTTTGGAGGACCATTCCTCCTTATTCCCGGTGGACCATGGTGCACAGTTTCACTGGCACTCGCTGGCACTCGGACGATGCTCAATCGCTGTTGTGAGCCGCTCCTAACATGGAGAACAGATGTGCAGTTAGATTTGCACCTCAGGAGGTACGGTTTACCCAGCATTTGCCGTGATTGTAATCAAAGCATGAGTTACTTACTTCGGGAATTTTTTGGATGACCAACAACTTATGCTTCGAACACAATTCTCGGGTACTTATTCAAAAGGACGTATGTGATTTTGTAAACAAAGATTCAAACGTCAATTTGTTCAATCTGATGGCACTCCCACGCAAACCAACACCACAAACAGGTAGCCGAAGGCTTCCCCTACCTGTACGTGATGATGGTTTGCGTGGGAGTGCTATCAGATTGGATAAATCGGCGTTTGAATCTTTGTTTACAAAATCACATACGTCCTTTTGAATAAGTACCCGAGAATTATTCCATACTGAAAACTATTTTCTGGGTTACTGTGATGGTCCCTTCAAGGAGCTTTTCAAGTATTTTCTATTCCACATCTCGATATTTCCATGAGTCGACGGTCCCTTCAATATCTACTCATGGAGGTTTGACTGTAAAAATGTATCTCACCTCCGTTGCAAGCATACTGTTAGAAACCTATACTGCCGCTAACCGCAAGTCGAGCACATCTGTATATGGGCCTTCATATACAGATGTGCTCGACTTGCGGTTAGCGGCAGTATAGTAACCTATGAATTATTATTTGCTCAATAAATCATTATTCGTTGTTCACTCGTTGCTAACAGACCTGTTTCTAATAGGTTATGAGCCCAGTTTACGCGCCTTGGCAACGATCAAACAAAGTGAAAATTTGAAATCGAATGTCTCTGTTGCGATCGCCTATACGTACAACTGGCACAGACGAGACAAATTTAATTCAAACTATTGAAGCAGGTGTATTAGTAGAATAAGTAGAAAACCTTCAACACGATACAGCTCAAACATCGAGAGAAATGTTCCCGAAGTTATCACCAGCAAGTGGAGGCGGTATGTTACCATTGGCAGAGCGATTACGTGGTCAAGAGAACTATAGCTCATGGGCCTTTGCTATTAAGATGGTGCTCATTCGAGAAGGGAGCTGCAAAGCCATTACCGTAAACGATCCACCGGAGGAACTGTCGGAACGCGCTCTTGCGACAATTTGTTTAAGCATTGATCCTGTAAACTACAGCCTGGTGCAGCATGCGACGACCGCGGAGGAAGCATGGGATAGTTTGAAGGCGGCCTTTCAAGACAGTGACTATATTCGTGAATTTGGATTACTTCGTCAGTTAACCGGAGTAAAGCTGGTGGAGTGTGCATCTGTTGAAGAATATGTTAATGTCTTGATGTCCACCCGGCACAAGTTGACTGCAGTTGGTTTTGAAGTCAATGATCGCTGGAAGTCCAGTATCTTGTTAATGGGTTTATCGAAGACGTATGATCCCATGATAATGGGTCTTGGAGCTTCTGGATGCAAGTTAACCGCAGATATGGTCAAAGCAAAAATACTTCAAGATGTGAAATGGCCAGATGAAGCATCAGGACTTGATACGGAGAAAGCATTTTATGGTCAGAGTAAGAAGACTGTGAATTCGAAACCGGATAAATCAAAGGTGAAATGTTACCGATGCAGACAGATGGGTCATTATGCGTCCGAATGCAAGAAGGATGTAGATGT
The DNA here is from genome assembly GCF_024139115.2 of Armigeres subalbatus. Lineage (NCBI taxonomy): Eukaryota > Metazoa > Arthropoda > Insecta > Diptera > Culicidae > Armigeres > Armigeres subalbatus. Next base: position 221,517,177 of record NC_085139.1, read on the forward strand.
ATCAAAAGAATCTCAGAAGCAAAAGAAGAAAACAAACAAGCATCCAGCATTTGCAGCGCAAAATGGAGGGAACCCTATGAAGTCTGATTGGATTTTCGATTCTGGTTCCTCATCACACATGTGTCGTAAAGAATTCTCGAAGTATAAGTGATAGTGTATTAGTTGCCAACAACAAGAAGACGTCCGTAATTTCAAAAGGTGATTTAGAACTAGAAGCTGATGTTGGAGCTGACTCCAGTACAATCAAGGTATCAGACGTGCTCTGTATTCGTGAACGTGCTATGAATTTACTATCAGTTCACAAGATTTGTGGATTCGGCCATCAGGTTGTCTTCACTAAGGAATGGTGCAAAGTGTTTAATCCTAAAGGTGAATTGATTGCGATTGGAGAGCAGCAAGAGGGTCTGTACAAGCTTCGTCAGAAAAGTAAATATATGTTTCGTGCGTGATGCAATCCACGAATGATACACGCTCATTTGAATCTACTCAAAAGTGAGTCGATATGACTCACTTTAAAATTTTAATGGAAATGTCAAAAAGTGAGTAACATTATATTTAGAAAGTGAGTCAATTTTCACTCACTTCTGATAATTTTAGGGTTTACTCACTTTTGCGTAATTGATCATCTCAACTGTCAAACAGTTTGAAAATTTTCCGTGAAAAATATTCGCGTGTTTTTGAAAAAAGTTTAAGACTCGAAAAACTCGTGTTTCTAACGACTTGGACATGTTACGGACGTAAATACGACACTTATCGGAGCATGTGGTAGGATTTGGCGGTGGTGATCCCGCTGTATGTGGCCCGCAAGGACTAATCTGGTAGATCCACATCACGATCGATATGGCGTTGTGTCACAAGAAAATGGGACACCTAAATGTGCAAAGCCTAAAGCGACTTCGTGGGATGGTTCTTGGAGTTCAATTTGATGACAGGGAACTTGCACCATGTGTACCATGTTTGCAAGGAAAACATCATCGACAACCGTTTCGATACAAAGGAACTCGAGCGAGTGAAGTATTGGACCTGATACATTTGGATCTGTGTGGTCTAATGGAGAATACTTTGTTGACTGGCAGCAAATATATTCCTACGTTTATAGATGACTGCAGCAGGAAATGCTTTGTATATTTTTTGCGCACGAAACTAGAAGTTCTGGATTGTTTCAAAGATTTTCAAGCTTTTGTGGAAACACAGACTGGTCATCGTGTGAAGCGATTGAGGACTGATAATGATACAGAATACGTCAACCGGAAAAAGCAAGAGTATCTCCGGAAGTGTGGCATTCATCATGAAACAAGCGTAGCTTAAAATCCCGAGCAAAATGGATTAGCAGAACGTATGAGTCGCTCTATTGTTGAAACGACACGATGTCTATTATTTGCCGCTGGTCTGGTTAAAACTTTTTGGGCTAAAGCAGTAGGAACGGCGACCTTCCTTATCAACAGATCGCCAACTAAAGGGCTTACAGTTACACCAGAAGAAAAATTTACCAAGAAGAAACCGGATTTATCAGAGCTGCATGTGTTTGGGACTAAAGTCATGGTACATGTTCCGAAACAACGAAGGAAGAAATGGGATTCCAAATCGGAGGCTGGAATATTCGTTGGTTTTGCAGCAGGAACGAAGGGTTTTCGAATCTATAATACACGAACAAAGAAAGTTTTCTTTAGTAGAGATGCAGTGTTCCTGAATGAGCAGACTGAGCAAGAGTGGTTAGATCCAATTGAGCCGGTGTTGCAATTACAAGAAGCAGATCCTGTCGTTGATATTTTGCCCGAAATTTGCAACGCTGATGAAGAATTTCCCTCTAGTCTGGAGACTGACGATGTGGCTAGACATAATGAAAGTTTTGTTGAGTCAGAAGAAATTCAGGTAGACAATGGTTGTAAGTCCGAAATAGCATCATCATCACCTGCGCTCCCTCCACAACAAGAATACCTGCAAGAGTAGGTAAGGCGCAGTGGACGGGAGCGCCAAATTCCAGGCAAGTACCTTGATTTTGCAATGAATTTCAATACCGCTTCTCGAAATATTCCTGCATCCAATGTACCGATTAAGGGTGAACCTATGTACAACTTATCAAGAAGCGATGCAGCGTGATGATAGTAATTCATGGCAGGAGGCCATGCTGGCTGAAATGAAATCATTGGATGACAACGAAACATGGGAACTAACGGAATTGCCTCCGGACCGAAAAGCGCCTCAATCAAAATGGGTCTACAAGATAAAAATGAAGACTGACGGATCGATTGGACGATACAAGGCACGAATAGTAATCAAAGGATATCAGCAGGTAAAAGGTGTTGACTATCAGGAAACCTATGCGGAAAAGTATGCCGACTTAAAAAGGCCTTATACGGTCTGAAACAAGCTAGTCGCGTCTGGAATTCAAGCCTAGATGAAGAGCTACGAAGAATAGGATTGAAGAGATCAAAATTAGATCAAAATTGGATCAAGAGCGTTAAGTGAATGAATTACTACAACAATTTGGAATGACCGATTGTAATACCGTATCAACACCGTATGATCTGAATCAACGACTAACCAGAGATATGTGTCCAAAATCAGCCGAAGAAATTCAACGCATGTCAAAAATCCCATTCCGTGAACTTATAGGCGGTTTGCAGTTTCTTTCACAAGCAACTAGACCGGATATTGCTTATGCTGTCAATATTGTCAGTTCCTTCAGTTGTAATCCCGGAGATGCCCATTGGACAGCAGCTAAACGGATTCTTAGATACTTAAAAGGAACAAAGAGTCAAAGGCTCGGCTATGAAAAGAATAATCAAGTAACATTTAAAGGATACAGTAATGCGGATTGGGGTAACGATATCGAAACAAGAAGATCGGTCTACGGAAGCTGAATATATGGCACTCTCTTCCGCGGCACAAGAAGCGTTAGGGTGGAGGTCTTTTAAGTTGAGCAGACAAGGAACCCCCTCACGAAAAACAAAATACTAGAGTCCCCTTTAGTCCAGAGCTCCTCCTTGCCGAACAATTCCTCCTGGCCCAATTCGTTGCCCGTACAAATGGGGGCAGCAGGGACTATGTCCAAGGGCTTGACGATCCCTCCCCAGGCCATCTGCGAGTTGTGGCGCCTGCCTAGGATGTGGTGGGGTTTGACAGAGGGCCCTGTCAAATTTCTATAAAAAGCATGAATCCGCAAGTAGGCTCCGCCAAAGCGACCGTGTGCCGCTCAAAGCGCACATGCCCAAGTCCTGGTGTTAGGTGGGACGCTAAACAGCCCTGACACGACGGCCCTCCGACGAGACAGGAGGTTTGCGCAGGCCCAATAAGCCGCCTTTAAAAACAACTATTACGAACGACATAGAAGATAATACGACTCGATACAATCGGCAACGACCTAGGTGACGAATAAAGGATCACGATTGGAAGCTTGGAACATGGAACTGCAAGTCGCTAGGCTTCGCAGGTTGCGACAGGATAATCTACGTTGAATTACATCCCCGCAACTTTGATGTCGTAGCGCTGCAGGAAATCTGCTGGACAGGACAGAAAGTGTGGAAAAGCGGGCATCGAACGGATACCTTCTACCAAAGCTGTGGCACCACCAACGAGCTGGGAACCGGCTTCATAGTGCTGGGAAAGATGCGCCAACGCGTTATTGGGTGGCAGCCAATCAACGCAAGGATGTGCAAGCTGAGGATAAAAGGCCGTTTCTTCAACTATAGCATCATCAACGTGCACTGCCCACACGAAGGGAGACCCGACGACGAGAAAGAAGCGTTCTATGCGCAGCTGGAGCAGACATACGATGGATGCCCACTGCGGGACGTCAAAATCGTCATCGGTGACATGAACGCTCAGGTAGGAAGGGAGGAAATGTATAGACCGGTCATCGGACCGGATAGTCTGCATACCGTATCGAACGACAACGGCCAACGATGCATAAACTTTGCAGCCTCCCGCGGAATGGTAGTCCGAAGCATTTTCTTCCCCCGCAAGAATATCCACAAGGCCACATGGAAATCACCTAATCAAGTAACGGAAAACCAAATCGACCACGTTCTAATCGACGGTAAATTCTTCTCCGACATCACGAACGTACGCACTTACCGCAGTGCGAATATTGAATCCGACCACTACCTCGTTGCAGTATGCCTGCGCTCAAAACTCTCGACGGTGATCAACACGCGTCGGAGTCGTCCGCCGCGGCTAAACATTGGACGGCTACAAGACGGTAGGCTAGCCCAAGACTACGCGCAGCAGCTGGAAGTGGCACTCCCAACGGAAGAGCAACTAGGCGCAGCATATCATGAAGATGGCTGGAGAGATATTCGATCCGCCATTGGAAGCACCGCAACCGCTGCACTAGACACGGTGGCTCCGGATCAGAGAAACGACTGGTATGACGGCGAATGTGAGCAGTTAGTTGAGGAGAAGGATGCAGCATGGGTGAGATTGCTGCAACACCGCACGAGGGCGCACGAGGCACGATACAAACGGGCGCGGAACAGACAAAACTCGATTTTCCGGAGGAAAAAGCGCCAGCAGGAAGATCGAGACCGTGAAGAGACGGAGGAACTGTACCGCGCTAATAACGCACGAAAGTTCTATGAGAAGTTGAACCGTTCACGTAAGGGCTACGTGCCACAGCCTGATATGTGTAAGGAAAAGTGTAAACGGGAACCTTCTTACAAACGAGCGTGAGGTGATCCAAAGGTGGCGGCAGCACTACGAAGAGCACCTGAATGGCGATATGGCAGAAAACGGTGGCGGTATGGTAATGAACCTAGCAGCACGCGCGCAGGACATGCGACTTCCGGCTCCGAATCTCCAGGAAATCCAGGAGGAGATCGGCCGGCTGAAAAACAACAAAGCCCCTGGAGTTGACCAACTATCAGGAGAGCTGTTTAAACACGGTGGTGAGGCACTGGCTAGAGCGCTGCACTGGGTGATTACTAAGGTTTGGGAGGATGAGGTTCTGCCGCAGGAGTGGATGGAAGGTGTCGTGTGTCCCATCTACATTTGGCATTGCAGAAATGCCGCGAATACAACGTGCCCACACATCATCTATTTATCGACTTCAAAGCCGCATATGATCGGGACCAGCTATGGCAGCTAATGCACGAAAACGGATTTCCGGATAAACTGATACGGTTGATCAAGGCGACGATGGATCGGGTGATGTGCGTAGTTCGAGTTTCAGGGGCATTCTCGAGTCCCTTCGAAACGCATAGAGGGTTACGGCAAGGTGATGGTCTTTCGTGTCTGCTATTCAACATCGCTTTGGAGGGAGTAATACGAAAGGCAGGGATTGACACGAGTGGTACGATTTTCACGAAGTCCGTCCAGTTATTTGGTTTCGCCGACGACATTGATATCATGGCACGTAACTTTGTGAGGATGGAGGAAGCCTACATCAGACTGAAAAGCGAAGCTAAACGGATTGGACTAGTCATCAATACGTCGAAGACGAAGTACATGATAGGAAGAGGCTCAAGAGAGGTCAATGTAAGCTACCCACCACGAGTTTCTATCGGTGGTGACGAAATCGAGGTGGTTGAAGAATTCGTGTACTTGGGCTCACTGGTGACCGCCGATAACGATACCAGCAGAGAAATTCGGAGGCGCATAGTGGCTGGAAATCGTACGTACTTTGGACTCCGTAAGACGCTCCGATCGAATAGAGTTCGCCGCCGTACCAAACTGACTATCTATCAGCTGTTGGGAGAACCATCCATCGTTCACACCGCGAAAATCGGAAGACTGCGGTGGGCCGGGCACGTAGCCAGAATGTCGGACAGTAATCCGGTGAAAATGGTTCTCGACAACGATCCGACGGGAACAAGAAGGCGAGGATCACAGCGGGCAAGGTGGATCGATCAGGTGGAGGACGATTTGCGGACCCTCCGCAGACTGCGTGGTTGGCGAAGTGCAGCCATGGACCGAGCTGAATGGAGAAGACTTTTATGTGCAGCACAGGCCACTCCGGCCTTAGTCTGATAATAAATAAATAAAAACAAATGGCCTCTATCCGACGTTCGCACAGCACCCTGTCGACCAGCTCCTGAATGTTCCGTCGCTCCTCTTGACCAGCCAGCATCCTACCGAACGTTCCAACCTCCTGATGAATTCCGTCCGGCGCTACCCAAGACTTACGTGGCTGATCCATGATCCCACTGCGCCACGCGACTTATGTGGCCGATCCATGATCCCACTGCGATAACGTCGACGACCATTATGATAACATCCCACTAAGATGGAGAACGGAAATCGACTAAGCTGCGAGGCGGCTCTGTCCCAGTGTGGGGATGTAATGCCAATTGTCAAGGCTGTCGTAGGGTCAAATAATTAGGCGAGCCGTTTTGATAGCGAACGATATTTGTATTCTGTTGTTATTATTATTGGTGTTGTTGTTGTTGTTGTTGTTGCTTCAACTGTAATATAATTCAAATGGTAAGTACAATATTCCATGATAGTATTAGAAAGCTCTTACAATTCGGTGTGCCCTTTGTTTGCGCACCCTACGGTTCGATTTTACGTCCACGTGAGACAAGACCTATTCGAATTAGTTTTAGTATTTGATTATTTTTATTTAATTTCTTCTTACTTTTCTTTCTCTTTTCAGGTATCTACGGATCAACGGACTGGCGGCGGACTCGGACAACGAACTATGCTCTGGACTAAGGAATTCAATGATTAGGGCTTGAATTCAGAAACTAACCTAAACTAACCTCAATTGGTTGAGTTAATAAACTCGTCTCAAACTCAACGTATTTAACTTTCACTGTGTGAATATGGCTCAAATACACACTATTCACTATAAACTACTTATGCACTACTGCTATCCTATTTTTAGTTAAGGTTTTATTTTCCACACGCGAGCTGCACTTTGTTTTACTGCGAACTGTAAAAAGAATGAAGGGCCGGAAATGGTTTTTGACAGGTCGTCCGTCACTCGTTGACGTCTGTCACTTCGAACAACGCACCGCTTTGACAGGTTCGGCGCCGCTTTAAAAACGACGGTGGCAGGGTGGCCAGTTCACCATTTCTGCGTCAACAGTCTCCCCCGGGTGTAGTCCGGAACCTTCCGGAACTTCACGTTTTTCCTCCAAGTCTAGTAACGCCAGCCTTGTCACCGGCCTCAGCAGACTCTTCTGTCCTATCTTCACGACGGCTTGTCGATGCTGCCCATCTGCACTCGGAATCATACGTACAATTCGTCCGCGTTCCCATCCATTACGCTTAAATGGTTCCGCGACCATCACCAAGTCTCCTGCGATCATCGTTCTGGTGTCATCGAACCATTTCGGTTGTCGACGGATCACCGGCAAGTATTCTACCAACCAGCGTTTCCAGAAAGCGTCAAGCTTGGTGCGGATTTGCTCGTGTGATCTCCCAAGAATTTTTCGGCGAACCAGCTCACTTCGCGGGCCCTCTTCGGTTTGGGTTATTGAATGCTTCACTCCACTTGAACTCAGCAACAGAAAGTGGTTCGGAGTGAGTGCTTCTGCTTCCTCGGACTCAAGTGGTAAGTACGTCAGAGGCCTTGAGTTGACTATACTTTCCGCCTCCACGACCAGTGTCTGCAGCCCCTCGTCATCCAGCTTCTCCTCGGAGTACGCTTCGCCCATCGCTGCTTTCACTGACTGCACTAAGCGTTCCCATGCCCCGCCCATATGTGGTGCTCCCGGCGGAATGAAGTTCCACTTTGTGTTGGTACTGGTGAACGTTGCTGACAGTCCCTGGCTTATCTGGTGCTGCAACACTCGATCGGCACCTTGGAAATTTGTGCCGTTGTCGCTGAAAAATTCGGCGGGTGGTCCCCGCCGACCCACGAATCGACGGACGCAGGAAATGCAGGACTCTGTGGATAACGTATAAGCGACTTCAAGATGAACGGCGCGCACTGTCAGGCATGTAAACAATGCGATCCATCGTTTGACGTTGGATCTTCCCAACTTCACCAGCAGTGGTCCGAAGTAGTCCACCCCGGTATACGTGAAGGCTCGTTCATGATGTGCCAGGCGCGCAGCTGGAAGTGGTGCCATTGGTGGGTTCGCCGGCCTAGCCCGACGGATTTTACAATAAGCGCAGTTACGGCTGACTTGCTTAACCACCACGCGGAGTCTAGGGATAGTGTACCGCTGACGAAGTTCGTTAACAACTGTCTCTGCGTTGCCATGGCGGAGGTGGTGGTGGTATCGATGTACAAGAAGCTCCGTTACTCGGTGTTTTCTCGGTAGGATTACGAAGTGGCGCACGTCGTAGCAGACATCCTCTGCCGCGCCGACCCTGCCGCGCTCTCGTAACAAGCCGTGTTTATCCAAGATTGCCATCAGTCGGTAGATGGAGCTATGCTTCCCGATGATCTCCTGCCCGGTCTCGTTCGGCGCTTTATTCGATAGTGCTGCTATCTCATCTGGATATGATTCCCGCTGTGCCAACCTAAAAATAGTTTCCTCTGCTGCCCGTAGCTCTGCTTGTTGCAGTTGTCCCGTATATTTCGTACGCCTCTGGGCCGAATTGTGTATGAATCGGAGAGCGTATGCTGTTGCTCGTTGTAGGCGATCCCAGGATGAGAACCTGTCGAAATCAATCGCCGGTTGAAATGAACAGTGATGTAGAACTGGCGTACGCATTTCGTCACTAGTAGCAGTCACTGGCTCTTTCGAGCGGGGCCACTCATGTTCCGGAAGCCGTAGAAAGTCGGGTCCCTGAAACCACTTGCTGTCGTGGTGAAAGTATGGTCCACTGCCCCATTTAGTTGCTTCATCCGCTGGGTTGGACGATGATGGCACCCATCGCCACTGACTTGCTGTTGTGTGCTCCAGAATCTCACTTACTCTGAAGGACACGAATTGCCGATAATTTCTAGGATCTGACTTGATCCAGGCCAGTGCTGTCCTGGAGTCCGTCCAAAACACTATGTCGGAGACGGGGACATCGTGGTTTTCCCTGACGAATTTCGACCATCGTACACCTAGGACACACCCTTGCAGTTCGAGTCTGGGAATCGACCACGGCTTCAGCGGGGCGACCTTTGATTTGCCTGCAATTAGGCAACACTGCGGATCTCCGACTCTGTCGAATGTACGCAGGTAGACTGCACAAGAGTATGCTACCTCACTAGCGTCAACGAAAACGTGTATCTCGGAATTGCGGTACGTCCTCTTGTTGGCATGACGGAAATAGCATCTGGGAATCCGGACTCTGGCAATGTACTGGATCATCTGTACCCATCTCTCCCATTTTGCGAAGACGATGTCACTGACTTGCTCGTCCCACTCCGTGCCTTCGCGCCACAGGTCTTGAATAAGGACCTTGCCGTGTATGATAAACGGAGAGAGCAGCCCCAAAGGATCGAATAGGGTCATAACGCACCGTAATATTTGTCTCTTCGTCGGCCGTGTCGTTGTACGGATCAGCGTTTGCACCTCTTCGCTCATCTGTGTGGAAAAACTCAGTTCATCGGTTGAAGGGCTCCACAGCATTCCGAGTACCCTTTCGGATTTCGCTGCATCTACCAGGTTTAGCTGCTTGTCTGTTTCAGGTTGCACTTCACCCAGACGCTCTAGTACCGTAGCACTGTTCGACCGCCAATTGTGTAGCTGGAATCCCCCGTTATTGTGTACGTATCGTACTTCGCTTGCTATCTTTGCTGCCTCTTCTTCCGAACTGAAACTCGCCAGATAATCGTCGACGTAGTGGTCGTCGACAATCGCTTTCGCCGCTTCGGGATAAAGCTCTCGATGTTGCTCAGCGTTCCGATTTTTTACGAATTGTGCCGAAGCTGGTGAACAGGTGCTGCCAAATGTGGCGACATCCATCAAGTAGACGGTTGGCTTTTCGGACGGTTTGGCACGCCACAAAAAACGCTGGGAGCTCTTGTCTTCTTCACGGATTCGGATCTGGTGAAACATTTCCTGGATATCCGAGCTAAGTGCTACTCCATACAGCCGAAAGCGAAAAAGAACGGCCGGAAGAGAAGAGAGTTGATCGGGGCCTTTAAGAAGAGCGCTGTTCAGGGATATGCCATCCACCTTGGCCGCTGCGTCCCAGATGATACGGACTTTCCCCGGCTTCTTGGGGTTTATCACCGCTCCAACCGGAAGATACCACACTCTTCTAGGATCTGCTGCTTCCATTTCTGCTTTCGTAGCCTTGTGCGTGTAGCCCTTTGCCTCGTATTCGCGAATTTGCCGGTGGAGATTCTCCTTCAGTCCCGCATCGCGATCCATTCTGCGTTCTAGACACTCTAGTCGACGTACTGCCATGTAGTAATTGTTCGGGAATTCCACCTGGTCTTCCTTCCATATGAGGCCTGTTTCGAAATGATTTCCTATTCGCCGAGTAGTAGCTTCCATAATAGTGAGTGCTCGTTCCTCTTCTTTCGTCAGCGCGATTTCTGTCGGTCGGGCGCCAACTCCTTCAACGGCGAAAAATTCCTTCACTGCCTCGTGGAGTGCTTCGTCGCAGGAACATTCACAAACGTGGAAACTGTAGGATTCTTGTTTGCTGTTTCCTCGTGGACCGTAGACGCACCAACCAAGTCTGGTTTTAACCGCCACCGGTGCTGATCCTTCACCTTCCCGTACTTTCAAAGGCAGCGCCAGGCGCAAGTTGTCTACCCCAATTAGGATCTTGGGCACTGCGTTCTGGTAGCTAGTAATAGGGATGCCTTTCAAGTGTTTGTGTAGTTGAGCCGCTTCTTCTATCTGGAAACTTTGAGCAGGGAGTCCTAGGTTGTTTACCGTTCTTGCGTTCAGCAGCTTATGCCGCTTTTGTTGACCGATTCCAGCGATCTCGATCGAAATCTGCTGCGAGCCTTTTTCTACGCGAGATGTATTCCCGGTCCACCGTAGACATAGAGGAAGGGTATTACCTTTCACACCGAGCGAGGTAACCAAATCACTTTCTACCAACGTCAGGTCAGAACCTTCATCGAGAAAGGCGAATGTATCAATCGATCCTTTACTTCCGTGTACAGTCACTGGAATGATCCGAAATAGCGTCGAAGAAGCCAGGTGGCGATGAGTATGATTTTCAGCTATCTGCATCGTGAGTTCCGACGGCTTTGGTGGACCTCTAGAAGAGTGCAGAAGCGGATGGTGGCGGAATTGGCACCCTCCGATGTCACAGAGCTTTCGTCCGCGACACGCGCGTCTTCCGTGGCTGAATAAACAGTTCTGACACAGACCCAAGGATCGCACTCGTCTCCAGCGATCGTCGACGTGCAACTGCTTGAACGCATTGCAGTCACGCACTCGGTGTCCGCTTTTGTTGCAGTGAGTACAATCGAAGTGCTTCGGCATTTCCTTGTGTTCACGTAATGAATCCTCTGGTTTTGCAGATGCTTCCGTTGCATGAGAGTTAACAAATCCTTTGTTCTTCGGACGGTCACGAACGCTGCTCCGTTTTACCTCCGGTTCAAAGGTCACCACACTAGTTGCATCCCGTACCACTGTTGCCATATAATCACCGAAGGTTTTTAAATCGACGCATTGGAATCCTCGTTTGTATCCCGCCCACATCATTCGTTGATCCCCAGGAAGTTTCGCCACAAGCTCTTGCAGTAGCGATGGGTTCGATAGGTGAGCGCGTTCATCCGCTGCTTCGATGTGATCGCACAGTGCCTGCACCGCCATTCCGAACTCGATCAGCCCTTCCAACCTGTCGGACCTAGGAGCTGGAATTTCTCGCACCTTCCGAAGCAAAGCGTTGATCAGCAGCTCCGGACGTCCAAACCGCATACGTAGGGTCTCGATCACTTGTGGCACTGCTGCTGGAAGTACCAAGCGACTGCGAACTGTTTCGAGAGCAGGACCAGATAGGCATCGTTGTAAGCGGAGCATATTTTCTCCATCCGAAAAACCACAAGCTTCGCTTGTGTACCGGTAGTTTGAGATGAAGATCGGCCATTCAGCTGGGTCACCGGTAAATCGAGGAAGTTCCTTAGCCAGGGACTGCCTTGCTGCAAGCTGCTGCTGTGTGGGGCGAGCTGGGTCTAGCTGGGGAATCACCTGGTTTCGTTGAACACTTTCAGATTGACGAGGGGACAGAGACGATTCAACCGTACGCGAGGGGAGATTACGCGTTTGCACACCGGATGAATATTGTTCAGGTTGATTGTGGTACAAAGTTGCATTGACCTGGTGCGCGAATGAATCTCGCAGCTGCTCATGGGAATTTGTAGGAGGTATACAAAACTCCCCCGGGCGCGCGTTAACTCGCAGCTGCCCTTGGGTAATTTGATTGTTGGTCGTGGGGCAATAATTGGACGCTTTCTTGTTTATAATTTTGATAGAATGGCTCAAGGCTTGACGCTTACCTGGGGGTTCCATATCATTCGGATGGATTTCAGATGATGGGTTCGTTTTACTCACCGACGGCCAGCCGGTTTGGCTTACCGCCTTCTCCAATGGCCAGAGATGTCTCTGCGGGAAGGCATCACCTACTGCTCCCAGTTCGCCTTCGGGAACCGACTGCAGTTTCCGATTCGCCTTAGGGATTGTGCCGGTTTGTTTTACCAAGCGCGACGGGCTCGCGTGCTTTGGTTGCTGTACCTCCGCCAGATTGCTGATGTCGTTTGCTTCCGTGCCGGTCTGGAGCCCTTCCAGAACTTTCCGGCATAGCTCGAGCTGCGCATTCAAATCTGCCAGTTGGTCAGGTGTTGGATTGGCGCGACGCTCGCACTGCTCAACCCGGTTCCTGAGTTCCTGCAGTGCGACATGTGGATTCTTCTTACCTTCCAAAATCTTAACTGTGCGCGGTTCGAGCGCGGTAAGAGGAATCGACACCATAACAGGTGCAGTAGAACGAGGAGTGCCAGATGGTGGAACTGACCGACGTGTCTTCGAAGCTGTTGGAGCTCCGGGAGGGAGCGGAGTCGATTGGCGCTTGTCGCATGGAGGCGACGTCACTGCATTGCTCGCTCTGCTGTGAGTGGTTTTTGTTTCCTCTCCGCCAATTACCTTGTTGATTAGCTGCTGCTGCTCATCCAAATGACGGCGCTGCAGCTCCAGTTCTAAACGAGCGCGTTCTAATTGTTGCCTTTCCGCCAGTTGACTAAGGCAAACTGAGAATACCGAGGTTGAGCTGGACCGACTGGATCCACTGCGTACCGAAACGACGTCTTCTTGCAGTGTGGTGCAATTGCCGCACACCCACGAGCGATTTGCGATGCTCTCGTTCACTCCGCCACAAGTGTAATGCATCCATATATCGCATTGGTCACACTGGACCATATCCTCCGCATCGTCCGCACGTTGGCAGGCCGCACAGTTGGAGTCCTCCTCCTGCCCTTCCGCAAGGCCATCCATGTTCCTGTCCATGACCACGAATTTTGAAGTTTTGTCAAGGCTGTCGTAGGGTCAAATAATTAGGCGAGCCGTTTTGATAGCGAACGATATTTGTATTCTGTTGTTATTATTATTGGTGTTGTTGTTGTTGTTGCTTCAACTGTAATATAATTCAAATGGTAAGTACAATATTCCATGATAGTATTAGAAAGCTCTTACAATTCGGTGTGCCCTTTGTTTGCGCACCCTACGGTTCGATTTTACGTCCACGTGAGACAAGACCTATTCGAATTAGTTTTAGTATTTGATTATTTTTATTTAATTTCTTCTTACTTTTCTTTCTCTTTTCAGGTATCTACGGATCAACGGACTGGCGGCGGACTCGGACAACGAACTATGCTCTGGACTAAGGAATTCAATGATTAGGGCTTGAATTCAGAAACTAACCTAAACTAACCTCAATTGGTTGAGTTAATAAACTCGTCTCAAACTCAACGTATTTAACTTTCACTGTGTGAATATGGCTCAAATACACACTATTCACTATAAACTACTTATGCACTACTGCTATCCTATTTTTAGTTAAGGTTTTATTTTCCACACGCGAGCTGCACTTTGTTTTACTGCGAACTGTAAAAAGAATGAAGGGCCGGAAATGGTTTTTGACAGGTCGTCCGTCACTCGTTGACGTCTGTCACTTCGAACAACGCACCGCTTTGACAGGTTCGGCGCCGCTTTAAAAACGACGGTGGCAGGGTGGCCAGTTCACCATTTCTGCGTCAACACCAATAATAATAAGAAGAAGGGGGAATGTTAGAAACCTATGAATTATTATTTGCTCAATAAATCATTATTCGTTGTTCACTCGTTGCTAACAGACCTGTTTTTAATACATATACCATTGCCGATCTGCTTGATTCAGCCATCATGGAAAAGTTACCCATGGCGCGCGGATATCCTTTGGCACAACGAAACTTGCTGGTGATGCCTAAGCATAGCTGGCTTTGCTTTTTTGTTGACGTCCATGGCCGGAATTCAAACGAAACTGAAAATTGAAAAATTATTAGATGGTGATTTGGGAATAATAAACTGAATATACTTACATTTTTCCGCCAGAGAAAAATGTCGTCGACAGCCAACACTTTACACCCAACCATGATGTTGAGAAAAAAATTACTGTTCGCTAATAAATTTTATGTTATGTAGATTCTGGAGGAGAAGGACGCAGCGCGGGCGGTCGCGCTGCAGCAAGGTACCCGGCAGAACGTGGAACGTTATAGACGGAAGCGAAGACAGCAGACCCGCCTTTTTCAGGAGAAAAAACGCCGCCTGGAAGAAGCAGACTGCGAGGAGATGGAACAGCTGTGCCGTTCTCAAGAAACACGCAAGTTCTATCAGAAGTTCAACGCATCGTGCCGCGAGCCGAAATGTGCAGGCAGGGAGAAGGATGGAAGCATCTTGACGGACGAACGTGTGGTGATCGGAAGGTGGGAGCAGCACTACGAGGAACATTTGAATGGCGTAAGAGTACAAGCAGTGAACGTCAGTTCAGCGGACGATGGAAGCCCCCATCTGAGGGAAGTTAAGGATGCCATCCAACAGCTAAAGACCAATAAAGCAGCTGGAAAGGATGGTATCGGAGCTGAGCTCATCAAGATGGCCCCGAAAAAGCTGGCCACTTGCCTGCACAAACTGATAGTCAAAATCTGGGCCATCTAGTCAAAATCTGCCCCATCTACATGATCCAGCGACAAGCTGGAGTGTGAAAACTTTCGAGCGATCACCATCCTTAATGCCGCCTACAAAGTGATATCCCAGATCATTTTCCGACGTCTGTCACCATTGGTGAATAAGTTCGTAGGAAGTTATTAAGCCGACTTCGTGGACGGCCGCTCGACAACGGACCAGATCTTTACTGTACGGCAAATCCTCACAAAATGCCGCAAATACCAGTACCCAATCTGTTCATTGATTTCAAGGCGGCATACGACAGTATATTCCGCGTAGAGCTATGGAAAATTATGGACGAGAACAGCTTCCCTGGGAAGCTTACCCAACTGATCAAAGCAACGGTGGATGGTGTGCAAAACTGTGTGAAGATTTCGGGCGAACACTCCAGTTCGTTCGAATCGCACCGGGGACTAAAACAAGGTGATGGAGTTTCGTGCCTGTTGTTCAACATTGCGCTAGAAGGTGTCATGCGGAGAGCCGGGTGTAACAGCCGGGGTACGATTTTCGACAGATCCAGTCAATTTATTTGTTTTGTTAGTATGGCCATTGTCGGCCGAACATATGCAAAGGTGGCAGAACTGCACATCCGCCTGGAACGTGAAGGAACAAAAGTTGGACTGGTGGTGAATGCATCGAAGACAAAGTACATGCTTGTGGGCGGAACCGAGCGCGAAAGGGCCAGCCTGAGAAGCAGTGTTACGATAGACGGGAATACCTTCGAGGTGGTCGAGGAATTCGTCTACCTTGGATCCTTGCTAACGGCTGATAACAATGTTAGTCGTGAACTACGAAGGCGCATCATCTGTGGATGTCAGGCCTATTACGGGCTCTAGAAGAAACTGCGGTCAAAAAAGATTCGCTACCGCACCAAATGTGTCATGTACAAGACGCTAGACGCTAATAAGACCGGTAGTCCTCTAAGGTAATGAAACATGGACAATGCCCGAGGAGGACTTGCAATCACTCGGAGTATTCGAGAGACGGGTGCTTAGGACCATCTTTGGCGGTGTGCAAGAAGACGGTGTGTGGCGGCGAAGAATGAACCATGAGCTCGCCCAGCTCTACGGCGAACCCTGTATCCAGAAGGTAGCTAAAGCCAGAAGGGTACGATGGGCAGACATATGGTGTTCGCTTCCGATCCGATAGATACCAGACGGCGTGGAGCGCAGCGAGCGAGGGGGATAGACCAGGTGCAAAACGACTTGACGAGCGTGGGGCGTATCCGAGGATGGAGAGATGCGGCTTCAAACCGTATATTGTGGCGTCAAATTGTTATCTGTTTAGATGTTGACTAAATAATTGAAAAAAATGAATTTTATGTGCAAGTATTAATAATTATCTACTATCGATCATTGCACATAAAATTCATTTCGTGGCCTAATAGGCTATAAATAAAATTCCATTAGGATAGTCGAATAGATTCTACAGAATATATATTTCTATAGATTCTATATCATTCGTGCGATTCTATATAAAATAAAATGTTGATTAAATTTCAATGTTAGCGTAATAACCAAAAGTAAGAAAGCCGTCTGGTGCCATAATTTTGATTAGTGCTTTATATATGAAGATTTACAACGATAAATGTGCTCAACCACAGCATAATAGACTAAAGCTTGAGCCATACACCCTAGAAGGCAACAAAAGCTCTCTCCGTCCTCTCTCCTTTGGGTACTGCAGTACTGACAGTCTGTATCGAATCGAGTGAAGCATTCAGAAGCGTTCTTGTTCTTGTTCAGCGGATACATACATCGACATTAGTTCATCAAACCATACGTTGCTGCTTGTGGAGAATCGCTTTCTGCATGTGATAGATTAAATTATTTAGTTATCGCCATCTGCATCGCTGATAAATACTTATTACAATTTAAATTTATTTGTTTGGCCTCAACTATGGAATAGTGAAATCATTGAAGTGAATGAGCAGCTTCCCTACGACTGAACGACTTCGCGGTGGAACCTGTTTTTCTACTGTATTATGTAGTGGCATTGGCAGCCAGGTAGGTTTGATGGGCACCGAGCGTATCAATCCGCGCATATGTTTATCACCGCACAAAAATGACTAAAGCAAGGTACAGTCAACCCACAGATATGGATCGTTCGCGGGGCCACAGGTGTGAATGGGTATGGAATTAGTCGAACAATAATGTAGGTGCATTGGATTTGTGCAGTATTATGAACATATCCAATCAAAGTTTTTGTTGCTCATAAATCAGTGAACTATCTATACGTTGATGTAACTATTATAAATTATTCATCATAAACAACTGTTGAGAAAATCAGATAATTGTTTCCAAAACAACAGCGTATGTCCAATTCGATTTTACGTATAGCGTGTTATGCTTCAAAATGTTTTTAAGCTCTTGGTATATAAGATACTCGGCTTCGTCGAAGAATAATTTTCTATCGATCCTATTTTGTTTCAATTCAGTTATCCTGACGAGAATATTCAGGGCTAAATTGTTGACATTCTATTTTGGTGTATGTTAAATAGAACATTGTTCGATCACGTTTGAATTAGCGAGATTCAATCGAAAAGCATTGCATAAGAGATATTCCAATGAGTACCTATATATTTTTTGCAATCAATATTCAATCAGCTTGACCTTGCCCAAAACTTCGTACCGATTCATAACTGTGGGATGACTGTTTGAACCTTCTCCCTAATATGTTGCAGAGACATCTTGCTGATAGTCACCTCTATCGGCGTCGAACCCGTTAGACAGCAGTTTGGAATTTCGGTGCCCCACCTGGCAGCATGGTCCTATCGTATGTCACCCCGTATATCCGGCACATCGTGGTAATCGGATTGGCTGCAGTGCTGTTCGCCTTTCTGTCGCGGGAACCAACTGGCGGTGTCGGTAAGGAATCCCATGAGGAACGGGCGGTCCATAATGCAGGGGAGCAGCTGTTCACGGAACAAGAACTGGCCAAGTACGATGGCCGCGACGGGAGCAAGGGATTGTACCTGGTCATCCTCGGCTATGTGTACGACGTGCAGAAAGGGGTGAAGCACTACGGACCCGGTGAAGCGTACAACATGTTTGTGGGTCACGATGCGTCAAGGTCGTTTATCTCCGGAGACTTTGAGGAGTACGACTCCGAAATGTCCGACGTATCTTCGCTGACGGATTCTGAGGTGAAAAGCATTGTAAAATGGAAATCGTTCTACGACGAGAACTATGTTTATAAGGGAAAAGTCATAGGCCGATATTTCGATAAGAATGGAGACTTTACCGAGTACCACAAGGTGGTTTTGGAACGAGTGGCTAGAGCAGAGGAGGCAGAATCTAAGCCGAAGCAGGAATTCCCGTCTTGCAATGTTGAATGGAAGCAGGAGACGGGGACGAAAGTGTGGTGCTCGTCAAGAAGCGGAGACGGTATCGAGCGGGGCTGGGTGGGGAAACCTCGAAGGTATGTCAAAGAGGAGGACAAAACTCCGTACTGCGTGTGCGTGCCGGATGGCTCGGAGGGAGGTAATCTAGTGCCTTTTGACAATTGTGATTCGGCTAGCGAGGAGTGTTATGTGAGGGATGACAAATGAAGTGCTACAAGCAGTATTTAATGCAGCAGGCAGTAACAATGCAATAAATGTAGTGTATTGTAAATACTAAAAGATGCTGGTTAGAATTGTCATTGATTTGAAGAAGCCTTGCAGAATGAAATAACTTAACTTACATTATATCAAACATTTTGATCGTATTTATAACGGCCAAACCAAGATACATCGGAATTGTGGATCAAAGTGCATTCAACGCGAATGGTCGGCAGGGTTCCGGTTTACGCTCCCCCTAAGGGGCCGTACACCTATAACGTAAGCACTTTGGGGGAGAGGGGTCTGTTATTTTCTTACACACCATATAAATAAAAAATCTTTTTACAAATCAATCAAATCTCAATTGATATCTTCTTAGTTATTGTCAGCATATTACCTACCTTGATACCTGGTTTGCTACAGTATCGAAACACCAATGATTGGCGTATTGCAGAGTTCCATATTGAGGTCTTGGGCGATGTTCCTCCAATTTTACCGAACGTTAAGGGTCCCCAAGTCCGATCACTCAGCGTATTTGTGGTCGTCCCAGTCCAGGAGCATATGCAACCGTGTGATGATCCCAATCACATCCTAGATTACAAGGAATTGCTGATAATGGTATTTCTCAATAATAATTTTGTCATAAACTCCTAAATCCAATTCTTATCCACTTCATTCTTCCCCTCCTCTACTCATGAGATGTTTTATACTTAGAATGCAAATATTGCAAATATTTTTGGTTCTTGAATAAACATCAATTCGCCTTTTGTAAATTATCCATGTGACAATATATGAAAAAACCAATGCGAACGACTCAATACAAACGTAATCCAATTTAAAACTAATACTTCAAATACAATCTAACTCCATTCCAAATCCAATCCAAATCTTATCCAAACTTTATCGAAGTCCAATATCCGTCCGAAATCCAATTCAAATACAATCAAAATTTATTGAAGTGTTGAGAAATCGACTGTCTTGAAGTCTTGAAGTCGACAGTCTCTCAGATCCAAATTCAATCCAATCCAATTCCAAATCCAATCCAATCTAAATTCAATCCAAATCCAAACCCAAATTCAATCCAAATTAAATCCAAATCCACGGAGACGAGCCAGCCTCGGGCTGAAAGTCTCCTTAATAAAGACACACAAAAAAAAATAAAAAAATCCAAATCCAATCCAAATTCAGTCCTAATCTAATTCAAATCGAATCCAAGTCCAATCCAAATCCAATACAAATCCAATTCAAATACATACCAAATCCAATCCAAATTCAAATCCAATCCAAATCCAATTCAAATCCAATCCAATCCAAATCTAATCAAAATCCAATCGAAATCCAAATCCAAATTAAATCCAATCCAAATCCAATCCAAATCCAGTTCAAATCCAATCCAAATCCGATCCAAATACGATCTAAATCCAATCCAATCCAATTCAAATCCAATCCAAATCCAAATACAATCCAAATCCAATCCAAATACAAATCCAATCCAAATCCAATCCAAATCTAATCCAAATCCAATCCAAATCCAGTTGAAATCAAATCCAAATCCAATTCAAATTCAATCCAAATTCAATCCAAATTCAATCCAAATTCAAATCCAATCCAAATCCAATTCAAATCCAATTCAAATCCATTCCAAATCCAATCCAATCCAAATCTAAATCCAATCCAAATCCAAATCCAATACAAATCCAATCCAAATACATTCCAAATCCAATCCAATCCAAATCCAACCCAAATCTAATCCAAATCCAATCCAAATCCAGTTGAAATCCAATCCAAATCCAATTCAAATTCAATCCAATTCCAAATCCAATCCAAATCCAATTCAAATCCAATCCAAATCTATTTCAAATCCAATCCAAATCCAAATCCAATCCGAATTCAATCCAAATCCTATCCGAATCGAAACCAAATCCAATCCGAATCGAAACCAAATCCAATCCGAATCCAATCCAAATTCAATACAAATCTAAATCCAGTTCAAATCCAATTCAAATCCAACCCAAATCCAAATCCAATCTGAGTTCAATCCAAATCCAAATCCAAATCTATTCCAAATTCAATCCAAATCCAATACAAATCCAATCCAAATCGAATCCAAATCCAATCCAATCCAAATCCAATCCAAAGTCCAACCCAAATCCAATTCAAATCCAATCCAAATCCATTCCAAATCCAATCCAATTCCAATTCAAATCCAATCCAAATCCAATTCAAATCCAAATCCAATCCAAATCCAAATACAATCCAAATCCAATCCAAATACAAATCCAATCCAAATCCAATCCAAATCTAATCCAAATCCAATCCAAATCCAATCCGAATCCAGTTGAAATCCAAACCAAATCCAATTCAAATTCAATCCAAATCCAATCCAAATCTAAATCCAGTCCAAATCCAATTCAAATCCAATCCAAATCCATTCCAAATCCAATCCAAATCCAAATCCAATCGAAATCTAATCCAAATCCAATCCAAATACAATCCAAATCCAATCCAAAAACAAATCCAATCCAAATCCAATCCAACTCCAATCCAAATACAATCCAAATCCAATCCAAAGTCCAACCCAAATCCAATCCAAATCCAATCCGAATTCAATCCAAATCCTATCCGAATCGATTCCAAATCCAATCCGAATCGAAACCAAATCCAATCCGAATCCAATCCAAATCCAATCCAAATTCAATACAAATCCATATCCAGTTCAAATCCAATTCAAATCCAACCCAAATTCAATCCAAATCTAATCCGAGTTCAATCCAAATCCAAATCCAATTAAAGGCCAACCCAAATCCAATCCGAATTCAATCCAAATCCAATCCGAATCGAATCCAAATCCAATCCGAATGGAATCCAAATCCAATCCGAATCGAATCCAAATCCAATTCAATCCAATCCAAATACAATCCAAATCCAAACCAAATCCAGTTCAAATCCAATCCAAATCCGATCCAAATACGATCTAAATCCAATCCAATCCAATTCAAATCCAATCCAAATCCAATACAAATCCAATCCAAATCCAAATACAATCCAAATCCAATCCAAATACAAATCCAATCCAAATCCAATCCAAATCTAATCCAAATCCAATCCAAATCCAGTTGAAATCAAATCCAAATCCAATTCAAATTCAATCCAAATTCAATCCAAATTCAAATCCAATCCAAATCCAATTCAAATTCATTCCAAATCCAATCCAAATCTAAATCCAATCCAAATCCAAATCCAATACAAATCCAATCCAAATACATTCCAAATCCAATCCAATCCAAATCCAACCCAAATCTAATCCAAATTCAATCCAAATCCAGTTGAAATCAAATCCAAATCCAATCCAATTCTAATATAAATCCAATCCTAATTCAACCCAAATCCAATCCAAATCCAAACCAAGTCCAACCCAAATCCAATCCGAATTCAATCCAAATCCAATCCAAATCCAACCTGAATCCAATCCAAATCCAACCCAAATCCAATCCAACTTAAATCCAAATCCAATACAAATCCAATCCAAATTAAATCCGAATTCAATCCAAATCCAATTCAAATCCAATCCAAATCCAATTGAAATCTAATCGAATCCAATTCAATTCCAATCCAAATCCAATACTAATCCAATCCAAATGATATCCAAATCCAAACCAAATTCAACCCAAATCCAATTCAAATCTATTTGAATCCAATTCAATTACAATCCAAATGCAATGCGAAGTCAACTCGAATCCAATCCAAATGTAATCCTAATCCAATCAAAATCCAAATCCAATCCGAATTGAATTCAAGTCCAATCCAAATCCAATCCAAATCTAATCCAAATCCAAATCCAATCAAAATCCAATCCAAATCCAATCTAAATCAAATACAAATCCAACCTAAATCCCATCCGAATTCAATCCAAATCCAAACCAAATCCAATCCAATCCAATTCAAATCCAATCTAAATCCAATCCAAGTGCAATCCAAACCCAATTCAAATCCAGTCCGAATTTAATCCAAATCCAATCCAAATCCAACCCAAATCTAATCCAACTCCAGTCCAAATCCAATACAAATCGAATCCAAATCCAATCCAATCCAAATTCAATCCGAATTCAATCCAAATCCAATCCGAATCGAATCCAAATCCAATCCGAATCGAATCCAAATCCAATCCGAATCCAATCCAAATCCAATCCGAATCGAATCCAAATCCAATCCGAATTCAATACAAATCCAAATCCAATTCAAATCCAATCCAAATGCTATCCAAATCTAATCCAAATTCTATCCAAATCCAATCCAAATGTATTCGAAATCCAAACCAAATCCAACCCAAATCCAATCCAAATCCAATCCAAATCCAAACCATTCCAATCCAAATCCAAACCAAATCCAACATAAATCCCATCCAAATTCAATCCAAATCCAAACAAAATCCAATCAAAATCCAATCCAATCCAATCCAAATCCACTCGAAATCCAATCCAAATCCAATTCAAATCCAATCCAAATCCAATTCAAGTGCAATCCAAATCCAATCAAAATCCAAACCAAATCCAACCCAAATCCAATCCAAATCCATTTCAAATCCAATCCAAATCCAAATCCAATCCAAATATAATCCAAATCCAATTCAAATCCAAATCCAAACCAAATTCAATCCGAATTCAATCCAAATCCAATCCAGATCCAATCCAAATCTTACCCAATCTAAATCCAATCCAAATCCAGTACAAATCCTATCCAAACCCAATCCAATCAAATCCAAATCCAATCCAATTCTAATCTAAATCCAATCCGAATTCATCCCAAATCCAATCCAAATCCAAACCAAGTCCAACCCAAATCCAATCCGAATTCAATCCAAATCCAATCCATATCCAACCTGAATCCAATCCAAATCCAACCCAAATCCAATCCAACTCCAATCCAAATCCAATACAAATCCAATCCAAATCCAATCCAAATCCAATCCAAATCCAATCCAATTCAAATCCAATCTAAATCCAATCCAAAGTCCAACCCAAATCCAATCCAAATCCAATCCAAATCCAATCCGAATTCAATCCAAATCCTATCCGAATCGAATCCAAATCCAATCCAAATTCAATACAAATCCAAATCCAGTTCAAATCCAATTCAAATCCAACCCAAATCCAATCCGAGTTCAATTCAAATCCAAACCAAGTCCAACCCAAATCCAATCCAAATCCAATCCGAATTCAATCCAAATCCAAATCCAATCCGAATTCAATCCAAATCCAAATACAATCCAAATCCAAATCCATTTCAATTCCAATCCAAATCCAATACTAATCCAATCCAAATGCTATCCAAATCCAATTCAAATTCAATCCAAATTCATTCCAAATCCAATCCAAAACCAATCCAAATCCAATCAAAATCCAATCCAAATCCAATCCAAAGTCCAACCCAAATCCAATCCGAATCGAATCCATATCCAATCCGAATCCAATCCAAATCCAATCCAAACGCAATCCAAATTCGAATCCAATCCAAATCCAATTCAAGTCCAACCAAAATGCAATCCATATCCAATCCGAGTTTAATCCAAATCCAAATCCAAACCAAGTCCAACCCAAATCCAATCCAAATCCTAATCAAATTAAAATTCAAATACAAATCCAATCCAAATTCAATCCAAATCCAATCCAAATCCAATCCAAATCCAATCCAAATTCAATCCAAAGTCCAACCCAAATCCAATCCTAATCGAATCCATATCCAATCCGAATCCAATCCAAATTCAATCCAAACGCAATCAAAATCCGAATCCAATCCAAATCCAATTCAAATCCAACCAAAATGCAATCCAAATCCAATCCGAGTTTAATCCAAATCCAAACCAAGTCCAACCCAAATCCAATCCAAATCCAATCCGAATTTAATCCAAATCCAATCCGAATCGAATCCAAGTCCAATCCGAATTCAATCCAAATCCAAATCCAATTCAATTCCAATCCAAATCCAATCCAAATTCAATCCAAAACCAATCCAAAGCAAATCTTTTCCAAATCCAATCCAATCCAAATCCAAATCAAATTAAAATCCAAACCAAGACCAACCCACATCCAATCCAAACCAAATTCATTCCAAATCCAATCCTAATTTATTTAATTCAATTCCAATTCAAATCTAATCCAAGTCCATTCCAAATCCAAATCCAAACCAAATCCAACTGGAATCCAATCCAAAACCAATCCAAATCCAATTCAAATCCAATCCGAATTCAATCCAAATCCAATCCGAATTCAATCCAAATTTAATTCAAGTCCAAGCCAAATCCAATCCAAATCCAAATCCAAGCCAAATCCAATCCAAATTCAATCCAAATCCAATCCAAATCCAATCCAAAGTCCAACCCAAATCCAATCCGAATCGAATCCATATCCGAATCCAATCCAAATCCAATCCAAATGCAATCCAAATCCGAAAACAATCCAAAACCAATCCAAAGCAAATCTTTTCCAAATCCAATCCAATCCAAATCCAAATCAAATTAAAATTCAAATTAAAATCCAAACCAAGACCAACCCACATCCAATCCAAACCAAATTCATTCCAAATCCAATCCTAATTTATTTAATTCAATTCCAATTCAAATCTAATCCAAGTCCAATCCAAATCCAAGCCCAATCCAAATCCAAACCAAATCCAACTGGAATCCAATCCAAAACCAATCCAAATCCAATTCAAATCCAATCCGAATTCAATCCAAATCCAATCCGAATTCAATCCAAATTTAATTCAAGTCCAAGCCAAATCCAATCCGAATCGAATCCATATCCGAATCCAATCCAAATCCAATCCAAATGCAATCCAAATCCAATTCAAATCCAACCAAAATCCAATCCAAATCCAACCCTAACCCAATCCAAATTCAATCCAAAACCAATCCAAAGCAAATCTTTTCCAAATCCAATCCAATCCAAATCCAAATCAAATTAAAATTCAAATTAAAATCCAAACCAAGACCAACCCACATCCAATCCAAACCAAATTCATTCCAAATCCAATCCTAATTTATTTAATTCAATTCCAATTCAAATCTAATCCAAGTCCAATCCAAATCCAAGCCCAATCCAAATCCAAACCAAATCCAACTCGAATCCAATCCAAAACCAATCCAAATCCAATTCAAATCCAATCCGAATTCAATCCAAATCCAATCCGAATTCAATCCAAATTAAATTCAAATCCAATCCAAATCCAATCCAATCCAAACGCAATCAAAATCCGAATCGAATCCAAATCTAATTCAAATCCAACCAAAATGCAATTCAAATCCAATCCGAGTTTAATCTAAATCCAAACCAAGTCCAACCCAAATTCAATCCAAATTTAATCCAAATCCAATCCGAATCGAATCCAAGTCCAATCCGAATTCAATCCAAATCCAATAGATAAACCAACTGGTCGCAGTGGAAAATGTACCCAACAAGAAAAAAAAATAATTCAAATCCAATCCAAGTCCAATCCAAATCCAATCTAAAGTCCAACCCAAATCCAATCCGAATCGAATCCATATCCAATCCGAATCCAATCCAAATCCAATCCAAACGCAATCAAAATCCGAATCCAATCCAAACCCAATTCAAATCCAATCAAAATGCAATCCAAATCCAATCCTAGTTTAATCCAAATCCAAATCCAAACCAAGTCCAATCTAAATCCAATCCATATCTAATCCAAATCCAATCCAAATGCAATCCACATCCAATCAAAATCCAAATCCAAACCAAGTCCAACCCAAATCCAATCCAAATTCAATCCGAAATCAATCCAAATCCAATCCAAATCCAAATCCAATCCAAAGTCCAACCCAAATTCAATCCAAATCCAATCCAAATCCAATCCAAATCCAATCCAAATCCAATCCAAAGTCCAACCCAAAACCAATCCGAATCGAATCCATATCCAATCCGAATCCAATTCAATCCAAACGCAATCAAAACCGAATCCAAACCAATTCAAATCCAACCAAAATGTAATCCAAATCCAATCCGAGTTTAATCCAAATCCAAATCCAAACCAAGTCCAACCCAAATCCAATCCAAATCCTAATCAAATTAAAATTCAAATTTAAAACCAAACCAAGTCCAATCTAAATCCAATCCATATCTAATCCAAATCCAATCAAAATCCAAATCCAAACCAAGTCCAACCCAAATCCAATCCAAATTCAATCCGAAATCAATCCAAATCCAATCCAAATCCAAATCCAATCCAAAGTCCAACCCAAATTCAATCCAAATCCAATCCAAATTCAATCCAAATCCAATCCAAATCCAATCCAAAGTCCAACCCAAAACCAATCCGAATCGAATCCATATCCAATCCGAATCCAATCCAATTCCAATCCAAACGCAATCAAAATCCGAATCCAAATCCAATTCAAATCCAACCAAAATGTAATCCAAATCCAATCCGAGTTTAATCCAAATCCAAATCCAAACCAAGTCCAACCCAAATCCAATCCAAATCCTAATCAAATTAAAATTCAAATTTAAAACCAAACCAAGTCCAATCTAAATCCAATCCATATCTAATCCAAATCCAATCAAAATCCAAATCCAAACCAAGTCCAACCCAAATCCAATCCAAATTCAATCCGAAATCAATCCAAATCCAATCCAAATCCAAATCCAATCCGAATCGAATCCATATCCAATCCGAATCCAATCCAAATCCAATCCAAACGCAATCAAAATCCGAATCCAATCCAAATCCAATTCAAATCCAAGCAAAATGTAATCCAAATCCAATCCGAGTTTAATCCAAATCCAAATCCAAACCAAGTCCAACCCAAATCCAATCCAAATCATAATCAAATTAAAATTCAAATTCAAAACCAAACCAAGTCCAATCTAAATCCAATCCATATCTAATCCAAATCCAATCAAAATCCAAATCCAAACCAAGTCCAACCCAAATCCAATCCAAATTTAATCCGAAATCAATCCAAATCCAATCCAAATCCAAATCCAATCCGAATCGAATCCATATCCAATCCGAATCCAATCCAAATCCAATCCAAACGCAATCAAAATCCGAATCCAATCCAAATCCAATTCAAATCCAACCAAAATGCAATCCAAATCCAATCCAGGTTTAATCCAAATCCAAACCAAGTACAACCCAAATCCAATCCAAATCCTAATCAAATTAAAAATCAAATTCAAAACCAAACCAAGTCCAATCTAAAACCAATCCATATCTAATCCAAATCCAATCAAAATCCAAATCCAAACCAAGTCCAACCCAAATCCAATCCAAAATCAATCCAAATCCAATCCAAATCCAAATCCAATCCAAAGTCCAACCCAAATTCAATACAAATCCAATCCAAATCCAATTCAAATCCAATCGAAAGTCCAACCCAAATCCAATCCGAATCGAATCCATATCCAATCCGAATCCAATCCAAATCCAATCCAAACGCAATCAAAATCCGAATCCAATCCAAATCCAATTCAAATCCAACCAAAATGCAACCCAAATCCAATCCAAATCCAACCTTAATCCAATCCAAAGAAAATCTTTTCCAAATGCAATCCAATTCAAATCCAAATCAAATTAAAATTCAAATTAAAATCCAAACCAAGACCAACCCACATCCAATCCAAACCAAATTCATTCCAAATCCAATCCTAATTTATTTAATTCAATTCCAATTCAAATCTAATCCAAGTCCAATCCAAATCCAAAACAAATCCAACTCGAATCCAATACAAAACCAATCCAAATCCAATCCGGGGGGTCTCCAGTAGCTTTGCGAGCAAAGGCGTAGGATTGCCAATCCGGAGATGGCGAGTTCGATTCTCGGTCCGGTCTAGGATGTTTTCGGGTTGGAAACATTCTCGACACCCTGGGCATAGTGTATCCATTGTACTTGCCACACAAGATACATACTCATGCAATGGCGGGCATAGAAAAGCTTTCAATTAATAACTGAGGAAATGCTAATAGAATACTAAGTTGAAAAGCTAGGCCAAGTTCCAGTTGGAATGTAGAGCCATTGAAGAAGAAGAAGAAGAAGAAGAAGAAGAAGATCCAATCCGAATTCAATCCAAATCCAATCCGAATTCAATCCAAATTTAATTCAAATCCAATCCAAATCCAATCCAAAGTCCAACCCAAATCCAATCCGAATCGAATCCATATCCAATCCAAATCCAATCCAAATGCAATCCAAATCCAATTCAAATCCAACCAAAATCCAATCCAAATTCAATCCAAAACCAATCCAAAGCTAATCTTTTCCAAATCCATTCCAAATCCAAATCAAATTAAAATTCAAATTAAAATCCAAACCAAGACCAACGCACATCCAATCCAAACCAAATTCATTCCAAATCCAATCCTAATTTATTTGATTCAATTCCAATTCAAATCCAATCCAAATCCAAACCCAATCCAAATCCAAACCAAATCCAACTTGAATCCAATCCAAAACCAATCCAAATCCAATCCTAATTCAATCCAAATCCAATCCAAATCCAATTCAAATCCAATCCGAATTTAATCGAAATTTAATTCAAATCCAATCTAATTCCAATCTAATCTAAATCCAACCCAAATCCAATCCAAAACCAATCCAAATCCAATCCAAAGTCCAACCCAAATCCAATCCGAATCGAATCCACATCCAATCCAAATCCAATCCAAAGTCCAACCCAAATCCAATCCGAATCGAATCCATATCCAATCCGAATCCAATCCAAATCCAATCCAAATGCAGTCCAAATCCGAAAACAATCCAAATCCAATTCAAATCCAACCTAAATCCAATCCAAATCCAATCCGAATTTAATCCAAATTTAATTCAAATCCAATCTAATCTAAATCCAACCCAAATCCAATCCAAAACCAATCCAAATCCAATCCGAATTCAATCCAAATCCAATCCAAATCCAATTCAAATCCAATCCGAATTTAATCGAAATTTAATTCAAATCCAATCTAATTCCAATCTAATCTAAATCCAACCCAAATCCAATCCAAAACCAATCTAAATCCAATCCAAAGTCCAACCCAAATCCAATCCGAATCGAATCCAAATCCAATCCGAATCCAATCCAAATCCAAACCAAATCCAATCCAAATCCAATCCAAATCCAATCCAAATCCAATCCAAATCCAATCCAAATCCAATCCAAAGTCCAACCCAAATCCAATCCGAATCGAATCCATATCCAATCCGAATCCAATCCAAATGCAATCTAAATCCAAATCCAATTCAAATCCAACCAAAATCCAATCCAAATACTATCCAAATTCAACAAAAACCAATCCAAAGCAAATCTTTTCCAAATCCAATCCAATCCAAATCCAAATCAAATTAAAATCCAAACCAAGACCAACCCACATCCAATCCAAACCAAATTCATTCCAAATCCAATACTAATTTATTTAATTCAATTCCAATTCAAATCTAATCCAAGTCCAATCCAAATCCAAACCAAATCCAACTTGAATCCAATCCAAAACCAATCCAAATCCAATCCGAATTCAATCCAAATCCAATTCAAATCCAATCCGAATTCAATCCAAATTTAATTCAAATCCAATCTAAATCCAAATCCAATTCAAATTCATTCGAATCCAATTCAATTACAATCCAAATGCAGTGCGAAAACATCCCAAATCCAATCCAAATCCAATGCAAATCTTTTCCAAATCCAATCCAAATCCAAATCCAAACCAAATCCAACCCAAATCCAATCCAAATCCAAACCAAATTAAATTCAAATCCAATCCTAATTTAATTCAAATCCAATTCAAATCTAATCTAAATCCAATCCAAATCCAAATCCAACTCAAATCCAATCCGAATTCAATTCAAATTCAACCGAAATCCAATCCAAATTTAATCCAATCGGACCTGCTTTCCACTTCCATTTCCTCAGTTATTAGTTGAAAGCTTTTCTTTGCCCGTATGAGGTGTATCTTGTGTGGCAAGTACAATTGATGCGCTATACCCAGGGTGTCGAGAAAGTTTCCAATCCGAAAACATCCTATACTGGACTGAGAATCGAACTCGCCATCTCCGGATTGGCAATCGTACGCCTTTGTACTAAAGCTGGCGCTTCCAGGTGGAACTTTTGCTGGTCGAAATCAACACGTTGATGACGGAACACATCTTCGGCATGGAGGAGCTCTTCAGTAGATCTCGCAAACGACGCACGGACAGAAACTGCAGGAAAATCGCATGGTCGCGATGATCCTGAGAAGCCTGCCAAGCACGTTCTACATCGCACTTTGACTACCGCTTCCGAAAGCCGTTCGGACGACGAACTCACCCTGGAACTTGTCAAGCCGAAACTTCAGGACGAAGCTGCAAAGAAGCAAGGATCCGGGATCCGATTCCGAGATGAAAGTTAGACCAGGGAAGAAGAAGCTAGCCTGCCACTACTAAAAGGTGGGCAACATTCAGAAGGATTGCCGCCAGTATCAACGGGACAACGAGAAGAAAGTGAAGTCAGGTATTTATACCTTTTCAAAAATCAAATCAAATCACCTGCACCATGTATAACTAAAACCTCGACAACTGTTATTGATGTATTTGACGTATTTTTATAATCCTGGAATTTATTGAAAACTCTGGAGAAAAAACTGGAGAAATCAGGGAATTTTTATTTTGAAGATGAGTCGCTAGCCTGAGTCTGGTCGTACTTTTGCAACGGAAATTCCTCAATTGGTTCAAAAAAGTCAAAGTGGAAATGTTTGAGCTCAATTTTGCAAGAATAAAAAATGTTTATTTACAGAAACAGTATTATGTTGTATAGTTTTACATTAGGGTGGCTCAAATTAGTATGGGAAAAACTTTTTTCAATTTTTTTGATGGGCCGCCCTCTTTTTCGGTTCTATTTGATGCTTTGATGCTCTGGGCAAAATTTCAGCCAAATCGGTCAACGTTTGGGCGGTGCTAAACTTGTTGGAAGTTTATATACAAAAATGTATGCAGAAACATCCAAAAACAGTGAATTACAGTTGGACGGCACAACTTACGATGGAGAACTATAACACTCATTCAGATCTTGAAGAATTTAATACAGAATGTTATGCAGAAAACCGCGAGAAGATTAGAGTTTGCCCGGCTAAGTTATTAGCATTTCTCTGAAGTGGGGTTTTAGTAAATTTCGTTTCTTTTACCATTGAAAAGAAATAAATTCACCCCTACAACACTCCAGGGAAATGCTAATATCTTTGCCTAAAAAACTCTAATCTTCTCGCGGTTTTCAGCATAACATTCTGTATTTAATTCTACAAGAACTGAATGAGTATCATGGATCTTGATCGTAAATTGTGCCGTCCAACTGCAAATCACTGTTTTTGGATGTTTCTGCATACATTTTTTCATATAAACTTCCAACGAGTTTAGCACCGCACAAACGTTGGCCGATTTGGCTGAAATTTTCTCCAGAGCATCAGGGCATCAAATAGAACCGAATAAGAGGGCGGCCCATCAAAAAATTTGAAAAAGTGCTTTTTGAGCCACCCTATTTTACATAGATAACATTCTTTATCTAGTCTTCTCAGTAGTTTAGACATAGGAAAATGATCCATCTAGAGTATCGTATCGCTGGCTACACAACAGTTTATAAAAGTGATATCCTAGATAGAATTCTATCAGCCACGGAACGGACATTAAAGATGAAGGAAAAATATCTAAAAAATATAACACGTTTCCTCTACGGTCCGTGCCGATGCCCGGCTTGACCATGCCCGACCGGATGTTGGGAGCTCCCTGCGAGGTACTTCTGCTTGTTCTCCTCTGTGTAATCCAGGATGCGGCGTTGTTTTTTCCTATTGTACTGCTTTTGTTTGAAATAGATTTTAAGAACACCTTTCGCCACCACAAAGGCGAACCCGCCGACCAGCACCCGTTGGAAGTTGTTCCGAATGGAATCGAAGAACACTCGACCCACGATCGAGGAAACGGTGGGAAGCAGCAGGGCACCACACAGGACACGGGTGGCAGACAACGGATCTGCACTCACCACAGTTCCCGGTGAAAGTTGATTCTGGGCGGGCGGTGTTCCGCCGTCACCACTACTTCTACTGCCACCGCCGGACAGCGACCCGCTGTAAAGGGGGTCGTCTTCGATGTTTCTATTAAATATAGAAAGTAGAAAAAATCATTTGAATAAGCAATTAGTTGCAAAAACAATATCTAAAAAAATAAACCAGGGAGAGACAGTTCAAAGAATTATTTTTTGTTCGTATACGAGAATGTTTGATACATTTTCTTCATTCTTTTAGCAATTTAGTAAACTACGTATAAATCCCTAACATGTTAATAATATAGCAATAAAAGGAAAAAAAACTGTTGAATCGTTAAAACAATCACGAAATAAGTCATAATACTATGCAGGACGTCTGACTAGTTATTAGAACAAGAAATTAAACTTCAAAAGAGAAAGAGATCCTACTCGAGCGTGATACACATACAACAAGCAGGTTAATAAAAGTTACTTACGAAATTGGCAACAGTAAGCTCAACATCGGGAACTTTCGAACGCTAAACGATTTGGTCTGCAGAAACCGCAGCACAAACTCCTCCCAACGTATCATTCGACCTAAAATTAGTCCTACCGGAACCATTGGCAGCCCAATCAGCAAAACGATCGGTTCGGCCCGCTGCATCAGTGCCAGTCCCTCGTCGTACCCGACAGTCTGCAGAACCGTAACCGCTCCGTAGGTAACCGCCGTCCAGTAGATCGACCCCACAATCACCCCGGCCGTCAGGAACGGGCTTACCCGTTTGATCAACGTATCGATCCCCTCCAGTACGTTTGCCAGTGCCCCCATCGAGGGCAGTACAATGATGTACTCGCTCTGGCACTGCGGACAGCTGACCCGTTTGAATGTGTTGCCCTTCTGCTTCTCGTCGACCCAGCGCTGCAGGCAGCTCTGGTGGACCCATTTGGTCGCTCCACGGCAGTTGCAAGGCTGAACCCACGGAGCCAATTTGTCGTCCTCGTCGGTGGCGAAGCAAACCCAGCAGTACCGTTCGTCTCCGTCCTGGGCCGGACTGCTGTTGATGGTTGCGATAGAATTTGCTATCGCTTCGGCATTTACGCTTTGTGTTGACGCCATTTTCCCGGACGCTCTTGTTTACCTATTGTTATCAAAAGCAACGGAATTGCATCAGTTGTAAGTCGATGAGTAACATTTTTCACCTGATAAGGACATCAACTGCCCATTCCCTGCACAGATCTTACCTGCTGAATAAAATAAACGAACTCAGAATTTCACTTTGCGAAGTTACAGCAGATGCTTAGCTTCGCTTTTATGTCACTTATTGAACGCAAAAGAATCCAAATTTTCACAAAATGGGAAAATAATGGATGTGTTTTGTAATATTTTTACCAAACTGCGACACTTCCTCGAACTTTCGTCATTCGTTTCTGCTTGCGTGCCCTTTTCTTTTGGTTTGCATTTTCGTTTTGAATGCCGTCAGTTTTTGACAATCGCTCACGGGAACTCAACAGAGATCTGAGCCGCTAAATGCGATGGTCTCGCGAGTGAGCCGTCGAAACCAGGGATGCCAGATAATAAATATTTTCAAATGTCTTCGAAGTCGTTTAAAAATGTCTTCAAATGTCTTCAATAATAAAATTATGATTATTATCATCGAGAAACTTCAAAATCCAATTGGTTGTAAATTTAATCATCTCCTTGTTTATAACGAGTTTCCCCTGAATTTTCTACTGAGTTTTTGGGTAAAATTCCACTGGATTTTTAACTGAATTTCCACGTGGGATTCTTCCATTTTTTTTTAAAGAATACCCTGTAGAGATTCAAGACTTTTTGTGAAATACTTGAAGAAACATCCAGAAAATTTTCTGAATTAACTTCCAGATAAAATTGTGGAGCGATTTCCGGATAAATTTCTGATGGAGCTTCTTTCTACTTTTACTAATTTCTTCTGGATGGTGCTTAATGAAGTAATTTCCCGAGGAATTCCTGTTGGAACATCCAAAGGACTTGACTGGACTGAAGCAACTTCAGGAAGAACTTGAAAAGGAATTCCTGTAGAAAGTTCAGGGTGAATTCCGGATGTTTTTTGGACTACATTTGAGTGCTTTTTCTTAATTGTTTGAGTCCATCAATGAAAAATTACGAAGGTATTTTCTGGAGGAATTCCTGAAGGATTTTCCTGATGAATTTCTGAAGGATATTACTGAAAGAATTTCCGGTGGTATTCCTGACGCAACTTCCGGAAGAATTTATGGAGGTGGTTCTGGATGAATTCTTGGAGGAGCTTCTTTAGGTATTACTTCCGGAGGCATTCTTGGATAATCTTTCGGCAACATTCTTGGAGAATCTTTCAGCAACATTCTTGGAGAATCTTCCAAAGGAATTCCTGGAGAAACCTCCGAAGGAATTCATGGAGGAACTTCCAGAGGGATCCCTGGAGGAGCTACCGCAGGAATTTCTGGGTAACTTTCGGAAGAATTTCTGGAAGACCTGCTGGAGGAATTCGTGAATGAACTACCGGAGGATTTTCCGAAGGAATTCTTGAATGTACTTTCGCAGGATTTTTTGGACAATCTTACGGAGGAGATCCTAGAGGAAACTACAAAGGAATACTTGCAAGAGAAATCCCTGAAACTTTCGGACAGATTCCAGGAGGAACTACAGAAGGAATTCCAGAAAGAATAGAAGAACGATTTTTTAAAGACATTCATAGAGGAATTCTCAGAGAAAATACTGGAAGAATGTCCAAAGATATTTCTAGAAGAATTGCCATGGAATTCGAGGAAGAATTTGACGAAAGAGTGAAACATGTTTCCTATGAATTTTCTACTGAGTCTTTTATTAAAATTCCATCGATTCTAAAATTCCATTCCATTCCAGTTTTTTGTGGAATTTCTCAGAATTTGTTTTAAGAAGATTTTCCTGTCGAAATTTACCATGAAAATTCTGAGAATGGATACATTTCTGCTGTTAAAACAATTTAAATTTTTCTTTGACATTTCGACAAATTTTCTGTGGAAATTAAGAGATTTATTGTGGGTGTTCAGAATAACTTGTTGAAAATAGTTTCCAGTTTAAATTTATGAGGATTTCTTTTTTTATCTTTACGGAAATAATTAATTTCTTCGATAACCTATACTGAATTTTCAATTCAATTCTCTTGAATTTAGACAAAAAATTCCTCATAATTTTCTTTAGAACTTCTTATTTTACTCGAAAAAATCTTTTTAATTTTCACTGAAAATTCTATTGAAAATCCACGGAAAATTCGAAGAGTTTCCCGACGGACATTCGGAGGAATGTCACATGGAAATTCCGAAAAGATCAGATGAATTCAGAAGGAATTTAGAAAAAAAAAGTCTGGTTTTAGCTCAACGGTTTAATAGATTAAAGCAAGTCATAGAAGAATTCAGTCTATTTTTGCCGTAAATTAGATCGGTCAATGCGTTCCGATATAATGATAGAAATACCTTTTTACGGACACGCCGAAAACGCTGCCGCCGCTAAAGAAAATTCAAACGAATGTTGCTATCGGGAGTTTTTTAAGTGCTTATGAAGCCTAAAATGCGTTGCAGTTATCAATCGGCTAGTGTGAATGTATTTTTTTAGATTTTTTTTATGTGTTTAAGATTCTAAGCCCGAGACAAAAACTATTATAACTTTTGTAATATTTACATAATTTGCATATAGAAGTCGCAGAATTTGAAAGTAAATAATAAAATTGTATTTTCTATTCGCTGGTTTATTGATTGTCTTCAAATATCTTCAAATAAGTAGATAAGTCTTCAAATAT
Organism: Armigeres subalbatus; assembly: GCF_024139115.2. Lineage (NCBI taxonomy): Eukaryota > Metazoa > Arthropoda > Insecta > Diptera > Culicidae > Armigeres > Armigeres subalbatus. The sequence continues at coordinate 221,553,502 of NC_085139.1, forward strand.
TTTGAAAAGTCTTCAAAATGTCTTCACGAAATAAATGTCTTCACAGTGATTCAAATGTCTTCAAATTGAAGACATGTCTTCAAATCTGGCATCTCTGGTCGAAACCGAGCCAACAGGCCTTTTATTTATTTTTTTCTTGCGGGTGAAGGAGATCGTTCAAAAATTACGTCCAACGTTTTTCGATATTTTCAACCCCTCCCCCATTCTGTCACAATATATTGACCCCCCTCCCCCTGTACGTACATGTGTCATATTGATTTTAATTATTGTCGGGCCGCCACCAAACCGGACCGCGCGATTGAGCACTCGTGCTGCGACGCGAATCGCGACAATTTGAAATATTTCATTAGTAGTGCGCATCATGCACGCATGGATGTACTATCATGCGCACTAATCAGAAATGAGTTGCGACGTCTGATAACTGCAGATATTTCATTTTATTGAAAACAAATTTTCGATTTTCTACTATACACGGAATATTGTTTTGGTTTTTCTTTTGCGTACATTTTCGTATATGTGGCCCGGATAAAAATGTACTATTGGTTCAATTGTGTAAACAATTGAATTACCATACAATGTACGGTATACAATAGGATATATTGTTTCTTGATGGTTGCACAGATTGTATCCACACTGAGGATACAATACATCAACATATTTCACTAATGTAACAATACTTGCAATTGTTTTTTAAACATTTTCGTACATAAGATTCATACATTGATAACTTTTGAAACGTTTCTTTACATTGCATATAAACTATATAACAATATTTGCCTCAAAGCGCCAAATATGCATTTTTCCCTTTAAATTTCATTGTTGAACAGTAAAGCTGTCACAACTGAGAAATCAAAAATCGTATTGTTTTACTATACAAGTACAATACAATCCATTGTATTTTGAACAGTTTTGTTCGGATATTTCAACAATATATTAACCATACACTCTATTGTGTGACGAAAAAAATGTTTAGAAAAATCTAAGATTTTATATAGTTATGATACTTAACAACCCGTACATTCTATTGCGAAAACTTCATTTACATTTGAGTAAATGGTTCATAACAATGCATTCTAATGTATTTCTATGGTTTCATTTACAATACAATCTATTGCCAATTTAATGTTATTAATAGTAGTGTTACAATAAATTGTATTGTTATTCTACTGTATTTTTTATTCGGGGGTACCAACCATGGTTCAAAAATCTTGAAATGAGTGCCATATACCATTATTGTCTTCATTAAAAATAGCCTTGAAATTATTTTCTTGTCGCCTTGTACCATGGTACGAATACCACAAGTGTGTGCCCCATGTTACACCTCAGGAAAATTTTCCGCCGGATTTTGGTCCCGTGCATTTTGGATGGGGCCGGAATTTTGATTTTCCGTACTCAAATCCCAAAAACATCGCATATGTAAAAATGCATGGCAAGGTGTGAGGCTGCCTTTACACCTTTCACTTTCCCGTAAATTATGTAATAATGAACCAATTCAACAAAGTTTATTGATCTGTCAAGTTTATCTTTACACAAGTTGTTTTGCGTGTCAATAAAATAGGAATATTTTTCAAGTTGGTTGCTGTCCGGCATTCTTGCAACATGCCCTGCCCATCGTACTCTTCCGGCTACCTTTCCTACTACCTAGCTACCTTCTGGATACTGGGTTCACCGTAGAGCTGGGCGAACTCGTGGTCCATTCTTCGCCGCCACACACCGTCTGCCTGCACACCGCCAAAGATGGTTCTAAGCATCCGTCTCTCGAATACTCCGAGTGCTTGCAAGTCCTCCTCGAGCATTGTCCATGTTTCATGTCCGTAGAGGATAACCGGCCCAAGTAACACCGAAAACATCATTATTAACTAAGATCTAATAATGATGTTGAATAAAGGTCGGGAAAATGAAATACAAAACATGTTACGTTCAAGGAAAGCTATGATAAGGTTTTTGCAAAACATACAGCAATTTGATCAGAGAAGAAGTTTCATACTACATTCTCACAACTTGCTGATAACATGTCAATTTTTGACATTTATTTGGTTTTTTGAGATGTTTCGTTTTACATTCTCACAACATAAAACAAGTCTACAGGAAGATTTTACGAACAATGTCATAACATGTTCATTTTTTGACATTTATTTTGTCAGAATATATACGCAATGATAAAAGTTTAACATAATTTCAACATATTTTAAGATCAATGTTATGAACGTTCTTCATCGACCCTGTTGTTTATCGAAAACTCGCCATATTGTTTTTCTTTTGCAGATTCGAGAATTTGTTTACATATCAATTTCAAAATGATGCTTTGGCATAGTTATATTTTTCTTCAATCAATGACGCATGAATTTAGAAGAAGTAAAATGAAAAGTTAGCCAATGAAACATGAGCCGCATATAATGTTTCGACCGACACTTCGAAACAAATTTGATTTATTTATTCAGTTTGAACCTATATGTTTTAATATTATTAAAATGGTGTTCATCATTTCATGCATGCTTGTTTTCATTAGTTTTTTGTATAAAATTTATTTCTTTGAACGTGTTGGACAGCATTTTTGTTTTGGTATTCAATTTGACAGAGCCATGTTGAAAGTCGGTTACTGAAAACATCCTTAGTACTTAAGTTTAGTCTTGTGAATGTGCAATCAAAAACAAGGTTGCAACTGAAAGATGTTGAAAATTTCGATAATTTTTGCGCTGTTTGGGTCGTGTGAAAGTAATCAAAGCAGTTTTTCATACCAAAACGTAACATACTATATGTTCGAAAGATGTATTTTTTACACTCATACAACAAACCGTGTTACTTGGGGGTCTTATTGGCGTCTTGTACATCGGTGGCGAATCTTTTTTGACAGCAGTTTCTTCTGGAGCCCGTAGTAGGCCCGGCTTCCGGAGATGATGTGCCTTCGTATTTCACGACTAACATTGTTATCAGTCGTTAGCAAGGATCCAAGGTAGACGAATTTCTCGACCACCTCGAAGGTATCCCCGTATATCGTAACACTGCTTCCCAGGCGGGCCCTGTCGCGCTCGGTTCCACCCACTAGCATGTACTTTGTCTTTGACGCATTCACCACCAGCCCAACTTTTGTTGCTTCACGTTTCAGGCGGGTGTACAGTTCTGCCACCTTTGCAAATGTTAGGCCGACAATGTCCATGTCATCTGCGAAACAAATAAATTAACTGGATCTGTTGAAAATCGTACCCCGACTGTTACACCCGGCTCTCCGCATGACACCTTCTAGCGCAATGTTGAACAACAGGCACGAAAGTCCATCACCTTGTCTTAGTCCCCGGCGCGATTCGAACGAACTGGAGTGTTCGCCCGAAATCTTCACACAGTTTTGCACACCATCCACCGTTGCTTTGATCAGTCTGGTAAGCTTCCCAGGGAAGCTGTTCTCATCCATAATTTTCCATAGCTCTAAGCAGTCTATATTGTCGTATGCCGCCTTGAAATCAACGAACAGATGATGCGTTGGGACCTGGTATTCACAGCATTTTTGAAGGATTTGCCGTACAGTAAAGATCTGGTCCACTATTCACTAATGGTGACAGACGACGGAAGATGATCTGGGACTGGGATATCACTTTGTAGGCGACATTAAGGATGGTGATCGCTCGAAAGTTCTCACACTCCAGCTTGTCGCCTCCCAAGCAACCAGAAGTTCAGATTTTACTTAAATTTACTCTTAACCGAACTAATTGGTTCACTATGGTTCACATCAAGTTCCAAGCATCCTTAACGGAACTTTAAAGTTCACTTTTACGCTCCCACCATACACAAAATTACTTAAAATGAGAGCTGATTAAGCCAAAATAGCCCTTCTTATCCGAACTTCTGGTTGCTTGGGCTATCTTGTAGATGGGGCAATGGGATATATAACCCCTTCCTTCCACTCCTCCGGTAGCTGTTCAGTTTCCCAGATTCTGACTATCAATTTGTGCAGGAAGTGGCTAGCTTTCCCGGGCCCATCTTGATGAGCTCAGCTCCGATACCATCCTTACCACCCGCATAATCCTGAACCATAACTGTACCGTTTCTCTGATCATACATGATTATAAATAACACTACCCTTACTATACTGATTGTTGTTCATACGTAAGATAAGCTAACCTCATCATAAATCATCTTCACAATATGTTATGTTGTATTTAGCAAATCGACTATATGGGTAATAGGCGGTTAAGTATAATTACAATATAAAAACTTTCATTTTCCAGTACATTTTTTTAGCAATACAAGATATGGTATAGTACAGTTATAATCCATGTTTTTCATGAGATACAATATGGGGTGCGGTATGTATACAATAGTATGATAGGAGAAAAAATGGCACACCGTATATCATATCATTCAGAAGTAAGAAGACCATTTCATTATTTTCCTCAATTATAAAGTTAAAACACGATATTTACATTGCTATTAAATATACACATTTTATTGTCTATAAACTGAATAGGTAGTTTTACATCATAAGCACCGTTTCAGAAGCAATATTATTAACAGATTAAACTTCAGAAGAAACTATAAAACACTTAGTACATAGTACACTTCATACTACATATATTCTGGTCGCGCGTGTCCGGAATTAAGCCGCATCCGTGCATCAGAACCATGTTGACTACAAGAAACGCATGAAAGAATTACTAAGTCTAAGTATGCATGCAATTTTAAAGTACGTAAAAGAAACTTACCGAAGAAAAATCGACAACAACCCGTCTGACTGCCACAAATCCAACCAGCAGGAACTATTGGAAGCAAAAAAAACATCAGATTATAAATATCATAGGCTACTTTATTTAAATTTTGTTAATTCTATTACTTACCTTTTTTTGTTCAGTGCAATAAACAATTTACGATCCAAATAATCAACTAAATAATGAGCATCAAGAACCGTAACTTTCTCGAGCAATCCACCAAAATCTAACATGGCAGCTGCACAATGCATGAGCACTATACGTTCTATTAAAAAAACACACACACTTTTTGGAAAACTGGATCGTGTATGGTACTTTTATATTTGAATGATATAATTCCTCTAGTTTGCGTGAAACCACCTCGGAAACCACACTGAAATTAAAAATTTCAGAAGATACTTGATTATTTTGAAACAATAATCCATATTGTTACTGTGTCAACTATAAGCAATTAAAAGTAAATTATCGTATTTTTCCAACATAGTGGATAATAACAAATTGTAAAGAAACAATAAATTATGAAATTATTGCATATGGTACCGTAGCTTAACAATGTGTTATATTACCTGTTCTAGTTGAACATATAGTCACATTTTAAATCGACAATGGTATAAATAGTAACAATATTATTTATGTCATGTGAATAGTAACAACAAAACTGCATATCGTTTTTAATTATGCGGGCAGCTGCTTTATTGGACGTTAGCTGTTGGATGGCATCCGTAACTTCCCTCAAGGTGGGGGCTGGTTGGTTTCCATCGCCCGCTGAACTGACGTGGTCATCTCCTCCGCTGCCTTGACTTTCACTGCCTGTACTCTCAGCGTCATTCAAATGTTCCTCGTAGTGCTGCTTCCACCTTTCGATCACCAAACTTTCGTCCGTCGAGATGCTCCCATCCTTATCCCTGCACATTTCGGCATTTGGGGCCGGCATTTTGATTTTCTGTGCCCGAATCCCGAAAACATCGCATATGTAAAAATACATAGGATAAAAATCCGCGGGCCAAAATCCCGAGGTGTAAGGCTACCTTATAATCGATATGGATCCACAAATAAATCAAATTATTGCTTATCCAGCTTTTTACGCTAGCCATAAATTTGGAGAGGGGTGATTCAAACATGACATATGCTGTGCACTGTTTTATTCCATCAGCATCATAGCAATCTCTGAATCAAAGAATCAGTCTGTCAGAATGTTAAACATGTTGATTACGCATCACTCACGGTAAATTCGATCAATAATATATACATACGTAAAAAATATTATGTGTTTCAGATTTCCTCAGCAAATTGCATTTTTTGAGAGCCGTACTTGGCCATACCAACGCAGTTTGTTTACTACGGGCTAATACTTCATCTTCTCATATTAAATTTACCTTGAATGAGGACTAATTTATCATAATTTAGGTAATATTACAAATGCACAAAAAGAAGAAACACTCAATTGCGGACTACAATTTAATGGTTTAATTAAAGCTTGTTTAAAAAAATCCTTACCTATGATAAATACTTTTTATTCTAACAACTCAACAAACTGTTATGCCAGTTCCGCTGCTATCATCAATCCATTTATGATAATTTAGTTTTGATAAGTTTTCTGATTTCTTGAGAAAATTCACAAATGGATGTATGTAGCAAAATGATTAATCTTTTTAGTTCCACATGAGGGATTCTGATTTTTCAATAAATTAAATTCTCACTAGGGCCACATGTAGAAAATAGTTCTTTTCTGTCTTCCTCCTATATATTTGTTTACAATCGGAGGCATTGGAGGAGTTGTACACAAAACACGGATTGAATTCGATTACTTTCAGCAAACCATTGTTATACTTTTTTCTTATGAATTATTGATTACCATTCTATGTCCTCAAGCTCTATTCTATTAGGAATACACTGCCCCTATTCGCATAAGCGTCACATGTCAGTTTTTTTCAACTTGAGTAATATGCCCTTGAATTTTTCAAACTCGTTTTACATGGAGAAATTCAAAAAATTCTAATAAATTCATGAAACCTGCAATCTTTCTGAAAATTTGGCACAATATTCTGTATCTACATACATTGCTATGGGACTATTAAATGGACCATAATTATATTTATTTTTTGTAAAAAAGTGTGGCAAAACCTGGAATGTGACTGTTATGCGAATAATTAGCAAGATGAGACAACACAAGTGTGTTTTGATTTTCAAATTTCTAGAACAAAGCATATTATTTTATCAGTTTTTCTTAAAGATGAGGTCATTTTTAGCTTATTTCTGGAAGAAAATCAAAACCGTCGAAAATCGACATGGGACTTTTATGCGAATCGCGACAGTACAGTAGTCAATCTAAATGAAGAAAATGGAAGTGTTTAGTCACTCAATACGTATTTAAGCCAATGATTTGCTAAATAAACTTGTAGCGTTGTGAGTGCAACGGGAATTGGAAGTAAAATTAAAAAAAGTATTATCCAGCTTTTTACGCTAGCCATAAACTAACAAAGGGTGAATCGAATTTGACATCTGCTGTGAACTAATTTTAATTTTTTGGCTGAACTTCTAGAACACAACGGCTGTCTCTTGAAACTCTTCTGAGAGTCCTAAGAATTTGGGAAGAACGGAACTTAGTCTCGGATATATTCGATCGGCTCACGGCTCACAACTTCACATGATTTCATATTCAACGATATAAATAAACACTCTGTTATACAAGCATGAGGAGGTTTCAGGTTGATCAACGGTTTGAATTTTTGTGACTTCTGGATAGCATGTGATAGCAGATAACATTGAAGACATCAAAGTGCCAGATCGTTACACAATTTACACCAAATACAATACAATGAGAGCAATTCGATTGGAATTCGATGTGGAAGTGACCCCTGAAAGTTATACCCGAGTGATTATTAGCCGCATGTCATATCTTTTTTCCTCTTGGTTATCCTTGTCTAGCTGTTTTTTTACCGTGAATTAACAATTATTACTTTACTCATAGATATTGTATTAATATCAAATTAATTTAAAAAAAAATTAAAATATAAGGGGGTATGCATATAAAAATAAATTATTATGGGGGAGTTGGGGTGGGTGGCAAGAAGTTAGGAGTTCAATCATAATTTATATTTAAATTATCTTGTGACCCCAATTGATTATGGATTATATATTAAAATCACTGTTGAAATCTGCTTCAGGACGAAGTACGTGAAATAACATTTTACTAGATTTCTGCAGGCTTCAGATCTCAGGCTTCGGCTATCAGATACGCACCCTCCGGGACAACTAGCTTTGCTCAAATAATACGGTGCCTGGAAGAAAAACCGTGGAAAAAACCAATTGTGTGCTTAGAAGCGTGCTTAACATACATATTTGTCAAGCTAAGCTTATGATCTTCGCACCTAGACGAAGCAAACATAAAAATATGTTATTAAGAAAACTATTGTTTTAAAAATCAAACCATGTTTCAAAGCCAAGTTATATCTTCAATTAAAACAATGACAGTTTTCACTGAAATTTTTTATTTGTCACAGATTGCTAAGATTATTTTATTAAAAAAATATGGTGGACACAGCATATGTCAAAAGGGGTGATTCAACTCTTTATGGCACTACCGTGTAAAAAGCTGGATACATTTAAAAAATATGATACAAACGCAACAAAACGATGCTTCAGCTGCATTGAAAGAGAAATGTATAGATAAAGATTGTCGCTTCGGTTCCCTTAGTTCTGCTGTCCGGAACATGTTGGGTACCAAGCTGTCAAATCGTATGGATTTTCCTTCTTTGACATTTAGCTCCCCTATCCTCGCCAGCAAAAGATGTTCCGGACAGCGACGACAGCGACAATCTTTATCTAGTAACTAAAATATCCTTTGATTTTACCTATAGAATATGTTTGAATCTACCGTAAATTTTTTCTGCATGCTGCAAGCTATGCAACAAAAACTAAAATACATAAAGTTCAAAAATAGATTTTATTTACCTTGATTTTATTTAACTTGACAAATTTACACGAATATCAAGAATGGGCCACGAATCCTGATCTAGAGTTAGCGTTCAGCCATTTTGCCTTTTCACTGTGCTTTTTAACAAAGGAAAATCTCGTTTTTTGAAAACTGCTGTGATGCGGGCAGATTCACGTAGAATCAATATGACACCCAGGTATACGTCATTGGAATATTATGTAGAAAGCATATATTGCGCTTTTTGCACTTTATAAGAGTTCTGCGAGATCTTTTTCTCACACTCAATACACTCAAAAAAGTTTGATTTTCCGTGAATAATATTTGTGTGTGAGTGCTCAATCTGAAAACAAATAGACGTCAAATCATGGCTGGAATCGATTTAGTGTACACGCTTACATGTGACTAACAAGTAATGGGTTATAATTGGGTAAATTTCAGTAACAAAAATTGATCAACCCGAAATGAGAGTGAGTGTGAGAAAAAGAAGCGGGCAAATCACAATCTATACGTAACTCTTCAAATTCGTGAAATCGGCAATAGTGAGCTGTGATTTACATATTCTGACCCACATAAACTGGATGAGGTATTCGAATTATATTTATATTTTTTTTATATTATGCACTAACTTTCACGTACATCTAACGTTACAATATTTTTGAGTGTGCATGAAAGGCCTGTACCAAAATTGTCGGATTAGCGAGGATTTACTGTAGTTGCCGAACGTAATTTATGATGAACATATGCGAACTCAATTTTTGAGTTCCGTGAGTTCCGAACCAGCTGTCAAACGCCGCACATCAAAGAAAGAAAAAAAAAGTATAAAAAGTCATCTCCTTGCGTTTTGATGGTGTTTCTCTGGAAGCTTCGAAGTTGAAAAATCGAAAATAATCATAAAATTTCGCAGCTTTGCAACATTTAAGGTAACTTCCCGATACGTTTCGATGTGGCGCATGTGGTGACGAAGAAACCTCGGGTTGGTTCCATTAGCATTTTCAACTGTTTGCATCATCAAGAGGAGCTCAACAACTCGGCACCAGAGGAGAGTCGGATTGGTATAAAAAATCGATTTTCGTTGGTGGTGAGTATTCTGGAGAAAGCGGAAAGGGCCTTTCGGAAGAACTGTGATGGCCACCGAAACCACGGCGACCGGAGCCGTTCCGGTAGCCCGCGGTGTATCGCGAGTTTTGGCCAAGCTGGAATCGTCTATTGAGACCGGGAACTACTACGAGGCCCACCAGATGTACCGGATGTTGTACTTCCGATATCTGTCCCTGAGGAAGTACGAAGAACTGCTGGACATTTTATACCAGGGAGCCCTGACCCTGGTGAATCACGATCAGCACACGAGCGGGGCCGATCTCGGTCTGCTCATAGTGGACACACTCGAGAAAGGTAAAATTACGGAAGACGCTGAGAAGTGGATGCAGAAGATTGCCCTGCTTTTGAGCAAGATTCTGCCGAGTGTGGTCGAGCGGGAAACATTGTTGGTAAGTAAGATAAGGATTGTAGATTGTGTTTTGATCCCATGGCTTCATAAGCATTTTATTTGAGCAGAACCGAATGTCTAATGTAATGAAACACGCAGCTAATTAGCACCACATTCTCAATTACACAATTTTATCGACTTTCAGGTGAAAGCAGTCAAGTGGAGCGCCTCGGTATCAAAGTCCCAAGTCGGGCACCCACTGATGCACAAGTTAATTGCGCAAATAATGTGGAATGAGGATAACTTGGCACAGGCACGGCACCACTTTCTTTTATCGAAGGACGGGAGCGGTTGTGGCCACATGTTGGTTCAACTTAGTCAAACCAAGGGATTTCCGTCCGAGATGGATCTCTTCATTGCGCAGGTAATCTTGCAGCAGCTTTGCCTGAAGGAAACTTCCACGGCGGCGGAAACCTTTGCCACCTACACCAAGTACCATCCGAAAATTGCCTGCACCGAGCCACCGTTTATAACACCGCTGCTGAACTTTATATTTTTCCTGCTTCGGACAATCGAGGCCAATCAACGGAAGTTGATTGTCTTCCGGACCCTTTGCGACCTCTACAAACCTTCGCTGGAACGAGATCCGTCCTACGAGAAGTATCTGCAGAAGATCGGGATGATATTCTTCGGGGCCAGTCAGCCACAGCGGCCCCAAACCGAAGGAATGGGTGGCATATTTGGAGATTTGTTAAACCAGTTCTTCCAAGGATTGGACGATGATTTGGAAGATGAACCGGCTGGTGGGAGTCATCCTCGTGCCGTTGCCGGTTCGGCACCAGCAGTCAAAGAGGACCTGGATTAGGATTGATGAGTGGTAAAGTTTATTTTTGACTAGCAGTATGTACCCGGCCTTGCTCGGAGTTGCCAGTTTGATTCGCAGTTTTTTCACAATCGGAAAATGAATAAACCAATTGGTCAACAGGATAACTGTGTTTTTTTATTGATACTTCATCATTTTTAAAAGAAGGCAGATTTTATGTGAAAACATTGACTGATTTTGAAAAAGGGGGTTTAAACTCAAACTCGTCTTATTCCGGATAAACGTCTATTTCTAAAGAAGGAAAAACAACCACCGGTGTTTTATTCCGGGCAAACGTATATTTTTAAAGAAGGGATCACATTCACCATCCAGAAGGAAACACATTAATCATTGCTTTTCACTGGGCAAACCATGATTTCGATGAAGGGTTAAGTTGATCGATAACTAAACAATACCACTCCCCACACCCTCCCCTTTTCCCTCTTTGACCCACTATCGTCGTTTCCTTAATATGAAGAATGTGTGTTCCAAATTTGGCTGAAATCGGCTAAGACCAGAAGTTACACTGAGGTTATTGAGAGCTGAACTTTTGCCCCTCCACAACCTGCTTGTTTTCTAAATACCATCCCTAACCCCTATCTTCGTCTTCTCGAGAAAAAGAATGTGTGTTCCAAATTTGGTTGAAATCGGCCAATGGGTACAGAAGTTACACTGAGTTGATCGATAACTGAACAATACTCCTTCCCACACACCCTCCCTCTTTTCTAAAGAGCATTCCCAAAACTTCTATCGTCGTCTCATTAATTTGAAAATGTGTGTTCCAAATTTGGCTGAAATCGGCTAAGAGGTTCAGAAGTTATGCTGGAATATACACACATGCATACAAACATTGAGTTATATAAAATATAACCATATATTACCGCCATCGGAGGTGACAATGGGTCTGGGGGGTGACAATGGGTCATCGCTCTCACCGGCAGCCTGGAGGTCGGATAGCAAAATCGTTCAAAAAGGTCTTCTATATTTTAGTCTTCTTGCCCTTAGATACATTGAATCCATTCTACAATCATTCTAAGTAGTTGAAACAGTGACCCATTCTCACCCCATTTGACCCATTGTCACCTTGGCCCTTCTACCTTTTCAATAAACATCTTTCAAAAATAGAGAATATGTATACCAAATCAGGTTGGAATTGGTCTTGAAGGTTGGGAGTTACACTGAATTGCTCGTTTTCTAAAGATAACCCTTCCCCTTACTCTCCTTCTTTCCCCAATGACCATTCCACTCCCTTTGTCTTCTTCTCCTTAGGATAGAGAATGGGTGTACCAAATTTGGTTGAAATCGGTACAGGGGTTTAGAAGTTACAATGAATTGCCCGTTTTCTGAACAATACCCCACCCTCCAGACCCTCCCCTTTCCCAATTTACCCTCCCATATGATCGTCTCCTCGTAGTGATCGTAGTGAATATATGTATCTCCTCGTAGTGAATATGTGTACAAATTTTCAGGATTTTCAGCTTTCAGTCACATGAAAATGTTGATAATTTCAAATCATTGCCAACGTTGATGAAGATCCAAACCCCGGATCGAAACGTTGGCAATGATTTAAAATTATCAACATTTTCATGTGACTGAAAGCTGAAAATCCTGAAAATTATGTACAAAATTTGGTTGAAATTGGTCCTGGGGTTGGATGTTGCATAATTGCTCGATTTCCAAAGACAACGCCTCCCTTCATACCCTCCTTTTCCCAATGACCATCCCACCATCTTTGTTATTTTTTCCTTAGAATAGAGAATGTGTGTACCAAATTTGGTTCAAATTGGTCCAGGGGTTCATAATTTACTTTGAATTGCCCGTTTTCTGAACAAAACCCCTCCTCCAGACCCCTCCCCCTTTCCCAAATCCCATATGATCGCCTCCTCGTAGTGAATATGTGTACAAAATTTGGTTGAAATCGGTTCTGGGAGTTGAAAGTTACACAGAATTGTTCGTTTTCTGAACGAAACCCCTCTCACCACCCCTCCCCCTTTTCCAAATGACCATCCCACCCCTTTGTTAACTTCCCCTGAGGATATAGAATGTGTGTACCAAATTTGGTTGAAATCGGCCAAGTGGTTCAGAAGTAGTTAGCGAACATACATACATAGATTGGTTTTTATATATATAGAAGAAAGAAGAAGATATTGGTTTTTTTGTTTGTTTCGAATGTGCGAGACAGTTTGGGACGGAATTGCAAAGCGGTACCTAGTGTAGGCGTAGGAAAGATTTAGAACCGTTAATGAGCGCTGATAACAAGCTACACGGAACGCAGATTTTAACGACAACGTTTCAATGCGTACTAACTATCTAAGCTATTATTTAAACTTAGTACACACGCAATCGGATAATAAATATAAAATAACTGTGGAGACTATTTGTGATTTATGATATCCGAACGGTTTTGAAATGGATTTGGATTGAATTTGAAGAGGATTTGGATCAGTTTTGGGTTGCATTTGTAGTGAGATTTTGATTAGCTTCGATTAGAATTTGATTTTATTAGATTCGGATGTGGATTGTATTTAGATTGAATTTGGATTGGATTGAATTATATTTGGAATGGATTTTGAATTAATTTGGATTATATTTGGACTGAATTAGAATTGGATTTTGATTACGTTCTGATTTGGATTGGATTGGATATTAATTAGATTTGGATTGAATGGAATTTGAAGAGGATTTGGATCAGATTTGGATTGCATGTGAAGTGGATTTGGATTGCACTTGTATTGGATTTGAATTGGACTTGGATCAGGTTTCGACTGGATTAGAATTGAATTTTGATTAGGTTCGGATTTGGTTTGGATTCTGATGTGGATTGGATTTGGTTTGGATTTGGATTGAACTTGGATTTGATTTCAATCGGATTTGAATTTGATTTGGATTGTATTTCAATTGCATTTGAAGTGGATTTGGATTGGATTTGGAAGTGGATTGAATTTGGATTGCATTCGAATTGAACTTGGTTTTAATTTGGATTCGAATTGAATTTGGTTTGAGTGTGTATTGGATTTGGATTGGATTTGAATTGTGTTTGAATGGGATTCGGATTGGATTGATTGAACTTGGATTTGATTTCAAACGAATTTGAATTTGATTTGGATTGGATTTGGACTGGACTTGGATCAGGTTTGGATTGGATTTGAAAAGGATTTGCATTGGATTTGAACTGGATTAGAAATTTATTTCGATTAGATTCAGATTTGGATTCGAATGTGGATTGGATTTAAATTGTATTTGGATTGAATTTGGTTTGGATTTGGATTGGATTTGATTTCAATCGGATTTGAATTCCATTTGGATTGGATTTGGATTGCATTTGAAGTGGATTTGGATTGTTTTTGAACTGGATTAGAATTGGATTTTGATTAGATTCGGATTTGGATTGGATTCGGAAGTGGATTGAATTTGGATTGCATTCGAATTGAATTTGGTTTGAATTTGGATTCGAATTGAATTTGGTTTGAATTTGTATTGGATTTGGTTTAGATTTGGATTGGATTTGAATTGTGTTTGAATGGGATTCGGATTGGATTTAGATTGAGCTTGGATTTGATTTCAAACGGATTTGAATTTGATTTGGATTGGATTTGGACTGGACTTGGATCAGGTTTGAAAAGGATTTGCATTGGATTTGAACTGGATTAGAAGAATGGGATTCGGATTGGATTTGATTGGGTTTGGGTTTGATTTCAAACGGATTTGAATTTGATTTGGATTGGATTTTGACTGAACTTAGATCAGGTTTATATAGGATTTAAAAAGGATTTGCATTGGATTTGAACTGGATTAGAATTGGATTTTGATTAGATTCAGATTTGAATTGGATTCAGAAGTGGATTGGATTTAAATTGGATTTGGATTGTATTCGAATTGAATTTGTTTTGAATTAGGATTGAATTTGGTTTGGATTTGGATTAAACTTGGATTTGATTTCAATCGGATTTGAATTTGATTTGGATTGGATTTGGATTGCATTTGAAATGGAATTGGATTGGATTTGGATTGTAGTTGAACTGCATTTGAAATGGACTTTGATTAGATTTGGATTGGATTCGGAAGTGGATTGAATTCGATTTGAGTTTGGTTTATATTTGGATTCGAATTGAATTTGGTTTGAATTTGTATTGGATTTGGTTTAGATTCAACCGTTGACCAGTGTACCAACCGTTGACTAGGTCTCACGGTCACGGGAATACCGCAGCCTTGCTAATAGGTAGAATGGCGTCCACGTGGTCGGACGAAGACGAAACGGTAGCTCGGCACCCGATTCCGGTTGATTAACGGAGAAGCACTAGTTTCAATTGCTCGAGATAAGCCTTGGCGACGTGGTCTATCTTTTGGATTTGGTCTAGCCCAGACCGACTGCCGTCGTTGTTTGGGCTTGGCCTAAACAACGATTTTGTTCACTAATTGGGTCTTCATTACAGGTCATAATTTAGTGCTTACCTGGTTCAAGTCACACACTTAAGCACGTGTGGACGAGTGATAGTTTTCAACTATAGAAAGAAACTAACCGAACTCAAAAAAAAGAATGATCTGAAATTCAATTCACAATTAGAACTATTTAAATTATTTTAATTCAAATCGCGACTTTACTTCGAATTTAGTTATTTAAGCTTTACTTTATAGCAAAATCTAACGATATTTTCCAATATCAAGCTTTTTAAAAATTCACCACTTTGATTTTCGAACTTCACTATTGTGTGACCCGATTCCGCCGAACGAGCTATCCGTTTGTGTGATCGCTAGTGTACTGTCTTATCGAGCGTGCAACTCCGTTTGTTGCCCGACAAGGAAAGAGGCAAAGTCATGGCCTGCTATTCACTAGTCAATGTTGGCAACCGAACCGTTATACGGATGATATTTGCATATCTGTCATCAATGCACGCTGGAAGTAGATTACCTATTTTCTAATATATTTCACATTCCCCTTCATTAACCTCACAACTATTTCAAAACTCCACCAGAATAATGGTCGACCGCGTCTGAATTGGTATTATATTTCAAGTTACGACGCAATTTCCAACCGAAAGTGTACTGAGAGCGTAGAAGTATATTTTTGATTGGTGATTTAATTATATATAATATATAGAGAAATGAGCTATTTCTCGCGTGATTTTTGAAAACGTCGTAAGTCCAAATGAGAGACTCTCTTTCATTACGCTCTCTTTTGCTAATATCTATGCTAGCTTAAAATTTGTTGCAATATTTTCACCTCAGCATACTAGACAAAGCTATTTTCTTCAGATCAGTGCTGGAAAATCCAATGTAAATGTTAGTATAGCTTTGTAATAATCGAAAGAGAAAGTAAACAAAGAGAGCCTCTCTTTTGGACTTACGACGTTTTCAAAAATCACGCGAGATTTGATCATTTCAAATTTCCTTTACTACGTATTTTCTTTGTGGAATTTTCCATTACATCATTTTTCTAGCAGGTGAAATGTCGCCTAAATATATGCCTGCCGTATATACAAGTTCGAAAGTTTCTCATGCAAATTTGAATCACAGTTTACGGTTTCCATATATAGGTGGCGTATTGAAGCATAAGCTTTTATAAACTTTAAAGCCGTAATGTTTCTTTTTGCACGCTAAAATAATTCTATGTAGGAATATTTATTGATAATAATTTCAAAGGTGGAAACTCGAAATAAAATACAACATTGATCGTTACATAGTGCTGGGTAAGATGCGCCAACGCGTGATTGGGTGGCAGCCAATCAACGCAAGGTCGTGCAAGCTGAGGATTAAAGGCCGTTTCTTCAACTATAGCATCATCAACGTGCACTGCCCACACGAAGGGAGATCCGACGACGAGAAAGAAGCGTTCTATGCGCAGCTGGAGCAGACATACGATGGATGCCCACTGCGGGACGTCAAAATCGTCATTGGTGACAAGAACGCGCAGTTAGGAAGGAAGGAAATGTATAGACCGGTCATCGGACCGGATAGTCTGCACACCGTATCGAATGACAAAGGCCAACGATGCATAAAATTTGCAGCCTCCCGCGGAATGGTAGTCCGAAGCACCTTCTTTCCCCGCAAAAATATCCACAAGGCCACATGGAGATCACCTAACCAAGAAACGGAAAACCAAATCGACCACGTTCTAATCGACGGTAAATTCTTTTCCGACATCACGAACGTCCGCACTTACCGCAGTGCGAATATTGAATCCGACCACTACCTCGTTGCAGTATGCCTGCGCTCAAAACTCTCGACGATGTACAACACGCGTCGAAGTCGGACGCCGCGGCTTAATATTGGGCGGCTACAAGACGGTAGACTAGCCCAAGAATACGCGCAGCAGCTGGAAGTGGCACTCCCAACGGAAGAGCAGCTAGGCGCAGCGTCTCTTGAAGATGGCTGGAGAGATATTCGATCCGCCATTGGTAGCACCGCAACCGCTGCACTTGGCACGGTGCCCCCGGATCAGAGAAACGACTGGTATGACGGCGAATGTGAGCAGTTAGTGGAAGAGAAGAATGCAGCGTGGGCGAGATTGCTGCAACAACGCACGAGGGCGAACGAGGCACGATATAAACAGGCGCGGAACAGACAAAACTCGATTTTCCGGAGGAAAAGCGTCAGCAGGAAGATCGAGACCGTGAAGAGACGGAGCAACTGTACCGCGCTAATAACACACGAAAGATCTATGAGAAGTTGAACCGTTCACGTAAGGGCCACGTGCCACAGCCTGATATGTGTAAGGACATAAACGGAAACCTTCTTACGAACGAGCGTGAGGTGATCCAAGCACTACGAAGGGCACCTGAATGGCGATGTGGCGAGATGGCGGTATGGTGATGGACCTGGGAGAACGCGCGCAGGACATAATTTTACCGGCTCCGGATCTCCAGGAGGAGATTGGCCGGCTGAAGAACAACAAAGCCCTTGGGGTTGACCAACTACCAGGAGAGCTATTTAAACACGGTGGTTAGGCACTGGCTAGAGCGCTGCACTGGGTAAATACCAAGATTTGGGAGGAGGAAGTTTTGCCGCAGGAGTGGATGGAAGGTGTCGTGTGTCCCATCTACAAAAAGGGCGATAAGCTGGATTGTAGCAACTACCGCGCAATCACATTGCTGAACGCCGCCTACAAGTACTCTCCCAAATTTTATGCCGTCGACTAGCACCAATTGCAAAGAAGTTCGTGGGGCAGTACCAGGCGGGTTTTATGGGCGAACGCACCACCACGGACCAGGTGTTCGCCATTCGCCAAGTACTGCAGAAATGCCGCGAATACAACGTGCCCACACATCATCTATTCATCGACTTCAAAGCCGCATATGATACAATCGATCGAGACCAGCTATGGCAGCTAATGCACGAAAACGGATTTCCGGATAAACTGACACGGTTGATCAAAGCGACGATGGATCGGGTGATGTGCGTAGTTCTAGTTTCAGGGGTATTCTCGAGTCTCTTCGAAACGTGCAGAGGGTTATGGCAAGGTAATGGTCTTTCGTGTCTGCTATTCAACATCGCTTTGGAAGGGGTAATACGAAGAGCAGGGATTAACACGAGTGGTACAATTTTCAATAAGTCCGTCCAGCTATTTGGCTTCGCCGACGACATAGATATTATGGCACGTAACTTTGGGAAGATGGAGGAAGCCTACATCAGACTAAAGAGGAAAGCCAAGCGGATCGGACTAGTCATCAACACGTCGAAGACGAAGTACATGCTAGGAAGAGGTTCAAGAGAAGACAATGTGAGACACCCACCGTGAGTAGGCATCGGTGGTGACGAAATCGAGGTGGTAAAAGAATTTGTGTACTTGGGCTCACTGGTGACTGCCGAAAATGATACCAGCAGAGAAATTCGGAGACGCATAGTGGCTGGAAATCGTACATACTTTGGATTCCGCAAGACGCTCCGATCGAATAGAGTTCGCCGCCGTACCAAACTGACAATCTACAAAATGCTCATTAGACCGGTAGTCCTCTACGGACACGAGACCTGGACGATGCTCGTGGAGGACCAACGCGCACTTGGAGTTTTCGAAAGGAAAGTGCTGCGTACCATCTATGGTGGAGTGCAGATGTCGGACGGTACGTGGAGGAGGCGAATGGACCACGAGTTGCATCAGCTGTTGGGAGAACCATCCATCGTTCACACCGCGAAAATCGGACGACTGCGGTGGGCCGGGCACGTAGCCAGAATGTCGGACAGTAACCCGGTTAAAATGGTTCTCGACAACGATTCTACGGGCACAAGAAGGCGAGCTGCGCAGCGGGCAAGGTGGATCGATCAGGTGGAAGATGACTTGCGGACCCTCTAACATAGCCTATGGTTAGCAGTGTCTGAAAATTCAGATTGCTAAAGTAGTTTCGGTATGCATCGAAATGCATTGAAACACATAGTCTTGTGGTCAGAACCAGAATGTTCTGGGTTTGGAACCTGGGTTCCTTTTTATTTAATTTTCCAATCAATCGGTTACAATTTACATACTGTGCTAGAAAGGGATAGACGCCTGGGACGGCGGTGACAATATTTCGGTTATAGCTTTTGGGTTGAAACTTGATCCTTAGCCAATCAGCAAAACATGTGGCGCACTCGAGTGCCTCGATGCAAACTGCTTACGCATGTTGCACCGAGGCCATCGTTCGCGCTCATGCGGACCTGACCTATTCGGTTGTAACAAAACATAATATGCATTTTATTGCTAGTGCTGATTTACGAGGGAAAGATGTTTTGGGTCGATGCGTGTATAGCACACCTCCGTAGACTGCGTGGTTGGCGAAGTGCAGCCTTGGACCGAGCTGAATGGAGAAGACTTTTATGTGAAGCACAGGTCACTCCGACCTTAGTCTGATAATAAATAAATAAATCTCAGCCCAAGGCTGGCTCGTCTCGAGAGGTTTCTGACGCGTTCCCTGTGACGATAAGTCGTAGCTACGCTTAAAACTATCTAGATATGTTGATTAACAATGTGTTCAAGTTTATCGATATTCGTAGGGAATGGACTTAGGCAAAGTAATTCAACGAACGCATACCCCATACCTTCTGATCATAAAGACAAAAATGATATCGTACATATCTATCTAAATGATTAAAGATAAGATAATGGTAGAGAATATCTATCAAAATTTTGAATACATATAATGTCTGCTGAGCCAGTTCAGCAGAGTCTATGAACGACACGATCGTTGTATGGCTGGAGAACTGCTTCAAAAGTTATTAACTTCAGTTCAATCGAAGTTAATTGCCTATTGCCTATTGGCAATAAACCACCCGACTTGGACTGGATTAGAATTGGATTTTGTTTAAATTTGGATTTGGGTTGGATTCGGATGTGGATTGGATTTCAATTGAATTTGGTTCGGATTGGATTGCATAAGAATTGAATTCGGTTTGAATTTGGTTTAGATTTGAATTGTGTTTGAATGGTATTCGGATTGGATTTGGTTTGAATTTGGATTTGATTTCAATTTGGTTTAGGATTGGATTTGGATTGGATTTAAATTGGATTTGGATTGGATTTAAAATTGGATTAGATTTGAATTGGATTTGAACTGGATTAGAATTGGATTTGGATTGGACTCGGATGTGGATTACATTTGAATTGGATTTGGTTTGAATTTGAATTGGATTTGAACTGGATTAGAATTGGATTTTGATTAGATTCAGTTTTGGATTGGATTTGGATTGCAATAGAATTGAATTTTGATTTGGTTTAGATTTCGTGTTTGAATGGAATTCGGAATGAACTTGGAGTTGATATCAATCGTATTTGAACTTGATTTGGATTGGATTTGGATTGCACTCAAAGTGAATTTGGATAATGTTTGAATTCGATTTGTAAAGATTTGCATTGGATTTGAATTGAATTCGAATTAGTTTTTGATTACATTTGATTAAAATTGGATTTTGATTAGATTTGAATATGGATTGGATTCAAATTAGATTTGGTTTGGTTTTGGATTGGATTCGTATTGGTTTTGAGCTGGACTAGAATTGGATTTTGATTTTGAATCTGATTTGGATTGTATTCGGATGCGGATTGGATTTGGTTTGGATTCGAATTGCATTTGAATTGAATTCGGTTTGGATTTTGATTCAATTTGGTGTGGATTCGGATTGGATTTGGTGTTTGAATGGGATTCGGATTGGATTTGGAATGATCATGGATTTGATTTCGAAAGGATTTGAATTGCATTTGAAGTGAATTTGGATTGGATTTGAACTGGACTTGGATCAGGTTTGGATTGGATTTGAAGTGAATTTGGATTGGATTTGGATACTATTTAGATTTGGTTTGAAAAATTGGAAATTCGAATTGGAATTGGTTTGAATTGGAAGATTTTCATTAGATCGATTAGCATTGGATTTTGATTTAGATTTGGATGTGGATTGGATTTGGATTGTATTTGAATTGGATGTAGTTGATATTGCTGTTGAATTCGGATTGGATTTGGACTGGTTTGGAATTGGATTTTGATTAAATTCAAATTTGGATTAGATTGGATTCGGACTAAAATTGGATTTGATTTTATTTGTAATTTGGATTGTATTTGAAGTGGATTTGGACTGGATTCGGATGTGGATTGGTTTTAAATTGTATTTGGTTTGATTTGCATTCCATTTGAATTGGATTTTATTTGAATTTGGATAGATTTTTTATTAGATTTTGTTTATATGTGGGTTTTGACTGGATTTGGATTGGATTGGGGTTGTATTTGATTGGAATTTGGATTGGATTTGGATTAGAATTGGACTTGGAAGGGAGAATGCATTTACACCCTAACCCAGTACACGTGCATTGTAGTTGCCAAGCTACCACACGGAAGTGTACTGGAGTGTCGGACTCGACCATACCGGTAATACCGACTAAACTACCTTGGGCTCCGCCATCGTTTCCCCCAGGAACTACATCCCAGTACTACTTCTGGGGGATGGCAGTACTAAACGTACTCGCTCATTCTCGCTCACACAGGCACCCGTCCCATGCGAGTCTGACTTGGGTGCTCGCTCTATCGCACCCTCAAACACACCCTACATACTCTGTTGCACCTCTGTCATGCCGTGCGGGTCTAACTTTTGTGCCCACCCTTCTCATGCCATGTGGGACTGACTTGTATGCCCACCTTTATCATACCATGTGAGACTGCTCACCTCTTTCATTCAGTTCGCGCTGACACATACTTCTCTAGTCATTCGACCTAACACTCCCTCTGGCATCCCTTGTGGGACATTTCACTTAGGTTCCCACTTCTGACATACCATGTGAGTCTGACTCACCTCGCTCATGCCATATGAGACTAGCTCAACTCGACTCAACTCATTCCTTTCGTACCATGTGAGACTGACTTGGATGCTCACCCACACTCTTCTGCCACGCCGCGGGGTATCAGTAGTCATAGGAACCAACATTCCTGCGCTACTCCCAGCGCGGCGTGTGCAGTCCATATATACACCTTTTCATTCACACTTCTGCCATGCTTCGAGGTGACGATCTCGGTTGCCACCCACTGCGCCAATACCTCTGCATGGGCAGACCATTCACACACTTCTTCGCGTTCGGCACTTTTGCTCTAACTAACCAATCACAAGTTAGTCATGCTTGTCAATTGTTGCTCGGCGCGCCAGATTCTCTGCAAGCTGCAGGCAATCTGAGTGGTTGCAGTCGAGACTGCGTTCCACTTCTCCACCGCTTGACACATCCTCTGGATAAGATTATCCGGAGTTGTGTCCCGGCCGCAAACGTCTAGCATTGCTCTTCTTTCGACGTCGAAACGAGGACATACGAACAGTATGTGCTCTGCAGTTTCGTCAACACCTGGGCAGTCAGGGCAGACGGGGACCTCCACGTGCCCAAACCTGTGGTGGTACTGTCGGAAACAGCCAGGGCCTGACAGGAATTGTGTCAGATGGAAGTGAACCTCCCCATGGGGTCTCCCCACCCAGCTTGATATGTTAGGAATCAGCCGGTGGGTCCACCTACCTTTCGAGGAGTTATCCCACTCGCGCTGCCATCTGGCAACCGAAGTCACCCTGGTACGCTCGCGGGCTCCTCTGGTGCCACGTAGGTCAAAACACTCCTCGTCTTCCCGGATGACCAGCCCGACTGGCATCATACTCGCTATCACGCAGGATGCGTCGCGCGATACCGTGCGGTAGGCCGATATCACCCTGAGACACATCAAGCGGTAGGTGCTCTCCAGTTTCTGCAGGTAACTGGTTACCCCCAGTGCTTTTGCCCAGGACGGGCCGCCGTACCTAAGAATAGATGCGGCAACGCCTGCCAGTAGCCTACGTCTACTGGCGCACACCTTGGAGCTGTTGGACATCATCCTCGATAATGCCGCCACAGCAGTCGAAGCCTTCTTGCATGCATATTCGACATGGCTACGGAAGGTAAGCTTGTCGTCTATGATGACCCCAAGAATCTTCAGACTACGCTTTGAAGTGATCGCGACGTCTCCCACGTGTACAACTGCATGTTGTGCCGACTTACGGTTGCTGACGATAACCACCTCCGTCTTATGTTGAGCGAGCTCAAGGCCTCTCGCACTCATCCAGTCCGCCACAGTGCTGATCGCGTGTTCTGCGGTTAGCTCTACTTCGGGGATTGACTCCCCGTAGACCTCTAGGGTTACATCGTCAGCAAAGCCGACGATCTTCACACTAGGAGGGAACTTTAGCTTCAGAACCCCGTCATACATCAGGTTCCATAGTACCGGGCCCAGGATTGACCCTTGCGGGACTCCTGCGGTAATAGGAACACTTTTCTGACCGGCATCGGTCTCGTAAAGCAGCACACGGTTCTGGAAGTAGCTTTCCAAGATCCGGTACAGTCCCACCGGCAGGCTAAGCCGGTGTAACGAGAGCGCGATGGCATTCCAGCTTGCGCTGTTGAATGCGTTCTTCACGTCCAGTGTCACCAACGCACAGTATCGAATTCCTCGCCTTTTCCGTTGGATCGCTACCTCTGCAGTCTTGAGGACTGAATTGATAGCGTCCACCGTGGACTTACCCTTCCGAAAACCAAACTGGTTACTCGACAGGCCATCCGTACCCTCTGCGTACGGGGTGAGCCTGATGAGGATGATCCTCTCGAGCAGTTTACCCGTCGTGTCGATCAGGCAAATTGGTGTGTACGCCGATAGGTCACCCGGAGGCTTCCCGGCCTTCGGCAGCAGTACCAACTTCTGCCTTTTCCATCTCTCAGGGAAACAACACTCATCCAGGCATCTCTGCATAGCTAGCCTGAACATGTTCGGGTTCGCTATGATCGCAGCCTTGAGTGCACTGTTTGGAACTCCATCGGGGCCTGGAGCTTTGTTCATCGCAAGGATGTTAGCCACTGCGAGTAACTCTTCGTTCGTCACCGGAGCCACCATTTCGGCCACACTCCCAGCGCCTTGCAGCGCAGGAGGAGGCCAGGGACTTGTGGCTCGGGACGGGAAGAGTACTTCGATAATCCTCGCCAACCGGTCCGGTGACCGTTCGGGGTGTGAAGAGCCCCCTTTGGTCTTGGCCATCATGATCCTATAGGCGTCACCCCACGGATTCGCATTGGCACCCTCGCACAGGTTGTCGAAGCACGCTCTCTTGCTGCTCTTGATGGCCTTGTTAAGGGCCAGTCTCGCAGCTTGAAACACTTCCCGGCGGACCGCTCTTTCCTCCTCGGTGCGGGCTCGTTGCGTCCTACGTCTAGCCTTGAGGCAGGCTGATCGTAGGGCTGCAATTTCGGCACTCCACCAGTATACCGGGCGTCTGCCATTTCTTGGCAGGGCTTTCCTCGGCATAGTAGCGTCGCACGCGCGTGATAGGACAGCTATCAGCGCATCCCCGCTTAGACTGTCGGTGTTGGCCTCCAGTCCCAGGGCCGCGGTGAAAACTTCGCTGTCGAAGTGATTGGTCTTCCACCCACGGACCTGACAGGGATCACCCGCCCTCGGACGCTGCACACCATAGTTGATCTTGAAGCGAATTGCTAGGTGATCACTATGGGTGTAGCCCTCGTCTACCCTCCAGTCCAGGTCCGAGACCAGACTGGGGCTGACAAACGTTACATCTATCCATGACTCGGCCTCATTCCTACGGAATGTGCTACTGGCTCCGTCATTGACAAGCACTGCGTCGAGTTTTGCAAGTGCCTCGAGTAACGCTTGTCCCCTCTGATTGGTGCAGCGGCTGCCCCGTTCCACTGAACAAGCATTAAAGTCTCCCGCTATAACGAACGGGTTCCGACCTACTAGGTCGGCAGATAGCCTGTCGATCATCTGGTTGAACTGTTCCATTGGCCACCTTGGTGGGGCGTAGCAGCTACAATAGAACACCCCATTGATCTTGGCTATCGCGACACCCTCCGCGGAAGAGTGTACAACCTCTTGAACGGGGTACCTTCCCGTTGTGCAGATTGCCGCCGACCTAGACCCGTCCGCCACCCAGTTGCCATTGCCGGCAGGGACGTTGTACGGGTCGGACAGGAGGGCGACATCGATCCTCGACTCCGAGACCGCCTGCCACAGCAGTTGCTGGGCAGGTGCACAGTGATTCAGATTCAGCTGTGTTACTTGCACGGCTTTTTCCGATTGGCTTCTCCGAAGGGACACGCAGGCCCGCCCATAGCATGGTTCCGGGCCTGCTTCTTACTGGCGCAGATAAGGCACCTAGGTGCCTTGTCGCATTCCTGCGCCTTGTGTCCCTCCTCGCCGCAGCGACGACACATCTTGCTTCGGTCTGGGCCCTTGCAGTCATAAGACTTGTGCCCGGACTCAAGGCACCGGTAGCACCTGTCCACTGAAGGTGGCTGGAGCACGCTTACTGGGCATACTGACCAGCTGATCTTCAGCTTCCCTTTCTCAGTGACCTTTTTGGCGTCAGCCACCGGTAGTCTGAGATAGGCTACCTGCGTACCAAAGAATCTCCCTCTTAGACGTACAGAGGACCGCTCAACCTCCGTGCCGTACTGCTCTTTGAAGGCAGAGACGACGTCTTCCGCGGTCGTGATCTCGTCCAGCTGCTTACACTGAAGGGTCACTTCCGCACCCAACGGCCTGACCTGAGCGCCGTCACCCAAGACCTCCTGGGCAAGCTTTTTGTAAGCCACCCCGCTGGATTGCGCGCCACGCTTCAGTACCAAGATCATTTCACCGTTCTTGGTACGTCTAACGCTGCGCACGTCCTGGCCCAGGGCCGATAGGCTATCGGCCGCTCGCAGCGATTTCAGGACATCGGCGTATTTGTCCTTGTCGGTTTTCACCAACAAGGCCTCGCCTCTGTCTCTCACCTTCTTCGTAGGTCGTGGGGTGTTTGACTTCCGCACCCTACTGACCAGTTGCCAAGGATTCGCATCCCCTTCGGCGGGTACCGATGGCTGGCTGGGGCCAGCTTGTGGCTCAACAACTTGTGCCTGTCTAGTGCCTTTTGCCTTCTTGGGCACACGCCCTTCAGGCTCCGGTGCACCATCCAGGCGACGCTTCGCCTTAATGGTAGTGCGTTTGGGTCGCTTCGAACTTGGCGTTTTCTTACCCTCACTGGCCGTAAGGGCGGTCGCCTCTTTCACCGCATTAACACCGCTAGGGGAGGAGAGGGCCTTGGTCTGCGTACCTTTGGCTACCTTCTCTGCTGCCGCTACACGCCTGATATAAGCGTCCTGTTCTTGTCTTGCGACACGAACGGCTTGCCGGAGCACCAACAGGCTCTGCTTAAGCCCACTCGCCGTTTCGAGTCGGTGTCACCCGGCCCTACTAAGAGAGTAGAATGTCAGACTGCCAGCCTTCGCTTCACAATATCACAATATACCATACACAATGTATTACACATAGCCATGACGTGCCTGCCAGAACCATAATTGAGACCTTACTGGCGTCAGCCTCAATGCGCTACCGCGCTCCCTCGTGTGTAGTTCATTTAGCCGCCTAGCCCTTCAACTGCCGTTGATACGCTATCGTTTCCAGCGAGCACCGCGCGGAGGTGAACTACGCTGCCCACAGATGTCTTGTGTCTGTGTGTGCGTGTGTCATCCTCTATCCCTCGCCCAGCTGGGGGGGTGTTGGTCAAATAGTACTACGAATAATTTGATCAGATGTCATGCTCTGTAGTAAAAGCATAAGTACTAGAAAGCTAGTGGCACTGTAGTTATTTAAATTATTTTGCCAAATTATGCTTCAACAAGCTTCAATTGGCCATAATTTGTGCATCATGTTTGTATAGTGCTTGTTTGGTTTCATTTTTCGCAATTTTATGGCCTCTGCCATTTAGGCGGTCGCAAGGGCGGTCGGTTTGGGAACATTCTCCCCTATTATGTACAAGACAAAGATTTAAAATGAAAAATTACACAATTATGAAAACTTTATCAATAAGTTGTTATTGGAATTGTAATACATCCGCCATTACGCATTGTTGCCCGATGTACCCCCTGGGGCCAGCAGGAGTACATGTACCCCAGGTTGACTACCGCTAGACCACAACATGATAGTTAACCAAACGGCCAAGCTTTTTGAAGCATTTTATGAAATTTGGTAAAGAATGTTTAGGCCGAAATGCAAAGACAGTGTTTAGACAGTTTTTTCGCCAAACGTCAAATCGGCTAGTTCGGTCTACCATTCGGCGGTGAAATTTGGATTGTTTTTTCGCAAACAAAAACAAATAAAATCTGCAATCCTGGGGAAACACACTCCGGCCAGTTCCTCGAATGTCGCAAATTCGAAAAATGGTCCAAACCGGCCGTCCTCCATAGTTATCCGGAAAAATTACGATAAGAACAAAATACGCCTAACCTCATCTCAAACTGAGATTCATGGTATGGTTGGCAATCAACTGTTAGTCCCAAATGAGCACCATGAACGCAATCGTAGTAGCTCTATGAATGATTTCAGTGCCAATGGAAACGATCAGTATGAAATTCATCCTTGTGTGTCAACTGGAAACATCTATGAAGAACTAATGCACGACGAACCAATTTCCACGGGACCTCAAAAGAGCGAGCTCAGGCAGCCGACAGCAGCAAAAATACGATGCCCACCAATATTTGTGTATAACTGGTCAGTAGCACAAATCAACCAACTGATGTCATCCACGGAAGTGAATTCTAAAACTTACACCCAGAAAGTAATCAAATCTAGGATTCGGCTACAAGTGAAGAAAAAAGCGGAGTTCAACCGGATTGTTGCCGTTCTGAAAGTTAAAAACGTTAAGTTCTACACACATGGCACTAGCGATGAAACGCCAATAAAAGTGGTTCTTGCTGGTCTCCCACTTTTCGAGCTTCAGGAGGTAATAACCGAACTGAAAAACAACAACATTGTTCCATCAGAGGTTAGAATACTGCATACGACGACGAACAGAGATGCTGCTCTGTATGTTCTACATTTTCCCAAGGGATCAACAAAGCTGCAAGACCTCCAGAAAACGCGTGCCCTTTTCAACGTCATTGTGAACTGGCGCTACTTCACAAGAAAAACAACGGATGCCGTTCAGTGTTTTCGCTGCCAGCAATTTGGGCATGGAATGCGGAACTGCAACCTGGAAGCTAAATGCGTCAAGTGCGGGGAATTACACCTCACAAGAGATTGCTTGTTGCCATCACGGGAGGAAGGCGATGACTCATTCACCAGAACACAAATCCGATGTGCCAATTGCAGCCAAAACCACACAGCAAACTTCAAGGGCTGCCCTGCTAGGCAGAACTACATCAAAATGAGTGAAGAAAGGAAATCGCGCTCAAAACTCAACAACAACTTTCCGTCGAATGTGTTTGGAACCACGAATCGATCATTTCGGTCTTCATACGTGACCCATAATAGGACTTTCTCTGATGCTGCGAGGGGAGCTCCTGTTGCTGCTGCTGTTGGTAATGTCTCTTCTGTTGCTGCTGCTGCTGCTGCTGCTGCTGCTGTTGGTGGCGTTTCTGCTGTTGTTGAATCAATGGGACATGTTGCTGACAACGAGAGAACAGAAAATTTGAATCTGTTTTCGCTTTCGGAGTTCTTGTGTTTAGCAAACGATCTTTTCACTCATTTGGCATCGTGTAAAACGAAGGCATCGCAATTTCTCGCTCTGTCGGAGCTGATGTTCAAGTACGTTTTCAATGGATAATGCAAACATCATCAACGTTATGAACTGGAACAGTCGAAACAAAGAAGCTGAATTTTTCGAATTTTTCGATAAACACAACATTCATATAGCAGTTGTAAGCGAAACGTGGCTTAACCCGAGTATTTCCATGTACCACAATAACTTTTCCCTGGTGCGCTTGGATCGTTTAACTGATGCATGTTAGTATAACAATAAGAATTGGTCCAAATCCTGTCCGCATTATTACAGCTTACTTCCCCGGTTCTTCAAACCGAACGATCCTCAACAGATTCAAACGTGATATCCGTAAACTTACTAGATTTACGGAACCCTTCTTTGTAGTGGGAGATTTCAACTCTAGACACCGTCATTGGAATTGCTCAAGGAAAAATAAAGCTGGCGAAATACGCTTTCTCTTTCTCTGAGAGGGGCCCTCCTTAGCCGTGCGGTAAGACGCGCGGCTACAAAGCAAGACCATGCTGAGGGTGGCTGGGTTCGATTCCCGGTGCCGGTCTAGGTAATTTTCGGATTGGAAATTGTCTCGATTTCCCTGGGCATAAAAGTATCATCGTGTTAGCCTCATGATATACGAATGCAAAAATGGTAACCTGGCTTAGAAACCTCGCAGTTAATAACTGTGGAAGTGCTTAATGAACACTAAGCTGTGAGGCGGCTCTGTCCCAGTGTGGGGATGTAATGCCAATAAGAAGAAGAAATACTCTTTCAGGAATATGAAAACTCGAACTTTCTCATACATCATCCAGGTAGTTACACTCGAGTTTCTCCAAACGGAAGAAGTCGCTCCATTCTAGACCTGGTCCTTTCAAACAACCAGATCAACATGTACATGTCTGTACCACGTACGGTTGAGGAACTCTCGTCAGACCACTTTCCAGTGGTATTCGCCATTGATACAGAAAGACCAGTCCAGCTTCAAGTTCACCAATATAAAAATTATCATTGTGCTGACTGGTACCGCTTTACAAACATTGTCAAAGGAAGACTTGATCTTTCTTCGGTTCTGCTAAATAATTTGGACACCACGGAAAAAATCGACGAGGCTATTAACGTTTTCGCAGCAGCACTGTTGGCAGCTGAAGCTGAGTCAGTTCCGAATGCAACTGTCTTTCCGAAAAAACGGGAACTTCCTAACCAAACAAAGCTACTGATCCGACTCAGGAATGTTCGTCGGAGACAATTCTACCGTTCCAAAGATCCTTTCCTCAAAAGAGTCGTTGACGTCCTCACCCAACAAATACGAGAACAATGTGCTGCTCACAAATACGAGAATTTCGGAAAAACTATTCGTGACTTGTCTCACGGTAGCAAGAAGTTCTGGAGAATTAGTAAAAACCTACGCAGTAGCATCAAATACCAACCTCCTTTGCGGATTGGAGACCAAGTCAGGGTTTCTGATAAAGAGAAAGCTCAAACGCTGGCTGAAAATTTTGCTTCAGCACATAACAACACGCTCCCGAGTGATCCAAGAACAGAGGAAGAAGTGAACCAAACGATAGAGGAGCTTGCGAGACTCAACGAGTTAAACAATGAACCATCTCCTCTCACTACTACTACTCAAACCCAGTGAGATAAAGTGTATTATCCATCGGCTTAAGACCAAAAAGGCACCAGGTCAGGATGGGATAAGGAACATCATGCTCAAGCGAATACCTCGAAAAGGACTGGTGTACTTGACAAAGGTCTATAACGCTTGCATCAGGTTGATGTATTTTCCTGGTATGTGGAAACATGCGAACGTAGTGGCCATCCCAAAGCCGAACAAAGATGTTACTCTCCCCTCAAGCTATCGTCCCATCAGTTTGCTAAGTTGCCTTAGTAAAGTTTTGGAAAGAATCATCCTGAACCGGCTGAATCGACATATAGAAACTGGTGACATGATTTCTGCGGAACAGTTTGGCTTCAATGCTGGCCATTCTACAAACCACCAGCTAGCTCGAATAACTAAACTAGTGAAGCAAGGATTCTCCATGAAAAAATCTACTGGCATGATAATGCTGGATGTCGAAAAAGCCTATGACTCGGTCTGGCAAGAGGCAATTGTTTTCAAGCTACATAGGTCTAACTGTCCGCTTTATTTAGTGAAGCTTATTCAGTCGTTTTTAGCAGCAAGGTCATTCCAAGTGTCAATCAATGGATGTAGATCAGAATCTCACGGCATCCCATATGGCGTTCCACAGGGGTCGGTTCTGAGCCCCACGCTCTACAACATTTTTACAAGTGATACTCTTAAGGTCGACGGAGTTGTATATGCTTTTTTGTTGCGAACGACACGGCTTTCCTAGCTTCGGACGAAGATCCTCAAATTATCATCTGTAAACTGCAACATGCACAGAATAAGCTTGAAGAGTTCCAACAGAAGTGGCGCATTAAAACGAACGCATCGAAAACTCAGGCAATCTTTTTCACACGAAGAAGGGCTCCATCACGTCTTCCTACATCTGGAGTTAAAGTCAATGGAATTGAAATTCCGTGGGAAAACGAGGTCAGATATCTGCTACTGTTTGACAAACACATAAATCAAAGCATCAACAAAGTCAATGGTCTGATGCGTTCTTTGTACTCACTGATCAACCGAAGATCGTCTCTTCAACTAGCCAATAAACTGCTGCTCTTCAAATGTGTCTTCAGATCAGTCCTTAAATACGGTTGTCCTGTATGGCGAAACTGTGCGCTATCTCATCTACGACGTCTGCAAGTCAAGCAAAACAAGCTGTTAAAGATGATCTTCGACTTGAGTCCGTGGTTTCCGACACACGATCTTCACCAACTAGCGGAAACTGAAACAATTATCGACTTTGTTCAGACGATGTCAGACAAGTTCCGGCGCTCCTGTGAAGTATCAACTAACCCGCACATCGTGAATCTTTTCCCCTAAATTACAAAACTGTGATAATCTAGTATGTAGTTAATTATAAGTTAAATTGATTTCTAGGGTTTTTGTCATTAATTTTCCCCTATCAGATAGATTGTCTCAGAAACTCTCAAATTCTCCATTGGAAAATGATTAAAGAGCAGCTGTAAGTAAGACATATCTCTGCTAAACACATGTATTATGGTCCATTAAATTGAAATTGAATAAAAAATTGAAAAAAAAAATGTTTAGGCCAAATTTGAACATAATCAGTCATAAAAAACTCCCCTGACAATAACAGAACAAAACCTGCCAAAGCCGTTATTCCCCCTATATGAATTACTTCAGAAATTTAAATATTTTCTTACAGGAATTTTTCATAAATTATTGCTGGAATTCCTAAAGGAAATTGTTCCAGGTATATTACTTAGGATAATTCTCCAGCAACTTCTTCGGAAACTGCTAGACAATTTCTATTAGCAAATCTTCCAGAAATTCTTTTGAATTTCCATAGAAAACTATCAGAAATTTATTTTGGAGTTCCTCAGAGAATTTCTTAGGAAGTTCTTTTAGGATTTTTTTTTTCGAGGGTACCTTCGAAAATTCTCCTGAAAGTCCATCAAGGAATT
Source organism: Armigeres subalbatus (assembly GCF_024139115.2). NCBI lineage: Eukaryota > Metazoa > Arthropoda > Insecta > Diptera > Culicidae > Armigeres > Armigeres subalbatus. The sequence goes on from NC_085139.1 coordinate 221,585,961, forward strand.
CATTTGGAAAAGCCATTCGGAGTTTCTTAGGGGAAATTGTTTCTGAAATCCCTTTAGCAAAAGTTCTCCACAAATTCCATTAGATTTTTTTAAAGTTCCATCAGGTTCTTCTTCGGGAATACCTTAATTCGAAAATTCCACCTGAAATTCCTTTAGAAATTCTACCAGAATTTGTTTTGGGGACTCATCTTGGAAATTCCTCCAGGAATAATTTAGAAAAATACGCTAATAATTCCTATGGACACTCCTTTAGTGATTTCTTTGAAAAATTCTCCACATTTTTTTTTTGAAAATTGATCTTGAAGTTTCTTCGGAAGTTCTTCCAGGAATTACTTTAAATAATCACCCTTATTCTTGTTTACGGACGAACAATACTTTCGAACGAATGCGATTCGTTCGAACCGTTCCTCCATTTGATTTTGCTGGTGTAAACGAGAATGCAATTCAACTTTCGTTCGAAAGCGCGTTCGTACGTAAACAAGAATATGGGTGAATATTTAATAATTTTGTATATTTTAATACATTCTTCAGGAATAATTGATTCCCGTATAAATTTCTAGATTTCTTCTAGATATATAAAAAAAAAAAAACAGATAAGTGAACGCACCAAAATATAAATATTAATTCCAACGTGGAGGCCGTGTAAATAAAGTGACGGTGGTAGACGGGTAACTCTCAGAGAAGTTCTCAATATTTTTCAAAAATTAAAATGGATCATTTTTCTTATGCTTCATTATTGTGATTTTTTGCATTGACCACTACATTCAGTATGGTTATTCAATAATAAATGCTTGCTAATTGGATGCAAAGCAATATATTCTTTTCTATGTATTCCCAATAATTTATGTTTTCAAATTTGCGATAGCTTATTATCTTTTTCACTCCAAAGCTGGAACCGGGAGACTACCGTGTCGTGCAGCTGTCCTCTGTCCATCATCCTGCTTACTTGGGAACGTAGGTGGTGACCAAAGCCGACCGGGCGGACAGCGGTACCGCCTTGGACGGTACCTTGCTCTTGGCGGCAACGTCCGCCACCTGATAGTTCTCACTGGTGAGAACGACCGTCAGCTCTTCGGCGATGCCCTCGACATCGCTGAAGTCCGCTTGGACGGGCTGATCGGCCAGATTCAGCGCGACGAAGTAACCCGGGTTGCCGGATTTTTGCCTGTGTAGGAGGACACGGGAATTGAACCTGTTAGCTCTGTTCGAATACTTTTGACATGATATTTGTTAAAATATGATGATAGGTTAGTGGTTATGGACAATGCTTACCATTCCCTGCGATTTTGACGTAGGTTAGTGAAGGGGGTTAGTTCCAAAGCAAGCAGTACAAAATGTCAATGAAAAAGCAGTTAGATTAGCGATACGTTAGACACATAAGAGCTGTTGCATATTCGTGTTAGACGATTTGTAACAAACATCTTTTAAACTTACCGCGTGTAACCAACGGAGGTTCCATTGGCATCAATGGCAATGCCAAATGTTCCATGTTGGTACGATGGTGTAGTACGATACTTTTCCAAGTGTTCAATCAACGATAGACTTGAGTTGCCAAAGTTCAAGACCTCCAGTGGAACTACTGGGACGCCCGGAAGCAGGAACAAGAAAGTGTTGTACTCTGATGCCGCCACATTGGCCAGCGAGTCCAATTGGTATGGCCATTGGATCCACGGCTTTCCACCGGTCGGGGACAGGTAGCCCTTGATTTCGTTGTAGGTCTTGGCAATGTCATCTCGGATCTTCTTGGCTGAGTCCGCTTCGATCGGTTGTCGCAAGACATTTTCGAGGTCTCCATACTGAGGGAGATCTACTCCCAGGGTGTTGCCGACGGTGAACGCCTCCGGGCGGACAATGTCGTCACTTACCGAGAGGAAGCCCTCGCTGTTGGTAGCGTTCTGGACCTCCAGGACCAGTTCTTGCAGCAAAGCTCCCAAGCCTTCCTGGTAGGTGGTATGCGAGTGTGTCCAGAATCCGTACTGTGTAAGATCGACGCCCTTGTTGTTGACTTCGGCAATAACGTCGTCCTTTCCATCCTGATCCACGATGAAGTGTTTGGCGTTAGCCAAACGGAAACCACGTACTCCAAGCGTCGCAAGATGGCGCAGGGTGGTCTTGAGTTTATCCTTGGCCAGTGGGTCGCTGAGTTGCAGATCGTATCGTTGCGCACCGAACTGGGCCAGCACGAACTGCTGGGTCGAGACTTCCTGCCATGCAGAACCGCCCGATACGGCAAGCCAGTTGGTGGGGGGTGTGCCAGCCTGTTTCCAGATGAAAGCGGATCGCGAGGCGGGATCGGCACCCTCCAGGGCATCCTTGAACAACTGATCGTCCTTGGTGACGAAGTTGGGCGTCAGATCCAGGACGACCTTGATGTCCTTGGCGCTGTTGGTTTGAAAGTGAAGGAATGAGAAATGATTAGTGATGGTGGTAGTCTGGACTATTCTTTACAAGCTTTGCGAATGTCTCAAAATTTAAGGATGTTCAAAAATTTGAATCCAATGAGATCGAAGCAGCTTTTTCTATATTTTTATATATATTTTCATATCATTGATATCGAGACAGCCTATTCGACACTTTAATGAACGAATTGGAATCACTAGAATCAGAGCAGCATTTTCGATATTTTCATAAGAAATAATGTTTGGTGAAATTGAAAGAACCAATAGAAAAACAACCATAATTGATAATGAGTTGATAATTTTCAGTAGATGTTTTACAATTAACGACCTTCAAGTTTACTCTTCCGCATTTGTACGATACCCGCAAGACGAATGGTGAAATTGTGGATCGGATGGATTACAATTCTACGTGGTGGGACGTCCGCCTCACAAGAGATTCTTCCTCTGCGTTGGTGGGCCCAAAAAAGAATGGTTTATTTATGTATTGGATGAATTACAATTATGCATGGATTATGGATCAGATGGATCCATATTTGTGATGTGGACACCCACGCACGAGAGATACTTCTGCCTAGGCAAGAACTCGCAAAAATAATAGTTTACTTATGGATCAGATGGAACACAATTCTGCGTGGTGGGACACTCGTACACAAGGGATTCTTCCTCTGCGTTGGTGGGACGGCCGAAAAAAAAATGGTTTTATCATGGATTGGATGGATCATAATTCTGGGTGGTGGATAACTCGCAAGAAGAATGGTATTATTCATTGTGAATCGGATGGGTTACAATTGACCTTTCCCGTCAAAAAAAATTATTCGCTCAATCGATTCTTTGGCTTCGTTAAGGTCAACTTTCCCAAAGAATCCATATTTTTTGACGCCTCCAAGTATTTTTAAAATTTAAAACAAAAATCGAGAAACTGCTGTTTTTTAAGATTGGCCCGATTTTGAACGAACATCAGGTAAATTTTTCTATTCACATGTGCAGGCAAAGAATCGACTGAGACAATAAAACGAGATATAATTTTTGACGGGAAAGGTCAATTCTGCGAGGTAAGAGGACCGTAAGTAAAATGGTGAAATTATGGTTGTGGTGGATCACAATGATGGGGCGCCTACAAACCAGAGATTTCTTTGCGTTGGTAGGACGCCCGAAAAAAAGAATGATTTATTTATGAATCGGCTGGATCACAATTCTGTGTGATGGGACCCCCGCACACAAGAAATACTTCTTTTGCGTAGGTGGGACGCACACCCCGCACACAAGAAATACTTCTTTTGCGTTGGGGGACGCTCACAGGTGGGACGCTTGCGTAGGTGGACGCTTTAATTTTAGACCAGATTGATCACAATTCTACGAGGTGAGACGGCTGCATACAATGGATGTTTCTCCCAAGAAGAATGGTAAAAATAATAGATGGGATGATTCTTCCTCTGCGTTGGTGGGAAAAATGGTTTGAATTTTGGTTCGGGTAGATCACAGTTCTGCGTGGTAAGACGCTCGCAAGAAAAAATGTGAAACTATGGATTTGATAAATCACAATTTTGCGTGGTGGAACGCCCCCGTGGAGAAGGGTGACATTATGGGTCGGATAGATTACAATTTTGCGTGGTGGGATGTCTGTAAACTAGAGAATATTACTCTGGGACGCCCGACATGAGAATGGTTTGATTATGGTGGTTATACAACAAAGCCACAAATCGGCCATCTTGGAAACCACGTGCTTTTTCTAGTAATTTTTCAAGAGCACGAATTGAGAGAACCACAACGCCCATGAGGATGAATCATCCGTAGATCGTTTGCTTACTTATGCTAAACAATCGACTTTAATTTCAGCATTGTACGAAAATCATTGCGCTAGCTTTGAACTTTTGATAATAGGAGTAGAAAACCGTGTGGTGAATTTAAAATTCACCACATGGCTTGATTGTATAATCACCTTATGGTTCGGGTGGATCACGATTCTGCATATGGATCGGGTGGATCAGAATTCCGCAAGAATAATGGTGAAAGAAATACAATTCAGCGTGATGGGACGATTGCAAGCATGGTGAAATTATGGATGGAATGGACAGCAATTCTTCTTCCGCGCTGGTGGGATGCCCGAAAAAATTGTTTTTTTGTGGATCGAATGGACCACAATACCGGGTAGTGAGACGTCCGCAAAAACAATGGTTTATTTACGGATTGGATGGATCACAGTTCCGCGTGGTTTGACGCCCGCAGGAACACTGAAATTATGGATCGGATGTACCACAATTCTTTCTCTGCGCAGGTGGGATGCCCACAAAAATGGTTTAATTATGGAATAGATGAATCACAATTCCGCGTAGTGGTACGCCAGCAAAAAAAGAATGGTGAAACAATGGATCGGATGAATCACAATTCTGCGTGGTGGGACGCCCGCAAAAATGTTTGATTATGGATCGGATAGATCACAATTCCGCTTGGAGCATTTTTTTGAATTATGTATCGGATGGATTACAATTTTGGTAGGTGGGAGGCCGCACACAAGAAATTCTTCTGTGTCGATGAGACGCCCGAAAAAAGAAGAGTTTAGTTATGGATCGGATGGTTAAAAATTCCGGGATTCTTCCTTCCAAAAGAATGATTTAATAATGGATCGGGTGGATCACGATTCTGCATATAGATCGGGTGGATCAGAATTCCGCAAGAATAATGGTGAAAGAAATACAAATCAGCGTGATGGGACGCCCGAAAAAATTGTTTATTTATGGATCGAAGGGACCGCAATACCGGGTAGTGAGACGCCCGCAAAAATAATGGTTTATTTACGGATTGGATGGATCACAGTTCTGCGTGGTGAGACGCTCGCAAGAAGAATGTTATAAATGTGGATTGTACCGAATAGATGAATCACAATTCCGCGTAGTGGTTCGCCAGCAAAAAAAAGAATGGTGAAATAATGGATCGGATGAATCACAATTCTGCGTGGTGGGACGCCCACAAAAATGTTTGATTATGGATCGGATGGATCACAATTCCGCTTGGAGATTTTTTTTTTGAATTATGTATCGGATGGATTACAATTTTGCTAGGAAGGAGCCCGCACACAAGAAATTCTTCCTCTGTGTTGATGACAGGCCCGAAAAAAAGAAGAGTTTAGTTATGGATTGAGGGCAGCAGGGACTATGTCCAAGGGCTTGACGATCCCTCCCCAAGCCATCTGCGAGTTGTGGGGCTTGCCTAGGATGTGGTGGGGTTTGACAGTGGGCCCTGTTAAACCTCTATAAAAAGCTGCATGTATCCGCAAGTAGGCCCCACCAAAGCGACCGTGTGCCGCTCAAAGCGCACAAGCCCAAGTCCTGGTGTTAGGTGGGACGCTAAACAGCTCTGACACGACGGCCCTCCGACGAGACAGGAGGTTTGCGCTGGCCCAATAAGCCGCCTAGAAAACCAATCATTACGAACAATATAAGAGATAATGCGACTCGATATAATCGGCAAAGACCTAGGCGACGAATACAGGATCACGATTGGAAGCTTGGAACATGGAATTGCAAGTCGCTACGTTTCGCAGGTTGCGACAGGATGATCTACGATGAATTACATCCCCGCAACTTCGACGTCGTGGCGCTGCAGGAGATTTGCTGGACAGGACAGAAAGTGTGGAAAAGCGGGCATCGAGCGGCTACCTTCTACCAAAGCTGTGGCACCACCAACGAGCTGGGAACCGGCTTCATAGTGCTGGGTAAGATGCGCCAACGCGTGATTGGGTGGCAGCCAATCAACGCAAGGATGTGCAAGCTGAGGATTAAAGGCCGTTTCTTCAACTATAGCATCATCAACGTGCACTGCCCACACGAAGGGAGACCCGACGACGAGAAAGAAGCGTTCTACGCACAGCTGGAGCAGACATACGATGGATGCCCACTGCGGGACGTTAAAATCGTCATCGGTGACATGAACGCACAGGTAGGAAGGGAGGAAATGTATAGACCGGTCATCGGACCGGATAGTCTGCACACCGTATCGAATGACAACGGCCAACGATGCATAAACTTCGCAGCCTCCCGCGGAATGGTAGTCCGAAGCACCTTCTTTCCCCGCAAAAATATCCACAAGGCCACATGGAGATCACCTAACCAAGAAACGGAAAACCAAATCGACCACGTTCTAATCGACGGTAAATTCTTCTCCGACATCACGAACGACCGCACTTACCGCAGTGCGAATATTGAATCCGACCACTACCTCGTTGCAGTATGCCTGCGCTCAAAACTCTCGACGGTGTACAACACGCGTCGAAGTCGGACGCCGCGGCTTAACATTGGGCGGCTACAAGATGGTAGACTAGGCCAAGAATACGCGCAGCAGCTGGAAGTGGCACTTCCAACGGAAGAGCAGCTAGGCGCAGCGTCTCTTGAAGATGGCTGGAGAGATATTCGATCCGCCATTGGTAGCACCGCAACCGCTGCACTTGGCACGGTGCCCCCGGATCAGAGAAACGACTGGTATGACGGCGAATGTGAGCAGTTAGTGGAAGAGAAGAATGCAGCATGGGCGAGATTGCTGCAACACCGCACGAGGGCGAACGAGGCACGATATAAACAGGCGCGGAACAGACAAAACTCGATTTTCCGGAGGAAAAAGCGCCAGCAGGAAGATCGAGACCGTGAAGAAACGGAGCAACTGTACCGCGCTAATAACACGCGAAAGTTCTATGAGAAGTTAAACCGTTCACGTAAGGGCCACGTGCCACAGCCTGATATGTGTAAGGACATAAACGGGAACCTTCTTACGAACGAGCGTGAGGTGATCCAAAGGTGGCGGCAGCACTACGAAGAACACCTGAATGGCGATGTGGCAGACGAAGATGGCGGTATGGTGATGGACCTGGGAGAACGCGCGCAGGACATAATTCTACCGGCTCCGGATCTCCAGGAAATCCAGGAGGAGATTGGCCGGCTGAAGAACAACAAAGCCCCTGGGGTTGACCAACTACCAGGAGAGCTATTTAAACACGGTGGTGAGGCACTGGCTAGAGCGCTGCACTGGGTCATTACCAAGATTTGGGAGGAGGAAGTTTTGCCGCAGGAGTGGATGGAAGGTGTCGTGTGTCCCATCTACAAAAAGGGCGATAAGCTGGATTGTAGCAACTACCGCGCAATCACATTGCTGAACGCCGCCTACAAGGTACTCTCCCAAATTTTATGCCGTCGACTAGCACCAACTGCAAGGGAGTTCGTGGGGCAGTACCAGGCGTTTTTTTATGGGCGAACGCTTCACCACGAATTTAGGTGCTCGCCATTCGCCAAGTATTGCAGAAATGCTGCGAATACATCGTGCCCACACATTAATCTATTCATCGACTTCAAAGCCGCATATGATACAATCGATCGGGACCAGCTATGGCAGCTAATGCACGAACACGGATTTCCGGATAAACTGACACGGTTGATCAAAGCGACGATGGATCGGTTGATGTGCGTAGTTCGAGTTTCAGGGCATTCTCGAGTTCCTTCGAAACGCGCAGAGGGTTATGGCAAGGTGATGGTCTTTCATGCTTGCTATTCAACATCGCTTTGGAAGGGGTAATACGAAGAGCAGGGATTAACACGAGTGGTACAATTTTCAATAAGTCCGTCCAGCTATTTGGTTTCGCCGACGACATAGATATTATGGCACGTAACTTTGAGAAGATGGAGGAAGCCTACATCAGACTAAGCCTACATAAGCTAAGCGGATCGGACTAGTCATCAACACGTCGAAGACGAAGTACATGATAGGAAGAGGTTCAAGAGAAGACAATGTGAGCCACCCACCGCGAGTTTGCATCGGTGGTGACGAAATCGAGGTGGTAGAAGAATTTGTGTACTTGGGCTCACTGGTGACTGCCGAAAATGACACCAGCAGAGAAATTCGGAGACGCATAGTGGCTGGAAATCGTACGTACTTTGGACTCCGCAAGACGCTCCGATCGAATAGAGTTCGCCGACGTACCAAACTGACAATCTACAAAACGCTAATTAGACCGGTAGTCCTCTACGGACACGAGACCTGGACGATGCTCGTGGAGGACCAACGCGCACTTGGAGTTTTCGAAAGGAAAGTGCTGCGTACCATCTATGGTGGGGTGCAGATGGCGGACGGTACGTGGAGGAGGCGAATGAACCACGAATTGCATCAGCTGTTGGGAGAACCATCCATCGTTCACACCGCGAAAATCGGACGACTGCGATGGGCCGGGCATGTAGCCAGAATGTCGGACAGTAACCCGGTGAAAATGGTTCTCGACAACGATCCGACGGGCACAAGAAGGCGAGGTGCGCAGCGGGCAAGGTGGATCGATCAGGTGGAAGATGACTTGCGGACCCTCCGTAGACTACGTGGTTGGCGACGTGTAGCCATGGACCGAGCCGAATGGAGAAGACTCTTATATACCGCACAGGCCACTTCGGCCTTAGTCTGATTAAATATAAATATAATATAGTTATGGATCGGATGGATAAAAATTCCGGGATTCTTCCTCTGCGTTGGAATTGGATGGATCACTATTCTGCGTGGTAGGACGCCCACCAAAAGAATGATTTATTTATGGCTCGGATTAATCACAATTCTGCGTGGTGGACGCAGGTGCGCAGGTGGGATGCCCACAAAAATGGTTTAATTATGGAATAGATGAATCACAATTCCGCGTAGTGGTACGCCAGCAAAAAAAGAATGGTGAAACAATGGATCGGATGAATCACAATTCTGCGTGGTGGGACGCCCGCAAAAATGTTTGATTATGGATCGGATAGATCACAGTTCCGCTTGGAGCATTTTTTTGATTTATGTATCGGATGGCACGGTGTGTCTATGGGGAAACATTATTTTTCAAGTATCTCTGAAACACCCACCACGTGAAAGTAGATGCTCTCCTCTTTCATATAGTGGGTAAACTAAAATGATCTATCGGGGGATCTAGAACAATTTTATTTTTCACTATTTTTGGTGCAAATTCCATAGAAATCTCAAATGACAGCCGATTTAACCCCCACAAAAATGTATGGAAAAATGACCCTCGATAGAACATTTTAAAAATGCACCTACATGAAAGAGGAAAACCTATACTTTCGTGTAGTGAGTGTTCTAGAGATACTGATTTTTTGAAAATAAGCCTCTTCGGACAAACACACCGTGATGGATTACAATTTTGGTAGGTGGGAGGCCGCACACAAGAAATTCTTCTGTGTCGATGAGACGCCCGAAAAAAGAAGAGTTTAGTTATGGATCGGATGGTTAAAAATTCCGGGATTCTTCCTTCCAAAAGAATGATTTAATAATGGATCGGGTGGATCACGATTCTGCATATAGATCGGGTGGATCAGAATTCCGCAAGAATAATGGTGAAAGAAATACAAATCAGCGTGATGGGACGCCCGAAAAAAATGTTTATTTATGGATCGAAGGGACCGCAATACCGGGTAGTGAGACGCCCGCAAAAATAATGGTTTATTTACGGATTGGATGGATCACAGTTCTGCGTGGTGGGACGCTCGCAAGAAGAATGTTATAAATGTGGATTGTACGGAATAGATGAATCACAATTCCGCGTAGTGGTTCGCCAGCAAAAAAAAGAATGGTGAAATAATGGATCGGATGAATCACAATTCTGCGTGGTGGGACGCCCGCAAAAATGTTTGATTATGGATCGGATGGATCACAATTCCGCTTGGAGAATTTTTTTGAGTTATGAATCGGATGGATTACAATTTTGCTAGGAAGGAGCCCGCACACAAGAAATTCTTCCTCTGTGTTGATGAGAGGCCCGAAAAAAAGAAGAGCTTAGTTATGGATCGGATGGATAAAAATTCGGGATTCTTCCTCTGCGTTGGAATTGGATGGATCACAATTCTGCGTGGAAGGACGCCCACCAAAAGAATGATTTATTTATGGCTCGGATTAATCACAATTCTGCGTGGTGGACGCTTGCACACAAGAGATACTTCCTTTGCGTTGGTGGGACGCTTAAAAAAATGGTTTTATTATGGATCGGGTGTATTACAATTCTGCGTGGTGGAACGCTCACAAGAAGAATGGAATTATTCATTGTTAATCGGATAAGTTACAGCTCTGAGAGGTGCAATGTCCACAAAAAGGTGAAATTATGATTCTGATGAATCACAATTCTACGTGGTAGGGCGCCCGCAAATAATCTATTCTTCTTCTACGTTAGTGGGACGCCCGAAACAATAATGGCTTAGATATGAATCGGTTGGATCACACTTCTACGTGGTGGGACGCCCGCACACAAGAGATACTTCCTCTGTTTTGGTGGGACGCCCGCAAAAAGAATGGTTTAATTATGGATTGGATGGATCACAATTTTGCGTGGAGGGCCAATCACACACAAGAAATTCTTCTTCTGCGTTAGTGGGACGCCCGAAAAAATGAATGGTTTTTTTTATGGATCGGACAGTTCTGCGTGGTGGGATGCTCTCAAGAAGAATGGTATCATTCATTGTGATCCGGATGGGTTACAATTCTTCGAGGTGAGACGACCGCACGAAAATGGTGAAATTATGGTTCTGATGGACCACAATTCTGCATGGTGGAGCGCTCGCAAACAATGCGTTGCGGGACGCCCGAAAATGAATGGTTTATTTATGGATCGGATGGATCACAATTATGCGTCGTGGGACGTCAGCACACAAGAGGTTTTGCCTCTACGTTGATGGGCCCGAAAAATAATGGTTTAGTGACAGATCAAATGTATTACAATTTTGCGTGGAGTGACGCGCGCATACAAGAGACCCTAGCCGCACGCGAGTTCCACATGGGTTACGACAACTCATATGTGACTAGATTTAGTCACTATAAAGTTGCTCCAGCCAATTTTTTCCTGACATGTGCTACTCGGGGATTCGTCCTCTGCGTTAGTTGGACGCCCGAATAAAACAATGATTTTATTTTGGATCGGATGGATCACAGTTCTGCGTAGTGGGACGCTCGCACGAAGAATGGTATCATTCAGTGTGAAGTGAATCGGATGCATTACAATTCTGCAAAGTGTGACGACCGTAAGAAAAATGGTGAAATTGAGGCGGGACATCCGCACACAAGATATACTTCTTCTGCGTGTGTGGGACGCTCGAAAAAAGAATGGTTCAATTATGGATCGGGTGGATTACAATTCTGCATAGTTACACGGCCTCATTCTTCCTTTGCGTTGGTGGAACACCCGAAAGAGAAGAATAAGAAGACAATTGGATCGGATGGATCTATATTCTGCGTGGTGGAATTCCTGCATACAGGAGATTCTTCTTTTGCGATTAAATGCAAGCAATCAAATATGCTTGATAACTTTTACTTGCCATGTCAAGTTGCACACATTTCCCATGAAATCTCAGAAGAATTTCTAAGAGTGTCCAGAAAAAAGTCTAAATATTATCCAGAATTTTAAGAATGCTATATTGAATTATTTAAGATATTATGTCTATTTGATTTTTTTTCGTAAAAAGCTGTCTATCCAATTATTTTATTAAACATAACTGAAGGAAATATTTGGCCTTTTCAGTAGAATGTAACTGAAGTCAATGGAATCCTATTCCTACTATTTTTAAATAAATGTTTCGAAGTCATTTTTATTCTATTTGAACAAGTCTCATGTCTATGCAAATTGCTAGATCGTGGAAAGACTTCCGCTATTTCAATTAGATCTGTGATAACAAAAGATAAACAGCATATCCAACAACAAATGGCGAAATTTTTGCCAGCATTGCGTCAGCCTTTTAAGCTGTTTACCGTTCTGTACGAAGAAGAGGAGGAGAACGCAACTTTGCTAAATGAGTTTGTCTCCATGTAGGTGCTGCATCGATTAACATTCGTTTAACGTACGATCAGCAGTCAATCAACTTGACCGCGCATGGTTTCCCCTCGCACAAGAAACCAGTTCCCCTTCGAACACCCGATGACAGGGAAAACCACAAGCTGCTTGATTTAAATTCTGCGACGCTCTAAGAAAGCACTCACAATTGAGCTCAATTGGATTAAATTTCACTGCTCGATTAATCTTAAACTAAGCCATCCCGGATGTACTTACTTGAACGTTTCGACCAGCTGTTTGATCTTGCTCTCAACTGCGGGCGTATTGACGAAGTAGGTTTCATCGGCCGGCAGCTCGTAAATGACGCCCTTGGCTCCGAACTTTTTCAACGTATCGGCGTGCTCCTTGTAGTTGTGTTCGTCGATGGTCACCAGGGGGCCCTCCTGGAACCAGGTTAGCGGTACCGGAGCTGCACACTTGGGCGCATCCATGATGATGTAGACCGCCCCCAGCAGCATGGCGACCCACAGACCCCAGAACAGTACGAACAGGAACCAGCGGAGCCGCACCCAGAACGGATCGTTGGCGAACTTCATCAGCTCTTCCTTGGTCATCCCGGAGAAGGTTTGCTGCAATAGTGGCGGAAGAAAAGTACATCTGTTAGTTACCGCGATCCTAAGGCTACTCAACGAACCGTGACGAGGGTTCGGCCGAGCCAACCCTTGAACAGTTGTTGTTGCGTAGTTTAGTAGTAGGCCGATTAGCACCGGGTCGTTAATTGATCGTGACTTTACCTGGCTCTCCACCTCCATATCGATCCGGGCGTCTCCATTTTTCTCGGAAACAAATTTCACCTCGACGTCTTTCTGGGTCAGTTTGTCCTTCTCGGCATCGCCGCCACCTCCGTTGAGCATACGCTCGTCCTCGCCATCTTTGCAGTTGCCGTTTTCGCGCACCATTGCGGAACCTTACAAATGTTGAGAGATTTATTATTTCTATATCACTTCCGTTCAACTATCGATAACAAGACAAGCGGATTATAGACTATAAAGGATTGGGTGCTTGTTCACGCGCCCAGAGCTCAATATGGAATGGAGTTCGGTACGCCGTTGCACCGTTGAGAAGCTTGAGAAGGGGGCGCGCGCAATCGTGATTTTCGCTTGTGGTGGTAGCGAATGTGCCGCGACTGGTCAATCAAGATCATTAACGGTCTTGAAAGAGCATGCATGACGACAGCTGCGGGCGCGCAATCTTGATTTAAAATCATGACTCGGCAACAGCACAGCGAATGAGTACAAAGCTGTGTTGGTATGAGCGCGGGTTTCGTAGATGCTTACTTCTATTATTTGGGCAGATTAACGATAACAGTGCTGTGCCATAAAATGTACCACTGTTAGCATGTATTTTTTCATTTACGAAACTTTGTCTGCTATGGCTACGCCACTGAGTAGAAGCTTTAAAGAAACTTGGAAGTAGAAAACAATGATTTGCGAAGAAATATAGTTCATTCATTACCTTCATAATTTCATTATCTATATCAGTATCTTCGAAGCAAAGCACACAAAGGTATTGTGTGCATAGAATTATGTAGGAGAATAACAGTTGCCAATGTGAAGGTCAGACAGTTTAGCGGTGGGTGATACCATTGAGAAATTGTACCGTACGATTTTGTGGGTTGAACTCAGTGAAAGGGAAAGTTATCAAACTGGTTTTCGTTTTGCAATGGAATACAAATAGGCATAACACTTGAAACTTTTGACCGGTCTATTGAAATTGTATTGCAATTTGTTCAAGCGACAATTCGTGACAAACAAATTATTTTTTTGTCTTTATTTATAAGTGTTTTTTTTTTATTTATCCTTCACAAAGCGTTACACAAATCGTTTTGTTTAATGATGATGCACAAGGGGAATTTTATTTATGGTACCAGTTTAGAACGTATATAGATTTGATAGTTCCGTTAGGATACGGCAGGCATCAAGAATGCTCTATAGCAGCGGTTCTCAACCTGGGGTACATGTACCTTCGCTGGGCCCAAGGGGTACCTCGGACAAAAATGCGTAATGGCGGATGAATTACAATTTTAATCAAAACTAATTGATAAAGATTCGATAATTTTGTATTTTTTTTATTTCAAAACTTTGTCTTGTACACAATATGCATTGCGATCAGTAAATCATGGCCTATTGAATCCTGCTGTCCACAACCAGTACAATGGATGAAGGGCTGTGGGACAAAAGATCAAAAGGGCAAAACCTCGAATGAACAAATTTTAAAAATCTTCTATGCAATCTACCTGATCAAAACAGAATGTTGAATAATATGTTAAGAATATGATTCTTAACTAAAATCTAGAGTCTACAGATTCGGAAGCCTCCATTTGAGAGACATGAACACTTTTTCCCGAAAAGCTCAGCTCGTTGCAAGAGAAATTGAAGCATTCTTCAACGCTTTTCGGAAGCCTCATTCCAAACAGCTCGGAGGACTCCTTTCAAGAGGTTCGGAAACCTTTTTTCAAAGGTTCCGAAGCCTCCTTTCAAGAGGTTTGGAAGTCTCCTTTCAAGTGACCTGGCCGGAAGTTTGAGAGGTTCGGAAATTTTTTTTTAAAGAGGGCCGGAAGCCTTCTTTTAAGCTTTTTTTTTATAAACTTGCTTTTTTCTGCTTCTTTTAAAACCCTCAGAATTATCCTTTCAAGGGGCTCGGAGGGCATTTTTCAACAGACTCGAAAGCCTAATTTTAAAAGGCTCAGCAGTCTCCTTTCAAGAGGCTTGGAAGCTTCCTTTCTAGAGGCCCGGAAGTCTTCTTTTAGGGTTTCTTCTTAAAACTTTTTTTTTATCTTTTCTCCTTCTTTTAAAAGGCTCGGTAAGATTTTTTTTTCCAATGGCTCGGAAGGCTCCTTTCAAGAGGCTGGGAAGCCCTCCTTAAAAGTGGCTCGGAATTCTTGTTTCACTCGAAAGCTTCAGAAGCGTCCTTTCAAGATACTCAGAAGCCTCATTTTAAGAAAGCCTTCTTTCTAGAGGCTCCGAAACCTCTTTTAAAGTAGTTTGGAAGGCTCTCTTAAAAAAGCTCGGAAGGCTTCTTCCAAAAGGCTCGGAAGTCTCCTTTCTAGTGGTTCGAAAGCCTTCTTTCAAAAGGCTCGAAGCCTTCCTTCAAGAGGCTCGAAATTCGTTTTTCAAGAGGCTTGGAAGCGTCCATCAAGATTCTGTGAAGCCTGCTTTCAAATGGCTTGGAAGCCTCTTTTCAACAGGGTTGGAAGTCTTCTTTTAAAAGGCTCGAAAGATTTAAAAAAAAAATGCCACCAGCAAAAGGTACACCGTTATCGCCCCTGTATTCCAGTCCACATTCACGTACCGGATCAGACGTTTCAGATATGTCCAATGTTGTTCGGTGGGGCAGCTATCAACTCCCTGTAAGGCTGTGACGTACACTGGAATTCCTCTCCTTTCTCCAGTCGAAGGCGATTCTCCATCGGGACGGAACTCGGTTTACAATCGGAAATGTTGAACCGAACTAACAGGTCCAGCAGATATCTCTGTTGACTAATCCGCAGACCTCTCCATTCGGTGTCCCTTTCGATTTTCATTCCGAGAAAGCTCGTTACCTCTCCAGAATCTGTCATTTCGATCTCCTTCGATAGTGATTTCTTCACGGCTAGAATCTCGTTCAGTTCGTGCCGAGTCACCAGAACGTCATCGACGTAAAGGATCAAGAACACCTTCTCCCGTCCATCACCACGTACATATAGACACTGGTCAGCGTTCGTCCTCCGGAATCCGAGCTTCGTTATAAATCGGTGGAACCGATCGTTCCACGCCTTCGAGGCTTGCTTGAGGCCATAGAGCGACCGGTTCAGTCGGCAGACCAAACCATCGCCACGCTCAAACCCCTCCGGCTGTACCATGAAAATCTCTTCGGTTAGGTCTCAATTGAGGAACGCTGTTCGAATGTCCATTTGATGATTGGCCAACGCAAGCATCGTCCTCAACGTGTCTACCTTCGCAACCGGCTGGTAGGTCTCGGTGAAGTCGAATCCGAATCGCTGGCTGAAGCCACGCGCGACCAACCGAGCCGTATATCGGTCTGGTTCCCGGCCCTCTCCTGGCTTGACTCGAAACACCCACATGCATCTGATGGCATCACGCCCTTTCGAAAGCTTCGTTAGCGGCCACGCGTTGTTCTTATGCAAGGCTTCCATCTCCTCCTCGACCGCAACCTTCCATTTTGGTCAATCGGGTCTCTTCCTCAATTCGGTGACAGTGTCTGGCAAGATGCCCACGTACTCTATGGCGCCGAGCACGAAGCCGGCGAACGTCATGTCGTAGTCTTTGTGCCACTCCGGCGGCCGACGGCCGTAGAAACCGACTCGAATATGATTACTTAATTTGATATCTTTTTGGTCGTTTTAACGGTTAAAATAACAAAATGTATAGCAGAAAAATCTTACTGTGACATCAAATCGAAAACTATTCCTGTTATCGATGAGAGCAAATCGAAAACTAAATTTAATATTGGTTCTGATAACAAAATAAGTACACAGTTTGATGTCACGATTTAGAAATCTACGGCAAAATGAGATCAAAATATGTAATCAATTATGATGATTCATATTTCACAAATTATGATTTCAATTTGATTTCGAAATTCAAATATGTTTTTCTATATGCTCTCATTATGTTTTCAGACTTTGCTCGGGCAGGCAGTTTGGTCTCCTCTCCAAAACGATCGTTATCATCTTCAGTGTCGGTAATTCGAATTCGGGTTGTTGTCACCAACTTCACAGGCTCCTTCTCGGTATTACCTCCTTGAACGCTTTCGTCGATGACAACGTCGCGAACCATCACGATTCGCTGCTTGCGTGGATCCCAGATACGATAGCCGTTGATACCATATCCGACGAACACGCCTTTCCAAGTCTTCCCGTCGAGTTTTCTTCGGTGCTCCTTCGGAATATGACAATACGCTGACGAACCAAACACTCGAAGCTTTGGTTCATCGGGCTTCCGTTTCTCCCGCATCTCAAAGGGCGTCATCTTCTTACCAAGGGCAGTAGCAGGGCTCCTGTTTGTCAGAAACGCAGCGGTCTGAACCGCTTCTCCCCAGAAACATCGATCAAGACCAGAGTCAAACAGCATTGAGCGAGCTTTCTCCTCCAGCGTTCGATCCATACGCTCCGCGACGCCGTTCTGTTCCGGCGTGTACGGAACTGTGTATTCCATCTTGACGCCTTTGTCCTTACAAACCAACCGCAACTCCTTGCTCACATATGGGCCAAACACAATTGATGCGTTTGACCCTATACTCTCCGCCGTTGTCGGTGCGAAGCCGAGAGCTCTTGACGCCGAATTTCGCTGTCATTTCCGCTTCGTACTGCTTGAAGCATCCGGCTACTTCATCCTTTGATCTTAGCAGAAATACGACGGTGAATCGCGTTCAATCATCGATGAATGTTGCAAAACACTTGTCACCGTCCCAACCGGTTGGAGTCACCGGTCCGCAGACATCGGAGTGCACGAGCTACAGTACCCGACTCGAACGCTGCTTTTCCCGCTGTGAGGAAGGGTTCCTATAAGCCATTTTATGAGACAGATTCAAACAGCTGATCGAAATTTTGAGTGGACGGCTCGGTCTTTGTTTTGGTAAATTTGCATGTAAATCATCATCATTTCGTCATCATCATCATCATTTCATTTCATTTTCGCAAATGTTCCTTGTGAAATGTAAATATTAGTGTTTGGTCTCCTGTCATTTGAGCTTTCTATAAAATGGCTTATTTAGTTTGCTTCGCTGCCATGCACGGCTCACAGGTGATCATCGAGCCGTCGCCGCTGCAATCTTTCATACCTTTTACCTGAGACCTGCCTGAGACGAGACCTGCAAAGACGGCTTCTTTTTCCTCGTTTTGACACTTGTTCTTCTTTTCATCACAGTTGATCATCGATTCTCAACTGTTTCCTTGAGTGTTTCACTTAAATCCCGGGTAGAATCTTCTGAGCACAATAAAAGTGTTTGTGATTTACGGATTTGTAAACTAATTTTTATAAAGATTTTCCTATCGGAAATAAAACACGTATTCATAACAGTTCAATATTAAGCTGTCCGGCTTTTCTAGAATAATTTTCAAAGTGATAAAGTACTCGTAAAACAAAATCATTCGCAATACTTTTTGAGGGATACCAATACTTTTACACAAAAAGGTGCTGGTTGCATCTGACAATTCGTGACAGCGCTTGCTGGTTGCAGATGAAGTTACATTTTTACCTCTTTGCAAGTCCCGTCCCAGCCTTTTACCATTCCATTCTTCAATAGGCTCGACAAGTTCCGCTCGCCGAGGTGGCCATATCGGCAGTGCCAAAACCTCGATTTTTCAGAGAAAAAAACGCCAGCAGGAAGATCGAGACCGTGAAGAGACGGAGCAACTGTACCGCGCTAATAACACACGAAAGTTCTATGAGAAGTTGAACCGTTCACATAAGGGTCACGTGCCACAGCCCGATATGTGTAAGGACATAAACGGGAACCTTCTTACAAACGAGCGTGAGGTGACCGAAAGGTGGCGGCAGCACTACGAAGAGCACCTGAATGTGTGGCAGATAACGGTGGCGGTATGGAAATGAACCTAGGCGCATGCGTGCAGGACATACCACTTCCGGCTCCGAATCTACAGGAAATCCAGGAGGAGATCGGCCAGCTGAAGAACTACAAAGCACCTGGAGTTGACCTCGCAGACCGCATCGTGCTTTCGTGCTGTGCGGTTCTTTTCTCTTTTTGCGACAGGAAGTTTTTAATACTACCCCAAGCTATTTTAATTTCAACAGTACTTCTTAGCGCTATTTGTACCCACAGATCCCGTTATGATCTTTGCAAGGACCCGTGCCTTCGTTTTACGTTGGACCCGTTTGCGGAAGTAAAATTCCGACAAGCGGTGGTAATCCTGCAGGGACACCGTTCTGGGAAAAAACCTCTTAGAAGGTCACGTCTCCACGCTCAGCAATGAGTATCAATAAAAACAAGAGGAAGGGGGAGTCTCTGAATTCTCCACTTCCCTCTAAGAAAAAAGGTTTCAAAACCATCCTGCCAAAGCGCGGAAAAATAGAAGGTAACTGGAGACTTCAGATGTTCCTTCTAACTCTAACATTGGAAATAATTCTTCGGTAATCGGTTCGATTTGATTAATGACGAAATTGAGCAAATCGAATTAACCTCTAGCCCAGGTGATTCGATCCATGCGAAAAAGCAAAGGATTCTGCCAATTGTGGTATCTGTTGCCGAGTTTTCTGGTTCTAGGAATGAGATTTTGAATAACAAAAGTGAAATAAATAATATGAAAAGTTTGGAAAAGACCTCCCAACAAACAACGACAAGCTACAAACAAGCATCTAGGTTGAATTATTGTTTATTTGTGATCTTTGTAGCTGAATAAAATGGATGCTGAATAATTTGCTAGACAGAAATGAAATCTATTTTTTCTAAGTATTCTATTTAATCTAAGTAATATTCGACATGGCCTATTTATTTGTTTACTACCTTTATTTGAAGTCGAACTTACGTTTTCGTTTAATCACATTTCAGCACATTGGGGAAGTTTAACAATGTACTGAACTAATGATTTTTAAAGTTCTCTGTTCGACTATGATGTGATGCTCTGAAAGGGTGGTCGAATTGAGTTTGAATAGTAAGTTAATAAGCAGGCATTAGACATCCTTCTTTACCTTTGTCCTTCTTAACCATTGGATTTCACATTTATCTGATCTATCGCACAGTGGGAAAAACATGCTTTTTCAGTTTGAGAGAAAATCTGGATTCTAGATCTTTTAATTTATAGAAAAATAATGATTTATTTTCAAGACATGCTTTTTATTTTCATGATTTATTAAACTGTCGGAGATTATAACGAACGAAACTGCTGGAGCAATAAAAAAAATCATGCATTCATGCGAAACTAAATTTACTAAAAGCCGGACATAACGCCGTTGAATAACATCGGAAAATTATTGAATCTTTGATGTGTGGAATCCCAATATTATCGCATGGATGTAGATCTTTATTGCTGCGGAATTGGAATAATCTTAGCATTTGACAATCATATCGCAACCGATTATCAAGAGATTCTGAGGAAGGCCGAATATACATTGATTTTATTTTCATAAATCCATAAATAGCATTAGGGACGGATTTTATTTTATCGTTTATCGACATTATTTTTACGTATTTTTCCTAGTGTGCGATGGTTATGACTGGCTGAACAATGGTTGAAATAAAAATCTTGTACAGTTATTAACAAACTGTAGTTTGACAGATCGGCTTATTGAATAAGAGTCCAATTATGATTCATATTCAGCAATAAGATTATTTATGTTATGCACTGAATGAGCCATATCTAACAAATCAAGGATGGCGCGGATGACAACGTTACCGGCGGATGATCAAATGACAGCAGTTCGAGACCCGATTTAGGAAAATTTTAAAATGATTACATATATGAGCAGCAATATGCAATTGCTTCAAAATACGTTCATTGGAGATCTTACTGATGTTACCTTCTATGCGTTATTATTTTCGAAGAATTCACATGTAGCTGAATTGAGGCTTAGTTAAATGCTTATTAAAGGTTTAACGAATCAGTTAATAAAGTTGTTTTTCAAAATGAGATGTTGTAGTTGTATAACTTCGCCAAAATTGTGTGAACAAAGCTTGAACAGAAGTTGTGATAAGAAATAGTACAGACATTATTCAACACAGCGCTGAATTAAATCATCACACTGATGTTAGTTCAACTAGTGAATGTTTGTTGGGCTGTATTATGTCCCATGTCCGTGTTACATGGGAACATTTCCGCAGGCCTGGGGGAAATTTCCAAAACCCCACTCAGTGCCGTAAGTGCCAAAAGTGGGGTCATGGAACTAAACATTGCCACATGGATGCTAAATGCATGATTTGTGGTGGAACCTTTCACGTCAAGGACGCCCGTCTTGTGAGAGAAGACAATCTTCTATTGCAACGATAAACTCCTTGTACCCTTAGTATAAATAAGGTTAAGTTTAGTTTAAGTTGAAAACATTGTAATTCCTACATGATTCAATTCAACCAGAGGAAAAATTCTTACTGCCAGAAGCAATTGAAATGTATTAATATTTAATAACTAAAAATGTAACATAGCAAATAAGGATGATAGTGTTAGGAAAACACGGAACACCTAGTCTAAGAGATGAATGCATGTATTAGATAATTTAGCAGATAAAATAGAAAAAAAAAGAATTTATGCTTTTTGGACACACATTTTGGCTCCTATTGGATATAGCTTGTAACAATCTGGAAACGAATAGTCGTCTATATCTTTTCGAAAAAGTGTACACTACATAATAAATTATCGATTATTGTTTTCTTTTTGTCGAGGAGAAGAATGTAGAGTCTGGCCCAATGGTTCTGACAATAATGGTCGCATTGTAATGTTGCGGAATTTGTTTACTCGGGACGTAATCGGCTAACGGTTAAAACTGCAGTGAACGTTCAACAGTATGGACGCAATGGTAGCAGGCGAAAACCTAGATAAAATATTTATCTATAGATAGAGTAGTCGAACGCCATGCGGAACAGAAGCAAGTGCCAAAAGCTCCCGTAAAGATTGTACAGTATGCTGTTTTGCATTAGGAAGAGCTCATACTTTTCCGTTATGCGATGCCCATGCAAAAGATGGTCTGACGTCCTGCGTTTCGCGGGACTGTCCCGCATTTTCGCCATTAGTCCCGCGCTGAAAAGAGTCCCGCGAAATGTCCCGCGTTTCACTTATTTCAAGATAATAAAGAAATATTTAATAAATAACAGTAGTTTAGTAAACGTTCTTCAAGAACTTATAAGATTTTGAAAATTTATTATATTGATTAATGATTTTCGATTTTCGTCACAAACAAAGTATCGCTCCGGAGGCTTGATGAGTGGTCATTCACCCAACGGCCACGGCCACACTCGCATGTTGTTTAAGGTTACACGGGAAGCACTAACAATCATCAAATCGTCGTCATTTTCATCATTGAATGCTTAACTTTTTGACGTAGGACTTACGTCTCTCTTTACTATACCGGGTGTCATTTCAAAATATTCAAATCGACCGCGTTACGCTGTGTTGAAAGATTTTAAACGTTAATAGCGTTCGTCTCAGTGGACGAATTTCTGCGGTAAGCCCCTCAATCGACAGATTTTAAGTATGCCTTTCATGTCCATGCTTGATAAGACCCGAAAAACTTGTTTCAATAGGCATGAAACTGTTTTCAATGAAAAACATTGAGATCAAGGGAACCTATAAATATGGGTACCGCATAATTCTTGCATCATTCCATTACCTCGTTCTGATTGGTGCAGACACCAGCGAATGAGCAGCCGCTGGGTCTGCCGAGAAGCAATAAAATAGCGCAACGCGATTTTTTCCTTTCATTCTGACCGGGACAAGCGAAGCAACCGCATCATCGATTGAACAGCACTCACACCTTGGAGTCATCGAAGCCACCATCATCAGCCGGAATCTTGCCAGTACAGCAGCAGTCCACCCTACAGACCCGACAAAGCAACAATGCTGAGCAGATACCGGCAGCAGCAGCAGAGTCGAGCCGAGACCGGCCGGCATCGGTGATGATCCGAGACAGGCTGAAGAAAAGCCACATGATGCAGCATGTATGTAAACAAAACAAACGGTTCTTCAGAGAGCCAATGATAGAGATCAATATCAAAGCTTTCAATTCCCTTCGGGATAGAAATTGCAGGGTTGTTACGGTGATCCTGAAATATTTTCCGCGCCGACTAAAATCAAATCCACGCCATTTCCGCGCGACATGAAAATCCATTCTGCGCCAAATCCGCGCGACCCAAAACTAAATTCTAAGCAAATACACGTTAAATATCGATGCATTGATCAATGCAATTTGGCAATGATAAAAAAATATGTAGAAAAACATTGTTTGATACTGACCGCACACAAAGCGAACGTGACTGAATGATCGCCCCATGTTATGAATTCTAAATCTTATCACCCGAAATCCCATGTCCGGGTGTTTCCTTCCTTCTACTACTAACAATGTTGTCTCAGAAAAGAACACCCTACTTCCCACCTGAACTGCAATTCTAAGCTCACTTGCCCGGCTTATTGGCCTGTATCAAGCGAAAAGTCCCGTTAGGAAATAGACGCCAGCAGCGAGAACAAGCGTAAAAAAGAAGAAGCCCTTCTCGAACGCGTTGATGATGATGACGCTTTGGCTGACAAAGAAGCGGGATACACGACACTAGCTGATTGGCCCACCAATTGGGAAGCAGAGAAGATTCAAAATAAGGTATAAAAGAAAAGTGCATTCGCTCGCAGAGCATTCACTCTTTTTTATACCATCACTAGAAATTCGCGGTTATTTGAAAATATCGTTTTCTTACTTTTTGCACTTAGCCGAAGCAAACAGCCTTTTTCAAGGCTATAAGAGTTAAAAATAATGTTCTCCTTCAGTCGCTATCGCACGGATTAAAAGGCCCTTCAGTGGAAGGGCTGAAATACAGTCTACATCCCCTGCTGAGCCAATTTGTGGTTTATTTCAGGCAGTCCTTCAGTGGGAAGGTTGCCACTGTCGAGGCTAATATTTCGTGACCGGACAGATACTTCCTTAGAGTCCTACAAGAAGAGTAACGTCATGTGCCACGTTTGACAGGTCTCCTGCTCGTTTGGAACGCGCATTTGTATGGAACTGACAGACGATTCTGTTCCAATTCTGACACTTGACGACACTGTTATTATAGTCACTGTAATACTTCCTGAGTTTTTTTTGATGATTTTTGTTCGAGGTAGATTTGATTTCTGTGTCAGTTTGATGAGAAGATTTTGCCAAGGAATGGTATGCAACGCCGATTATTTATCCAAAATAGTTGATGTGAGAAATTTGGACATATTATGTATCTTAAGGGCATGGTCAAGTCAAGTCCTACGTCCACTTAGCGGTTATGTCACAGACATTACCCACTGTTCGTTTTTTCTACAACAAATATGACTTTGGAAAAGTATCACCGGAGCGTGCTTACTCGCAATCTACATGCTGATACATTTACAGTTACATCAAACAACTAAAAACCGAAATACGCGCTTCAAAGTTGCGAGGTGATAATGCTAGAAAGAGGCAAAAGATAGGAAAAATAACACGGTGTTTAGTGCCTCCCCGAGTCACCTTAAACCTTTTTTCTGCGTCCAAATTATATTTCTTACATCTTAAATAAAATTATCATCAGTAACAAACAGAGTAAGGAAGAGCTACAAAAAATTGTTTACCTCTTCCTTACTCTGTTTGTTACTAATGATAATTTTTTTAAGATGTAAGAAATATAATTTGGACGCAGAAAAGAGGTTTCTCCAAGGGTTTCTCATATTGTCATCAACGTCATTTGAATCTTTCCGTCTCCCACAAAATTATAACTGTGGTAGTGCAACGCAGGGGCCCTCCTTAGCCGTGCGGTAAGATGCGCGACTACAAAGCAAGACCATGCTGAGGGTGGCTGGGTTCGGTTCCCGGTGCCGGTCTAGACAATTTTCGGATTGGAAATTGTCTCGACTTCCCTGGGCATAAAAGTATCATCGTGTTAGCCTCATGATATACGAATGCAGAAATGGGGCTTAGAAACCTCGCAATTAATAATTGTGGAAGTGCTTAATGAACACTAAGCTGCGAGGCGCCAATGTCCCAGTGGGGGATGTAATGCCAATGAAGAAGAAGAAGAAGAAGGTAGTGCAACGCCGAGCGGCAGCACAAGCACTCACTTAAAACACGTGTTTGTTGGTTTCCAATTTTATTTCGTCCTACACTGAAAACCAAAACTACCCAAAAGTGGGTTGTTTGCACTCAAAACCGTGGTTTGGGTCAATAACCCAAATTTGAGTAAAATGACTTTTCTGGCACTAGGTAGTTTGCCTTTAATCCCATGTAAACAATTTACCCAAAACTGAGTTTAATTTATCCAAGCGAAAATTGAGAATATTGAATTTACTCAAATTTGGGTTATTGGGCTGAGCAACCCCGGTGAGGTGTTTACATCTTGCTCTAGTTTTGGCAACAATTATGGGAAAGAAAGGGAAAACTACCCAAATTTGGGTAAATTTTTTCTGCGATATTCTCAACAGTGCGTATATTGAACTCAAAGTTTGGGTTGATTTATCTATCCGTGTAGACTCTAGCGAGTTTGAGGAATTCTGACAAGCCTGCTTTGGTGTATTCAGGTGATCCTAGTAAAATCCTTATGGACACGAGAACGAGGAAAGATGTTCAATTGGATACCTACTAAAAGAGCTATAACAAGTGAAATGGAAGATTTGAACGTGCTATTGTGAAATATTTTTTTCAATCTGCAACAAAAACAATGCTTTTAAAGTGAAGAACTGAAACCATTTCAAAATTCACAGAAATAATAAATTTTCGAGTTTTTTCGTCTGTACAGTCTGATGAGTGCGTGTTGGCTCTTGTTTCGGACGGCAGAACGACCGCGCGATTTGCCGAAATTTTGTGTTTTGCATTGCGCGGTCGGTAATAAAGTTTATTAGTTCAGTGCGTGTTGGCTCTTGTTTCGGACGGCAGAACGATCGCGCGATTTGCAGAAATGTTGAGTTTTGTTTTGTTTTTTTCCTTAGGACGGTTCGTAAGTAAATCGATGAATATATTTTATTATTTTTACAGCATATACTGTTATTGACAAACGCTCTATATTGTCGAATAGAGCTCCCTATTATTCACCTTACCCACTAACACAAATTTTCCTTCCCGAGACATCTATGAAGGTAGTATGGGTTCCCTGCATCTTCACTAGTAGATGTTGAACTAACATTCCTTCCTTTCCTTCCGTGATTGTAAGGACGTGGCCAGGTATACAACTGCTACTGTATAGGAAAAGGTTCTAATCCCAAGTACCAATTTGCGACAATATACAGTATATTGCTCGGTTCAAGCTCTGTCTGGTGGGGGGCGGGTGTCGCGGGAGAGGGTTCTCTTCGTCGACTTCCCCTCATTTGAATGAAGGTGACAGGCAGGGAGTTTCTTTGCAGTTTATCACCTCAGAATGCAAGTTCGCATTGTTTTCTTTCGTTCTGAAGTGATAAACCACAGAGAGATCTGCTGCTTGTCACTTTTGTTTAAGGGAGGGGGGTCGACGGGGAGAGTCTTCTCTTGCGACATTCGCCCTTATTTCAGATGGAGCTTAAATTGAGCATTGTATAGCCACCCACGATTTGTACAATCACATATGCTATGCTATGCTATGCTATGCTTTTTCGTCTGTACAGTCTGATTTATTAGAACAAATTTTTAAATTTTGTCCAACGTTTCGGCATCGGGTTCGATGTCTCCTTCAGGAAAAAAAGGTTTGCTCTTTGTAATGGAACGCCTATCATACTTAACAAAAAGCGATCAACTTTTTTCTCCTGGAAGAAGACATCGAACCCGATGACGAAACGCTGGACAAAATTTAAAAATATGTTCTAATAAATCAGACTGCATAGCCAAAAAATCTTGAAAATCAACACTACAGTAGAAGTCAACAACTAGAAATAATAAAAAATAACAATGCTCCTTTGGCTCAGATTCTGATAGTTCTCAATGCTCGATTGGCTCAAGATCTCTTTATGTAGGATCCTTGGGATCCCTAGCTCAACAATTTCAACTCACATCGTGTTCGTATGTTGTTATTATTTTAGTAAAAACTTCACTTGAAATCTGAGCAAGTTCGACGAATTTTAAGTAATTTTAAGGAATAAAAAAAACCTGAGTAAGATGTAGGCATTTTAAGCCAATTTGAGCGCTCTGCCTAATTGCATAAAACGAATAATACGATCACTTTGGATATTAGCTAAATGAATCATGCAACCAATACAAATAAGTTTAACCATCAGGAACTCGCACCGTTGTAATATATTGAGCAGATTCATTCACAACAAAGGTGGGATTGTGTGATTGATCCAGGGCCAAGCGAGTCCCATAGGGGTTTATCAAATTTTAAAGTTTTGACTTAAGCACATTTTTGAATAAAAACAAGGATTTATTAAATTTTGTCCCGCGCTGGCACAAAATATATCTGGTCACATTACCCATGCACAAGAATTTCCTCGCTTATCAGGGGCGAAAGCGCCTTTTACGTACAAAAGTGGAGGCGATATAGGTATGTGTTTTATTTATCCGACTTTGCACGGAGGTCTATGCGAAGTTTTTTTTTGCTATTCATTGCAATGTAGTCTGGGAAAACAAACTCTGTATGACAAATAATCCGATTTCATCCGAGTTTGCTTGTAGCGATAAGTGATGTCAACAAATGTACGTGTAATAAACTCGCAAAACAGCCTACTGTACGGGAAAATTTATGAATAAATTGATTGGTTCCGTAGCACAATGCGATTTTGAAGAAGTTTGTATCAATAAACGATAATTCCAATCGAGTATTCTTAAGCGATGTGTGGTTGTTTGGGATAAAGTAAATCATGCGCATGACTTCTAAGGGCCTGTATGGTCACCATGGGTTGCTTTTGGTTTTGTTCTGAGCTCAGTTGACTTAGTAGACTGATTGGTCTGAACTCCAGAAGGGTTTGGAGAACCTAGAACATCTGTAGAAACATTGACTGCATTTGTTATTCGGCATCTCTAAAATAGTATTGAGCACATTTTTTAAAGAAAAAAAAAAACAGTAATAAAATCGCTGTAGCGCGATGTTATTGTGCAATTTTCGGCTAGGAGGACTTTTTCCGTCCCATTATCGATAGGGAGAGCCTTCTCTCCGCTACCAACGACAACAGCCTACGGCTAGTAAATTTCGCTGCCGCCAGAGGGATGGCCATCAGTAGCCCCTACTACTACAGAGTCTCTTAATTCTCATGGATGAGACAGCGTGCCACAAACGCTCACGTAGCATCGATTTGGTGCGACAAGAGTAGCTAGCCCGAGCAAAAATAACAGAGTGAACGTGATTTCTAATTCTCAAAATATGTTACTCGTATCGGGCACTTTGATTTATCAAACCAATTATTTTATTAAAGTTTTCATAAATAAATTGTTGCAGACTGTTAATTAAAATCAAAATACAAAAATACAAAAAATAACGAACTTTGTTTCGCCCAAAATTAATTTGGTAAGAAACATTTATTTTGTATTCACAATTTATGTTTTAACGGTTTGCTCTGCGATTTGATGTCAAATGCCAAATTGGGTTTCATTCGCTCAAATAATTCCTGAGGTATGCAGAAATGTACGTTTCAATTGTATGGGAGCGCACCTCCCCAACCCCTTTTAGAGCGGGAAGGGATCTCGAACTATCTTAGAAACATTCTCTGTCTTCGAAAACCATCACACGCCAAATCTGGTTCCATTTGCTTGATCATTTCCAGAATTGTGCAAAAATTTGTGTTTCATTTGTATGGGAGCCCTCTTCTAGAGCGGGGAGGGGTTTTGAACCATCTTAAAAACCTTCCGCGTACACTAAAACTTCTGTATAGAGATTATCACACCCTTCGGTTCCGTAGCTTCCAAATCTATAAGGGTCAGACAGACAGAAATTCATTTTTATGTCCTAATATATGTATATTCCGTTGTAATGAGACTTTAATAATTATCTTTTCGCTACTTGAAAGCAATCTTCACGTATGCCAATCGAAACGCGAAGAAAAACGCGCAAATTGCTGTTAGGTCAGTCTAACCTTTAAATAAATTCTACATCAAAGTTCGTTGCCACGGTAGCAACATGTACCTCTGTGATGAATGATGGAGCAATATCGATGTTTTTTAGCAAATTTATTTGCGCCGCAGAGAGGTTATGCATCATTAACAAATATATGCAAAACCCACATCTCATCATACATCGTGTCTGTCCGAACGCTTGAAAATGTGCTCTATTTTTGTACAGAAAAGATAGGTTGACATTGCCAAGCGCTCGCCGTACAAAGACACGAAGATGGTGTCAGCAGCATATGCACGCACATAATTTTACTGTAACCCAATTTCATGAAGGCTTAATGTTTTCGGTTCGAAAAGATGCACTTTTTTCGTATCACAGTCATTTCAATAACGAATTTGTTATTGCCATTTACTGAAGAGTGAAGATATGTAGGTACGACGCATACGCGTATTTAGATGACGTCGAACTTGAACTTGATTTCGTCATCCATTTTGGATTTTTTTTTTCGCATCGCTGGCGAAGACATCTCAACTCGTGTTTCCATATTGAGCACACTTTTAATCAATAATTTAGTATCCGATGCAATTGAGACTAATGCAACCTACCGTTCCCGTCCGGAATTGCTGCGACTGGTACCTGTACCGTCGAATCTGGTGCTTTGTTGGCACGTTGCTCGACTTCCGCCTCCGAGAGTTTCTTGTACGATTCCTTGGTATCGTGGTCCTGTTTGTCTTTGTCCACCGCGGCAGACTGTAGTCTGGCCGCTTCGATATCTAGCTTCGCACTGTTCCTGTTCGTTTCATCCATGCCTTCGCCTTCTCGCGGTGGAGCCAGCAACAAACACCTAGATAGGGGCGTCTATCGTATTTCTATTCGCAAGTCCGAGGGTGATTATAGCCACAAATACCGATGAACGCCCGTTCGAGATGAAGGCATAAAGCGAGAAAAGAGTTAGTGCTATATGTTCCTATACGCCATATTAGATATTGATTCACAACTTCGCGGCTTCGGTGGTGGGGTGTCCCTTTAATTATTATCTCTCAATGGTATGGGTTGGGGTTCCTCACCTGCAGACAATTCGGGCGGAATGTTTAGCACTTCAGTAGCGAACGTACAGCTCGTCGATAAACCTGGGACTCACGCCTAATTTTTGCACGTCAATCAAACGGATCGATTCTGATAAAGGACAGCTTCTATCAACTCAGACGAAGGTCGAGAACTCGCACAACTGCGCTCTGGTTAAGGGCCAAAGGACGAATGATGCTGAGCCCATACTCAATGCATGAAAGCGATAAGGAGAAACTAAATGGAATGCGCAATGACGGTCATTCATTCATCCTTCCAAATGTGTGCTCAGGTCAACTGAACAAATTGCGAAGATGAACCTCTCCTTAATAATTCTTTGTGGGTTGGTTGCTTGAACCAAGAGAAGGCGCATTCTTTCTCCCTTGTCTGGCTGTTTCCAGCCACTTGTTTCCAATTATGTTCTGAGCGTTCTGAGGCGAAACAGATCAGGTCAAAAAAGACAGCTGCCACTGGCTGCAAGTTCTATGCACAGAAACCGTCCATGGCGATAAGAAAGCTGATGTACGTCTCTCTTTGTTGATTTCCGTTGCTTTCATTTAGGTACTCTTCTGCCAACGTAATCAAGAATGAGAATGAAAGTTGAATCATGCTCAGTGAAGAATATTTTACTTTAAATGAATTTCATATGAATTCTGGTTAGTGAACCTTTTAAACTAGATGAAGTTCTATTTATTTAGGTGGTCTGCTACTCTGAAAATAAATAAATGCGGATTAGAGCTGCTTGTTATTGAATTTGGATAATACTTGTTTTGGATTGGACGTATGGTTTTATCGTTGATTGGATTAGATTTAAATTTGATTTTGATGTTTTAATGTTAGATTTGGTTTAGTTTGTTTTGCATTGTGTTGTGATTTGTGGTATATTTAGATTTATGATAAGATTGTATTGGATTTAGATGAATTTTAATAGGATTATGATCGTAAAATGACCGACTTTGGTATCATATTTACGGAATTGGATTACGATAAGTATCAGGATTTGAGCCGATCAGAAATATTGGGTTCCGATGGGAATGGGGTATCTGAAATGCTGAGAGAGAACGAAGATTTTGGGTTGGATTTGTTTTTGAATGAATTTGGATTTTGATTGGAATATGGCTTGATTTGATTATGCAATATGAGATTGATTTAAATTGGCTTGGAAATAAAAATTGGAATTGAATTCGATTTGGATTACATTTGGATTGAATTTGGATAGGATTTGGATTCGATTTGTATTGGATTCGGATTGTATTTTGATTGGATTCGGATTGGATTTGGATTGGATTTGGATTGGATTTTGATTGGATTTGTAGGGAATTTGGATTGGATTTGGATTGGATTTGGATTGGATTTGGATTGGATTTAGATTGGATTTGGATTGGATTTGGATTGGATTTGGATTGGATTTGGATTGGATTTGGACTGGATTTGGATTTGGTATGGATTTGGTATGGATTTGGATTGGATTTGGATTTGATTTGGTATGGATTTGGATTGGATTTGGATTGGATTTGGTATGGATTTGGATTGGATTTGGATTGGATTTGGATTGGATTTGGATTGGATTTGGATTGGATTTGGATTGGATTTGGATTGGATTTTGATTGGATTTGTAGGGAATTTGGATTGGATTTGGATTGGATTTGGATTGGATTTGGATTGGATTTGGATTGGATTTGGATTGGATTTGGATTGGATTTGGACTGAATTTGGATTTGGTATGGATTTGGTATGGATTTGGATTGGATTTGGATTTGATTTGGTATGGATTTGGATTGGATTTGGATTGGATTTGGTATGCGTTGGGGTTCCTCACCTGCAGACAATTCGGGCGGAATGTTTAGCACTTCAGTAGCGAACGTACAGCTCGTCGATAAACCTGGGACTCACGCCTAATTTTTGCACGTCAATCAAACGGATCGATTCTGATAAAGGACAGCTTCTATCAACTCAGACGAAGGTCGAGAACTCGCACAACTGCGCTCTGGTTAAGGGCCAAAGGACGAATGATGCTGAGCCCATACTCAATGCATGAAAGCGATAAGGAGAAACTAAATGGAATGCGCAATGACGGTCATTCATTCATCCTTCCAAATGTGTGCTCAGGTCAACTGAACAAATTGCGAAGATGAACCTCTCCCTTAATAATTCTTTGTGGGTTGGTTGCTTGAACCAAGAGAAGGCGCATTCTTTCTCCCTTGTCTGGCTGTTTCCAGCCACTTGTTTCCAATTATGTTCTGAGCGTTCTGAGGCGAAACAGATCAGGTCAAAAAAGACAGCTGCCACTGGCTGCAAGTTCTATGCACAGAAACCGTCCATGGCGATAAGAAAGCTGATGTACGTCTCTCTTTGTTGATTTCCGTTGCTTTCATTTAGGTACTCTTCTGCCAACGTAATCAAGAATGAGAATGAAAGTTGAATCATGCTCAGTGAAGAATATTTTACTTTAAATGAATTTCATATGAATTCTGGTTAGTGAACCTTTTAAACTAGATGAAGTTCTATTGATTTAGGGTGGTCTGCTACTCTGAAAATAAATAAATGCGGATTAGAGCTGCTTGTTATTGAATTTGGATAATACTTGTTTTGGATTGGACGTATGGTTTTATCGTTGATTGGATTAGATTTAAATTTGATTTTGATGTTTTAATGTTAGATTTGGTTTAGTTTGTTTTGCATTGTGTTGTGATTTGTGGTATATTTAGATTTATGATAAGATTGTATTGGATTTAGATGAATTTTAATAGGATTATGATCGTAAAATGACCGACTTTGGTATCATATTTACGGAATTGGATTACGATAAGTATCAGGATTTGAGCCGATCAGAAATATTGGGTTCCGATGGGAATGGGGTATCTGAAATGCTGAGAGAGAACGAAGATTTTGGGTTGGATTTGTTTTTGAATGAATTTGGATTTTGATTGGAATATGGCTTGATTTGATTATGCAATATGAGATTGATTTAAATTGGCTTGGAAATAAAAATTGGAATTGAATTCGATTTGGATTTGGATTACATTTGGATTGAATTTGGATAGGATTTGGATTCGATTTGTATTGGATTCGGATTGTATTTTGATTGGATTCGGATTGGATTTGGATTGGATTTGGATTGGATTTTGATTGGATTTGTATGAGATTTGGATTGGATTTGGATTGGATTTGGATTGGATTTGAATTGGATTTGTATGAGATTTGGATTGGATTTGGATTGGATTTGATTGGATTTGGATTGGATTTGGACTGGTTTGACTTGGTTTGGATTTGGTATGGATTTGGATTGGATTTGGTTGATTTGGTATGGATTTGGATTGATTTGGATTGGTTTGGTATGGATTTGGATTGGTTGGATTGATTTGGATTGATTTGGATTGATTTGGATTGATTTGGATTGGATTTGGATTGGATTTTGACTGGATTTGTAGGGAATTTGGATTGATCTGGATTGATTTGGATTGGATCTGATCCGGATTGATCTTGACTGGATCTGGACTGATTTGACTGGATCTTGGACCGAACCTGACTGGATCTTGACCTGGATCTGGACTCGATCTGACCTGATCTGGCATGGACCTGACTGATTTGGACTGGATCTGGACTGATCAATTTGACTGGATTTGGCATG
Source organism: Armigeres subalbatus (assembly GCF_024139115.2). Lineage (NCBI taxonomy): Eukaryota > Metazoa > Arthropoda > Insecta > Diptera > Culicidae > Armigeres > Armigeres subalbatus. The sequence goes on from NC_085139.1 coordinate 221,619,493, forward strand.
GATCTGACTGATTTGGTACTGACTGGATCTGGACTGATCTGGACTGGATCTGACTGGATCTGGACTGATCTGGACTGACTCTGACTGGATCTGGACTGGACTTGACTGATTGGCCTGGACTGTATCTGGACTGATCTTAGACTGACCTGGACCTGACTGATCAGATTGGACTGGATCTGACTGACCTAACCGGATCTGACTCGCATGGATCTGGCATGACCTGACTGGATCGACTCTGATCTGGCATGGATCTGGATTGGACTGGACTGACTCTGACTGGATCTGGACCGACTTGACTGACTTAGATCTGGATCTGGATGGGACCTTGATTGCATTTGACTGATCTCGATCTAGACCTGGACTGGAACTGACTGGACTTGGACTCTGACTGGATCTGGACTGGAACCGACTGGGCCTGACTGACTTGACTGGAACCGACTGGAGCCGGACTGGATCTCCGACTGGATCTGACTGGATCTGACTGATCTGGACTGACTTGGATCTGATCTGGACTGTATCTGGACCGGGATCTGGACTGACTCTGACTGGATCTGGATCGACCTGGACTGGACCTGGACTGGATCTGGACTGGATCTGACTGGATCTGGACTGACCTTGACTGACTGGACTGGACTGATCTGACTAGATCTGACTGGAACTGACTGACCTGGACCTGGACTGGACTCCTGACTGGAACCGACTGGCCTGGACTGGATCTGACTGGAACCGACTGGAGCCGACTGATCTGGACTGACTTGGACTGGATCTGACTGATCTGGACTGACTTGGACTGACCTGGACTGAACCTGACTGGATCTGACTGGATCTGGACTGACTGGATCTGGACTGACCTGATCTGGACTGGATCGACTGGATCTGACTGACCTGGATTGATTTGACTGGATCTGGACTGACCTGGACTCGATCTGGGATTGGACTGACTGACTGACCTGACTGGACTTGGACTGGACTGAGCCTGAACTGGATCTGGACTGATCTGGACTGGATCTGGACTGGAACTGACTGGACTTGACTGATCTTGACTGATCCGGACTGGATCTTGGCCTGGACTGACTGGACTGATCTGGACTGGATCTGGACTGGATTTGATCAGATCTGGACTGACCTGGACGGGATCTGGACGGGACCTGGACTGATCTGGACTAGATCTGGACTGGATCTGGACTGGATCTGGACTGAATCCGGATCTGGCCTGGACTGATCTGGACTGAACCTGACTGGATCCGGACTGACTGGCCTGACTGGATCTGGACTGATCTTGGACTGACTGGGACTGACTCGATCAGATCTGGACTGGACCTGGATGGATCTGGATGATTTGGACTGGATCTGGATTAGATCTGGACTGATTTGATCTGGATCTTGAACCGGATCTGACTGGATCTTAACTGAGCCTGACTGGACTTGACTGGATCTGAACCGACTCTGGACTGACTTTTACTGGATCTGAACCGATTTTGACTGACCTGACTGACTTAGATCTGAACTGGACTGGACTGATCTGGACTGGATCGATCTGGGCTGACTTGGTACTGGAACCGATCTGGGGCTGGATCTGGTACTGGATCTGGACTGAACCTGACTGGACTTAGATCTGGGCTGAACTTGGACTGGATCAAGACTGACTTCGACCGAACCTGGTATCTGATTCTGACTGGATCTGGTACTGAACCTGGATCAGACTGACTGGATCTGGACTGAACCTGGACTGGATCTGGGCGGATCTGGACCTGACCTGGACTGGATCTGGAAACGGATCTGGCACTGGAACCTGATTGGATTTGACTGACTGGATTGACTGGATCGACCGATCTGGATCTGGACTGATTTGACTGACTTGGACCGATCTGACCTGGACTCTTGACTGGATCTTGACTGGATCTGGACTGGATCTGGACTGACCTGGACTTGATTCGACTGGATCGACCTGGACTGGATCTGGACTGGATCTGACTGACCTGGACTGACCTGACTGACCTGGACTGGATCTTGGACTGGATCTGACTGATCTGGACTGGATCGACTGGACCTGGACTGACCTGGACTGGACTTGACCGACCTGGACTGACTCTGGACTGACCTGGACTGGATCTGACTGGATCTGACCTGACCTGGACTGGATCTGACTGACCTTGGACTGGATCTGGACTGACCTGACCTGACTGACTGGACTGGACCGATCTGGACTGACTCCGACTGACCTGGACTGACCTGGACTGGATCTGACCTGGATCTGGACTGGACTGATCGACTGACCTGGACTGGATCTGGACTGACCTGGACTGACCTGGACTGGACTGACTGGACCTGACTGGATCTGGACTGATCTGGACTGACCTGGACTGGACCTTGGACTGGATCTGGACTGATCTTGACTGGATCTGGACCGACCTGGACCGACTCTGGACCGACCTTGACTGGATCTGACTGGACCTGACTGATCTGGACCTGATCTGGACTGGATCTGGATCGACTTGGACTGGATCTGGACTGATCTGGACTGGATTTGACTTGACTCCTGGATCTGACTGGATCTGGAATCTGACTGACTGGATCTGGACCTGACTGGACCTGGACTGACCTGGACTGACTGGATCTGGACTGACCTGACTGGATCTGGACTGGATCGGACTGACCTGACTGATCTGGACTGACCTGACTGGATCTGGACTGACCGACCTGACTGGATCTGACCGATCTGGACTGGATCTGACTGGATCTGGACTGATCTGGACTGACCTGACTGACCTGACTGGATCTGGACTGATCTGGACTGGATCTGGACTGACTCTGACCGACTGACTGGATCTGGACTGACCTGACTGACCTGGACTGACCTGATCGATCGGACCTGGACTGATCTGACTGGATCTGGACTGGATCTGGACTGGATCTTGACTGATCTGGACCGATCTGGACTGATCTGGACTGGATCAAGACTGATCTGGACTGGATCTGGACTGACCTGGACTGGATCTGGACTGGATCTTGACTGGACTGACCGACTCTGACTGACTTGATCGACTGGATCTGGACTGACCTGGACTGGATCTGGACTGACTTGACTGATCTGACTGGATCTGACTGGATCTGGACTGACCTGGACTGATCTGGACCTGACCTGACCGGATCTGACTGATCTGGACTGGATCTGACCGATCTGGATCGACTGACCTGGACTGGATCTGGACTGACTTGACTGGACCTGACTGACTTTGGATCTGGACTGATCTGGACTGACCTGACTGGATCTGGACTGACCTGGATCTGACCTGACTGGATCTTGGACTGGACTCTGTACCTGATCTGACTGACCTGGACTCGACCTGACTGACTGACTCGATCTGGATCTGATCTGGACTGATCTGGACTGACCTGGACTGGATCTGACTGGATCTGGACTGGATCTTGGACTGGACTGACTCGACTGACTGACCTGGACTGACTTTGCCTTGACTGGTACCTGATCTGGACTGGACCTGACTGGGACCTGATCTGGACTGGATCTGGATCTGATCTTTAACTGATCTGGACTGACCTGACTGACTGGACTGATCGGACTGGACCGATCTGGACTGGATCGGACTGGATCTGGATCGACTTGGACTGACCTGGACTGGATCTGGACTGACTTGACTGGATCGACTGGATCTGGACTGACCTGGACTGGATCTGGACTGACCTGGACTGGATCTGGACTGGACTTGACTGATCTGACTGGACTTTGCTCTGACTTGGTATTTGATCTGACTGACCTGACTGGGACTGACCTGGACTGGATCTGACCTGATCTGGACTGGATCTGGACTGGATCTGACTGACTTGACTGGACCTGACTGGATCTGACCTGGACTCGACTGGACCGATCTGGATCAGACTGGACTGACCTAGACTGGACCTGAACTTTATCTGGACTGGATCTGGACCTGACTGATCTGGACTGATCTGGACTGACCTGACTGGACCTGACTGGATCTTGGACTGGGCCTGACTGGATCTGACTGGATCTGGACTAGATCTGGATCGACCCAGAACGGATCTGAACCTTTATCTGACTGACCTGATCTGGATCTGACCTGGACTGGCTCTGACTCGATCTGGACTGGATCTGGAACAGATCTGGACTGGACCCAGACTGGATCTGAACTCATCTGGACTGACCTGGATCTGGATCTGACTGGCCTCGACTGGATCTGGACTGGACCTGGACTAGATCTGGACTGGACCTAGACTGGATCTGAACCTTTATCTGGACTGACTCTGGACCTGATCTGGACTGGCTTTGACTGACCTGGACTGGATCTGACCTGACTGGATCTGGACTGGACCTGGACCGATCTGGACTGGATCGGACTGATCTGGATCTGACCTGACCTGGATCTGGACTGGATCTGGAACGGATCTGGACTGGACCTGGACTGGACCTGACTGGACTGGACCTGAACTGACTTTGACTGGATCTGAACTGAACCTGATCTGGAACCGTACTGGATCTGGACTGACCTGATCTGACTGGACCTGACTGGATCTGACTGGATCTGGACTGACTGGACCTGGACTGATCTGGACTGACTGGACCTGAACCGACCTGGACTGGATCTGACCGACCTGGACTGGATCTGACTGGCCTGACCTGACTGACCTGGGACTGGATCTGAACTGGACCTGGACTGATCTGGACTGGATCTGACCGACCTGGACTGGACCTGGACTGACCTGGACTGACCTGACTGACCTGGACTGACTGGGACTGGACTCTGACTGGATCTTGACCTGGATCTGACTGGATCTGAACTGAACCTGACTGATCTGACTGACCTGACTGGATCTGACCGATCTGGACTGATCTTGACTGGATCTGGACTGACTTGAACTGAACCTGACTGACCTGGACTGACCTGGACTGACCGACTTGACTGGATCTGACTGACTGACCTGACCTGGACCGATCTTGACTGGATCTGGACTGATCTGACTGGATCGGACCGGATCTGACTGGATCTGGACTGACTGACTGACTGGACTGGATCTGGACTGGACCTGGACTGACTTGACCGATCTGGACTGGATCTGAACTGGATCTGGACTGACCTGGACTGACCTGACTCGACTCGATTGATCTTGACTGACCTGACTGGATCTGGACTGATCTGATCTGGACCTGATCTGGATCTGGACTGACTGACTTGACTGGATCTGACCTTGACTGGATCTGACTGATCTGGACTGATTTGAACTGAACCTGACTGATTTGACTGGATTTGACTGGATCTGGACTGACCTGACTGATTTGGACTGGATTTGACTGGATCTGGACTGGATTTGGACTGGATCTGGATTGATTTGATTGATTTGGATAGGATCTGGACTGACCTGGACTGGATCTGGACTGGATTTGGACTTGATTTGACTGGATCTGGACTAGATTTAGATTTGGAGAAGGTTTGGATTGGATTTAGATTGGATTTGAATTGGATTTGGATTGGATTGCAATTGAATTTGGATTGGATTTGGATTGTATTTGGATTGGATTTGGATTGGATTTGGATTGGATAGGATTTGGATTTGATTTAAATTGGATTGGGATTGGATTTGATTTTGATTGATTTGGGATTGCATTATTAAGATTTCGTTCTGATCAGATTTGAATTGGATTTGGAATAAATTTTGAATATATTTGGATTGGATTTGAATTTCATTTGGATTGGGTTTGGATTTAATTCTTTTTGGATTTAAATTATATTTGGATTATATTTTGATTGGATTTGTATTGGATTAAAATTGGGATTGGATTGGAATTGGAATGAATTTGTATAAAATTTTGATTTGGATTGGATTTGGTAAAGAAAATTATTTTGAGCTTTTCAGTGAAATGCCTTCACTTGTTATAAGACGAGTTTGTACCATCCCATTCAATTCCGTTGGATTTGGTTGTTAGTTAGATTGAATTTTGATTGGATTTGAATTGGATTCGCATTGAACTTGGGTTTGGATTGAGTAAAAATTGGATTTGGATTTGATTTAGATTGGATTTGTATTTAAGTTGAATTGAATTCATATTGAATTTGGATTAGATTTTGATTGGATTGCATTTAAGTGGCTTATTGACTGCCTTGTGATATTTTGATCGAAAGTGTAAAACGGAAATAATTTCATATCAATTCATCCACATATTTGTTGTAGGATATCTTTAGTTATGGTAGTGGGAAATCCAATAAGATTTTTAACTAATTAAATCTGCTAAGCGAATGCTTGGGCAGAAAAATGGGTAATTTTTCGTTGGCGCTTGGTGCGATTTGTTAGAACCCCGGCCATTTGTAAATGATCCGCAATTGTAAAATGCAAAAAGCCTTGAAGTAGGCAATAAATGTTTGGTGTGATGAAGTTTTCTCATACACAGACATCATACAACTTGAGCGAAATAGAAAAATATTAGAAAAAGTGCACAAACAGAAGTTTAATATTAGATAACATTTTATGCCACGAAAAACTGCTTACGAACAAGACCGATCAGAGAAGAAACGTTTTTGAAGCAGAATGACCGATAAAAATCTTAATAAAGAATACTCTTCATAGCCCATAAGGGGATCCTGCTGTGTTCATTCGAGCGTCAAGCTCCAACGTCTTATATTTTAATTTGTTGAATACTGTGTCCATCTCCATGGTCTAATTTTGTATTTTTTTTTTGCGATACTGTTTTAATAGTTTCTTGAGCGAAGCGAGAGTCTCACGTGAACGGATAACATTCAATATCAATAAACTGCTGAATCTCGTCGATTCTTGCCGCGCTCGTATATACATTTGGTTGCGATCGCCTAAAACTATTCTACCCGGATGACATATACATTACGGTATGCTGCATAGGCCTAATCGCTAAAACCCATCTGACGTCATTTCATAGATTCCCAACACTGCTGTGGAATGTACCTCTGCTGGCTATGTATGCATGTACGAAGCAGAAATAAATGTGAACGAGGGCGTGCCTTCGTACGCTGTCATTAGCAAGCGAACTGCTGTTATTGCTTGTTGATTCATACATTTTTGTGTTGTTTAAATTTCAAATTAAATAGTTATTTGTGTTCTATTTTAAAGCATTTGTTTACTCTAGTGTAAGGCATATAACCATTGCAATATGGATTCATCAAGAATTCTAGCGGCCCTTATTTTAGTGTTCGCATTGTTCAGTAGCTGTGAGTATTTCAGATTGTGATGGAATAAAAACCTTATTTGCTATTTATTCAGACTGCTAAAGCCGAGAGTATTCTAACATACTTTAATTGTCAACAACAAATACCGTTCATTGATCGAGACATTGTTTCCATCGTTCTGGAGAGTGAACAAAACTTGTTGTAAACTGGTTAATTAAAATTACCATATCCCGTTCCAAGGTTCCGCCATGGAGTGCTACGTGTGCTCGAACCAGACGGGCAACACGGAAAAGTGTCTCAACACCATCAAGACATGCAACCAGGGCGAGGAGGCCTGCCTGACGGAGATCCGGTGGGGCAGTATGCCGTACTTTTCGCTGGGAGCGCTGAAGCAGTTCTACGTCTCGAAGCGCTGCGCCACGAAAGATGTGTGCGAGAAAACGCGCCGGAAGTATATGCCCTACTGTACGCACATTTGGTACGAGGATTGGGCCTGCTCGGAGTGCTGCCTGGGCGAGCGGTGCAACTATTATGTGATTGTGAGTATATGATTGTGGTGGAATTTAGTGCCAAATTGATTTACTTAGAATAGGCACATCATCGAACAATATTTTTATTCAATTTAGAATGCTTATTTTTATTTTATCAAAAGTTTACTGCTACATTACCAGTTCTTTTAATTAATCATCGGCGCTTAACTTTGCTAAACCAAGTGGTCAAATGTAATGTGGAGTGTATTCTGACTGTAGGCCAGCAGGAACCACTTTGAACACTCTAAGAGCTTAGTAGATTAGATGAGTTTACGTTCGTGTTGATAGTTTTACCGTGTAAAAATTGTCAAAACCTACAAACGTATCTATTCTGCTCAGCTCTTTTTGCTATTCGATGGTTCACTTCAAAAGATATTTTAGTAAGGTAAAGATTGTCGCTGTCGTCGCTGTCCGGAACATCTTTTGCTGGCTGGGATAGGTACGATGAAAAAAAAGTAGAAGGTTGTATCAAAGACACGATCGAGGAAGATCGCAAAGCAAAAAATTGCATCGTTGAGCTCGTGGCAGTTGAGGTTTTGTAAATTGTTAGTAATCAAGTAATCCATGATGTGTCTTTGAAACGGAAGTTCGATAAGAAAATTATTTTGAGCTTTTTAGTGGAATGTTTTCACCTGTCATAAGACGAGTTTATACAATCCCATGGAATTCCACCACTTAATTGTATCTTGACAGATACGTATTTCGACCTCAACAGTAAGGCCGTCTTCAGTGTCTCGTACTTGACTCGACTTGAAGGCCTTACTGTTGAGGTCGAAATACGTATCTGTCAAGATACAATTAAGTGGTGGAATTCAATGGGATTGTATAAACTCGTCTTATGACAGGTGAACGGAAATTTGTTAAGTAAAATATTTATTCCACTACCAATGTTCAAACGTATCAGACGTAATTAATTACGGTGTCAGGCCATTAGGCCGGATGGTCATTATGCCGAATGGCCATTAGGCCCAATCTTGTCCCATTGTTTGCTGTTGAAAATTGGCCAGAATGGACTATGGGACCAGAAGTTATAGCCAAAATACTATTTTTTATGATCGAAGCGCGCTAAAAAACCTCATTTATATTTTTTTATTATTTTTTGCACGAGAAAGGCACCAACACCGCTAGGTGGATTAATCAGGGTTTTTATGAAACTTTTGTGTAACGATGAATTCGGTCGCTGGAAGCACAGGATCGGGGAATGTTCAAAGAGGTGCAGTTCCATCTGGATCAAGGACAGGAAGAACTACTTTCGATTCTAGAGTGGTTCGTGCAGCCGGCAACAGCAGTGTAACCTTATCAATAGAGAAACTGATGGGCCGAGAAAACTACGAATTGTAGGCATTCGCTATGAAAATGATTCTAATACGAGAACGTTCCTGGTGTGATGTAGAATCAAAGACGGGTCAAGTGGTCGACGAAGATATTCAAATGCGAGCCTTGTCGACGATCTGTTTGAGTTTCGAACAGATCAACGATAGTCTGGTTATGGATGCCACAAATGCTCAAATTGAAATCCGCGTTTCAAGATCATTCGGCGAATTGGATTGCTGCAACAATTAACATCAATTCGTTTGGAAAACTATGCAAGTACGGAAGCTTATGTTGATGCATTATTCTCTACAAGTCACAAGCTAGCGAAAACCAAATTTCCTCTATTTGACAAGATGTTGGCTTCACTTGTGCTGATGGGATTGCCGAAGTATTACGCTCCGATGGTGATGGGCTTGGAAGCATCAGGTCAAGCTTTGAAGGCAGATGTTGTAACATCGAAAATACTTTACGATAATGTAAAACTAGGTCCACGGAGCGGAAAAGACGACGACGGAAGAATTTTAGCTCGGTGATAAACGTGTTACAATTGTCAGAAAGTTGGACATAATGCAGCAAATAGTCTTGAAAAGCTTCATACAAAGAGCAGCAAGGGAAGAGCGATATGTGTGGTTCTAGGCAGTTGACAATATGGACTGTGTGGCCCCAAATGGCTGGAACGAATTGTTATGACAGCAGCTCACCGTAGGTGCGTGTGCACGCCACGGAAGTCTGACCAGACGAGGCCGAGTCAATCCAAATCCGTTCCACATCCATCCAAATCCAGTCCAATCAAAATCTTATCCAAATCCTATCTAAATCCGTTCCAAATCCAATCAAATGCAATTCTAATTTAAATCTAAATCAAATCCAAATCCAACCAAAATCTAATCCAAATCCTATCTAAATCCGTTCGAATTCCGAATCATTTCCAATCCATTCAAAGTAATTTGATGATGGGATATGAAGCAATTCATAATGGTTTGTTCAATCTAAAACGCGAACTCATTTTTATCCAAATTCTAAAAGCCAATGTGGGAGGGTCGCAAGCAATATGCGATTCTGCTAGGTGGGTCGCATGTAAAACTAGTTTGGGAACATCTGGCCTAGGATATGACATTTATCTGAAATTTCGCAGAGATATCATACTTAAATGAGATAGCATAAGAATGTATCTAAATTTTAGACTTAGGTTAACCAGTACTATTAGCCAATAACTCCAAACTTATGTCTTTGTGAATGCTGGCAACGTTTTTGAGCTTCGTGAATGTTGGATATCTCATCCAACGGGTAATTCCGCTACGACTACTAAGTCAGTAAATTCCGAAATAAACTTCAAGATAATATATTAAGCCTTCCAAACAACTTTGTAGCATACGATAGATCTTCATATCTCTCAGATTTCGTTGGAACTAGGTTAACTGGTAGTCTCATGTACGCTAAAGTCGCCAAGTTTTACATTTCAAACTAAATTTATTTTAACCAAAATCAATGTTTCTGTGACCCACCTTGGGATTTTCTAGATTGTCAACCCTTTTCTCGGCAGTCTCCAGACACGTCTTGTGGTATTGCAAACCACAAACCATTTTTCAGCGGTCTCCCTAGTTTTGTGATTTTTCAAACCACAATCCATTTTCCAGCGGTCTTCCAGACGCGCTTTGTGGTTTTCTAAACCACAAACCATTTTCCAGCTCTTCCAGGCGCGCTTTGTGATTTTCCAAACCACAATACATTTTCCAGCGTCTTCCAGACACACTTTGTGATTTTCTAAACCACAAACCATTGTTCAGCTCTTCCAGGCACGCTTTGTGATTTTCCATACCACAATCCATTTTTCAGAGCGGTCTTCCAGACGCGCTTTGTGATTTTTCAAAGCACAAACATTTTCCAGCTCTTCAAGGCGCTTTGTGATTTTCCAAACCACGATCCATTTTCCAGCGGTCTTCCAGACACGCTTTGTGATTTTCCAAACCACAATCCATTTCGGTCTTCCAGACACGCTTTGTGATTTTCTAAACCACAATCCATCTTCCAGCGGTCTTCCAGACACGCTTTGTGATTTTCCGAACCACAAACCAATTTTCAGCGGTCTTCCAGACACGCTTTGTGATTTTTCAAAGCACAAACACTTTCCAGCTCTTCAAGGCGCTTTGTGATTTTCTAAACCACAATCCATTTTCCAGCGGTCTTCCAGGCACGCTTTGTGATTTTCCAAACCACAATCCATTTTCCAGCGGTCTTCTAGACACGCTTTGTGATTTTCCAAATCACAATCCATTTTGCAGCGGTTTGGAACAACCTTCTTTATGATTATTCAAACCACAATCTATTTTGCAGCGTTCTTCCAGACGCGCTTTGTAACAATACAAACCCATTGCCTTGTGTTTGTTTTAATCATCAAATATTTTAACACATTAGCACATTAACAATTGAATTCAACTCGCTTTTTGAAATCACCGTCAGGATCCAACAAATAATCTGGCAGGATCGCCAAAATGTGTGGCCCCAAATGGCCGGAACGAATTGTTATGACAGCAGCTCTCCGTGGGTGGGTGTGCACGCCACGGAAGTCTGAGCAGAAGAGGCCGAGTCATGGCTTGCTGCGCACTGATCGACACGCTGAGGTGTTAATGTATAATCACACGCTGATGGTAATTTACTCAAACTCCACATGGAACAAGGTGAATGATTCTGGTGCCATCACACACATATGACAAGACCTGGATGGAATCTACAAGAGAAGCAGGAGATCTCGTGTCAAGTTGGATCTGTGAACAAGAGTAACAAGAGTTTAAGATAACTGTGAACAAGAGTAAAATGTGTCGTATGTCTGGATTGCGTTGAAGGTTACGTGGAGGTGCAGGATGTACTGGATTTATTGTTACGTTTACGGTCGGAGGCTACTTGTATGGTGCTTGATAAAAAGGAGAAGTTTTTGCTTCGGGCACAGCAGCTGGTGGATTATATCGATTGAATAGTCAAACTCAGAATGCTTCTTTGTAAACCAAGGTAATGGTATGGCATAGGAGACTCGGTCATTTGAAAGTTCAATATTTGAAGCAACTGATGCAGATGTCAAATGCATTCGAATTGAAGAATAATGAGTAGTTGAACTGCATAGCATGTCTCCAAGGCAAACACTTCTTTTTTCCAGTACGTGAAAGTAGAGCAACTGAACGGCTGGAGCTAGTACATACAGATTTATTCGGACCATTCGAAGTACCAACCTTGGCGGGCAGCCGATATTTCGCGGCTTTTATTGGTGATGCGATTAGAAAGTTTTTGTCTATACACTGCAATCGAATCAAATCGAATGAATCGCAAAGCGTTCGACAATTTGGTAAGGCAACACAAATTGTCTGGTGTAATTCTGGAGGATGTAGATCTGGCGGTCCAGTTTTGTTTAAGCTTGGCAGACTCCTACGATTCTGTGGTGTTGGTGTTGGAGAGCACCAACGAGGATTATTTGACTCTGGATTTGGTAGAAGACCAAAAAACGTGCTGATGAACGAAACTGGCAAGCAAAGACTTTTTTCGGACCATCAGCGAAACAATCGCGATGACAAATGTATTGACAAGTGTCCCAAATTGGCCACATGAAGAAAGACTGTGACGTAACACAGATCGGTGAGTTTCATAATGAAACGTGACGCTACCACAAGGTCAAACGGAAGCATCATTCATTTCAAACTCGATCCATGAGCAAGAGACCGTCTGGTGATTCGTTTTTCGATTCGGTCGAGAAATTGTCATGCACGTGGCAAAAGAAGGTGAGGATCTAAACGCGAAGGAAGGCGTCATCAATAATCGAAATAATCATTCTGAAAGAGAATTTATGAGAGTTTGATGATAAGGTGAGTGTCCCTGTTATTAACATTTGCCAGGTGAAGCAAAATTAGCTTCCTTGCGCCCAAGGACAAGGAACCCTTTCGATGGAACACATCAGCGGATTAAGCAATACATCAAAAAGAATCATTCGGGTGTTTACGGTCCAATCGACCCACTAGATGGATCAAGATACTTTTTATCGTATCGATGACAAGATGTTCTTTGACAACTGGACTAACTGGGCTAAAACATCAGTCCAGTTAACGAGCGCCGCTTTTTAACTGGGCTGTCGAGGGGATCTACAATGCATTGTTATGATCAATGTTTTACATGGAACCACAACAATATACCATTTAGACTCCCCTCGCAGCCTAGTGTTTGTTTTTGTTTTTTGACGTATAACTGCTTTTTAACTGGGCTTTGGCCCAGTTAGCGAACGCGCAGTTAAAAAGCAGTCCAGTTAAAATGCGCCCAGCTAGCGAACTGTTGCTGTACCATATTGCGTGGAATCTGTTGAAAGATCGCTACGAGAATCCAAATATGCTCATTAAGCGACACATGTCAGCTCTACTGGCGATCAACCCATTGAAAAAGGAGTCCGCTTTGGGACTGTCAGAGTTGGCCGATAGTTTCGATCGTCATGTTCAGTTACTCAACAAACTTGAGACAGCCGAAGTGCACTGGAGCACGTTCCTCGTTGAGCGTTGACCTAGATCCTGGTACACTGCGAGAGTGGGAAACCCTTGATTTTATTCACAAAAGATCGCGAATTATAAAAACACTGATGCTCTCCCACCCAACCAATACCCAGTCTGAGCCCAAATCGCCAAAGTCTCGCTTCACAGCTTTACAGATAACATGAAGAAGTGCCCCTACTGCAAGCGCATCTCTTGTTTCAGTGCAACGGTTCTAAAGCCTGATTCCGCAACAACGCTTCGAGTTTGTCAAGAAGCATGGGCTTTGCATAAACTGCTTGTAGGGTACACACATGGCGAAGGATTGCTCCAGCAGTTCTTGTAAACAGTGCTTCAAGAAACATCACTCCCTGCTGCATCTCCCACCGTTTATGTCTCCTACGGTTCCTGGAACATCTGCAGCAGCACCAAAACAATCAACACCAGCTGTTATTGGTCAATCGGTACGCTATCGTACCAAGTCTCGCCACGCGATGCGAACGCCGCAGTACGACAACCGTCGGTTATGTCTAGAGCCACACAACTCGCGAGTTCGTCGTATCGGTCGCTTCAACAATCGTACTTGGTCGGTATTGCCCCCACCATTTCGCTTGCGTCACGCTTCGGAGATCATCTCCTGATGGCGGATCCTCAGTTCAATATTAGTCAAAAGATCGACCTCATCATTGGTGCTGAACTGTTCTTCTCTTTGTTGGAACAACATCAAATTATGCTTGCCGCAGGAAAACCCGCTCCTACAAAAGACCATACTAGGCTACATCGTCTGTGGAAAGGTCGCGGATCACAGACGACCACCTCGACAAGCAACTAGAACGTTTTTTGGAAATCGACAAATTCGACGCCGGGAAAGCCTACCCTTCCGACGAGAAACACTGTGAAGATCACTTCAAACAAACCGTTGGACGAGACTCAGCCGGGAGATACATCGTACGTCTTCCGCTGCGAGAGGAAATGCTGCCGATGTTAGGCGATTCCTACCAACTCGTACTTAATCGTCTCCAGTATATGGAGAAAAGGTTCGCTCTTGTTGAATCGCATATCACGAGTTTTTGCAGGAGTAGGAAAGTCTGGGTCACATAGAGGAGGTGAATTCGCGCGCGTCGTGCAGTCCGCAGCTTTTCCTACTCCGCCATGCCATCCATCGTCTTGAGAGTTCCATTATGAAAACACGAATCGTATTCGATGGATCCTGTCGTAACTCTACCAGTTTGATCGTTCCTTTTGTCGAACCAACAGTACAGCCAGGTCTGCACTGCTTCTGCGATACATCGAAAGCAGCATATGGTTACTGAATCTACGTCGCGTCTACGTCAACTGACGAATTCGGCAAATGCCACAGTCATCTAATGACAGCCAAATCTCGTGTCGCTCCACTACGTGGGCAGTCAATTCCTCGACTGTGCGCCACTCTGCTCGGTAGGCACTCTTCAGAGGAAAACAGATTTCGTCTAACCACCAACGTTTTGGGTGGACTCCAGCATTGTTTTGCACTGGTTGAAATATCAGTCTGGAAAGTCTTCGTATCGAACTGAATCGCAGAGGTCCAGCGCCTAATCAATGGCTCCAAGTGGAGGCATGTCCCGTCGGAGCTGAATCCTGCTGATCGTATTTCTCATCTCGACGGACGATTTGTGGTGGCATGGACAAAGTTTTCTCACGGACCCCGTTGACAGTTAACCCTAGTGGTTTCGACGCCGGAGCCCGACCTGATCGACATCAATCCGAATCGTCTGTCTCGTCTGCAGGAGATGCAAAAATCAGTACAGGACTTCTGGCGTTGCTGGCAACTGGACTACGTCAGTCAGCTTCAGCAGCGAGCGAAGTGGAAACAGCCACAGTCTGATGTCCGTGCTGGTCCGCTAGTGCTTGTCAAACAAGCGAACGTACCCCCGCTCCAATGGCCATCGTGAACATTTTTTATGATGCCTGATCTCAATTCCATCTGTTGGATTCGACATTGTGTGGCTAATGCATCCCAAAGTTGATTGCCTACATTTTGCCGATTAAATGCTTATTTAGATGCTTAAGGTCACTCCTGACAGAATCCAAGTTTCAAAGTGCTCGCGTTTTCGGGGGTACACCACTCGATATGGAAGCAACGCACAACTGTCATTTTTATTTTTTCACGCATGCTGCGACGCAGCAAAGCTGAATCAACAAAGATGACAGTTGTCCGCCGCCTCCGCATCGAGTGGTGTGCCCCCGAAAACGCGAGCACTTAGAAACTTGGATTCTGTCAGGAGTGACCTTAAAGCGCTAAAGGAGCGCTTCATGTAAATTTTCAACAGTTTAACGTTTATAATCAAAAGTTTCAATAAAACTGGCAAATTGGTGAAGAGTTTCCGAGTCTATTGATAAATAAATCTCCAAAATCCGTCGAAAGATAAAGGCGCTATTAACTTTCAAAATCTTACATAATTTCGTGACGTTCCCCAATTTTGAAATTTTCGTCTTACACCCTGTCTTCGAGTCTTCCCCTAAGACGTAGTTTACGTCAAAATAGGGACCATGTTGATTGATTCATCGATGCCTAAATCAATGTGGAGGGAGGCTGAAGCGTTAACTGAAGGTACCGCACCGGCAAAGTTTTGGAATGAATCCAAGCCGTATTTTTGAAATAAAAAACACACCATTACCGCCAGGTGGATTTATCAGAGTTTCTTTTTCTTTCAGAGTGGTGCACCACCCCAAACCATGTCACTGGCAGCTTTTCTGGGGACGATGGTCTGCCTCGTAGTGGCTAGATATTTATACAATATCTAAATTCTCACAACATACCACCTGGAGTAGTTCAACAACTCAACCATCTGTCCAGTACTCGGGTAAAATAAGGTAAAAGTGCAGCAATTAGAACTGATTGAGTCATTCAATCAGAAAAGACAAGAGAAAGTATTTTGATCTGCAACCGTATGTGCCTATTTTAAATAACTAGTTTTAAAATTAAATCGTGAATCTCGACCTTCGAAGTAACGAATCCGTCCTCAAGGAGCGAATTGTATTAAATATAGTGAGACAAATCATGAGTTGCACATTCCACTTTAGTTTTTAGCTAAGTTAGTTAAAGAAAAACGAACTATGCTATCGTTGTACTAAATATTTTTGTAACAAAATCGAATCTTATGAGAAAATAAACGTGACACATTCCAATTGGAATTCGGTGTTATTTTTAACTGAAGAGAAAAAAAATCCCATTCATCTATTCAGCTTTGATGCGACTGAGTTGGTGGTCTTGCAATCTTGCATGCAACCCATAGACGAACGAAGTGTGCCCATGCAGCAAGAGTTAATTATAGACACGCAGTGAAACGATTTTAGCTGTTCGTCCGCGTGCAATCGTCATAAAGATAAACAACAAAACCAAACGCAAGCAACAAGTGGTTTCAAGCATACGAGAAATTGGAATGAATTGATGCAACAAAAAAGTTACCCTGTTTCCGCCCGGGTTCGAACCGGGGACCTTCTGCGTGTGAAGCAGACGTGATAACCACTACACTACGGAAACCGATGGGGGCAGGGGCGTTCAAACGTGATCTGATTTCAAGGCATTTGACTTAGCTAGTTGCGGTAATCAGTGTTGGTACTTTTCGTGATCGTCATGCCGTCGTCAAGAGACGAAATGAAAATGAAGCGAGATCTCAATTTTAATGCATTCGAGCTAACAACGATGGCTAGTCGATAAAATGATTGTATTAGTTCTGATTTTCGAGTTGAAGTAAGACTAATAACATTATTGAAGCGGATGTTCAACAATACTTTGATACTCTTTCCTAAAATTGAAATCTGGTGTCGGTAAAATTCTTTGATTGTTTGTTTTCTAACAGAGTAGAAATAAGCGCAATGTATATATCGCGTGACTTCTTTCAATGAAAATAAAAATCTCTGCCCTGGCGGTAATACTGATGGTACAAGATTGGATACAAAGGTATCATTAAAGAGAAATTGTTCAAAACTACTTATCTGCTTCTGTACACAACTATTCAAATGTAAATTTCTCGAATTCCGCCAACATGTGGGCGAAGTGTGTAGAATCTAGTCGCAATAAAAAGTTTTTTTCGGCTTTACCAGCTATAGGCTATAGCCTATTCAAATTACGCGATTTATGATAATAAATATCTTGATATAAGAGTAACTTGATGCCAATTTCTAACCATTTTAGAGTAAAATCAGTAGTGATTCAGTTTCATTTAAAATTTTCGACCACTATTCTAGTTTGAATCTGGAGCAAAATAGAACAAACTCGCTGGTTTCCCCAGCAGTGTTCTATTCATGCTTTTCAAATTTTCAATTAAATGAAATCATCATGTTGGCGCCAAAAAAAGCGCCGTAATTGCAAAGTGGATTGATCCGTAGATAAAATCAAGACAAAATTTTCAAAACGACTTATCTGCTTTTGTAAACAAAGATTCAAACGACGATTTGACGAATCTGATAGCTCTCCCACGCAAACCAACACCATCAACAGGTAGCGGAAACCTTCACCTACCTATTGGTGGTGTTGGTTTGCGTGGGAGAGCTATCAGATTCGTCAAATCGTCGTTTGAATCTTTGTTTACAAAAGCAGATAAGTCGTTTTGAAAATTTTGTCTTGAAATGACGCATTCATACACCAAAACAATTGAACAATATTTGAATATCGTGGTTCAAATCTGCAGAAAATAGAACGGAGCTTTATACCAGTTTTATTTTTTTGACATTTGACTGGTATAAAAAATAAACATAGAACAGCCGCTGGGAAAATTAATGTTCCAGATTCATATTCAAACTGACAGCCCTGAACGATTTGAATCACTGCTGATTTTACTTTTACATTTTCTTTCTCATATTTTATAGGATAATTAATATGATGATCTGATATTCTGGCATAATATGAATAGGCTATTATCGTCTGTGTTATTACCTTTAATTGCTATTACATTACAGCTGTTCTGTTCTATATAAACTGGGAACTGAATAGATATGATTGAGTTCAAATAGTACGACAGATGTTTGTTGAACCCGATTTATTTCATTCTGGAAACATGTCCATTAGAGCGATTCAAATTTTGTCTTTTTTGCCGCCCCCCCCCGATGCTTAAACGATTGCATTTGCCATTTTCATAATCGTCCTAAATTTTTAGCTAATTTGGATGTAATTTAAGTGAGCACGCGAAGTTTAAAGTTTGTATGAAAATTACTATGAAAACAGTAACTTTTTTGCAAAACCGTTCCCCAACGGTTCCCCTCAAGCTCTTAAACATGTAAGTTCATCGACGCCATAGAAAATTTTAACAAAAACAGGTCGTCTTTGTTGCGAAACGATTTGATGCTTGCAAGAAATGTTATTAAGAGACTACTGAATCGTGGGAAATTCAATTTAAAACGTAAAAGAATAACAATTGTTTTCTTCATAACTTTGCTTCCAAACGACAAATCGCTTCGCAACAAAAACTGTCTTGCAGTTTAAGAAGTATTCTATGTAGTCAATGCATTTTTTTTATATTGTCATTTATTTAAAGGCTCAGGTGCCAGGAGGTATAACGGAGCCATAACTTGGTTGAATTGTTTGTACAATTTCATGATTTGCTTCTTTATTTATATGTTAGCATTGGGGAGCCGAAAAACTCGCGGCTTGGTCGAGGGTAAGGATTACAAAACAAAAAAAAAAATAGGAGGGGAAGGGGGCTAGGATCTGTGACGATGCTCTTGAGCAACGTTGTTGTGCTGTTCTCACTGCTGACAGAGGACGAACTGTAAAGATACAAACAAAGCGTTTTTGCCGAGCGGAGTGGGTGTGGGCGAGGTGAACATGGCCCAACGAAAGACAGAGGAGTTAAACTGACCCATTTATACGTTTCAAAAAGTTATATACCTGGGCCATGTAGTCAAGGTCAAGCTTAACCAAACCCAGCACATCTCTAATATCCTTTTCTGGTTTCCCTTGGGCCCGGAGGGATACACATGAATCGGACCTGACAAATCCGTATTCGGGACAGTTCCAGACTACGTGGTTGATGTCTTGATAGCCTACACCACAGCTGCATTGATTACTGTCTGCGAGCCCTATTCGATAGGAATGCGCGTTTAATGAGTAATGGTTGGACATTAGACGACACACCATTTTAATGAAGTCTCGACTAAGATCCAACCCCTTGAACCAGGGTTTCTTCGATACATGCGGGAGAATAGAATGTAACCATCTCCCCAAATCTCCTTCATCCCATTTTTTCTGCCAATCGAACAAGACCTGTTGACGAACAATTGTAAAATATTCATTAAATGCGATTTGACGCTTGTATATATCGGCTTCCATATGCCCACCTTGACAAGTGAATCCGCTTTCTCATTACCCGGAATTGAGCAATGTGAAGGGACCCATGCAAAGGTGATGGTGTACAAGCGATTCGATAGAGCACTCAATGTGGTTCGTATTTTCGTTCAGGAAATACGGTGAGTGCTTCACCGGCCTCATTGAACGAATTGCCTCAAGGGAGCTGAGACTATCCGTGAAAATGAAGTATTTATCAGAGGGAAGAGAGGCTATTCGCTCTAATGCGTAGTGTATAGCCGCTAGTTCCGCGACATATACTGAACAAGGATTCTGAAGTTTTCGAGCGGCGATATGAAATTCATTAAAAACACAAAAACCAGTGGATTCATTTAATTTTGACCCGTCGGTGAAATACCTTTTGTCACAACTGACCTCACTGTACTTGCTAGCAAAAATTGATGGTGTGCACTCCGTTCGGTGCGGATCCGGTATCCCACGGATCTCTTGTCTCATGGTCAGATCAAAAACTACAGTAGAACTGGAGGAGTCTAAGAAGCAACTACGATTGGGAACATTCGAGGAAGGGCCAATCTCCAGGCTCATGTACCAATGGTACAGGGTCATAAACATTGATTGGAAGTTTCGTTCGATAAGCTTCTCAACATTCTCAATTACCAATGTATTTAAAACCTCACACCGAATGAGGAACCTAATCGACAATTCCGCGAGGCGATCTGTTAAAGGAAGTACTCCCGCAAGTACCTTCAAACTCATTGTATGAGTCGAGTTCATACAGCAAAACGCGATACGGAGACAACGATATTGAATACGTTGTAGCTTTAAAATGTGAGTTTTCGCGGCGGATTGGAAACAGAAACTACCGTATTCGAGAACCGACAGAATCGTTGTGCGATAAAGCATTATCAGATCTTCCGGGTGGGCTCCCCACCATGTCCCGGTAACTGTCCGCATGAAGTTGATTCGTAGTTGGCATTTCTGATACAGATGTCTAATGTGCATTCCCCAGGTGCCTTTCGAGTCGAACCAGACCCCTAAATATTTATGTGAAAGGCCTTGAGTGATTATCTTACCCCTAAGGTGAAGCTCTAGTTCTGCTGGGTTATGCTTCCTAGAAAAGACAATCAGCTCCGTTTTCTCCGGAGAGAATTCGATACCCAGCTGAATAGCCCAAGTAGACAAATTGTCTAAAGTATCTTGCAATGGTCCTTGCAGATCGTTCGCCCCTGTTCCTGTAAAGGAAACAACGGCGTCATCCGCAAGCTGTCTCAACGAGCAATTTTCCACAAGACATCCATCGCACAGTGTTGCTTTTTGCCGATTTCGTGCGCTTTTTTAATAACATCGTTTCTGTTGATTTTTTCGCTGTAGTTTGTTTGGAGAAGACGTTAGATATGAAAAGGGCCTTTTTTTGAGAAAATCTGTAAAATGATTAATCCACCTAAAAGTGAGATAAAAATTTTTCTTAACCATCGAAACCAGATATGAGCCTAGTGTCTTCAGGAAAGTTGTAGCAGATGGTATTTCAAGCCATTTTGCCAAAGAGACCCCATACCTATGACTTATATAGTACGAGATATGTGACATTTTCTGTGGAAGGTCCCTGAAATCAGTTTTTTGAGCATAACTTTTTTTCTTTGTTTCAGGCATTTTTACCACCTTCTACAAAGTTGTTTGGCTAACAAAAATACAGACATCAGCTCAATTCATAGTGTTGCAATATACTGTTGGCCTATTGGCCACATATCAAAGGTCAATTTTTATTTAAATCCTATAGCATTTACATAAACTTAGTGTACACGTAGAGAAAAAAGTGGGACATTTGAAATCTCTATAACTCACGTGTAATTTCGTGTAAACACAAGGTTCAACCAGTGGGTAAGAGTAGACATACAGCAGTTTCAGTGTACTAAAAAGTTGTGTGCGCCATTTTGCGCCGGAACAAGTTACACGATTCTAAAACACCCCTAGAAAAAACACATTTTCTCAAATAACTTTTCAATTTCAAGAGATAGAGCTTCGCAATCTTTTACAAAAACGTGTATTTTTGTTAGCCAAACAACTTTGTAGAAGGTGGTAAAAATGCCTGAAACATAGAAAAATGTTGAATAAAGATCAAGGAAATGGTAGCTCCTGGCTCTTCAAGTTTATACCTAAGCATTAAGCGCATCAAGCGAGTAGAAATAAGCACCGTAGTAAGATAAGTACCTAGATAAATTATTATACCTACGCATAGTATAAATAGTGTAAGCTGCGATCATTTTCTTCAAGTCGAGTCAAGTACAAGACACTGAAGACGGCCTTACTGTTGAGGTCGAAATACGTATCTGTCAGGATACAATTAAGTGGTGGAATTCAATGGGATTGTTCAAACTCGTCTTATGACAGGAGTGTAAAGTTTGTAGATTCACCAAAGTCTAAACCCTCTGTGTCGGAAACAACTGAAATTTTCAAGCGTTTGAAAGCAGACATTAGTTCGAGTTCGGATGAGGAAGACTCACCTTGTTTGAACATTGTATCAACTAATCGACAAAACGAACCTTGCTATGTGGAAATCAACATTGAGAGACAACGCCTTACAATGGAAGTAGATTGCGGATCAGCAGAAACAGTTATACCAGAGGAACTTTTTTATAGAAATTTTCAACATTTGAAATTGCAAAAATGTAATAAAAGATTAGTAGTTATAAGCGGAAGCAAGCTAACAGTTTTAGGAAAAGTGCAAGTAACAGTTCAACTGAATGGAATGCAGAAACAACTATATTTGGTGGTTTTACGCTGCCAGAACGATTTTATCTCGCTCATGGGTCGCTCGTGGTTGGACGAGTTTTTCGAAGGATGGCGAAATACATTTATGAATTTGACATTGCCGGTTGGAAACATCGGTTTACAAAGCAGAGAGAGTTTGATCGACAGCATCAAAAGTAAGTTTCCTACTGTTTTCAATAAGGATTTTTCAAGTCCAATTGTAGGTTTTTCTGGCGATTTGGTCTTGAAGGAGGAAACACCGATTTTTAAAAAGGCTTATCAAGTACCTTTGCGCCTACGTCAAAGAGTTTTAGATTATTTGGACGAATTGGAGAAAGATGGAGTTATAACGCCTGTAGAAGTCAGTGAATGGGCTTCTCCAGTTATTGTAATTATTAAAAAGGATAACAACATTAGACTTTTTGCGCTCTAGATTTAGAGGGTGCGTACACCCAATTACTTTTATCTGAAAGATCGAGGAAGTTTTTAGTAATCAACACGATTAAGGGACTTTACTCTTACAATAGATTGCCCCAAGGTGCATCATCCAGCGCGGCCATTTTTCAGAAGGTTATGGACCAAGTTTTGGCAGGTTTACAAAACGTCTCAGTATACTTAGATGACGTACTTATAGCAGGTGAAGATTTTCAAGATTGTATGAATAAGCTTTTATTGATTTTGGAACGATTATCCAAAGCCAACATTAAAGTAAATTTAAAAAAATGTAAATTTTTCGTCAATGAACTGCCTTATTTAGGACATGTTCTGACTGACAAGGGCTTGCTTCCTTGCCCTAGTAAGGTAGAGACAATTCGTCAAGCAAAAGCTCCACAAAATATTACGGAACTGAAGGCATTTTTAGGACTATTGAAATTTTACGCCAAGTTCATTCCAAACTTGTCTTCTCGCATAAGTTGTCTCTACAGACTTTTAAGGAAAGACGTGAAATATGTTTGGAGTTTGGAATGCAACAAAGTATTCAATGATTGCAAGAAAATGTTGTTGAAACCTACACTGCTAGAATATTTTGACCCATACAAACCTGTAGTAGTAGTATCCGATGCATGCAATTATGGCCTTGGGGGCGTCATTGCCCATGTTGTAGACGGTGATGAGAAACCAATAAGCTTTGTTTCTTTCTCACTCAACGATG
Source organism: Armigeres subalbatus (assembly GCF_024139115.2). Lineage (NCBI taxonomy): Eukaryota > Metazoa > Arthropoda > Insecta > Diptera > Culicidae > Armigeres > Armigeres subalbatus. Next base: position 221,643,192 of record NC_085139.1, read on the forward strand.
CCCAGAAAAAATACCCTATCTTACATCTGGAGGCCCTAGCGGTTGTTAGCACTGTTAAGAAATTCCATAAATTTCTATATGGAATGAAGTTCACTATTTTTACAGATCATAAACCGCTTATAGGGATATTTGGGAAAGAAGGAAAGCAACCGATTGCAGTCACACGTTTACAACGATATGTGATGGAGTTAGCCATCTATGATTTCGACATAATTTATCGTCCTTCTTCAAGATTAGGGAACGCAGACTTTTGTTCACGATTTCCACTATCTACAGAAGTTCCGAAGCATTTATCAGTTGATTACGTAAAAAATCTTGTAGCAGTCAGGAATTTTGTTAATATTTTTTGTACATAAATACCTGTAAATAGTTCTCATAAGATAGGTTGTAAGAAAGGCAATCTATAAATCGCCAATAGTTTAGGATAACAGATCCCTTAACATAGGCAAGCGGGCATTTATCAATTAGCCAGGCTCTCTAAGGTCGAGGCCATTTGTTTTCTGGATAAGGTGGGAGAGGGAAAGCAGCACAACTTTCGTGTCAGATTATCCATCGTACCAATAAGGTCACGAAGGGAGTCGGGAAATGACGTATTTCCGGTTGTGTCCGAGCCCACCTTCCTTAATCTGAGGATTCACGGACTCAATCATTTCGTCCGTGATCAGCCAATGAGTTGGAAGTGTCCGCGTTTGCTAATTTGTTTTTCAATCGTCTGAAGTATGTTTCCTATAGTGGCGTTAGATGTAATTATTTAATTAATTTATTGTTCGTTCTCCAATAGTTATATTTCAAAAGTGTGCGTGAATATTTGTGTGCGGTATGTTGGCAAATGCCACCATCTAGATAGGTAAAATGTGCTCTAAATGTGACATGATGTGCTTGTGCTCAAGTATTTTGTTTCGCCAGATTGGCTGGGTTTTTCCCCATCCTCAGCAAATTATCGCACCCAAGCGCGACGCAAACCCACCCCCTACGGACGGAATAGTCGCCATATCGGTCCAAGGGAAGGCCAGAGGGCCTCCACGTGGACGAGATCCACCAGCCGGCAAGCAATCGCCATCGCGCCGCGTCGGCTTCATTAAGAAGCGTCATCGCCGGCGTCAACAAGCCGGGAGCGTCGACCCCACCGTCAGGTCATCGACTGGGTCAGGTTACGTAAAACCCACAACAAACCGGTGAGTCAGCAAACCTTTTTTGATTGGAGTGCGGCGTCCGAGGAGGGCGCCGCGGAGGAAACGTTTTTTGTGCCAGTCGTAGACTGATGACCCAAATGTGCTGCTAAAGCCAAACATTTTTTCGCGAGTCGGAAAGCCTGCCGACCAACGCTTGGGTCTGCCATCACGGACCCGTGAAAATGCGTGCGTGAGCCCGTTTTGCCACCACCGAAAAATCCCGTCGAGTAGTAGGAGCGCAGACTAGTCAGCAGCTGCGCTGCCTGGAGGAGTGACGTCACGTAAACATTAGGCACAGAGCACAAGTGAGAATAGAGTAGGCACTAGAAGAGAAAACCGCACACAAGCTAGGGAGTAAGAAGTTATGAACGAACACAAACACTAAAACGAACAGAACACAAACCTCGAACAAACATGTGCCCCTGTTAGTATTAAAACAATAAATGTTTCCGTTGTTAGTAAATAAAATGTTTCAATGTGTCTCCCTAGCCATTTAGTTAATTGATTGTGTTTGACGTCACAACGCGATATTGTTTGTTAGTTTCGAGTCCCGTCCTCTTTGCGAGTTTGACTGTGGTGTTATCATGTTGCTTCCAACTCATTGATGGTTGTTGGTGAGAGGAGAGAGTCCGCCGATGATGAGAGCGGCACTCAAGCTTAGAGTGTATTAGGTTCTGGTGGGCTCTCACCGATTCTTTGAGTGTATGATGTGACTGTAAAGTATGGATGGAAGATAGGGTGGACCAAATTTGGCACGTTTCGTTGCTACTGGTTGGACCGATCCATAAATCCTTATCGGACAAAGTTTAAATAGACTCGCTTTGAGAGAGTCTCATCCGGGCAAATTAAATTGGGCCGTGGTCTCCCTTGTGGAGTGGCGCTTAAGCCACGCGCTTTTATGAACGGATCGCTCCGTGCCGGCTACAATCTGAATTTTTCGAATGAGTTCCCCTTAGATTATAAAGAAGTAGCAGAAGAAACTTCCAAAGATGATTTTTTGCAGACCCTACTGCAGTACCTGAGGAAAGGCTGGCCAGAAAGATTGGATAGATGTTTTGTAGATATTTTTTCTCACTATCAGGATCTTGAGGAAGTAGAAGGGTGTCTTTTGTTTCAAGATCGAGTGATCGTACCTGACTCCATGAAACAAAAAGTATTAAAACTCCTGCACATGAACCATTCAGGCATCAACAAAATCAAACAGTTGGCACGCAGAACGGTCTATTGGTTTGGTTTGAATAAAGATGTTGAGGATTTTGTAAAAAGCTGCAAAATTTGTAACGAAATAAATATTGTTACCAAAAAACCGCCTTAGGGGCCGTACACTTATTACGTAAGCAATTTTTCTGGGTTTTTCGACCCCCCCTCCCCCCATGTAAGATTTTTTCCATACAAAAGATTTTTTATTTATATGGCGCGTAAGATATTGGCAAACCCCCCCTCCCCCATATGTGCTTACGTAATATGTGTACGGTCCCTTATTCTCAATGGATTGCAACCAATAAACCGTTCAGCAGAATACATGCTGATTTTTTTTACCTTGAGAAAAAGGTATTTCTGCTAATTGTCGATAGCTTTACGAAATGGATTGAGGTGGAGTATATGAAACATGGTACGGATCACAGAAGAGTGATTAACGTTTTTCTTAGGATTTTTGCCAGGTTTGGACTGCCGGATACTTTAGTCACCGATAATGGACCTCCTTTTAATTCAGACGCTTTCGTCAGGTTTTTTGAGAATCAAGGAATTGAAGTACTTAAAAGTCCACCTTACCACCCGGAAAGCAACGGCCAGGCAGAACGGATGGTACGGGTGGTGAAGGATTCGCTCAAAAAGTTGCTACTTGACACAGAAATCAGAAAAATGGACACGGACGAACAACTGACATACTTCCTTTTTAATTACCGTAATATTTGTTTGGGTGCAAACCAATTTCCCTCTGAAAGACTTTTAAGTTATAAGCCAAAAACCCTGTTGGATTTGATAAATCCTAAAAATAGCCCTAAACCTAAACAAAGAACGTCATATAAACAGGACGATTTAGTAGATAATACTATACACAATGATGACTACAATAAATTAAAAAACGGTGATCTGATTTATTACAAAAATTTTAACAGCACAGACATCAGACGTTGGTTGCCTGCAAAGTTTTTAAAACACAACTCCGATACTACATTTCAGATTTCTTTGGGCGGCAGAACCATTTTGGCGCATAAACGCCAACTGAAACTGCCACAGTTGCAACGCTCTCGCCGAAAGAAGATTTAGGTACTTTACCAGTAGAGAAAGCGCTCCAGGTAAAGAAAGAAGTAGCTGTTCGAAATAAAAAAGGGAGGATGAGGATTCCGACGAAGACGATTTCTACGGTTTCCCCGCGGATTCTTTTCTCTTTCTAGACCAGCGAAGTGAGAATGATGTTGTTTTGCATGGAACTCTCGAATTTGTGCATGAAAATAATGAAATTACAAATGATGAATTGAGTGTTCCACCAAGAGTGGTTTCGAAAAGAAGTTCAAGCTGGAAGATTAAGAAAAGGAGAAAAGAAGGTTTTGTTTATTATTGAGATGTTTTCATGAATTATTATTGTAAAAACAATATCTGTTTCAAATCGAAATGTCGAATGTTCATATGAAAAGAATTTCAATTGAAATATTACCTATCGTTTTATTAAGGGTAAAGGACTGTAGTGTCCACTCGAAGGTTAACCAAATATGTTAAAAGAGATACGTTGAGAGGTAGAGATCGAAGAGAGGTGTGAGCATGAGAAAGATTAGGCAAACTCAGATTAATGTAGTCGAGAAGAAAACGAATAAATCAGTTCTGTTTAGACCATCAATTTAAAAGGTTTACTTTTCTTGTGCTAGCCGAATCCGAAACCAAGAACTTTTCAAGACCAAATCTCTCTAATTTTATTCTTCTTCATCCACCATCGCTGCCCTCGCTGCCTCAGCCATCATCGGCCTCTAGCCGTGAACTCCGAGCGATACGATGGGCGAATACATCCATCGCAACCGACCCCACTGCATCCGATCAACATCACGCACAGCATGACAAAAAAAAATGCGCCCACTTCTTTCATGCATATTCGCAGACCCACCGGCAGTTCTACCGCTGGTGACTGCATGATGTCGCTGTGTAGGTAAACACAACGAACGAACGAAACGAAAAAAATGCGCGAGCAAAAAGCACGTCAGTACGCGTTGCTGTCACAAATTGTAATGACTCGCACACGGCAGACACTGCTTCTTTTATACACAAAGAAAACCTTCCGATAGACCCGAAGGCCCGTGACACACCGCATTCTGATGTCCGTGTTAGGAACGCACGGGATTGGTTACATATGAAATTTTTACTGGATTTGACAAGAATTGAAATTTTCAATAGCTTATCGTTAATAATCTTAAGTTTCAATGAAATACGCAAATTGCTGGAGAGTGTCCGAGTCGATTGATATATAAATCTTAAAAATCCATCGAAAGATAAAGGCGCTAGTAACGTTCAAAATCTTCCCTTCCAGCGTAACGCTCTCGATTTCCAAAAATCTAAATGACACCCAGTATAGTAAAGAAAGACGTAAGTCCTACGTCAAAAAACAGTGTAAAACCTTACTAGGCAAAAGCACTTGGAAAAAATCTACGCGCGATGAAGCAAGCAAAAAACGAACCGCTCACTTCGAACGAAGAACAGGGAATGGAGTCAATGCATTGATTATTATATATAAATAGTTCATGGGCCACCTCACGGAACGGTATTTCACATAAGGGTCGGCTTTCACAGTAATTTCCATACAAACTTTAAATAGCGTGTGCACACGGTTAGAAAAAAGTACCTAATATTAGGTACTTTTCACTCAAATCAGGGGTTCAGTGTAGGAACCCAAAATTAGGCATTTTTGTCTTGAAATTAAGTAAAATTCACCTAATATTAAGTAAAATATGCTTAATATTAAATAGAAACTAACCAAAAGTTAGGTAAATTTAACTCAACTTTTGTAAACATGAGATTACTCAGCGTTGGGTTCTTACACTTTAATGCCCTTGTTGAGTGGTTTTGCTCTTCATTTTATGACAACAAAGGGAAGAGGGAGGTAGATGCAAGAGAAAAAAAGTACCTAAAATTAGGTACTAATTATTTAGGAGGAAAAAATCAGAACATCAGAAAATCAGAAAGTCAGAAAATCAGAAAATCAGAAAATCAGCAAATCATCAAATCATCAAATCATCAAATCATCAAATCATCCAATCATCAAATCATCAAATCATCAAATAAGAAAATTAGAAAATCAGCAAATCAGCAAATCAGCAAATCATCAAATCATCAAATCATCAAATCATCAAATCATCAAATCATCAAATCATCAAATCATCAAACCATCAAATCATTAAATCATTAAATCATCAAATCATCAAATCATCAAATCATCAAATCACCAAATCATCAAATCATCAAATCATCAAATCTTCAAATCATCAAATCATCAATTCATCAAATCATCAAATCATCAATTCATCAAATCATCAAATCATCAAATCATCAAATCATCAAATCATCAAATCATCAAATCATCAAATCATCAAACCATCATTGATGATCATCAAATCATCAAAGCATCAAATCATCAAATCATCAAATCTTCAAATCATCAAATCATCAAATTATCAATTCATCAAATCATCAAATCATCAAATCATCAAATCATTCAATCATCAAATCATCAAATCATCAAATAAGAAAATTAGAAAATCAGCAAATCAGCAAATCATCAAATCATCAAATCATCAAATCATCAAATCATCAAATCATCAAATCATCAAATCTTCAAATCATCAAATCATCAATTCATCAAATCATCAAATCATTAAATCATCATATCATAAAATCATCAAATCATCAAATCATCAAATCATCAAATCATCAAATCATCAAATCATCAAATCATCAAATCATCAAATCATCAAATCATCAAATCATCAAACCATCATTGATGATCATCAAATCATCAAAGCATCAAATCATCAAATCATCAAATCTTCAAATCATCAAATCATCAAATTATCAATTCATCAAATCATCAAATCTCGAGCAACATATGATTAGGGCCGAAAAAGCAACAATGCTGAACCCAGAAAAATGAGGTTCAAGTTTTCCAATAGTAATTTAATTCATTTACTGAAGTAGAAGCTCATTTCATTGCAAAAACCATGTCAATGCCATACGTAAATGGTTTTATTATAACATCAGATAAAGATTAATTGAATAAGGTGAAGTTTATGATAGACAAATCTCGAACATCGAGTTTTTCCCATTAGTCCGTCAGAGTACTCTTCAAAATTGGCAAATGAATTGGTCACACAATGAACTTGGACGGTGGCTATTTTCCATAGTTCCTAAAGTTTCTGCGCGAGCGTGGTTCAGAGGTGAGGACTTAAGCCGAGGCTTCATTCGCACGATGTCGAGACTTATGTCCAATCACTAGTCACTAAACGCACATCTCTATAGAATTAACCTGGTCGATAGCAATCTATGTAGGTGTGGAGCCGGTTACGATGACATCGATCACGTAGTTTGGTATTGCACGGAAAATGGCGCCTCAAGAGAGCAACTATTGGATACCCTTGTGGCCCGAGGTAAACAACCCTTCCGGGAACTAAGAGGTGTTTTGGGAGATCGCGATGTGGTTTGTATGCAAGCCATCTATGCCTTTCTTTGCTCGTCTGACATTAAAGTCTAATACTTCAATTTTTTCTTTCTCAGTTTTTTTTCTTGTCTCTGTCTTATTGTTCCGTGTACCATGAAGCTCTGGCCATCCGGAAGATGCTCCCTGAAGAACAAAAACCCGAGCATGACGCTACGCCAAACCAGACATGACGTCAAATACCCGGATGATCAGCTGAAATACCTCAAACCTAAATCCCAACTCGTCCATCACCAAATTACGCAATCTAACCTTGAGTCGCCACGAGTATCTTGGTCTTTGTCCCTTTCCCTTACTAACTGTTGATAATAAGATGATATCGATTGTAAATATCATTAAGAGTCTCGGCTCCGTTAAGTGTTATACACGCCTGAGCCTGTCAAAAAAATACAATAGATAAAAAAAAGATTAATTGAAAAACTATTCGAAATCTTCAAAATTTCAGCTAAAACACGTCTGTTTTTTAAACCGTTTGCTCAAAGCTAGTAACACCATCGGATTTGCTTAGATTTGTTAGCCAGAGTTGTTTGCTATGCGGTATATCAAAAACCTAGTAAGAATATACATTTTAAAATAACTCGAAGCTAGTTTTTCTAAATAAACAATATAAAGTGAACGGCCTAAAAACCAAAGCAAACATTCCGCATGGAATTTAAGGGCACCAACAAAGGACTTAAAAACCACTATAGTGCAAATGGTTCATAAGACGTTCACTCAAAATAGCTTCACTCAAATGTGTTTATTAAGAGATATTAAGTACGGAGTTTTACCTACGATAAAGAATCATTTACAAAACAATCGTTTATGCTAGAAAATGAAAAATCATGGTTTTGGTTTATAAGCCGTAAGCATACGTTACACGAGAAATCATCAAATCATCAAATCATCAAATCATTAAATCATCAAATCATCAAATCATCAAATCATCAAATCATCAAATCATCAAATCATTAAATCATCAAATCATCAAATCATCAAATCATCAAATCATCAAATCATCAAATCATCAAATCATCAAATCTTCAAATCATCAATTCGTCAAATCATCAAATCATCAAATCATCAAATCATCAAATCATCAAACCATCAAAGCATCAAATCATCAATTCGGAAAATCGGAAGTTCGGAAAATCGAGAAAATAATGGCGCCCTGAAACGGTTCTCAAAGTTTGTTTTTCGTAGCTGAAAGTTAGGCACGCGCCGCCGGAAAATGATTGTGCAACGTGTCTTACATAACAAATATGCTTATTGCGGTGCCTCTCTTTTTCCCAGTCTCGGTAAGAATGTATTCCATTTAGCCAATTAATCAGGATAAAAGAGACACACTTCAACGCCTTTGCAAATCAATTGCCCACTCGGTGCAACCTAGCGATAACTTTCAAAATCTCATATTTAACTGCATTCTCACACACGTAACTCGCTTGTAGGTACTTTAAGTAACATTGATATGGTAATAAAATTTTATTTGAACTGATCACGGTTGTACAGATTATCTCACTGCTGAATAGCTTCCCATAGTTATTAAATTAAAATACAATAATCGACAGCAAACGAGTGTATAATTGGCATATGGCGTGCAGCCAGGAGAACAACTCAATATTGCAACATAGCGAAGTAGAAGTAACACTTCAACAGAGACCGGAGAAAAGTTCTGGAAAGTGTCGAAAAGTTCGTTGAATATCGAAATAATGGATTTTCAATATTTACTAACTTTTCCTAATATGCATAAACAATTTGATAGTTGATGGATTAAATCCGCATGCAACGCTCGAAGCAATAGCTTTTGGTAATTATATTTGAATTGAAATCACATCTCCGACAATTGCTCCCAACAATTCACTTCATAACTGATTCTCAAATGCTGAGCTGTATGGCATCGACGATGCCATCAAAAATGGATACGTATTTATGGAAATTACTGTTTTAAACAATCAGAAGTTTTTTTTTCTTTATTAAAGAGGCTTTCAGCTCTTGGCTGGTTCACCTCTCTCAGAAGTATTGAAAAGATAAAGAAGACCATTTCTTATAAGTTTAATTTATTTCTCCTGCTCAGCAAACACACAATTAGCTGCAAATAATCGATAATAATTACGTGCTGTCGTTGTTCGTACGATTCGGTCAATTAGATTCAATCAGTAACAATTCCGCAAACATATTACATTGATCATTGATGTGTGTACTAGCTGCTGCTTACAATTGATCGCGCTCCGAGATCGAGCATCGCATCAGATTGGCACCTTTAGTACACCCTGCGAAATGTTTTCTTGATTAGCATGTCTAGCCGTCAATGGGAAGAAATTTGTCTTTCCGCTCAGTCACACATAATACATGCATGTAGGTACTGTGATAAATTGACAATATCCTCGATAAGAGTGGTGGAATAGTTCTCATGAATTGCCTACGGTTTCGAGGAAATAAGTCCCTATGATTATCACTTTTTCTTTCAATGATTCATTCTTGTTAACGTACGAACTCGCTTTCGATCGAAAAGGAAAATCAAATCGAGAAATCGTCTGAACGAACGGTATTCATTGAGAATAGCCAATCCAACTGCTTCAAGGAGTTGTGCCGGGAAGCTGACGCTGTTCCTTGGGGCAACGCTTATTGGATCAGGGGTCCTGCGACGCCAGCAGAAATGTGTCCGGACAAGCTAAAGATCATCGTTGACGGACGATGGAGCAAGGGTCAACAAATAAGCATCAGGTTGGAGGGAAATCCTGCACAGTGAGCAGTGTTTTGCCTCGGGTCGTCGGGGCACCAGCGAACCGGAAGTCTTCTGCCAACCGAAATCGTTGGACCGACCTCGGCACTCGAACCGACAACCTACTGAAGAAAGAACAAAGCAGAAGGAAGTGCTTCTGGTATGTAGAGCACCGTCAGTGCGGATGTCATCCACCACCAGAACTGTCAGACCACCTCTGCAACCCGAAGACGAAGTCGGCGTAATGCGCGAAAGCGTCGCCTGCGATAGCCGCCGGTAGTTGGGACACCATCAGTGCAGAAGTTTCCTTCACCGGAACTGGTGGACCACCCTCGACGCCGGGGGAAGTCAGGAGGATTCGAGTTAGGAAGTTTGTGGCACAACCGGCGAGGGATCGAGACAACGTAGCAATGGATCTCAGCAACCCAGTCGGCGAACTATAGGGCACTGCACGGAAACATCTCTTTCTCTTTCGTTCCTCATAAATTTTGACGTTTACTGGCCTTGTTGTTTTCTAATTTCTTTGCAGCGAGAAAGGGACAAAGCAGTCCGTGCAGTGCCCTATAGCTAGGCCGGAATTTTAGAAGAAGTGCATTAGCACAGATAACTTTATTGACACCAACGCCGCCAGGCCTTCTTTTTCTGTCGCGTGATAAACCCGTTCTTGCGACGTGTGCTTTTTCGAAAAGTATTCGATCACTCGCTCTTGACCTTTTGGGTAAGCATACTGGCGATGGCATGATCGGTCGCGTCGGTATGGATTAGAAACTCCCGATCGAAATCGGGGCTTGACAAAATAGGAGCTGTAATCAGCTTTTCTTAAATAGCCTGAATAGGCTTCTTCCACTTCGGCGCCAGGGTTGCCACATATACAGATTTTTCTGTATTTTACAGATTTCTGAGGTAAGGCTGTGACCGAGAATCTGTATATACAGATATACAGATTTTTGTCAAATTTACAGATTTTACAGATTTCTTGAGGATCTAAGTACCAAAAATTATTGTAAATTTCTTTTATGCTACTCTAAAATGATCTTATTAAAAGCCATTTTGAGATAAACTAAATTCCAATTTAAAAATACAGAACATATGGTCTCTGGTAGATTTTGTTCTTAATTGGCAATTCAATGATTTTGAAATTCGATCAGATTGTGGTCCGTGTTCAGATTATATTTTAATACATGTGGTTTCGGAAAACATAATACTAAAGAATCAGATCTAACTATCATTGATCATATCTGAAATGCTTTGAAACAGTTTATCAGTGCTTCTTTTCAGTGTGGCTGAAGATTAATCCAATAAAGTTGTTATGCATATGGCTGTAATGGATCTTTGACATCTGTTATTAAACCTTGAGAAAGCAAGCATTGTTGCTTGTATTCCTTTATTTGTAAACCTTGGAAAGAAATGTGCAAAAAAATTGCTAAATATTGACATGTATGACATGTTTTTCAAAACTAACTTTATTTAAGACGACTTAAATTTGGTTCGGATGGATACAGATTTTCAATACAACTTTTTTGACTTGAGATACAGATATAAAGATTTTCTGGGGCAAAAATACAGATTTAAATGTGGGAACCCTGCGGCGGTCCAGCTCACAGTCTTCGTTTGAGATTTAAGAAGTTGCGTGAGAGGCGCTGTGGTTTTACTTAAAGCGACGATAATAGTTCGCCATACCAATGAAAAGGCGAAGTTTTGTTACCGTCAATGGAGGTTGTATTCTACTATGGGCCATATCTTTTCAGGGTCGATTCTCAGACCCTTAGAAGAAAGAATGTATCCCAGAAAAGGGATCTCGCTCAGGCAGAAATACTCAGATTTCTCCAATTTTATCGAGAGGATTGTTTCATGTAATCGTTTCGCAACTTCCATGAGAGGCCGTGTGTGCTCCTCGACGTCTCCGATACTATGACGATATCGTCTAAGTATACGAAGACATTCGGTTCCAGTGCACCCTGGCCTAACACTCGGTTCATCAACCGAGACAGTGTGAATGTACTGTTGATTAAACCGAATTGTAAGCGGGCGAACTGGAACATCCCCTTCCCCTGCACACTGAACGAACAAAATTTTCGCGATTGCCGAGCCAACGGGATCTGTAAAAATGCCTCAGTGAGGTCTATGGTTGAAAGGTAATTGGCTCACGGTAGGCGTCCAAGAATTCGTCCAGGATGCGGAAGGGGATAGGCGTCACGGACGGTCCTCTCATTTAACTTGCGAGCATCCAGACACAAACGTATCGCTCCCGATGCTTTTTGATTGGTACGATATTGAACGAGTTCGATTCCTCGATAATGGCTCGTTCGAGTAATCGGTCGATCTCCGCAAATAAGCTTTACTGGATTTTGGAGCATAGGATAGGGATATAATCTTATTGGCTTACTATTTTAACACTCTTCCTTGAGCACAATTTTGTGAGTAAAGTGGTCTCGGGGATCTCAGTATCAGCTACCTTAAACAACCTCTTGATTTTGGACAGCTTCTTTATCTGTACCTCTGTTGATGATGGTCCCGCCACATACCCCTACAAAAATTTGAGCTAGACGATTTATCTTTAAGATAATTAATTGAATTTAATTTCACAACAACTTAATCAGATTTGCAAAACAAAAACGATCTGATTACCATCATAGATATAAATTTCATAACTTTCCATTACTATAAAGCAAAAATATGAAATGTAAAAAAAACTGTTTATTTCATCTACAGATTCTCATAAGTATTAGTAGTGATGCTTCGAGTTCATAAAAATGCAATTTGTGATACCTCTCGCACATATTTCAAAAGTCCCACCAATAATCGCGTTTCATGTTATTACATGAGTTACGTTAGCCACTCGAAAGCATCAATAATAAAAGTGATGTCCAAATGAGAGCTTGAAGTAGCTCGAAGTTTCTCCCTGTCCTGCTCATGCCCATTTGTTGACAAAAAAGAACGAGCAGGACGGGAACAACTTCGAGCTACTTCGAGCTGCTCATTGGACAGCACTAATCTCATAAACTATGTCGTTGTCAATGTTGTCACAATGTTTCGTATGACATTGTCACCAGAAGGCGCTAGAGTGAAATGTCAAACTCGAAGGATTACGACGATAGCGCCTCTAGTTGTGAAACGCGCAATCAATAAAATTCAAATTGATCGTTGAATCATGGTCGATGATAATTTCTCTAGTGTTACGTCTGTTTGTCTGTGGTTTTGGTATTAACCGCGGAAACAAAACTCTACTAGATAGCCCAATACTAATCCGCAGAATCATTAAAACAGCTGAAGAAGCACAAGTCTGTACATATATTTAAAAATCATTCATATCTGCTTTATGCGCGCGAGACTTAAACTTTTGTAGACTACACAAGAAAAATGTCAAATAACAATTACGTCAATAAATACAAAATCCATCATCATCATCGAGGCGAACGCTGTTAAGATTTGCACCGTTGGGATAAGATCGCATCCGTTTAATTCATTTATTTCTAGGAACTTTTTCCAAATGGGCCTAATTGATTCTGACCTTGATTTTTGAAATGGTAATTGTGCTCTGAATTCAAACTATTTTGCACAACTAATGCACCAAACAGAAAGAATAGATTGCGATCTATCAGGTAGTAATGTGAATTGAAAAAATATGGACAATAGAGAGAGTATGCGTCGTTTCAAAAGGTCAAATACAGTTACATCTATTTGAAAAAGTTCCTAGATTTAGTTTACATCTAAACAGATAACACTGAATCAACAATTTGACGCCACAATACACGGTTCGAGGCAGCGTCTCTCATCCTCGGCATCCTCGAATACGCCCCACGCTCAACAAATCGTTTTGCACCTGGTCTGCCCATCTCGCACGCTGTGAGCTACGCCGCACAGTGGGACCAATTCCAAAAAAGACGGTCAAAAATGTTAGAAGTGAATAAAATGGTCTATCAGGCCACATATTATGATATTTCATTGAATGGATGGTTCATCTTCTCGGCATCACCCGTAAGCTAGAGATCCACTACCGGAACGAGAGGTGGGGTACCAGTCGTCGCAAGCACGCTAACGTTCTCAAAGACAACGTGCTTGCACCAAGTGGTGCCTCATCAAATATCAATGGCTGGCGCCGCCAGTGTAGAGTTCTATTTCTATGAGTACTTTCCCATGTATTAACTGCTACCTTTAATTACCAATTTCTGCCGCCTCACTGCAGTGCTAACGAAAAAATGTATTCCATTATAAGAAATTTGGAGAATGGATTTTGTTTCGTCCCTACACAAAGTAAAGCTGTAGAGGCGCAAATCGTTTTTTGATATTACGGTTCATGTGAAAAACTCATGATCTTTTTATAGAGTAAGTATGGAAAATTAGACGTAGGGGTCAAATAAAATACTCTCCCTGCATTGCGACTAAACATGACATGACATGATAGTTTGTCCTAGTTCTTTTAACAATATTTTCAAAATCTCCTGTGCCTGTAAAAACTAATGATCACGTGGAATATCCTTAATTAAAGTATGCGTGAGACAAGAACAAAGGGTACTAGGGGGCTGTACACATATTACGTTTGCCTTTATGGGGTAGGGGGGTCTGTCGTTTTACCTATAAATAAAAAATCATTTGTATGTAAGAAATCTTACATGAAGGGAGGGATGTTAAAAAACAGAAATAACGCTTACGTAATAAGTGTACAACCCCTAGACAATTTTCAGCTGATGTCGCACCATTGTATTGGGGCAAATGAGAAGTAGAAGGAGTATAGAAAACATATTGTGCGTTGCTTTTTATCAAAATTGATTGGCAAAGGCCGAAACGACCACTGTCAGTAAACCCGAAATAACTGAGTGGGCGGAGGGTGGCGGAACCTAATTTCTGCAGGATTGGATTCCTGACAAAAAAATGAAACTACAGTGTGAATTTCATTGATGGGTACCGATGGGTACCTTTTTGAATTTCACAATGAATACGGCAAGAAGATAATACAATAATAATTTTATACATAATAAAGACCGACTACTTTCTGCGTGATCAAAAATAATTTATGAACGTATATGCGTGGCTTTATTAGTTTTTGGACTACATTTTGTGATGGTGCCAAATATAATAGGGTTGGGTGATGTATACGTCGTGGCCAACATAATGAAGCAGTAAGATAAATGTAACAAGATTTAACGGAATTAAAAATCGACAACATGCTCAACTTGTATTGACTGTAAAGGTAAGATCCACCCGAATAAAATGACTCAAAACTATGTTTACATAATCGTCAAGTATTCTACTAACAACCCATGACTCAAGTTATCAATTTGGATCATTTTGAAAAAATGGTTTTTGACCGTCTTTTTGAAGATTGGTCCTTCTGTGCGCCGTCTCGCACCTGCCGGATCGGAAGCGAACACCATCTTTGCAGGGTTGCTGTCCAGCATTCTTGCAACATGTCCTGCCCATCGTACCCTTCCGGCTTTAGTTACCTTCTGGATACTGGGCTCGCCGTAGAGTTGGGCGAGCTCGTGGTTCATTCTTCGCCGCCACACACCGTCTTCTTGCACACCGCCAAAGATGGTCCTAAGCACTAGGCTCTCGATTACTCCGAGTGCTTGCAAGTCCTCTTCGAGCATTGTTCATGTTTCATGTCGCATCCGGCAGCCCGATTATCGCCCGCCACCGGCGAGCTGACTGACGCGGTTCACCTCCGCTATTCCGTGACGTTCACCAAGCTCTATCCCACGCTGCCAGTCTGCCCCGGCGGTATTCAGCGGTCATCAAACCGACGATCGTCCCTTGGGGCCACTACCACGTTCTCCCGGCACTACGGACCGGGTAGCTCAGGCCCATTGTAGAAATAACCATCATCGCCGTAATCCAACGTGGCCGCCACCATCGCCTTTGTTTCGAGAAGGACATACATCGGCCCTTCCTCGCCGCCAATCGGCCCGGTGGAATAATCTATCGAAATTCCCGCCTGTGCGTGCAGTTCTGAGCGTCCCCTCAATCGGACGATCGCTTTCCTCGTCGTCGCTACTCCGTCACTCCGCTACTTCGTTCCAAGAAGCCGCCCAAGAAGGAGCCCAATAAAGCGCTATTTGACCGTAAGTAATACATACGATATAGGATTCCGTGATCCGAAATCTCCCCAATTTTAAAAATTAAAAGTCGATTTGCAAAAAAACACCCCTTTTGATTTGGACGAAATTTTGTCTCAATATAGGTAAATATGTTCCCTACCAACCGTCCATACATCGCAAGCTGGGCACTTTTAAGGAAAAAAAGTTTTTCTAACAAAAACTTTTTCTTGTTCGAATTGATTTTTTTTTCAGTGTGTTTTCATCCGAAATTAAACCAGCCTTGATTATTTAAGGAGCTCTTCCAAAAAATCTTTCGAGAATTCTTCCAATGCACAATGCTTCGTGCTTTCTTCCAGGAACTCTGCTAGAAATTCTTTCTTGAATTCTTGTATGCATTCCTGAACGATATCTTCCCGGAATTCCTCAGTGAAATCTTTCAGGCATTCCACCATTTTTTTTTATTTCAAGGAATTCCTTCGTGATGAGTTCCTTTGGTAATTCTTCTAGGAATATTTTTGAGCACTCTTCCAGGAATTTCTCTGGAAATTGCTCAAGGAATTTATCTGGAAATCCCTGCAAGAATTTTTCCCAGAAAATCCCTCTGGAATACTTTCTGAAGCTCCTTCAGGAATTCCTCCGGCAGTTCATCCGCGCATTCCTTTGGAGTTTCGTGAGGAGTCTCTCTGGAAGCTCTACCAGATATCGCTCTTCCAGGAATTCTTCCGGAAGTTTCTCCAGGGATCCCTTCGGAAGTTCCTCCAGGAATTCCTTCGGAAGTTCCTCCAGGAATTCCTTCGGAAGTTTCTCCAGGAATTCCTTCGGAAGTTCCTCCGTATTCCTTCGTATCAAGTACTTACTTGATACTTGATGGACTACAGCTATTCGATGATCCTACGCCGAATGGATTATCCTTCTCCACTGGACTCTATCCTGGGCCAATCGCTCCCAGTCGCCTTCAACATTGAGTGTGGCCTTCCTAAATAGTATCTTCACTTGACGTTCTTCCGGCATACGAACAACGTGACCAGGCCACCGTAGTCTGCCGTGTTAAATAAGCTTAATAATATCCAGCCCTTTAAACACTTGGTACATCTCGTGATTCATGCGACGCCGCCAGATACCGTTCTCCTGTTCACTGCCGAGTATTGTCCGCAGCACCTTACGCTCAAACACTTCGAAAGCTCTCCGTTCAGTCTCTTTTAACGTCCATATTTCATGGCCGTATAAAGCAACCGGAAGAATCAGAGTAAAACACAATTTTATCTAAATGATAATCATTTAATCAAAAGAAACATCCATAAATTACGCAACGATGAGCTGAGAGGGTTGCGAGATGTAATATTCATAGAATTATTAGAGAACCTGCTTGGTATTCGCCGACAAAGGACTCTTCAAGCGGTCTTATTCTGTTGAACAGAATACGGGACATAATTTTGTACGCCGAATTAAGAAGGGTTATTCCTCGGTAATTGGCGCACTCCAGTCTGTGCCCTTTCTTAAAGAGAGGACAGATACGGCCGTCCAACCAGCTAGCAGGCATTTGCTCGTCTTTCCATATTTTCGACATAATATGGTGCAGAACTTCATAAAGCTGCTCACTGCCATGTTTGAGAAGTTCAGCCGGGAGCTGGTCCTTCCCCGCAGCCTTATTGTTTTTCAGCTCTGTAACAGCTTTTTCAACGTCACCTAGTGTAGGCGACTCCACAGCTTGTCCATCGTCGCTAATATTTATTCTGTTCACTGATGCACCGGCACTTCCACTATTCAACAAAGTCTCGAAGTGTTGCTTCCACCTGGAAGCCACTTTGGTTTTATCTGTCACCAATTCCCTTGTTGGTCGTTGCACATGACGGGAGATGGCGCTGTCTTTCTCCGCACGCCATTGACAGACTCATAAAACCTCCGCATATCGTTCTGCTCCATTTTTTCCTGCGCCTCGCTAATCACTTGCTCTGCATATTCTTTTTTTCCTGCGGTGGGTTTGTTTTTCGGCTGTTCTTGCTTCCTTGTACCGATCTCTATTCGATCGGGTACCCGACACCAACATCCGGCTTCTGGCAACGTTCTTCTCGTCTGTCACTCTCTGACACTCCACATCGAACCAACCCGTCCTGGGTCGCCTCTGTGCAGTGCCTACCACTTCTCGTGCTGTTATGCTCACCGCTCCATGGATCGACTCCCATAGATCGTTGATGTTTTCGCTAACGTTGATTGCACTTATCCGTTCGTCGAGCTTCTGGCGGTACTCAGCCGATACTCCTTCCGCCGACAATTGCTGGATATTGTAACGCATCGTTCGCTGTGATCTTTCGTTCGATACAGTTGACAACCGTGATCGAATTTTACTGACAACAAGGTAGTGATCAGAGTCAATGTTCGGACCTCTGAATGTCCGCACATCGATAACATCCGAGAAATGGCGCCCATCCACCAGAACATGGTCTATCTGGTTGCAAGTTTCACCATTTGGGTGTCTCCAGGTGTGCTTTCGGATGTTCTTTCGTGCAAAGTAGGTGCTACTGATGGCCATCCCTCTGGCAGCAGCAAAATTTACTAGCCGTAGGCCGTTGTCATTGGTAGCGGAGTGAAGGCTCTCCCTACCGATTATGGGACGGAAAAAGTCCTCTCTACCGACCTGAGCGTTAGCGTCTCCGATAACAATTTTCATGTCATGCTTTGGGCACTCTCCATAGGCTTTATCAAGATATTCATAAAACGTGTCCTTCACGTCGTCGGATTTATCGTTTGTCGGTGCGTAAACGTTGATTAGGCTATAATTGGAGAATTTGCCCCGTATCCTCAACACACAGATTCGTTCGCTAATGGGTTTCCACCGCATCACTCGCTTCATCTGCTTGCCCATCACTACGAAACCAACTCCATGCTCTGCTTTTTCACCGCCGCTGTGATAGATGTTATACTTGAATGCAGTATTGGTCGTGGGGTCCACGGCTCAGAATTCACGTTCTCCGGATCTAGGCCATCGGACTTCTTGAATAGCAGCCACGTTCACTCCAACCTTCTGCAGTTCACGAGCCAGAAGGCTCACTCGTCCAGGTTCATTTAGGGTCCTGACATTCCAGGTACCGAGTTTCCAATCATAGTCCTTATTTCGTTGCCGGGTCGGTTGCCAAAAATAACGTTCTCTTTTTCTTCTATCTCCATTTTTCGTGTTATTTGAGAGGCTTCAGTAAGCTACCTTACCGGGGTCGCGTTACCTACATCGCGCTGGTGGGGCTACCACCTTAGGTATAGCTGACGCGATACAGCATTTCGTTAATCAGCCGCTGGGTACCAGGCAGACGCTGTTTGAGACGCACCTCCTGGTGAACAGACGCTCGAGGCGTACCTTCTCACTCTAGCTGATGTCAGTAGGACAACAGTGCCCAGGCTGCACTACCAGCTAAGTACACAACCCTTAGCAGGCGGTATTTTGTCATCGGACGACCCGTGGAAGCGTGAGATAGGAACTTGTGGGGACCAGAGCTCTGTTGGGCGCTCCTTCCTTGATGTCAACCCACCATTTTGCAGCCCACATAAAACTTTTTTGTAGGATGCGTCATTTTACGATTATATCTATTTTTAAAAAAATCGGTAGAAAAAAACTCTGGCCCTTTTCAAAAGATAGTTTTGGTTAATTTTGGAAAAAATAAGTATGCAAAGTGGCTTTTTGTAACAACATGTCCAATTTCATTCATGCAGCATGAGTGAAGAACTTAAAATTTAAAAATTTACGTACATAAAGAGTAGAAAAAAAGCCATAGGCGTAACTAGAGTCACGGTCTAGGGGGAACCATGGCCTCAGCTGGTATAGTAGATTTTTCTTAGACGAAAAATGTCTTTGTATGTAAAAGCGTAAAAAGCGACACTGGTGTGAATACGTGATCCAGATTGAAGATTTTTAATTGCGTTCTATTTCTATTTCGTTCTCTATTAATCTGGTGTGAGTGTTATTAATTGTATTTCTGAGATTTCTTGAACATTTGGTCAGTGTCTTCAAATCAGGAGTTGCTTGGTGGCCTTGTGTCACTGCTTCTGCCTCATAAGCAGGAGATTAAGGGTTTGATCCCTGGCCCTTTCCAATTTCCTATTAGATAATTTCGTTAATCATATAACTCAATCTCTTTGCAAATCAAATTCTCTCTGCTAGCAATTATGATTCTAAATATAGAAGTGTTATAAAAAGCTGCCTGTTACTTAGTAGCAGTAAATAAAATGTAAAAATAGATTGGTATTCATTTGAACCCGCAAACGAATGCTGTATACGTCTTTTGCCTCTTCCTCTACCTTTTGTGGTAGATTCTCAGCACACGGTTCGGCCCGCGAAGTCATTTGGCTTCCGCGCCTAATCCGTCAAGGATTGTAACGTCCTTCACCGGACGATTCCTCGGGCCGTAGGCCCTAAACGTCAAGGAGGAATTCCCCTCTCGGCCGTCCAAGGTGGCTAAGCCACGGCCGGTCGATCGCGCCTACAAAAGAAGACGCCTGCCCACCATCGTCCAGCAGCGCCCGCTGGTCCCGTCGGACGACGATTATCCGCATAGTCGCTCGCCTCGCTATTCTAGCGAGATTTCTGGCCGCACAGCTGGACAGGTGTCGCTGTGCCGGTTATTCCGGCCCCAACAACCGAAGCAGCAGCGGTATGTACCGGTACCAACATTAAAATAGGTCACACTTAACAAATTAACACACAATTTGATAACACAGAACAACACGCACACGCCACAATTAGGAATCAATAAAATTATATGAGTAAAGTGAAAGTTCCCGGTGTTAGTTTTTGTTTACCGCGAAAAACCCTTGATTACCCAGTAGTTAGCCGACCCTGGGATTGCCGGAGAGTCTCTTGTGTCCTGGTCTGGCCTGGCTATTGATTGTTGACGATTCAAGAAAACTCTAGTTTCAGAACTTTGTTAATTTGAAGAGTTTTGGGAAAACATTCATTATAGCCTATTCAGATTACGCCATTAATGACATAATAATTGGCGTTTCAGGGTAAATACGCTTTATGATGTCATTATTTACGTAATATTCCATACATTTTGCGCTGTCAAAAGATACCCGCTAAAAAGAATTTATTACGAACAATTATTACGAGAGAGCTTTTGTTCTAACTGGGATGCAGGGAGAAATTCAACAAAACAAAACTGACAAGCGTCACGCTCTCTTTGCCAGAGAGAAAATTCTCTCTGTTTTCATTTCGTTTCGTAGTTGACAGTCATGCTCTTTCTGTCGCAGCAGCGTCGAATGCATGTTAGATGGAAATCATCTGAGCGCTGAAGAATAACTCGGATTGTGATGGTTTTGTGGAAAGCATTTTATATGATGAAAAATAATGATGATAATTATTTATTCTCCACTTAATCAACATGAATTGTTTAAAATCAGATGCTCTCTAGAATTAACATGAAGTATTTAACTTAAACCTAGATTTAATAGAACAAATCGAATAAATTTTCAAAGTTCAAGGGCCAATGCGGAAGACAATTTAAAACGTAGGAATGGTTGTAAAACGAATATATTTGATGAATAAACATGATTTCATAAATTGTTTCAATTCTGCTTCTTGAATGGCTTAATATACTTTGGATTTCACCATTTTTCACGTGGGACTACTGTACGATTTGAATTAGATGTATATATAAAGTAGAATAACCTTAAATAAAACATGGATTGGTAATGCATTAATTCATCCAAAATCCAGTTTAAATTATATCACATTCACACGATTCGATTTTGTTAGAAGCTGTATCATTGATTGTCGAGTAGAACGCAATGGTTCAGTTTCCATTTTTGAAAAAAAAAATTAAATAGCTGAGTTGCCCTTCATACATGGAGATACTGGTGGAAATACATTTTAGTTCGATAATATTTCTTGAAAATTGGTCCAATCGTCCTTTTTTATTTATTTGTGAGAATTCCCAAAAGTATCTAAATTTTTCTATCAAATCTCCGTTCGATCATAGTACAGAATCAAAATACTTTTTAAACTTGAAAATAAATTGAGGAATAGTCTGATTCCCCGAAGAACGGCGCACCCAACTAATGAATGTAGCTTCGCTCATTATCCTTAATGAGAGCTTCAAATATTCTTCGAAAATCCCTTTTCATATTTTTTTTCGTAGAAACTTTGTTCAGAAAAAAATGTTCGATTGTCGCCACACAAATGCTTGATTTCGCAAATTAAATTTTAAGACTCTCCTTGAATTCAACCCTGTATTAGCGTGCAAATGAGGAAACATGGAAATGTCAAGATATATTATCTTGCTGCAGTCTGAACACCTCGGATACCCTCTCACTTAACAAAGTCATAAATAGCCCAATCTGAATAGGCTATTAGATTCCGGATGAGTTCCAGTGATTTCAAAGAGAGTTTTGAGGTGTCGTGGGGAAACCAGAGAAATTTTCTTTGTCAGAGTTTTAAATTTATGTGATTTGGAAATGAACGTGAAATGAACAAATCATGAAATAATTTAACTGGTTTACAAAATGCCTATTCTTTCTTATTCTACAATATAATTAAAATCTGTACATGTTGTTCGAGCTTAAAGCACATGGACCGAATTATATTGAATAGGGAAAACTAGTCTTTTGAGCTTGTAAAGACATTCCACTGAATATCTTCATATGAATTAATTAACAGTTTTGCGACGTGCTTAAAGCATAAATATTATTTATCCAATTATATATCGAAAGACTAATTTTGGAAGGCTTTCAAAAGAATTATCGTTTGAGCTTTCATCAGCCGGAATTACGTGCATGCAAGTCTGGGGCCAACAATAACTTTATGGAGTCAGTTGTCGCCTTAAGGCGATCGAATTCGATTTCCATTCATTTATTTGTGGTCGAAAAGTGTTCCAACTTCATTTAAACAAGACTGAAGTTGGCAACCTAGGCTCGTCTTTTGAACGCTGACTTAAAATGGACACATGTGTACAAAGGGAAAAAGCGGGAAAAAGGGAAACACGTTTACGTGTGCATTGCTCCATTTGATGGGTACCTTGCGTGAACGCGGCGTGCACGCAGCGTAAAATACCGCTACGTGGACGTCGGCCCTAACACCTAGCATGACCAGAGGACCAGTGGAGAATTTTTCGATCACGAAAAGTTTCCTCCTTACCGGGGCGGGAATCAAATCCACACTCCCTAGCACATGCGTCTAGACGATTGACGTCGCTAACCGCACGGCCACGAAGCCCACAAAATTGAACAAAAATCTAACAAAATTGAACAAATTTGAATATATCGACATAGGGAGAGAGAACCCTGAGCAAAATATGACTAGAATACATTGAGATAGGGAGATAACAAGATAGGGAAGTTATCGAGATGTAGAAAGGCCAAATGTACATACAGGGGTTAGACAAAAAGGTTGAGATAGGTAAAAATAAGTCGAAATTCAAATCAGCATAACTTTGCGTATAATAATCCGATTTTGATAGAACCAGGACCATCAGAAGCGGACACTCTTCTAGTATACTGTCCTTCTGCAAAACCTGAGATTGGTCCTTGGCCACCGGAAATCTTCCGGGTTTTCCGAGGGTATGTTCAAGATGCATTTTTTCCACTGCTTGTCATTTTATGTGACGTTAACTTTCATCATGTTTTATGCTTTCTCCGAAAACTAGAACTAATATGCCGGCCAATGGTGGCTGTAGATCGAGAATCCATCTAAACTACACAGAGATACGGCCTTTTCCGTAAAAACGGTACAAGGAACATGATGAAATGATAACAGATCGGAATAATGCAAATATGAGTATCTGACTTCATGGATTTGCGAGACGATGATTACAGAAACATTTCCAGAATGATAGTGTCCATGGGTGTCAAAATTCATGTTTTCTCAAGACGATGAATATATAATCTTTATTAGAGATATATTTTGAGGACTGTGAGACTCTTTGGCCAATTTGTAACAGGTTCCGGAACTTCTGCAAAAGTGGCATTCGTTCAGGGTGTATGGCCAATCCCGTACCGTTTTCACGAAAATGGCCATATCTCTGCGTATACCTATCGGATTTTTGATCTGCAGCCAGCATTGGTCAGCATATTAGTTCTAGTTTCTGGGGAAAACACAAAACATGATGGCAGTAAACGTCATATAAAATGACAAGCAGCAGAAAAAATGCATTTTTAACATACCCTTGGAAAACCCGGATCACCACCGGTGGCCAAGGGCCAATAAGAGGTTTCGCATAGGGCCAGTATACTAGAAGAGTTTCCGCGTCCGATGGTCCCAATTTGATCAAAATCGGATCATTCTACGCAAAGTTATGCTGATTTGAACTTCGACAATTTTTTGCCTATCTCAACCTTTTTGTCTAACCCCTGTATGTAGATTGAAGAGGCCGAGAAAACCATCGACATATGGAGAGATATCGAGATGCAAAGAGTTGACTGTAACTTGGACTTTACATTTCAGTCATAAAATTATAAAAACATCTCAAATCTGAGTGCAAAAATATGTATATGATAAATTTATATTTGACTACATTAGAATTTTCTTTTAAATTTTTCTGGGGGGCCACACGTGGGTCGCAACAAACTAATCGATTATCTCGATTATTGAGAAGTAGGTAGCCAATCGATTAAAATCTCTCTTGTTAATCTATTAATCGATTGATCGATCGATAATCGGACATCTCTATTCGTGAGGCTTGTCTTTAACTGAAACACATTTATTAAAGACAATATTTCAACACTAAATTTGCAAAACGATGTTATGTTTTACAGTTGAACATTTATCAAGCAATTTCCACTTCGAAGTGATTCTGCAGAAATTCCCTTTTGTTACTCAGTTACCATGAATCAGAAACCCATAATTTAAAGAAATTCTAATAAACAGAGATCTCTGTTCACGCAGTCAGTGTAATGGACTTACACATATCCAACCGCTCATTAGAAATGCTTCTATAACAATCCGGGAGCGTTAATTGATCTATCTGCTGTAACTGTCTGGGGCTGGGGCTGTAATTTTCCCACCTGCTGCCATAGGATAACAACCCATGCGCAGTGACAGGGAACGATCAGTTGTTGCAATTGTGTCGGCGGGAAACGGTCGTTAGTATGGCACTGCTCATCGCGCGGGTTATCGTGTTGATCGTCCTGATAATCGTTGTAAGCGCGAAAAGATCATCTGCTCCGTTTCAATTCGACGAGGAAGATGCTGGATTGACCGTTGTAAGTGTTGTTCATTGATAAGCAAGTTTAGCTCGACTGCTTCAAAATCTTTGACCACTTGCAGCCACAACTGATCTGGAAGTACGGTTACAATGTCGAAGAGCACCAGGTTCCCACGGAAGACGGATATATTTTGTCAATGTATCGGATACCGCCACGTAGTGGAACCACCACCAAACGCCCTATCTTGATGATGCACTCGTTGATGAGTAGCTGCTCGGATTTCATTCTTATCGGGCCGAAGCATGGCCTTGGATATCTCCTTGCGAACCGTGACTACGACATCTGGCTAAGCAATGCCCGCGGAAATCGATACTCCCGCAAGCATAAACGCTTCCACGTCAAATCTCCAAAGTTTTGGAACTTCACCTTCCACGAGATCGGTTACTACGATGTTCCCGCATCGATCGACTACGTTCTGGACAAAACCAACTCCGAACGGCTGCACTATGTGGGGTTCTCGCAAGGAACGTTGGTTAGCTTCGTAGCCACGAGCAGCAGACCGGAGTACAACGACAAAATCATCCAAATGCAGGAAATTTCTCCGGCTGCATACTTAGGTGAACCGCTCAGTATTTTCATTCGTCTTTTGTCACTGTTAGCTCCTGGTTTGGCCGACGGATATTTCGCTTCTGGAGCTAACCAGTTTCTGCCGTTCTGGAAGGGGCAGTATGACTTCTACAACACAGTGTGTCCTGCACCGGCCCAAACTCTCTGTCGAATTTTGCTCAACGATGTGGTCGGTGCCAATCCTCGACAACTGGATCCAGTAACTTTACATTCGTTCTAATCTTGGAATGATCGATTCCATACCTCTATTTTTGCCTTTTGTAGAAAACGCTTCGAATTTTCCTGGGCCACTTCCCATCGGGCGCCGGCATCCTGCAGATCCTTCATTATGCCCAGGCGTTCAAGGATGGAATTTTCCGTCGCTACGACTACGGCGATGACGAACAGAACAGGGCGATATATGGAACTAAAGAAGTGCCACGGTACAATGTGTCAAAGATTACGGCTCCAGTGCGGATCTACTACGGGTACAATGACAATGTGATTCCGTATGTGAACGTGCAACGGCTAGAGCGGGATCTACCCAACGTAGTCGGGACCTATTTGGTGCCTGATGAACGGTTTACGCACGCGGACTTCATTCTGGCCAACGAGGTGAAGGAACTGCTGTATGACGAGATTGTGAAGAATGTGGAAGCAGCTGAGCGGGAGGGCTAGGTGCATGAATGGAATGGCTACGTTTGGATTATTTACAGTTTAGTTGTGAGGAATAAATTGATTCATATATTTCTGTAATATATTGTCTAAATTAGATCTATGGAATGAATACTAGGGATCATTTTTTTCACAGTTGTACCGAAAGGTTATCATTTCACTCCAAAATCAATCCTTCTCCTAGAATACTCAGAGACCTACAGTGTTACATACCAATCGACTCTGTTTGATGAACTGAGCAAATGTATGTCTGTCGTGTGTATGTGTGTGCATATGTGTCATAAAAACATTAGCCAATTGAAAGGGGAGGGGGTATCCCGGACCCTTAAGCATTTGGTTCAATTGAACATAATGAGAAGCTCACACTTACGCAATCTTTCTTCAGTTCATTATCAAGCATTCTGAGTCCTAAACAACTGTGCTGAAATTGGACCCGATAGGTTGCTTCCTCGCTTTCTGCAATGCGTTTGAAGTTTGTATGAAAATTAGTATACGAAAACGTATGTATGCATGTATGTATGTATGCATTTTTACTTCTAGAGGTTTCAGTTCATCGTAAGCCAAGTAACACATTGCGTTAAACTATAACACAAAGGATGCCAAACAACTTTCCGAAGAAGGTACGTTGCTGGAACGTCCACGAAAAAAGTTATAACGCTTCGAAGTGTTTGCAGTGTTCAAACCATATGCAAACAATCGTTTATTCTGCTAGCATTGCCGAGCTACGTGAACCAATTATTTACCTGAGTGTTATTTTAAAACTATTGATCTTATACGGCTTTTGAGTTAATATGAGTTGTGGGACCCGCTTTCTCCAAGCAAGCTGACTGATGGCTTGGTTGCACGTGTGCTGTGTGACGTCCATCCTTGTTGGTTGCCGACGAAGGAAGGACCTGACTCATGGCCTGCTATTTACTAACGAAAGACTGCCGAAAGATCCATATCTGTCATTAATTCACACTGTGCATGTATTACCCAGTATGCAATATATTACAGTATTACACCCTCACATTCCCCTTCTACTCTCATTAAAAAGAGAAAAAAAATCCACTACTAAGGAATTTATATCAACCACTATGTATTTTTTATTGTTCAATATCTACCTCATTCTGATTGTAGATGTAACTCAATTTAATACAATAAGAAAAAAACTCATATCTACACTGAGATCAATTTTCCATTATATTTTATGTGCGTTGAGCACATAGAAATAAGTATGTCTACCTTTATATGGTTCTATGTGCAGCATTTGAATTCTACAAACTCGCATTTGAATCTAATGACAAAAAAAATAATATAAAATAATTGTGTATATTATAATTTACATTCAGATCCCCTTTTCAAAAATGTAGCAATATTAGAAGCTTATGTTTCTTGATAATGCTGCGTTTTGACAGGACAAGTGAATTCAACAACTCAGTTGAATTCAATAGACTTATCAAAAGTTGAACTTGCTCAACTTACTTTTCATTCAAGTGAGTTGAATGAAGGTGTTTAGACGTTCAATTCGCGTTCAATTAAAGCGCCTCGTTCAATTCAGTTGAATTGTCCAAACGTAGCATAACTGTTCTATCAGAAGCATTTCTTTAGCATTTCATAGTACCTTCTTCAACTTTTGAGAAAAAGCTTTGACCTGCAAGACACATCAAGCAATTGAAGAATTTATATTAAATTTATATTAAAGCATGTTCTTCAAATGTTAGTCATTTACGTTTCACATATGTGCATTCTAATTGAGGGGGTCAAACGCAAAGGGGTGTAAGTGACAAAAACTTAGTTTTGAGAAAAATGGGTGCAAAGTTTTTCAATATTTTTTCGTTCCATACAAATTGTATGAAGGTTCAAAAAATTACTAATTTTCTGTGAATTTTCACATTTATTATAAACATCGTACAAACTATATCAGCATATTGCCGCAAAGCTCTAGAACCATAGATTTTTTTGCTATAGTCAACTCAATTTTGACAAAAATGTCAGTTACACCCCTCTGCTTCTAACCCCCTCAATTGTTGTTCAATAATCAAATCCAATATACATATTGGAGCATAATCATAAAATATCCTACACAATATCCTTCTATGTTAAACATGCTTATAAAGGTACTAGCAAACATTTTGAAATTTATTGAACATGGAATGCACTACTTGGGTTGGCATTCATTGAGTGACTGAGGGGACTCGTTTGTGAATTTAGAAAAAAAAGCGTCACGACTGAGCTTTCTATGTCAAATCGCATCGTTTCAAAAAGGAAGGTTGTGAGATTTATATCAACACAAATATTGCCCTCCGCTCGCTTTCAAATTCACTTCTATAAAACATTCTTCATGTCTGCGTATGCTAACGGAACTATCAAATCTGTAGTTTTGCCTCTAATTCTATTATAAACATGTAGGGTCATGCGCCTATTCCTCCATGGCGCTAATTGCCGTCATATCAAATTCTTATTCACTGAATATTCGCGATTGATTGTTTAAATGAATGAAATTATCACCTGGCGAGATAGAAAAAAGTGTATAATATCATCTAAACTCATTCCAACCACATTCCGAAAAACTCTTCAAACAAACTTCACGATTCAGTATATTTGCAACATTACCTACCTTTTCCGAGCGACGAAGAAAAATCCAAGCAAACCCGCGTAACATCGTCATCAAAATCGATGTATTTCAAAAACTTCCACTACACTACGCTATGCACTAAATTGAAGGAATATCTTTCATTGAATTGTGAAATTATTCGAAAACACTCGAAAAACTTTTTTTTTCCAAACTTTAGAGATTTTAATTTTTTTTCGTCGCCTTGTTTATCCAGTTTTCCGCGAGCGGTAATGGCCGCCAGCTTGCATGCGGACTAGTCTCTGATTTTACGTTTGTTAAGATCAACTGCACCCACCGTTCCGAGCATTCTGACCAATGTGGCATATTAGAAGGTGCTGATTCGAGACCGCATCGTGACCGGTGACCGCATCATTTGCCGCTCGTCAACGGGTAGCAAGCACTTCAGTAAATTCCAATTTTTCGAATGTATCTACGTATGCAAACATCGCTGCTGGTAGACAAAATTTCTCTTCTCAAAATGAGGTTTATACCCATGTCCCAACACGGATAGCGGACCATGAGTCGTGGAAGTCGTGAATATATATGTCGATAATGGATGGGAACGACAGCGTCGCAACTGTATTCAGCTTGCGGCGAGCGCGTAGCCGCAGAACGTGGCGAAACGTGGGGAACTTCTCGTCGGAGTAGGTTAGATCCGCCGTCGGGGACTATCCGAGTCGTTCGCGATCGCGACCGAGGCGGGAGCTAAATGGCTCAATGAATAAGGTGAGAGCTGAATGGCTCAAGGCAAATGAAACTCGGTTATCGGAGTAGGCTAGGTCCACCGCCGGGGATCAGCTGAGTAGACCGTGGCGTGCGAATGTACCG
Organism: Armigeres subalbatus; assembly: GCF_024139115.2. NCBI lineage: Eukaryota > Metazoa > Arthropoda > Insecta > Diptera > Culicidae > Armigeres > Armigeres subalbatus. The sequence continues at coordinate 221,672,632 of NC_085139.1, forward strand.
GCTTCGGGTCGTCAGGGCACCATTGAACTGGAAGTTATCTCCACCGGAATCTTTGGATTGACCTCGGCACTCGCCCGGTCAGCCGTTGAGACTGGTCGTTGGTTACGGGGGAGCTTCCGACGTCGTGGAACTCCCTGTCGGAGTAGGATTGATCCACCGCCGGGGACTATCCGAGTAGTCCGCGACCAAGGTGAGAGCTGAATGGCTCAGCAAGCAAGAAGCTGAAAGGCGCAGTTCATGGGAAATCGGTTAATCGGAGTAGGCTAGGTCCACCGCCGGGGACCAGTTGAGTAGATCGTGCCGCGTGAATGCACCTGCTTCGGGTCGTCGGGGCACTACTGAACCGGAAGCTATCTCCACCCGGAATCTTTGGCCTGACCTCGGCACTCGTCCGGTCACCCGTTGAAGTGAGAATGTGCGTAGGACTTGAGCGGATCTATGAACATGCATACCAGGTGAATGTGTAGTGTTGGTAATGTAACAGCCATCCACGAATGCGGGTCGTCGGTATCGGGGAGCTTCCGCCGCCGGGGACTCCCGTCGGAGTAGGTAGATCCGCCGCCGGGGGACTATCTGAGTAGCTTGCGAGCACGTTGAGAGCTAAATGGCTCTAAAAATAAAAAGGAAAGTAGATGCGTTGCTGAATGGCACAAGGAAAAAAAAAGTAAAGGGCTTAAGGGCCCACGCTTTTGTGTGCTTGCTGGCACCAATAAGGGAGCCAAAGGGCTCAGACGTATGACAGACATCGAAGAGAGGCACTGTGAAAGGTGTTGTTTTGGGAGGAGTACTTTTAGTACTGCTTTCCCCCTTCCCCCACAGAAGTAATACTGAAAGGTAGTCCCGGGGGGAATTGTGCATTAGAAGAGAGGGTAACTCAAGTAACCTTCTGTTGCTTGGGTGGGTTTAGTGGGTCCGTCGGTCTGGCCTTCTGCCAACCGCGTCAACCCCACTCCCTGAGTGATAATTTCAGGTGTCTGTATGCAGATTTGCCTTCACCCATCTAAAAAAAAAAAAAAAAAAAAAAAAGAAGGCGCTGATTCAGTGAATTCCAGCCTTCTTATATACACATTGATCAAAATGTTCGAATGGTGGGTGCAGTTGACCTCCAGAAACGTCAAATCAGAGGCTACACTGAAAACCAAAACTACCCAAAAGTGGGTTGTTTGCACTCAAAACCGTGGTATGTGCCAATAACCCAAATTTGAGTAAAATGACTTTTCTGGCACTAGGTAGTTTGCCTTTAATCCCATGTAAACAATTTACCCAAAGCTGAGTTTAATTTATCCAAAGCGGACCTTAATCTACCCAAAATAGAGAATATTGAATTTACTCAAATTTGGGTTATTGGGCTGAGCAACCTCGGTGAGGTGTTTGCATCTTGCTCTAGTTTTGATAGCAATCATGGGAAAGAAAGGGAAAACTACCCAAATTTGGGTAAATTTTTTCTGCTATATTCTCATAAGTGCGTATATTGAACTCAAAGTTTGGGTTGATTTATCTGTCCGTGTAATCCGCAGGCAAGCTAGCGGCCATTACCGCTCGCGCAAAGCTGGATAGGCTGAAAACGTGTTGCCAAACTGACGATTTGAACTGGAATAATCTTATATTACATCTTCTATATAATAAAAATGAAATGGTCTGTGTTCGAATCCGCATAACTCGAAAACGACTGGATAGATTTTTTTCGTTCCCTCAGCAATTATATTCATTATCATTTCCGACGGGTTTATATGATATTTCCTCAAGTAAAAAATAGTAGTAAAGTTGAGTAAATCGTAAGAAATATTAAAATAAAGAGTCGTATGGGAATTTCGCATAGGCAGTTCAGAATGCACATTTTCGCCTACTATGCAGGACAACGTCTGCCTGGTCAACTAGTATCTCATAAAACACCTTGCAGTCAATAAATTTCGGTTGATCACTTATTTTCCGCTACCGTAATAAAAGTAAAGTCTTCCAAATAGGGTATCTGTTCCATTATTAATAACATGCTCCTATAACAATAACCTTCGCAAAACAGGCTATTTACGCTCAATTTGTGTCGTGTTTTGTTGTTATCCACTGTTGAAAAAAATCACTAAAATGAGAAATAAAACTATTTGCGCACCAATTCTTTGTTTTCGAATGGTATTGATGGTATGAATTCAAGGAGCTGTTCCCCTACATTTTTTTATCCAAACTGATCATGAAAACTGGGAAATATTTCATAGAAGAAATTTGATGGCAACATTACCCACGTACATGCTCCGCTCTTTTGTTAGTTGTTTGACAGACTGATGCGTTTTACTAAATTACGAGACCAAACCTTTTTTAGGAGAACTAAATGGGATTACACTGGGAAATTTTTTGAACTGGAACAAAAAGCAAACTTGTTTACGATTTTAGAAATTGACGGACATGATAGTAATTATGCAAGAGGTCGCCAATAGTTCGTCCACTTATTCAAGGAATAAAATGCTTGAGTACTACACTCGTGAACAAAGATCTGTAGTGCTGATTTAAATATAGTACCCGCTTCTTGTGGTACAGAGAAAATATATTGTAGACAGTATAAGTTCTAGTCATCCTAGGAATTCACGGAGTAAGGCCTTTCGATCTTGGAGTAAGGCATATGATCTTGGTCATTCAAGAAATTCCTGGAGAATCCGATCTACATGCGTAACCAAAGATCAATTTGCCCTATTTAAATGTGGTACATGCTCTCTGTAGTACAAAGAATGGAATGCTCTCACAATTTATGGTCTTGGGTATCCAGGAAATTTCTGGAGTAAGGCCTTTCTATCTACATGCGTATTCAAAGATCAATTTACTCAATTGAAAAATGGTACATGCCCTCTGTAGTACACAGAGTGGAATGCGTTCATAACATATGTTCTTGGTTATCCAAGAAATTTCTGGATTAAGGCATTCCGATTTACACGCGTAACCAAAAATAAATTTGCACGATTTGAATATGATACATGCTCTCTGTAATACCAAGAATGGAATGCTTTCACAACATATGATCTTGGTTATCCAAGAAAGTCTTGCAGTATGGCCTTCCGATCTACACGCGTATTCAAAGATCAATTTACTCAATTAAAAAATGATACATGCTCTCTGTAGTACAAAGAATGGAATGCGTTCTCAACATATGCTCTTGGTTATCCAAGAAATTTCTGGAGTAAGGCCTTCCGATCTACACCCGTAACCAAAGATCAGTTTACTCAATTGAAAAATGGTACATACCCTCTGTACTACAAAGAATGGAATGCTTTCACAACATATAATCTTGGTTATTCAAGGCCTTACCTTCAGGGGTTTCTTGGATAACCGCGAGCATCTTCCTTAAGCATATTCTGTCATATGTACCCCAATGGGCACATTACATATTCAGAACAGGCATGTAGATCGTTGGTTACGGGTGTAGATCTGGAGACTTTAACTTCAGGGGTTTCTCGCATAACCGCGAACATCTTCTTTGTGCATATTGTATCATAAGTACCACAATGGGCATATTACATATTCAGAACAGGCCTGTAGATTATTGGTAACGCGTGTAGATCTGATACCTTCACTTCAGGGGTTTCTTGAATAACCGCGAAAATCTTGCCTGCACATATTCGATCATATATACCACAATGGGTTTATTAAATATTCAAAACATGCCTGTAGATCATTGGTTACGCGTGTAGATCTGGAGGCCTTCACTTCAGTGATTTTTTGGATAACCGCGAACATCTTCCTTACGCATATTCAATCATATGTACCACAATGGGCATATTACATATTCAGAACAGGCGTGTAGATCATTGGTTACGCGTGTAGATTTGGAGGCATTAACTTCAGGGGTTTCTGAACGACACGACGGGTAAACTGCTCGAGAGGATCATCCTCAATAGGCTCACCCCGTACGCAGAGGGTACGGATGGCCTGTCGAGCAACCAGTTTGGTTTTTGGAAGGGTAAGTCCACAGTGGACGCTATCAACGCAGTGTTAAAGACTGCAGAGGTAGCGATCCTAAGGAAAAGGCGAGCAATTCGATATTGTGATTTGGTGACACTGGACGTGAATTCAATAGCGCAAGCTGGGGTGCCATCGTGCTCTCGTTACGTCGGCTTACCCGAGCAGCACACTGGAGGTATAAAGGTTTCTGTAACCTATACACAACTGAATTAGGTTACATTTAAGTTGTAGCAACCAAGTAGGCCCAATTTGTGCTGCCAGGGTAGCCTGGTTGGGTGGGACTGTACCGGATCTTGGAAAGCTACTTCCAGATCCGTGTGCTGCTATACGAGATCGATGCCGGTCAGAAAAACGTTCCTATTACCGCAGGAGTCCCGCAAGGTTCAATTCTGGGTCCGATACTAAGGAACCTGATGTATGACGGGGTACTGAAGCTAATGTTCCCTCTTGGTGTGAAGATTGTCGGCATTGCTGACGATGTAACCCTAGATGTCTACGGGGAGTCAATCCCCTAAGTAGAACTAACCGCAGCATACGCGATCAGCATTGTGGCGGAGTGAAAGAGGCCTCGAGCTCGCTCAACATAAGACGGAGGTGGTTATCGTCAATAACCGTAAGTCGGCACAACATGCAGTTGTTCAAGTGGGAGACGTCGCGATCACTTCAAAGCTGAGTCTGAAGATTCTTGGGGTCATCATAGATGACAAGCTCACCTTCGGTAGCCATGTCGAATATGCGTGCAAGAAGGCTTCGACTGCCGTGGCGGCATTATCGAGTATGATGTCCAACAGCTCCAAGGTGTCCGCCAGTAGACGTAGGCTAATCGGTTGCCTATTAACCAGTCAGAGAAGCGCTCCTATTACCTATTTTGAAGATCGTTAATTCCAGAGGTAGAACTGACCGCACGGTGGCGGATTGGATGCGCGCTAGAGGCCTGGAGCTCGCTCAACATAAGACAAAGGTGGTTATCGTCAACAACCGCATGTGATAAGTCAACAACCGCATGTTATTGACGATAAGCTGACCTTCGGCAGCCATGTCGACTATGCGTGCAAAAAGGCTTCGACTGCTGTTGCGGCATTAACGAGGATGATGTCCAACAGTTCCAAGGTGTGTGCCAGTAGACGTAGGCTAAATACTGGCAGGCGTTGCCGTATCTATCCGTATCTATTCTGGGCGAGAGCTCTGGGGGTAGCCAGTTACCTGCCGAAGCTGAAGAGCACGCACCGCTTGATGTGTCTCATAGTGATATCTCTCTACCGCACTATATCACACGATGCAGCCTGCGTGATTGCGAGCATGATGCCAGTCAGCTTGGTCATCGGGGAAGACGAGGAGTGTTTCGATCTACGTGGCACCAGAGGAGCCTGCGAACGCATCAGGATGACTTCGGTTGCCAGATGGCAGTGCGAGTGGGATAACTCTTCTAAAGGCTCTTCTAAAACATATCGAGCTGGGTGGAAAGACCCCATGGGGAAGTTAACTTCCATCTGACACAATTCCTGTCAGGCCATAGCTGCTTCCGGCAGTACATCCACAGGTTTGGCCACGGCGAGGGCCACGTCTGCCCTGGCTACCCAGGTGTTGGTGAAACTGCTGAGCACATACTGTTCGTATGTCCTCGTTTCGAAGAAGAGCTATGCTAGACGTTTGCGGTCGGGACACAACCCCGGATACCCTAATCCAGAGGATGTGCCAAGCGGTGGAGAAGTCGAACGCAGTTTCACCTGCAGCCACTCAGATTGCCTGCAGCTTGCAGAGAATCTGGCGCGCCGAGCAGCAGTCGACAAGCATGACTAACTTGTGATTGGTTAGTTAGAGCGATAACAGGCTGAGCTCGGGGAAGTGAATGACAAGTTTGCACATGTGTGTCAAAGCGGGTGGCAACCGCAGTGGCCACCTCGAAGCATGGTGGAAGAGTGAACGCATAGGTGTGAGTATAGACTGCACATGTCGAAGTAGTGTAGAACTATTAGCACCTATCACTATCGACACCTCGAGGCATGGCAGAGGAGAGTAGAGTGAGCACCCAAGTCAGCCTCGCATGGCATTTCAGAAGTGAGAACCTAAGTAAGTCCCTAAGTAAATGGTGAGCCAGAGCGTGTGTCAGTAGGAGTCAAAGGTCTCAAATTGGTGTATGCTAGAGCGTGAATCAAGTGGCAGGGTGACCACTCAAGTAAGACTTTTTTAAACTTTTTTTTATGTGTTTTTGAACCAATTAATGGGTCAAACACAATTGGTACGTTTGCGTGCGTTTTGACAGTTTTTCCATGTGAAAACTGTCAAAACGCACGCAAACGTATCAATTGTGTTTGGCCCATAAGAGTCAGAGAGGTGCGTCACAGAGAGTGTCAGTGTGTGTGTCAGGGAAGGCGTACCCAGTTAGTTTGGACATAGAATCATCACTCCCGACCCAATAAAACCAACCTGGTACCCACCATGCACCACTTGTGCACAAGACATACTGGCAACAAATGTGCCCCAATACTCTCCTGCCTATGTTGCTCGAGTGACAGCAAGAGAAACTACGGATACTCTGCAGGAGGTACCCCATTCTGCCATCTCACAACACAGGCAGTCCTCATTCAGTATGGTGATCACCACGTCCTGCAACAGGGTGGCACCACTTGTCTACCAAGCCGGAGGCGACCCTAGGTTGGTGGCTCCTATACCGCTCCTACTTCAGCTACGTGGCAGACCCTTTTACGTCTCCTATTTCTGAGGTGCTGTAGAAGCATCAACCCCCGGCACTTCTGCTAGGCGTAGCAGGACTTTCATGTCCCCTAATTCTGAGGTGCCACAGAGGTAACTGCCCCCGACACTCCTGCCAGGCCTAGCGAGATTTCGCTCAATCCGTGACTGGCAGCCGGATCACGCTACTGCCTACCTTGGTAGAAGAAAACAGCAGAATAATATCAAATTTTGCTTATAATACAGCGGTTCTCAACCTTTTTCTTGAGAGGTACCCCTTAGAACTTTTGCATTAATTGAGGTACCCCCTCTCGAAAGTAGGCTACCAATCCTCTTGAAAAAAATAATTCCGAGGCCGTTGAAGGGAAGCTCCTTTCAGCTTCTGAATCCCTTTAAAGTAGGTTTCCGCGCCTCTTGATTAAAGGCCTCTGAACCTCTTGTAGATAGGCCTCCGAGCCTCTTGAAGGCGGTTTTCGAGTCACTTAATAGAAGGCTTCCTTTGCATCTTAAAAGGACGCTTCTGAGCCTCTTGATAGTATGCTGCCAAGCCTCTTGAAAGAAGTATTCCGAGCTTCTTGAAGTGAGACTTTTGAGCATCTTGAAAGGAGGCTTACGAGCCCCTTAAAAGGAGGCTTAAGAACTTCTTAAAAGGAGGCAACCTAACCACTTGAAAGGAGGCTTCCGAGCCTCTCGAAAGGAGCCTTCCGAACCTCTTGAAAAAAGGCTTCTGAGCCTTTTGAAATGCGGCTTCTAAGTATTTTCAAATGCGGCTTGTAAGCCTCTTGAAAGGAGGCTTCCGAGCCTCTTGAAAGGGGGCTTCCGAGCCTCTTGAAAGGAGGCTTCCGAGCCTCTTGAAAGGAGGCTTCTAAGCCTCTTGAAAGGAGGCTTCCGAGCCTCTTGAACTGAGGCTTCAGGCCTCTTGAAGGAGGCTTCCAGGCCTCTTGAAAGGAGGCTTCCAGGCCTCTTGAAAGGAGGCTTCGAGCCTCTTGAAGGAGGCTTCCGAGCCTCTTGAAAGGAGGCTTCCAGGCCTCTTGAAGGAGGCTTCCAGGCATCTTGAAAGGAGGCTTCTGAGCCTCTTGAAAGGAGGCTCTGAGCCTCTTGAAGGAGGCTTCCAGGCCTCTTGAAAGGAGGCTTCCGAACCTCTTGAAAGGAGGCTCCCAGAGCCTCTTGAAAGGAGGCTTCCAGACCTCTTGAAGGAGCCTCCTGAGACTCTTGAAAGGAGCCTCCTGAGACTCTTGAAGGAGGCTTCCGAGGCCTCTTGAAGGAGGCTTCCGAGGCCTCTTGAAAGGAGGCTTCCGAGGCTCTTGAAAGGAGGCTTCCGAGCCTCTTGAAAGGAGGCTTCCGAGCCTCTTGAAAGGAGGCTTCCAGGCCTCTTGAAAGGAGGCTTCCAGGCCTCTTGAAAGGAGGCTTCCAGGCCTCTTGAAAGGAGGCTTCCAGGCCTCTTGAAAGGAGGCTTCCAGGCCTCTTGAAAGGAGGCTTCCAGGCCTCTTGAAAGGAGGCTTCCAGGCCTATTGAAAGGAGGCTTCCAGGCCTCTTGAAAGGAAGCTTCCAGACCTCTTGAAAGGAGGCTTCCGAGCCTCTTGAAAGGAGGCTTCCGAGCCTCTTGAAAGAAGGCTTCCGAGCCATTTGAAAGGAGGCTTCCGGGCCATTTGAAAGGAGGCTTCCGAGCCTCTTGAAAGGAGGCTTCCGAGCCTCTTGAAAGGAGGCTTCCGAGCCTCTTGAAAGGAGGCTTCCGAGCCTCTTGAAAGGAGGCTTCCGGGCCTCTTGAAGGAGGCTTGAGCCTCTTGAAAGGAGGCTTCCGAGCCTCTCGAAAGGAGGCTTCAAAGCCTCTTGAAAGGAGGCTCCCAGGCCTCTTGACAGGAGACTTCCAGGCCTCTTGAATGGGAGCTTCCAAGCCTCTTGAAAGAAGGCGTCCGAGCCTCTTGAAAGGAGGATTTAGAGCCTATTGAAATGAGGTTTTCAGCCTCTTGGAAGAAGGCTTCCAGAGCCTCTTGAAAGGAGGCTTCCAGCCTCTTGACAGGAGACTTCCAGGCCTCTTGAAAGGAGGCTTCTGAGCCTCTTGAAAGAAGGCATCCAGGCCTCTTGAAAGGAGGCTTCCAGGCCTCTTGAAGGAGGCTTCCGAGCTCTTGAAAGGAGGCTTCCAGAGCCTCTTGAAATAAGGCATCTGAGCCTCTTGAAAGGAGGCTTCTGAGCCTCTTGAAAGGAGGCTTCTGAGCCTCTTGAAAGGAGGCTTCCAGGCCTCTTGAAAGGAGGCTTCCAGGCCTCTTGAAGGAGGCTTCTGAGCCTCTTGAAAGGAGGCTTCTGAGCCTCTTGAAAGGAGGCTGGAGCCTCTTGAAAGGAGGCTTCCTGAGCCTCTTGAAAGGAGGCTTCCGAGCCTCTTGAAAGGAGGCTTCCGAGCCTCTTGAAAGGACGCTTCCGAGCCTCTTGAAAGGACGCGTCCGGCGACCTTGAAAGAGGCAGATGAGCCACCGGCAAGGAGGCTTCTGAGCCTCTTGGAAGGAGGCTACTGAGCCTCTTGAAAGGAGGCTTCTGAGCCTCTTGAAAGAAGGCTTCTGAACCTCTAGGAAGAAGGCTTCCGAGCCTCTAGGAAGATGGCTTCCGAGCCTCTTGAAAGGAGGAGGCTTCCGAGCCTCTTGAAAGGAGGCTTCCGAGCCTCTTGAAAGGAGGAGGCTTCCGAGCCTCTTGATAGGAGGCTTCCGAGCCTCTTGAAAGGAGGAGGCTTCCGAGCCTCTTGAAAGGAGGCTTTCGAGCCTCTTGAAAGGAGGCTTCCGAGCCTCTTGAAAGGAGGCTTCCGAGCCTCTTGAAAGGAGGCTTCCGAGCCTCTTGAAAGGAGGCTTCCGAGCCTCTTGAAAGAACGCTTCCGAGCCCCTTGAAAGAGGCTTATGAGCCTCTGGAAAGGAGGCTTCTGAGCCTCTTGGAAGGAGGCTACTGAGCCTCTTGAAAGGAGGCTTCTGAGCCTCTTGAAAGAAGGCTTCTGAACCTCTAGGAAGAAGGCTTCCGAGCCTCTAGGAAGATGGCTTCCGAGCCTCTTGAAAGGAGGAGGCTTCCGAGCCTCTTGAAAGGAGGAGGCTTCCGAGCCTCTTGAAAGGAGGCTTCCGAGCCTCTTGAAAGGAGGCTTCCGAGCCTCTTGAAAGAACGCTTCCGAGCCCCTTGAAACAGGCTTATGAGCCTCTGGAAAGGAGGCTTCCGAGCCTCTAGGAAGATGGCTTCCGAGCCTCTTGAAAGGAGGAGGCTTCCGAGCCTCTTGAAAGGAGGCTTCCGAGCCTCTGGAAAGGAGGCTTCCGAGCCTCTTGAAAGGAGGCTTCCGCGCCTCTTGAAAGAAGGCATCCGAGCCTCTTGAAAGGAGGCTTCCGAGCCTCTTGAAAGGAGGCTTCTGAGCCTCTTGAAAGGAGGCTTCCGATCCTCTTGAAAGAAGGCATCCAGGCCTCTTGAAAGGAGGCTTCCAGGCCTCTTGAAAGGAGGCTTCCAGCCTCTTGAAAGGAGGCTCTGAGCCTCTTGAAAGGAGGCTTCCAGGCCTCTTGAAAGGAGGCTTCCTGAGCCTCTTGAAGGAGGCTTCCAGGCCTCTTGAAGGAGGCTTCCAGACCTCTTGAAAGGACGCTCCCACGCCTCTTGTAATGACGCTTCCAGCCCTTTTGAAAGGACGCTTCCAGGCCTCTTGAAAGGAGGCTTCCAAGCCTCTTGAAGGAGGTTTCTGAGCCTCTTGAAAGGAGGTTTCTGAGCCTCTTGAAAGGACGCTTCCAGGCCTCTTGAAAGAACGCTTCCGAGGCCCTTGAAAGAGGCTTATGAGCCTCTGGAAGGAGGCTTCTGAGCCTCTTGGAAGGAGGCTACTGAGCCTCTTGAAAGGAGGCTTCTGGGCCTCTTGAAAGAAGGCTTCTGAACCTCTAGGAAGAAGGCTTCCTGAGCCTCTAGGAAGATGGCTTCCAGGCCTCTTGAAAGGAGGAGGCCTCCAAGCCTCTTGAAAGGAGGAGGCTTCCGAGCCTCTTGAAAGGAGGCTTCCGAGCCTCTTGAAAGGAGGCTTCCGAGCCCCTTGATAGGAGGCTTCCGAGCCTCTTGAAATGTTTCAAAGGTTTCGGAAGCCTCCGTTCAAGAGGCTCGGAAGCCTCTTGAAAGGAGGCTTCCGAGCCCCTTGAAAGGCGGCTTCCGAGCCTCTTGAAAGGAGGCTTCCGAGCCTCTTGAAAGGAGGCTTCCGAGCCTCTTGAAAGGAGGCTTCCGAGCCTCTTGAAAGGAGGCTTCCGAACCTCTTGAAAGGAGGCTCCCGAGCCTCTTGAAAGGAGGCTTCCGAACCTCTTGAAGGAGCCTCCCGAGACTCTTGAAAGGAGCCTCCCGAGACTCTTGAAAGGAGTCTTCCGAGCCTCTTGAAAGGAGGCTTCCGAGCCTCTTGAAAGGAGGCTTCCGAGCCTCTTGAAAGGAGGCTTCCGAGCCTCTTGAAAGGAGGCTTCCAGGCCTCTTGAAAGGAGGCTTCCAGGCCTCTTGAAAGGAGGCTTCCAGGCCTCTTGAAAGGAGGCTTCCAGGCCTCTTGAAAGGAGGCTTCCAGGCCTCTTGAAAGGAGGCTTCCGAGCCTCTTGAAAGGAGGCTTCCAGGCCTCTTGAAAGGAGGCTTCCGAGCCTCTTGAAAGGAGGCTTCCGAGCCTCTTGAAAGAAGGCTTTCAAACCTCTTGAAAGGAGGCTTCCGAGCCTCTTGAAAGAAGGCTTCCGAACCTCTTGAAGGAGCCTCCCGAGACTCTTGAAAGGAGCCTCCCGAGACTCTTGAAAGGAGTCTTCCGAGCCTCTTGAAAGGAGGCTTCCGGGCTTCTTGAAAGGAGGCTTCCAGGCCTCTTGAAAGGAGGCTTGAGCCTCTTGAAAGGAGGCTTCCAGGCCTCTTGAAAGGAGGCTTCTGAGCCTCTTGAAAGGAGGCTTCCAGGCCTCTTGAAAGGAGGCTTCCAGGCCTCTTGAAAGGAGGCTTCCGAGCCTCTTGAAAGGAGGCTTCCAGGCCTCTTGAAAGGAGGCTTCTGAGCCTCTTGAAAGGAGGCTTCCGAGCCTCTTGAAAGGAGGCTTCTGAGCTCTTGAAAGGAGGCTTCCGAGCCTCTTGAAAGGAGGCTTCCTGAGCCTCTTGAAAGGAGGCTTCTGAGCCTCTTGAAAGGAGGCTCTGAGCCTCTTGAAAGGAGGCTTTCTAGCCTCTTGAAAGGAGGTTTTCATGCCTCTTGAAGGGGGCTTCCGAGCCTCTTGAAAGGAGGCTTCCGAGTCTTTTGAAAGGAGGCTTCCGAGCCTCTTGAAAGGAGGCATCCGGGCCTCTTGAAAGGAGGCATCCGAGCCTCTTGAAAGGAGGCTTCCAGGCCTCTTGAAAGGAGGCTTCCAGGCCCCTTGAAAGGAGGCTTCCAGGCACCTTGAAAGGAGGCTTCCGAGCTTCTTGAATGTAGGCTTCCGAGCCTGTTGAAAGAAGGTTCCCTAGCCCCTTGAAAGGAGGCTCCCGAGCCTCTTGAAGGGAGGCTTCCGAGCCTCTTGAAGGGCTTCCAGAGCCACTTGAAAGGAGGCTTGAGCCTCTTGAAAGGAGGCTTCCAGCCTCTTGAAAGGAGGCTTCCAGGCCTATTGAAGGAGGCTTCCGAGCCTATTGAAAGGAGGCTTCCAGGCCTCTTGAAGGAGGCTTCCAGGCCTCTTGAAAGGAGGCTTCTAAGCCTCTTGGAATGAGGCATCCAAGCCTCTTGAAAGGAGGCTTCCGAGCCTCTTGAAAGGAGGCTTCCGAGCCTCTTGAAAGGAGGCTTCCGAGCCTCTTGAAAGGAGGCTTCCGAGCCTCTTGATAGGAGGCTTCCGAGCCTCTTGAAAGGTTTCAAAGGGTTCGGAAGCCTCCGTTCAGGAGGCTCCCGAGCCTCTTGAAAGAAGGTTTCCGAGCCTCTTGAAAGGAGGTTTCCGAGCCTCTTGAAAGGACGCTTCCGAGCCTCTTGAAAGAACGCTTCCGAGCCCCTTGAAAGAGGCTTATGAGCCTCTGGAAAGGAGGCTTCTGAGCCTCTTGGAAGGAGGCTACTGAGCCTCTTGAAAGGAGGCTTCTGAGCCTCTTGAAAGAAGGCTTCTGAACCTCTAGGAAGAAGGCTTCCGAGCCTCTAGGAAGATGGCTTCCGAGCCTCTTGAAAGGAGGAGGCTTCCGAGCCTCTTGAAAGGAGGAGGCTTCCGAGCCTCTTGAAAGGAGGCCTTCGAGCCTCTTGGAAGAGGGCTTCCGAGAAGTGTAGAAGGATGCTTCTAATCCTCTTGCAACGAAGCAAACGAGCTTTAGTGAAAAACAAATCATTTTGTTCATTCGATGTTTGTTCGTTTGATCTTTTGTTCCGCAGCCCTTCATACATTGTGCTGAATGTGGAAGGTAGGATTCAATTGGGATTTATTGATCGCATTGCATATTATATACAATATAAATTTTTGAAATAAAAAATACACAATTATCAAAGCTTTATTAATGAGTTTTGATTGGAAATGTAATACGTCCGGCATTACGTATTTTTGTCCGAGGGCCAGCGAAGGTACCCCCAGGGGTACATGTACCCCAAGTTGAGAACCGCTGTTTTAATATATGAATAACTGAATAGCAAAATCTGATATTAGTTTGTTTGATATAGTTGCTAAAATAGCAAAAATAATAACAAATAATTCATAAATAACTCATTTTGCTATTATAACAACAAACCAATAGCAAGATTTTGAAGAAAAGAAAATATCAAAATCAGTTATTATTTATATGTTGAAAATACAAATGATAAATGAATAACAAACTTTGCTATGATTGCAAAATGTGTTCTTCATTTGTTGTTCTGCTCTTTCTTACAATAACATATTAATAACTAATTTTACTATTATAACAAAACTTGTAGTTGGGATGCTATTTTATGTTATTTATGAATAACATAAGAATAACTAAATCTGATATCATAGCAAAATTTGTTATTATTATGTTATTTGTTTGTTATTCACCTCTACCCGGGTAAGCAGTCACTCTGATCACGCGTACCGTGCGAGGCTTACTTGTATGGTGGTAACCCCGTCCTTCAACAGAATTGCACCACTTACATTACACGTCTCCAATTTCTGAGGTGCCGCAGAAGTATCAACCCCCGAAACTCCTGCCAGGCTTAACGAGACTTTCGTGTCCCCGAATTTTGAGGTGCCGAAGGGGTAGCTGCCCCCCGACATTTCGCCAGGGCTCAAGCAATAAAGGAAGTCGATTGGAATCTAACCAACGCTAAAACCAGCAGCCGCCCAGGATGGAGATCTTTCACGTTGGCCCTATATGTACCCCTCAGGGTGCACAGGTCACATGAGTGGACGACTACACGTGCTTAGTTTGATATCCGAAACGACGACGCGATTCTTCAAGTAGTAGACTACATGGCTACTACTCCAGATCATAAGGGAACTTATTATGGCTTTCGAATTAATAAATTTTTAACACAACATTTTAAATCACCACAAATTCGTTTATTAGCATCAGCTTTTTGTTTTTCTTGTGACAAGCTACCATCAGTACGGCTTCTCCGCAATAATCTTATCGATGTCAAACTCCCTGCAAATACAAGCCACCATCGCTTCAGTGCAGGCACTGCAAGATTCGTTGGTTTGCATTCGAGGGGTAGCATCGTTTGTAGTTTTTTTTTCTTTTCTTTCATAGGTTTTACACATATAGTTCTTTAGTTTACAGGAAACCATATAGGCACATTTCACTTGTTTGCTTACTCATAGTTTTATAGTTCTTGTTTTGGGTGTCTCTGTGTCTCCAAACAATTTATCTTACTTCGTTTTCTGATTTGTTTTATTTTTCTTTATTTCAATGATTGCATTTTGTGTTCATGCATTCCGCAGTTGATTATTTAAATAATGTTCTCTGTGGCCATTGCCGTTTATCTATGTTTCGAATTTAAATATATAGTAAATGATTGCACATTTTGATGAATATATTTCCTTCAGTTCATGTACAAATAAATTATAAACAAAATAAGAATATATTCCTATTTAGTGTTGTATTTCACAATATTAGAGAATCATTCGGCTTCTATAAATTTGCTTTTCAATAATTAATCCTATTTCTATTGTTTATGCTTCCGTCCAGGAAAATAAAATACCATTTTATTCAGATTTGTTTCTAATTGTTTTGTTTATTAAATAACGATTGTTTTGATTGTACACCTAATACGTAAGTAAAGTTGAGAAAGAGAGACATGATACAACAATGTACACTTTGCTATACGAATTATTTAAATATATTTCATCATTTACATAAAAGTTTAATTGGTAAACAAATCTTATCATTTATGTACAGATAATTTAGAATTTTGACGTACGAATCACACCACTTAGATTTTGTTTTGTTCGGAATGTACAAAAGAGAAAAAAAATATCACCACCTTAATTTCAGTCACTTCTGGACAAAAATCCCATCCTCTCGCTTTGATTTCCCTAACTACTAGAGTAAAATTATGAAGTAAAAACGATAACAACGGAATAAAAAAACGAATTTGGCTACTCAGAAAGCTTCTACGAGTGTTTTGATCCGGCTTGTGGTTAGATCGATCACAAAGAACTGATGAATACCAATGGGAGCAGCAGCTTATTTTTTTTTTGGATGGCAGACTTTTGTGCGAGCGGGTTTTCCAACCTCAAAAAACGAGAAACAAATGGCGTTTTGACTGCTATTTAACGGAAAATACTTCCCTAAAAATTATAGTGGACATGACAGATAAATGGAATAAACTAAAAAGCACCGTTTCCCTAAACCTAAATCGAAAAAAAAAGTACGAATGTGTGTTCTCTACGAGCTAAGAGCTTACTTTTACGGACAAAATATGGAACTTGTAACCTAGTTGTGTTTGTAGTATACAGATTGCAATAAATTCTGCTATTGACTGAACAAGATTTCATTCTGAACGAAACTTGAACCGTTAAATTATCTAAACGAAAGGGCAAATCACATTTTCTACGAGTTCTGCTACAGAACTGTCATTTTGCTATAGACCGTTTATGGCATGCTAGGATTTGTATAGCAAAGCTTATTTTGGCCGCCGGTCAGCTGCGTGTGGCGCGGCTTAAATATTGGTGGAGAGTTGTGCGGCCGCCGAAGTAGATGGGATGGCGTTGAGGGCGTTGCTTAAGCTACTACTGCTGCTGCCGCTGGCGCCATCAATGTTGGACGGGGAGAAGATCGATCCGGACGCGGAGGGTATCGACGACAGCGACGGAGAGGAACCCACTGCCGAACTGGAGCTGGACGAAGACTTCTTCAGGGCGGATATACTGATCTCGGGTTTGACGCGAAGTTGCTGTTCGATTTGCGGTGCCATGAGGGACAGGGCCGAGGGAATCTGCTGCGAGGACTGTTGGTGGTGTTGGAGATGGTGGTGCGGAGATGGGTCGTCATCGGGGCTGGGGTTGTTGGCTGTGGCTGCTGCGGCAGCTGCTGCCGCCGCCGCCGCCGCCAGTGCCGTCAGCTGGTCTTGGTCCGGTTGAGATGCGGCCGCTTCCTGTAGCTACGCCGGAAACGGAAAATATTGAGAAATACGGTGTCAATGTTGTGAATTCCGGAGAATTTTCACGTGCTGCCTAACTACTGATCATCTAGCTACAACTCGTCCTTTCCAGGCAATAGTTAGGAGATGTGCTTTACAGCAAACCAATCTGCCTAGTTCTCGCACTAAAAAGGACGAACTACTCTACGCTCAACGCTACCGAAACGGTTTGCTAACTACACTGGCTGCCCCTCTCTTCCTGTGGTCTATCCCTGAGCGAAGTGTTCCACGTTGACCGGTCAGGACGTTGCACTCAGCTGGTACTGTGGTTAAAGAGCAAGTTGAGTTGCTGTAAGCCAGGAGCCGGCATAACTGCCGGAACCGGTACCGGAGGCGGTGGCGTCGGAATCATGCAGACCGCAGAGATGGACACCGCCTGTTCGGCCGGTTCGGCAGTACGGTTACTCATGTCCAACGGGGTGTCGACAACTGGAGTTACCGTTACCGGAGCCTTGGCGTTCGCAGCTATCAACTTGCTGGCAACGTCCTGCTGAAGTCGTAGCATACTTACTTGCTCCAGGTAACTACTGATGGTCGATGGGGTCGTGTGCATCAATTCGGCCGCCCGCGGCAAACTGATGATTCCACGCTGGAGCATGTTGAGAATGTCCGTGGTGGTGGCAACGCCGGTGTCAGTTGGCGTTGGCCACATGTTGTTCATCCGGGATGCCGCCATGAAGGGACCTCTGAAATTGTGGAAAAAAGTTAGTCTTGTTTCGCCTTGATTTTTTTTAATGAAGACTCACCGATACGGATGCTTAAGGCAGCCGTACGTTTCCCGGTACCGCCCGTAGAGGGTACCGTAGGAAACGCCGAGCAATTTGGCTGCCTTCTTCATCTCCAGCGTTTTGTTTTTGATGCCGTCCATGACCCGCTTGGTGAACGGTTCCTCCCAGAACTGCGGCCGCCGACCCTTGGTCAGGTAGTCGTTCATCTTGATCACGTCCTTCCACTCTTCCTGCTCCTGCGGAGTCAGAAACACGGATTGGTTGTGATCGTTCGGACTGGGCGGCGAATGCTCGTCGAACTCGAACTTGGGTCCAAGGGTGGCCATGTAGTCCTGGGGGGTATCCGGTCGTTCCAGCTTGGGGATCATCTTCCGCGGTATATGCGTATCTTCGTCGAACTCCATGTCGCGCAGAGTTTGCGGTGCAATGATGCGACTTTGCTGCTCGAGGTAGGAATTGGTCGCAGAAGTCTGGTCCGGGATGAGATGGGATTGTTCGTCACGACCTTGTTCATTCGAACTGTCGTCCATCATGACCGCCACCAGCTGTGAACTCGAGGTGTACGGAGTCGAGCTTCCGGCACCGCCTTCCACATGGGAGATCTTAGGACTGAAATTGTAAAACAGAGTTAGTTTAATGGTTCGGATTCTGAGACGGTAAAGCGTCTACTTACATCTGTTGGAACGTGTCGTACTCCTCATCTAGCGGAGGACGACCTCGTTTCTTTTTGTTCCCAAAGTAGTTGATCGGGGAGGCACAACTGGCCGGGTTTCTCGGAGATCCCGCCGCCAACGGCGTCAACAGTGGTAAGTTTGGAGAATTGGATATTCGCTGCTCCAGGCTACTCACTGTCAGCGGAGTCATCGACGTTCTACCTCCTAACTGCGGAGCCATTAGCTTCTTCGTCTCAACAATCTTAATACTGTTGTTATTGTTGTTGTTACTGCTCCCACTGTTGCCATCTTTCACGGTCACACTGTTGTTGTTATTGCTGGCATCGCTGCCGGTGGTGCTGCCACTTTCGTCGTCCCGCCAGGACACCTCCGCCAGACCCTTGATCCGCAGCTCCTCGGCCGTTTTGAGCAGCGACGCCAACGAACCGTGCTCCACGTTGATTTCGCCCTTGTACATGAACTCGATCAGACAGCGGATGTCCTCGAATTTGGCATCGCGCATGATGATGATCGGGTCCTTCTCGGTGCTGCAGTTGGTGAGCAGCTGGTCGAAGTAGGTACTGCAAGCGCACAGGACCACGCGGTGGGCACGGATCGTTTGGCCCTCGCAGGCCAGCGTCACGTCGCAGAAGCAGCCCCGGTCCAGGAGCTGCGAGAACATGGTCTGGAGATTACTGTGGTGGTACTTCCACCGGAGGCAATACTGCTGCGGTAGCATTGTGTCTGTGTGGGTTTGTTTTCTGGTGTTTGTGTTCGTGTAGCAATGGGCGATATCGTCTACGAATAATTGGCGATTTTTGTATGGCAATCTGGAAATGGAAAAGAAAATTTTCAAATCAGTTGCCGCGTATGTAGACGCACTCTTCCGTCAAGAAGAGATTTGATTTTATACAAAACTAGCTGACCCTGCGAGCTCCGCCTCGCAAAAAAAAGATCATTTTTCTGATACATTTTTTTGCGCACACAATTTATCTAGAAAACCAATCGGTTCTTCAAAATAATTTTTCATTTTTTTACAGTTTCATCATAAGATGTTTTATATTAATTAAGTAATTAAACTAATGTGAGTGTGAATGTGACCAAGATTTGAAATTCCCATTCAAAATGTATGAAAAACTATTTTATCGAAAGAATTGAGTTTTGATTTTCAAAGTATTCCAGTTTTAACATTCCTCCTCGTGAATAGAAGAAGAAAACGAATAAAAATTAGCAAATATTGGGCTGACTTTTCTTGAGTGATGCGCTGTGGTACAAATGACAACTTTGTTTTATATATTCAGATGAAAAAAAATCGCTTTCATTGGAATGTATATAAATGATAAGCGAGATAATGCAAGTATGACTTCAAAATCTCGTTCTCAACCCAACTAAGTCAATGCCATTATTTCTCAAAACGCACAAAACCATTCTAATTGGGAATTTTTATAAGTAAGAATTAAATGTTTTGCATTAATCGCCCTTGAAGCTGTTTGAAGCTATAAAAAGTATGCCATAACAACATTTTCCGTTATAGAAGATGCTTTTTGTCGTACTCAAGTTTTTTTTCCATATGTGTAGAATTGTACATACATACTCTGCACTTCTGCAAAAAAGTATAATTTCACAACTTTATTTCTATTTCAAGCGGGACCGCCAAGCCATGGCATATACTGGAGATGTGAAGAAAATTATATGTAGTATGTATTTTCCACCACTACCATCAGCCACACCACTCGACAAGAAAAGCTTTTTTTTCGAAGTTTCCTTTTAGCGCATCTCTCTTTTTCCCATTGCCCCTGGAGGTATGCAACCGAAAACGGAATGTTTCGAACGATTTTTTTTTCGCTTTGGCAAGGGGTCGAAAAATGTGTACACAACCGGATCCAAGCAGGCGGTGATGATTAATGATCCTTTTTTGTGCCGAAAGCAGGAAACATTTTCTGCTTTCTTCGTCCTTTTTCGGAACTAAAATTGCTCTTCTGATTCGGTAAGATACATAGCAAAGTCGTTAAATTCAAACCCCACACCCGAATCAAATTAAATCGAAATTTGATCCAAGAAAGCCATCGTTGCTTTCCTCCTCAAAACCCAAAATATCGATTTTCCCGTCGTAAAATTTTATTATATGGCAGAGGAAAACCCCTCCGAAGCGACCAACGGGAGCCATAAGGGACCAACAAAAAAAACTTGAACAAAAATAGAAGTCCGACAAAAAAAAAGAAATATTAAAAACGAGAACCGGTTTTCCACCGAGAGAAAAAAAAAATGTCATATCCATCCCTTCTTTTTTAGACTACCGTCGTCGTTGTCGTCGTCATCGTCATCCTTTTCCATCCATCTCCGCTTTCTACATCCCAATTTCGACCCACAACCACCCACCAAACCGACCGACCGACCGACCATAATCCGTTTCGGAGGAGGTTGCAAATTCGCGTGATCCTTTTTTCGATCCTTTTTCTTTCTATTATTTTTTTTTTTGATTCGGGTGAGGAGGAAAATCATCCGCACATCAACAACAGGGAAGCACGCGACGAACCGGCGAAGGGAAATATTCGATATGGAAAAGACGGAAAATTATTCAACGACATTCTCAGGTACGTGGAAAAAAATGTGCTAGGGTGAATGGTTCATTAGTTGGATTGTTGGAAGGAATTTCAAAAATGAAATGATTGAACTTTCCCGTTGGAATAAATATTCTCCTCATTTTGTCGTCTATTTCGTTGTTCAGTCAGATTGCCCAAAAAAAACTATTTTTAAAATTAGGAATCGTATAAAGAAGTTCTACAAATAATTTCCTTTTTAAACAGAAACTGCAAATCAGAGAAAATGTGGATTATGTGAAACATAAAATAATAGAAAAATATTTGTTCAAACGCTCGATCTGTGGAGTTTACCTTCGATAATCTTCGCTGTGTTTTTTTTTTGCAACATGATGCATCCGTCTTCAAGCTGGGGTTGAAAATGCTGACCATCGAAACTCATCTCAATACGTTTTCATGTGCTCCGTGGCACCGTCTTTCGAAATAATTCGGGGAAGGGCCCGGTTGACAATGCAATTAATACAACGGCTGTTCAGCGCGCCGTAGGTGTTTCAACTCTCGGACAATCCGAGCAGGAGCCGTCACAGCTACCCTCCATTTGTACAGAATACAATTGTAAGAGTTTGTCTCGTACTATCTTACTGTCGTAGTAGTACTAGTAGCTCCTTCTCGATCTGTGCATAGTTACGTTCAGTAGCAGTCAACGTTCTAGATGCGTAACCTATCACGCCTTCATTCTGGTAAACTACGGCACCCAAGCCAAAGCAGCTAGCGTCGCATTCAATCGTCAGTGGTAAACTAGGGTTGTAGTATCGAAGCGTTCTGACATCAGCTACCAAGTGCTTGACCGTTTTAAACTCGTTGTCCTCAGTCTCTGTCCACTTCCAAGGTACTGACTCCGATATTAATCTCCGCAAGTTGGTCAAGTTGGAGCTCAGATTCGGGATGAACCTGCTTAGATAATTGACCATTCCAATGAAGCGGTGAACTTCCTTACGGTTCATAGGCACGGGAAAATTCCGGATTGTTGTGATTTTCGTGTCATCTGGCCTGATACCGCTGTCCGTTAAAACGTGTCCATAGAACTTTACCGACGTTTGGCATAGTTTAAGCTTGGATTTATTTAGCTTTACGTTGTGGTCACTAAGACGACGAAACAAATTCCTCAGGCAAATGTTATGATTCTCTAGTGCTTCTTTCAAATTTTCGCCGATCCCGAAAACGAGTAGATCATCTGCCAAGCATTCAATTCCATCAAGACCTTGGATGACTTCCTGAAGTTTCATTTGGAATATCTCCGGAGCGGATGAAATTCCAAAAGGCAAACGAGTCCACCGGTACCTTCCGAAGGGTGACCAAAACGTTGTTAGTCTGCTGCTTCGTTCATCGAGTTCGACGTGCCAAAATCCTTTTTTGGCATCCACTGTAGTAAACACTTTGGCCTTGCCCAACTCCGGAAGAATTTCGTCTAAAGTATTGAATTGCAAACGTGGACGTTTCAATGCCTTATTTAAAGGAATTGGATCGAGGCAAATGCGAATGCTATCAGATTTTGGTTCACCACGTTGTACTATGACAATATTACTGATCCATTCGGTATGCATTACCTCTTTCACGATCAATCCGTCTTTCTCCAACGATTCCAGCTCCGTTTTCAGTTTGCTTTGCATGGCAATTGGTACGCGACTTGAAACAGTTCAGAGTATTCATCCACAATCTTTTGTGCTTCGATTCTGTAAACTTTCAAGAGATCGTCATCTTGTTCCATAACTTCCGGTTTGCTGAATGTGACTGATTTGCAAAACTTCACGAAACCCAGCTCTCGCGATGCTTTCGCCGACAATAGGGGACGATGGTTTACATCTACGACTTGCAAGGCAAGTCGGAAACGTCGTCCTTTCCGCTGACACGTGATCTTCACTTGTCCTAGGACATTAATCGGACTCCAAAGCTTTGAAGTCGAAGAGTCGTTGGTAACAACTTTACTGTTTTACTTCCACTTAATTTTTTTAGCCATTCGTAGCCAATTAAGCTTGTGTTAGCTCCAGTATCCAGCTCACATTCTACCTTCTTCCATTCCTTACCGAATCGCAAGTCCAGCTCCGCCAATACACGATTTCACACTCGTCTTCGCTGTCTTCCGATGCGCCTTCGTTTGACATGGATTCGTCATCTGATTCACTGTTCCCATCTCGTACTTCCTTCACCTTTCGTGACTTACTACTTACTACTTTTGGAATGCTGAGAAGAAGTTTAATCTGTCGATGATGATGTTTCGCTTTACCACTACTTTTTTACGAATAGCTTGTAAAGCAGCATCTGGATCTGCTTTCTCCAGTGCTGTCAACTCGAAGTTGTAATATTTCTTCCGTGCCGGTTCTCCTATTACCGAAAGTAGGAAGCTAACTTTTTGTGGGGCCTCCTCCAGCGGCCACCTGTTCATGCCAATGGCTTTCGCGTAGTCTCGCCAGTTCCTTTCGAAAAACTCGAAATTTTCTCGCATATCACCTTCCAGTACCAAAGGTGACGGTTGGGGCACCTGAACATTGGATACACTAGGGCGTTGCTCAACCCTTTGCACCTGGGCTGCAGTTGCTGCTTGCTGAGTTAACTGCATCCCTTCTAGCAGTCTCGAAAACAGGTTTGTTTGATGCTCCATAAACTGTCTGAACTGTGTCGAATCCATCTTGATGAAGACTCCGATTACCAGTTTCACTGCCGAAAACAAAGTGGCGGCCTTCACCTCGCGGCTACCGATTTTTTCGTATCGACAAAATACAACGCTTCGCGCGATTTCCGCCTCGCGATTCCGAAATCACATTTACATTCGATTCTAAACGCGACCGCGAACTTCTGACACCATGTTTTGTATCAAATAAAACACGGAACTATTTGGATGATAACCGTTTATTACAGAGCTATCTTGACTCTTTCGTACTCTTCCAAAGACTGTTCGTGAATGTAGCAAAAAATATTAAAGAGGAAAAGCTCACTGATGGAACCTTGGAGCATGGAACTGCAAGCCAATAGTGTCGTAGCCAAACAATTTGTCTACTTTCTCCGTGGAAAACAGGCTTTGGGCGCCGATAAACAATCAGCGTCCTTCCGCCTCAAGAAACGAACACTGAATAATCTTCATTTATTTTCTATGTCACCCTTTGAACAATCTAGAATTCCCTGTCAGCCTACTGAGATTGAATTTTAAATTTCTTCTCATTAACTTCTTATGCTACGTTTAGACAAGGCAAGTAAATTGTGCAAGTCGTTTGAATCGAACGCGAACTGACCGTGTAAACACCTTAGGGATCGTTCAAAAATTACGTCCATCGTTTTTCGGAATTTTCAACCCCCCTCCCCCCCTCATGTCACAAACTGTCACAAATTAATGAACCCCCCCTCCCCCTGTACGTACATGTGTCATTTTTTATTTTGGTGATTATTTAAGTTTTTCATTTTCCTACACTACTTTTACAATAGCATAGTGAGTTATGTCCCTTACTAAAAGTTTGAATGTATGTTTTTAAAATGCAAATTGTCCCTAAAATACTTTCAATGTTTTTTTAGGGTGGACGTCACAAAAGACGATCCCCCCTCCCTCCCCCTGTCACAAATTGTCACAAAATTCGGACCCCCCTCCCCCCCTCAAACCTTGGACGTAATTTTTGAACGACCCCTTAATTCAATTCACTTGAATGAAACGAAAGTTGAACATGTTCAACTTTTGGCAAGTCAATTGTATTCAACTGAGTTGTTCAATAGAGCTTGCTGACGTTTGATCATCTTTCTCTTGTACGCGCACAGAATGGATAGGATTTGTTATCGGAAGCTTCGGAAGCGTTTCCCGATGAAAACAAATTCTATCCCCACCGTGCGCGTGCAAGAGAAAGATGATTAACGTCAGCAAGCTCTACCCAAGTAACAATTGTCAGTTGATTAAACATCAGTATGGTCAGATTTATTCAGCCAGCGTTGATTAAGAATTATACTATCATACATGACAACATTTGTTCCAGCATTGTTCGCCCAAAAATGGAGTATTTATTCAACAACAACTAGCAACCTCTCTTCAACTTTACTTAAATAGTAGATAAAAATATTTATTCATCAAATTTGTTCAAAAACCAAACATAATGTTAATTCAACTAGTCAGCAACTCACTGATTAGGTTTTTTAAATTATGCTTTTCTAAATACATTTATTTCATTACATTATTACACTTATTAAGGCATTGTTCAACATACTGGAAATAAGATGAAAAATAAATTATGAACAGGATACCGGTATCGATCCAACGACCTTTGAATCCCCAGCCCTCTTGTTTACCATCAGCTATATTTGTCACCTTGGAAAGTACCAAGCTGAATTAGAAATATAAACCATACGTTGTTGAACAATTTTGGTTGAACAGCTGTAACGGGGTTGTTGGTCATTACTCAACAAAATTGCCAACAATCGAACAAAAGCTTAATAGGAGGAATGACGTTATAGTTAGTGTAATGTCATTCCGAAAGTGAATTATCAGTCTTGATTTTATTGTTTGATTTAGTAAGTTGTGAAGCTGCTGCCTTCTATCTGCCATCATAGAGGTAAATTTTTCCTGCAGATTTCTTCTATCATTCCTGAAGTAAGTATAAAAATAATAATTTAATAATCTCTAGTGAATGGCAAAGTGCAAAATGTTTTAAAAAGAATAAGTCCGCTAAAAATAAATTTATTTGTAGAGTGGAATAAACGTTCGTACAACGTTTAAGTAAAGCCATTGTTGTTATTGCAATAAGCGAATTATCAAACGTTTATTCAACGTTTCAAAATTATATAAATAAACAAAATTGAAATCGGATACAGAAGCAATGATGTTTACTGATAACGTCAATTATTAGACTTCTTAATAAACTCATGCTCGTGCGTAGATTGTAATAGAGTTTTCAAACGTTTGATCGATGCTTCAAAAACAAATTATTTAAACATATGCATCTCGATGAACAGCATAAACTTTGCAAGTTTAAGTTATTTGTATTTAGCTAGTTGTTCAATATACATTTCGATTTAAAAAGATATAAGTCAATAGCGTTTATAAAAGTATTATTCAGATACATAGCTGAAAGCAGAACAGAAGCTGGTTACAAATGTCAACAATGTTTGCCCAATTTGTTATTCCATACTACATATTGTTCAGCTACGAATACTTTAATTAAACGCTAGTTCGACAATGATGTCTATTTGTGGTAACTGATTGTTACTTGGGATATTCACTTGCCCTGTCAAAACGTAGCATTAGGGTCTGTCTCATTTGGAGAATTAAACTGAAATTAAACTTTAAAATGACATTTCGATAATTATCGGGTAACCCTGCTCGCAGAGCAAGATTACTTTTGACAGATATCGAATCATTCTGCATTGATGTCTTATTGGAATTGCTGGGTAGCACCAGTTATTCTTACGACCGGGTGATTTTATAATTTTCGAGCTGTCATTTTTAAGTTTATTTCTCCAAATGAGACAGACCCTTGGTGTATTTCCAAAGTCACAGATTCAAAGTTTTTCAGATTCAAGCTTTTAACAGACAATTACTACAGACTACATCCGTAATCAACCGTTTGACTAATTTTCGAAACGCCCTTTTCCATCAATTACTGATACAGGTCAGAACGTCGGCTCATGGAGCATCTCCACTCCATCTCCTGATCAGAAATAGAAAGGAACAGGAAATACAAATGAAAAGAAGAATAGAACATGTTTCTGGGGGAAAAGCCCTAGATGAGGACTTCAATGCGCCAAAGCGAAACACAGAGTACACACTAAAATCCACATTTCCAGCTCGGTAATATTTTTTACCAACTTCATCCAGTAAACGTGATTTAGAACCGAGAGATCAGTTAGCTGTGAGTAGTTTACCGACTTCTGTAATAGATTATACTGTTTTCTTAGCAAATCTGCCAAAAAGTCATACCGATTTCTCAGTAAAAATAAAATTCTTACGGCAACATTCATACCGAGCTCTCAGTTCCCAATGAGCTTACATGACGCCATATTTGTTAGTTCGAGCTTCGTAATTTTCATTGGAAAATAGTTAGTGCCTGGCACACATGGTCGTTCTGTTTCGAAACACGATTTGCGTTATCGACAATTCCTTCAATGTTTTTATATTTAACCGATTGCAATAGCTATTTGCAGGTATTTCCTATTTTCCTTTGTTTCACCCAGAATCCTGTTCACGGATAACTTCGTAAACTCATTAATGAGTAAAAAAACAATCATTTTTTGATCTTTTGACAGCTTAATGTCAGAAAATGTGGAAAATTTGACAACTTGAAATGGGTGAAAAAACACACATTTTCAGAATGTTGGCTGACTTCAAAAGCGTTTACTTTTTAACCCATAAATGGGTTGGAAAAGTCTTGGAAGTTTTTGTTTAAAATTAAGCTGCCAGTTGCATATTTGGATTAGACAAGGGATTAGAAGGATTATTGTGACCTGATTGCACGCAAGAACCATGGGAAAACTTGAACGTAAGTAATCGAAAACATTTTAATTTGAATGTCAGTAAACCTAACAGTTCGTTTTTTTGATTAATTAGGATCGGAGCCGATGGAAGAGCATCTTCAACAACACCATAATGCGGGTTGCCTAAATTGAAGAAAAAGTATGATTGTATCGATTGTATCAGCCAAAACTCTAACAGAATGTGAAATTTATTACATAATATAAATAAATTAATGTGCGCATTTTATTCGTTGTACTCTTCCTTGAATTTGCAAAAAAAAATCCCATTTCTATTATTTTTCATTCTATCGCCATTCTCAAAAATGAAAGTTTTTTACCCATTTTCAACAAAAATTAATTTTCTTAAATTGGTAAAAATGCCACATTTTTTGACATATATCGCGTTTACTTCCTTTATGAGTAAAACATGGTTTACCTACTCATAATATGAGTAGATCCACTTCTTCTTCAAAATGGGTGAAAATTTACTCTTTAATGAGTTTACGAGGTTGGGCCTTCGAACTGAACTATTTCGGGATTTTAAACGAAATCCTTTTGGGTTTTCGAACGGAATCCTATTCGACTTCCAAACAGTATCCGTTTGGACTTCCGGGTGGCCTCTGAGCGGAATTCTTTTTGGGATTCCAACTGGAATCCTTCTTTGATTACTTTCGGAAGCCAAAACATATTTTATTCCATATTCCATTTCCCTTCGTAAGCCCAAAAGGTGTCCGTTTCGTTCCTTTGAATTTCCGCACGGGGTAATATGAGCGAACGTAATCCATCTAGGTTAACAAATCGAATTCCTTTGAGTTTCTTAACGAAATCCTTTTGGGGTTTCGAAACGAATTCTTTTGGGCTTCCGGACGGATTCCTTTTTTACCTCCGATTGTAGCCTTCTGGGCTTCTGAACGGGATTGTTTTTCTGCTTCTGGACAGGGGGTTCCGAAAAGAATCCTTTTGGGATTATGGGGAACCTGGGAAACCTAGAAGCTGTTAGAAATCCCAAATAAGTATCGTTTAGAAGACCAAAAAATCTCCGCTCGTAAATCCATAAGAAGTCCGTTCCGTTCTTCGGGTTTCCTAAGTTCTTAACGAAGTACTTTAGGGTTTTAGATTGGAATTCTTTTGGGCTTCCCGCTTCCTAACAGAATTCTTTAGAGTTCCCGGATGAAACACTTTTGGACTTCCTTACGGAATCTTGTTGAGCTTCTGGACGAAATTATTTTGAACTTCCGAACGGAATCCTTTCGGGACTTCGAAAGGATTACTTTTGAACTTCCGAGTGGTCCTTCTGGGCTTCTGAACGGGTTTTTCCAGTTTCTGTAAAGCAGATACCGAACAAAATCCTATTGGTGTCCAAAAAGGTTTTATTTTTCGGAAGCGCAGAAGGTCTTCACTTGTGGATCCCTTTTTTCATTTGGACACTTTGTATTTCCCATCTGTACTCGTGATGAATTGTTAAATGATGCCAAAACTCAGTTGGTAATGCATCAATTTTCCGGGAAATCTGTAGTTGTTATAGTTTTATACGACTCGACATTGGACGTCCCTTATATCCTTCCCAGGCAGCACACTTGTCATTAACGATCTACTGTGACTTATGTATGACCGAATCCAGTCATATATGAGCTGTTGTAACTGAATCGGCCTAAATTGTTGTGTGGCATGAATCAGTCCATAACACGGATCAGTCTATAAAAGCCCTTGCACTCCCTGAGCATGTAAGGTACAGATACAGCCATTACTGCTGGCAGTAGTAAGAAAGATTCTAAAGAGCAAGGACATCGAGCTGTGTTGGGTGATTCTCTGTTGGAGTCAAAGCTACATATTGCCTTTCCAAACATATGTTATTGTTTGTTTGTTTTTATAATGGAGATTTCAGGTAGATTGAGTTTGGGACTGGACCTTGCTGATTGGGATTGTTAGGGTTGTGAATGGTTAAAGATACTGCATGCAACTTCGTGACTAGTAAAGAATCGATGTGGAGGCTTAATGGATTTGTTGGAAGCGGATCAGGATGACCGCGCAATGAAGTGACGGAAGCGGATCGGGATGACCACGTAATGGAATGTAGGAAGCGGATCGGGATGACCGCGCAATGAAATTTAAGAAGCGGATCGGGATGACCGCGCAATGGAATGTAGGAAGCGGATCTGGATGACCGCGCAATGGAATTTAGGAAGCGGATCAGGATGACCGTGCAATGGAATCTAGGAACGGATCGGGATGACCGCACAATGAAATTTAGGAAGTGGATCGGAATGACCGCACAAAGAAATTTAGAAAGTGGATCGGGA
Source organism: Armigeres subalbatus (assembly GCF_024139115.2). Classification (NCBI taxonomy): domain Eukaryota; kingdom Metazoa; phylum Arthropoda; class Insecta; order Diptera; family Culicidae; genus Armigeres; species Armigeres subalbatus. The sequence continues at coordinate 221,701,492 of NC_085139.1, forward strand.
TGAACGCGCTATGGAATGTAGGAAGCGGATCGGGATGACCGCACAATGAAATTTAGGAAGCGGATCGGAATGACCGCGCGATTGAATGTAGGAAGCGGATCGGGATGAGCGCGCAATGAAATTTAGGAAGCGGATCGGGATGACCGCCCAATGGAATGTAGGAAGCGGATCTTAGGAAGCGGATCAGGATGACCGTGCAATGGAATCAAGGAACGGATCGGGATAACCGCGCCATGAAATTTAGGAAGCGGATCGGAATGAACGCGCAAAGAAATTAAGAAAACGGATCGGGATAACCGCGCTATGAAATGTAGGAAGCGGATCGGGATGACCGCACAATGAAATTGAGGAAGCGGATCGGAATGTCCGCGCGATTGAATGTAGGAAGCGAATCGGAATGACCGCACAAAGAAATTTAGAAAGTGGATCGGGATGACCGCGTTAGGGAATGTAGGAAGCGGATCGGGATGACCGCACAATGAAATTTAGGAAGCGGATCAGAATGACCGTGCAATGGAATCTAGGAGCGGATCGGGATGACCGCGCAATAAAATTTAGGAAGTGGATCGGAATAACCGCACAAAGAAATTTAGAAAGTGGATCGGGATGACCACGCTATGGAATGTAGGAAGCGGATCGGGATGACCACACAATGAAATTGAGGAAGCGGATCGGAATGTCCGCGCGATTGAATGTAGGAAGCGGATCGAGATGACCGCGCAATGAAATTTAGGAAGTGGATCGGGATGACCATGTAATGGAATGTAGGAAGCGGATCGGGATAACCGCATAATGAAATTTAGAAAGCGAATCTATGGAGTGTAGGAAGCGGATCGGAATGACCGCGCAATGAAAATTAGGAAGCGGATCGGAATGACCGCACAGAGAAATTTAGAAAGTGGATCGGGATGACCGCGCTATGGAATGTAAAAAGCGGATCGGGATGACCGCACAATGAAATTTAGGAAGCGGATCGGAATGACCGTGCAATGAAATTTAGGAAGCGGATCGGGATGACCGTGCAATGGAATCTAGGAACAGATTGGGATGACCGTGCCCTGACATTTAGGCAACGGATCGGGATGACCGCGCAATGAAATTTAGGAAGCGGATCGGGATGACCGTGCAATGAAATTTAGGAAGCGGATCGGAATGACCGCGCGATTGAATGTAGAGAGCGGATCGGGATGACCGCGCAATGAAATTTAGGAAGCGGATCGGAAAAACCGCGCAATGGAATCTAGGAAGCGGATCGGGATGACCGCGCAATGAAATTTAGGAAGCGGATCGGAATGACCGCGCTAAGAAATTTAGAAAGCGGATCGGGATAACCGTGCTATGGAATGTAGGAAGCGGATCGGGATGACCGCACAGTGAAATTTAGGAAGCGGATCGGAATGACCGTGCAATGAAATTTAGGAAGCGGATCGGGATGACTGCGCAATGGAATCTAGGAACGGATCGGGATGACCGCGCAATGAAATTTAGGAAGCGGATCGGAATGACCGCACAAAGAAATTTAGAAAGTGGATCGGGATGACCGCGCTATGGAATGTAGGAAGCGGATCGGGATAACCGCACAAGGAAATTTAGGAAGCGGATCAGGATGACCGCGCAATGGAATGTAGGAAGCGGATCGAGATGACCGCGCAATGAAATTTAGGAAGTGGATCAGGATGACCACGCAATGTAATGTAGGAAGCGGGTCGGGATGACCGCGCTATCGAATGTAAGAAACGGATCGGGATGATCGCGCAATGAAATTTAGGAAGTGGATCGGGATGACCGCGCAATGTAATGTAGGAAGCGGATCGGGATGACCGCGCAATGAAATTTAGGAAGCGGATCGGGATGACCGTGCAATGGAATCTAGGAACGGATCGGGATGACCGCGCAATGAAATTTAGGAAGTGGATCGGAATGACCACGTAATGGAATGTAGGAAGCGGATCGGGATGACCGCGCAATGAAATTTAGAAAGCGGATCGAGATGACCGCGCAATGAAATTTAGGAAGCGGATCGGGATGACCGTGCAATGAAATCTAAGAAGCGGATCGGGATGACCGCCCAATGAAATGTAGGAAGCGGATCGGGATGACCGTGCAATGTAATGTAAGCACCGGATTGGAATGACCGCGTAATTGAATTCAGAAAGCAGATTGGTATGACCGCGCAATAAAAAGTTGGAAACGGATCGGGTTGACCTATGAAATCCGCGGTGAGGTATTAGAGGGAGATCTGGAAGACCGCGATGTCGATGTGTAGGGCGTAACTTGCGATGGCCACGCAATGAAGTGTTGAGAACAAATAAAAATGATTGTGAATGTGGTCGTGAAGAGCCTCGTAGTTGGAGTGGCTGGTCGCTCTCAATGTGGGCTAACTAGAGCTGGAGCAATGCAGAGTATGTGGATAGACGAGGTCTCGAATAGTCATTTCTGCGGTGTGCTGCTGTAAGAACTAAGCAGTGATCTGATTTCAATTTTTGAAATTCGGTCAGATAATTCAAATTACATTTAACTTACTAAGTTATTTGTAGGCCATGTGCAAACCAATTGATGCAAAAAACCGACTTTGAAGATCTGCATCCTGGACGATGCCCAGCTATCGCCTTAATTTGTGCCAGGTTAAAATTCCGTTCGACTTCTTTTATTTCTTTATGGAGGCTACTGCCCTCTGATAAAAAGGACGATGGAGCTCGGTGTTTGAGAGCCTATTGTGAGGCTACCAGCACGGTTGATGAATACCTGCAGCCGCTGACTGTCCCCTGATGCACACCATGTTTTATGCATCACTTAAACTTACAAAGCAGTCCTTGCCCTCCTTATCCGTGCGCCTATATGGATCTTGGAACCGCCGCCTGACGCCATTTGGCTTCCAAGAAGCTTTCAATATTTTTCAATAATTTTCCGGCCACTATAAAGTTGGAAGCGGTCATCGTGTTCGCATTCAACGATTTGAAAAAAACCTTTATGGTCAAATTACTCTTTCGGCGAAATGGCCAGTCGAACGAACGATGTTGCCGGCTGTATGTCTATTTCGGCTTGGTTCGAATCAGCCAAATTCGGATAAACGACTTTTTTTTTGACAAAATGACCAATTCAGCAGAATGAACATCTTGTCCAAATGACCATTTCTGTCACACGACCATTTCAGCCCGTTGACCTATTCGGCCAACTGTTTTCTTAGCTACGACATATTTGGCCAAACAACTTTCAACTTACCAAAGTTCCATCGTCCGGAGGTCATACCTCCATTATTTGCAAACACACACGGGCACGCCAGTGAGGAGAGAAGCCCCAGATCTGCGCTAACTGAATATCTCTAGGTTCGAGGAAAGCACCCAAAGCCTATTAGAGAAGTTATTGTCCCTTGTCCACAAATTTTTAAAAATTGCAAGTATTAGAATGTAATCGTCCTCCACCAATTCCTTTTACTGTCGTAATCCCTTCAGAATTAAGAATGTCTTCCTCTTGTTGTCTACCGTTAGACCTCATTCGTATGTCTTCCTCTCGTTGCTGTCAGCCAAAAATGTTTGTCCCGAACCTTGACCAAACCGCGAGTCTTTCGATTTCTCAAAACTAACATTAGTGTATAAGAATCATGAAAAACAGTAGTGAAAATGAGCCTTCCAAATAAATGATAGTTAAAAAACACAATCTCCGCACTTACCGCAGTGCAAACATATAGTATCCGACCTCTACCTTGTTGCAGTATGCATGCTCTCAAAGCTTGGGTACCAGATTGGCCAGCTGGAAACAGAAAATCCCCTAAGGTTGATCAACTATTAAGACGGCTACTAAAATGAAAAACCACTGAATTGGGTAATTTCAATGTTTCGGGAGTGAATAGAAGGTGTCGTGTGAGAGATTCACGGACGATGCGACCCAAAGTGGTTCACCAAGTGTTGCACCTTGAAGAATGTGTCGCAGATTGTCTCAGAAAGTACGCAAAAGGTAGCTGCGGATGATGACACAATGGCAATCATTACTTTAGTGAGATGAATCATCATTTTTTTCTCGGGAAAGTTTAACGTAGAGGCCAGTAATACTGTTCGCCAAATTTGAAAAGGGTAAATTTTGGCAGTACACTGTTGCAAATATTTTGTAATGTACCAATCCAATCAACAGTCGTTCGAAAAATGTACTGACAGCTTCAGAGCGGATACGTCGGACATTTAACGAGTTCACTTACATTTTTGGGTTACTTTGTTTTTTTTTTCATGTTCCTTTGCTGTAAAATCTCGTTTTTTATTGTGTCCCATCAATTAACACTCGTTTTTATGACTTAATTTTTTTTTATTATTATACTCCGATTTTGTTTTTGTCTCCACCGTCCATCATGCATGCTACGCCTCTTACCCGTGCCTGGCGGCGGGGAACTTTCGTGTGATTTAGATGGCCGAGAGGAGTACTCCAGCGGAGCGTTTACGCGAAGCGTACCAGAAACGGCAAGTACTCGATCGCACGTGCGTTTGCAACACTTTCGTACTTGTTTTACCCGCCGCACTCTTGTCAGATGTGCGTTACGTAAAATTCGTCCACCGCCGCCGTCATCACCGCTAGATTTGGGACCCAATTTCTCAAATGCGCAGTAAATGGAGGTCGTTTTTTTTTTCTTTGGAAACCCCAGACGCTGTTTTCGCTTCGTCTTGAGGTCAGTTCATTTTTTTGCCATGGCCAACTTGGACATTATTGAAGAATAACAACATCAAGTAGACATTATTCCAAGATGAGTTAGCTCAAAAGTGATAGTTTCATTCAAATGTGTAGTTTTACATTTATTGTGAATTTTCTACAAAAAAAATAATAATGAGGAAGACAAAACGAAATTAATCGTTGAAAGTGATTAATTTTAATTTTGATATTCGAAGAAACGGAAATATCTTGCATTACTCACAATCTCACTACTTTTGCTCGGTGGCTTTCAGTTTCTCCCCGTTTTTATCAACTTCCATCATACAGTCCATAATATTCAATTTCGTCGAGTCCAATTTCGGGTTTTTCGCTGACTCAAGTGTTTTTTTTCTTGCCTCCGTTATTTACAGTTTAATTTTTGTACTTTTCCATTTCAACTGATGAAACACCATCCGTCAGCCCCTCTCCGTGACGGTTTGGTCCTCACTACCGCCCTACCGATTTTCCGTTCCCTCCCCGGCGTCATCACGTACATATTATGTTTATAAGGCAACAAAGACACCAAAATTGCAGCAAAAACAGATTACGCGCGCACTGCCGGAGTTCCGTGGAACTAAAATTGAAACGAAGAATAAAAACAACGACGACGACGGCAACAGCAGAAGCATCATGACGGTGCGATCGCGCATGTTGTTTCCATTTTGGCGTTCTGGCCGTTTGTTGGCAGCAGTTTTTGTTTCAAAAATTTTGTTGTTTTTTTTTCGGAAGACCAACATTCGGGGGGTTGGGGTTTTTTGGGTTTGAAAAGCTTCGCTTTGCCCGCGATGGCCTTACCACCTCGAGAGTGCTGGCAGTTAGGTTTTTTTTCCTTTCCCGCCGCCGTCCGTCCGTGCGCAGTACTTTTATTATTCATTGCCAGCTCTCAAACGCGAGTTGAATTTATGAGGAACGACGACGACGGCGAAAAAAGTTTAACGATTTTTTTTTTCGTTTTCCAAAGAATCGCGACAAAAAATGACATTGAGTCGCCCCTCGTTTGGGTTGGCTGCGGTGCTGCCGACGCGACGACGGGTTGAGTCTTGAAGCGTGGTGCCGTGCAGACAAATTTGGAAGCCAAACCCGAGTAGGCTACGAGGAAGACGGAAACAGCGACTGATGGTCTTTAGTAATGTACCAAATGTACAGCCCTGCCGCTGCAGTCATTTCGGAAGAGCACCTACTGTCGCTTTGCGTGATATCAATCGCTTCATGCTGTTAACTTCTCATTCAACCCGAAGTGTCGCAGCGACGACATGCACGCATGCACGATGCACGCTGTTGCCAAACTTTCGGCATCACAGCAGCTAGTTCGACATTGTAGCGCCGTGGATGTAGTGAGTCGGATGGGCTGTTCATTGTAAATGTTGTCCGGTGTGCTTTGACGCGCATTCGTCGCCATGAAGACAGCCGGCATTACTCGAAGAGATTCTTCGGTTTTTTCGTATGAACTGTCAATAAAACAGTTTGCTCGCGGCTGTCATGGGGTGCCTACCTAATGTGTGCTTGTAGAGCTTTTTTGACTCTCCAGCTAAATTTGTTACATCCTACTTTTCATCATCTTCAATTTTTGTTTCTGCTTATTTCTGTGGGTTTCTGATACCAGAAGAATTAGTTAAATAGATTTTACAAAACAGCTGTAAAAATGGCTATTTGCTCACATTAATCGTTCAGCACGCGTGCGGCCCTGGAACGCTCATGCAGGCTCACTCGTGCTGTGTACCGCGAGCGATGTTTTCTTGTTAGTGTTGTACAAAATACAGCAGCGCGCGTGCTCGTGCTGTCCGGATGTGGGAAACAGCGGCTAGATTCCAAAATTGATTTTACATGATATATCCAGCAAAGTTAGTGAAAATACGGTTCATTTTTACCATCTCCACATCTAATCATAATCATAATGGGGCCCTCCTGAGCCGTGTGGTAAGACGCGCGGCTACAAAGCAAGACCATGCTGAGGGTGGCTGGGTTCGATTCCCGGTGCCGGTCTAGGCAATTTTCGGATTTGAAATTGTCTCGACTTTCCTGGGCATAAAAGTATCATCGTGTTAGCCTCATGATATACAAATGCAAAAATGGTAACTTGGCTTAGAAACCTCGCAGTTAATAACTGTGGAAGTGCTTAATGAACACTTAGCTGCGAGGTGGCTCTGTCCCAGTGTGGGGATGTAATGCCAATAAGAAGAAGAAGACATAATCATAATGCGTTCAATCAATTTTAATGTTATTGATTCAAACCTTCTAAAATCAGGTGAAACACCAAAATTGTGAGCATTCATTCTCAATCGCAAATTTTGACCAAAGTTTATAACATGTGGATCCGATATTCCATAAAGGTAAAAGACTCTTCAATAGCCTCCTTTTGTACTGGAGGGACTTCAGCAAGTATCGTTTTAAGAAGTGTCCGATATTAGGAGGTGCCCGGCGTGCGCTGAGGGATCTCTCCCTATATGTTCATGTTTTGTCCGATAAAAAGTATTGAATGTTATGCTTCCGAGTTACATATAGAAGTGAAAGACGAATGTGAAATGCTACTAAATAACTATTGAATTACTACGCAAACTCAGTTTTTACCTTGTATAAATGATAAATTTTTAACTATTGTAAACCGTTTCACGATTATGTAACATCGATTCTAGATAGAAATGGCTCTCTGAATTGATTTCCCTTCCCTCCATAGGATGCGTCCCTTTTGAGCTTTTTGGAATTGTATCATTGGTAGGGGGAAGGACGTTTTTGAATGGTATACAGGCATACCTCGATAGTACGTACCCTCGATAGTGCGTACCCTCGATAGTACGTACCCTCGATTGTACGTACATTTTACCTCGATAGTACGTACAAAAAAAATATTTTTTTTCGTTCAATTTTCTGTAGGATTTTAGTAAAAATTTGAATATGCTTTGATCATGACACATGCGGGGTCCTTCATATGTTACGTAATAATTTCACAACTGATTTAAACACCATCGTGAGGTTATAACGAATTTAGTAGCAAAACTTTGAAAAAAGCAGCGTGTCATAAATGTTTGCCAGTCTTATACGTAACACATATTATACAATCATTTAAAACAATTGAAGGTACATCTGAAACAGCCGAGCGATGCGGAGCGCGTCCAAGCCATCATAAACCAGAATATCAGCAAGATACATTCTTTTGTCTTGGACGCGTTCGCACAGGCACTCGCGTGAGTTTGTCACCGGCATAAGAGTGTTATCAGCAATAGGGTTTCTCACCCCATTCCCGGCCTAACATGCGCACGACTGCATTATTTAATTGATATTTATGACTAGGGGCAACTTTTCTGAATTTTGTGGGCCGTGTAATATTGCGATGGGGTTCACCTCTGCTTCAAAAATAGTTATTCTTGCTAAATATCGCTTGAAAAAGCTTTTATTTGATTTAAATTAACATGGTGCAGCACTCATTTCAGTCATAGGCGATTGCTTATCCGGCATACCCCAAATCTCCTCGGCATACGCAATATTTTACTCAATCTCTCAACATCTTACTCTCATTCTCTCTCTCGGGACGGTAGAAAATGCGACGTAAACAAAAATATGCCCGTTCCACGACAACAAGATGCCAGATGGTATTATTCATAATCATTTTTATTTGGTTGAGAAGATATATTTACTCATCCAAATTTCTTCCAAACACTTAAAAACAATATCTTTTCCACCTTTTGAAATCGAAAGAATTATAAATAACATGATAGCTTCAACGTATTAGACAGTTTTCCTATTAACGATGAAGGATTATCTTCATACTAAAATAAGACTTATGGCCTTTTGGCAGCACTGTACAGCTAGAAGTTTTTGGGCCGAGGTGATTTTTTGTTCGGTTTGAGGATACATTTTTAAATGTATTCCTATATGTTTATATAAAATCTAGTGATACGAACAATTACAAAAGATTGAAGTGCGTGAGTTTAGCATTATTGTGTGGTGATAAACAGCCTGAAGCAATGGTTGTATCGAGCACTGTGGCGATTTTCAGGTAGGTGTTTATTTGATGATACCGTTTTGTAAAAGTGGAAAGAATCACTTCGGCTCAGTGGTGTTGCAACGAAGAGCAAAAGTTTGAAATCTACATTTTTATTTTCTATAATTGGATCGATTAGGAGTGAAATAAATGGTTGAAAAATATTGAGTATTGTGCGAGATAGATAGGAGACTTTTTTTAAATGATCAATCATAAACCTACGGCTACTAAACAGTATAAATCATTAGCTTTCTGTGCAGTGAGCCGGGAATGGGGTCCATAGGCCCAAGTAGTGATTTACCCTAATTGAAATTTTATGGGTATGATTTTCTTAGAAAGCAGATTAGTTATAAGTGGATTGAACAATTATTATGTTTATGAATTATTTTAACTATCAAGGAAATTAGTTCCAGTTCTAGAACCCTTCCCCAAGCATTAGTTCATCTGATAGACCAGAAAATATTTCCCGAGGAGTAAATTAATTCCATCATGGGAATGATGATTCATAAAATGGATTTTTCGGCAAGGAGCGTCCTCAAATTACGTAACGCTTTTAGGGAGGGGTTGGCCAAAGTGTGACGATCCATACAAAATTTTCGGACGTTTCATTCAAAAAGTGTGACATAGGGGAGGGGGTTGAAAATGCTCAATTTTGCGTTACGTAATTAATGGATCTTCCCAAGATATTTTACTGTTTAATTAAGTTTACATTAAGTTTAGTTCCACAATTTTTTTCTTGAGAAACAAATTAGCAGCGTTACTAAAATGAGGAAAAATTTTGGTCGAAATGGGATTTCCGAAGAAGTTTATCCTGGAACAGTAGTTCTTCCCAAGGGTTCTTCTCGGGATACCTTGGTAGTTTGGTCGAAAATTCCATACATGATTTAACTCAATATTCTAATTACTATGTCTGAAACTTGATTATGCATATGTACAACATGTGATAGATTTAGTTCGGAAAAGGTATTGGAGGGTAACCGCCCCTTCGGTGGGGTTTGATCCCACGACCCCAGTTCGCATGACAGGTGCTTTCCCTACTAAGCTACGAAGGACCTCCGTCGTCCACCGCAGCTTAGCGGGTACTGATGAAACCAAATTCCCAGCACCAGGTACCAGCCGATCTCTCGCAATACATTTTCAGAACTAACTCTCTCAAATGTATTTACGTACACATCATGTCAACCAAGTAGGATGAGTATTTAGTATTGTCCGGCTCCTACACACTTGCTTCATCAGCAACGGCGCTCAATGAAGTAGGGTTGTGTGAGGTTGTGCCAGTTTGGTCGTCAGATCCCAACACGACCACACAAGCGAAGAGAGATCGCCACTCGAGATCAGTACATTCAAAGTTAATTGCCTATATGCCGGGTATTAAGCCACCCGGAGTGGAAATTAATTACTATGTCTGAAACTTGATTATGCATATGTACAACATGTGATAGATTTAGTTCGGAAAAGGTATTGGAGGGTAACCGCCCTTCGGTGGGGTTTGATCCCACGACCCCAGTTCGCATGACAGGTGCTTTCCCTACTAAGCTACGAAGGACCTCCGTCGTCCACCGCAGCTTAGCGGGTACTGATGAAACCAAATACCAGGTACCAGCCGATCTCTCGCAATACATTTTCAGAACTAACTCTCTCAAATGTATTTTGTACACATCATGTCAACCAAGTAGGATGAGTATTTAGTATTGTCCGGCTCCTACACACTTGCTTCATCAGCAACGGCGCTCAATGAAGTAGGGTTGTGTGAGGTTGTGCCAGTTTGGTCGTCAGATCCCAACACGACCACACAAGCGAAGAGAGATCGCCACTCGAGATCAGTACATTCAAAGTTAATTGCCTATATGCCGGGTATTAAGCCACCCGGAGTGGAAATTAATTACTATGTCTGAAACTTGATTATGCATATGTACAACATGTGATAGATTTAGTTCGGAAAAGGTATTGGAGGGTAACCGCCCTTCGGTGGGGTTTGATCCCACGACCCCAGTTCGCATGACAGGTGCTTTCCCTACTAAGCTACGAAGGACCTCCGTCGTCCACTGCAGCTTAGCGGGTACTGATGAAACCAAATTCCCAGCACCAGGTACCAGCCGATCTCTCGCAATACATTTTCAGAACTAACTCTCTCAAATGTATTTTTGTACACATCATGTCAACCAAGTAGGATGAGTATTTAGTATTGTCCGGCTCCTACACACTTGCTTCATCAGCAACGGCGCTCAATGAAGTAGGGTTGTGTGAGGTTGTGCCAGTTTGGTCGTCAGATCCCAACACGACCACACAAGCGAAGAGAGATCGCCACTCGAGATCAGTACATTCAAAGTTAATTGGTCCTTCGTAGCTTAGTAGGGAAAGCACCTGTCATGCGAACTGGGGTCGTGGGATCAAACCCCACCGAAGGGGCGGTTACCCTCCAATACCTTTTCCGAACTAAATCTATCACATGTTGTACATATGCATAATCAAGTTTCAGACATAGTAATTAATTTCCACTCCGGGTGGCTTAATACCCGGCATATAGGCAATTAACTTTGAATGTATCAATATTCTATCTAGACCTGCGCGCCGATTGAAATTTTATCGACGGTGAGGCGTGATAGATCATTTTCACCCAGTGGCAGTGGCGTGAGTCAGCGTGAATCAATTTCGTGTATTACAAGTTTTCCGGAATTTATCTGGATGCTCCTCCAAGAATTCATCCGAAAAATTCTCCGGGAATTCCTACGGGAGTTTTTCCAGATATTTCTCTGAACGTTCCTCCAGGAATTCCTCTGGAAGTTCTTCTAGGATTTCTCCGCGAATTTTACAAAATTTCTCCGGACATCCATCTTAAATTATACCTAAATATTTCTCAGTTAATCCTTCCAAATATACCTCTAAATTCCGTTATTTTCACGGTAATTTTCTAATTCCATCAAGATCTCTCCATTAATTACTTCGAGGTCTTTCCGCAAATTCTCATTAAATTTCTGCAGCAACTCACGTGAGAGCCCTTGATACTCACGCCCTGGAATGCTTCCAGAAATTCCTGGAAGAACTCTCCCGGAAAATTGTTCCCGTTTTTTTTCTTCGGGAATTTTTTTGGAAATTCCATGCAAAATTAGTCTGCAAAGTAATCTGGCTACAAAAATTAAATATCGTCAGAACCAGTGCTGGAAATACTCGTTTCACGCGTAAGAAAAAAGTGTCATTTACCAGAAATGCCATACTCGCGCGAACCTACTGCCTGCATTTTTTCTAGCGCTTGATTTGTTCGCGTGTACGGGCAGAGCAATGACAAAAAGCAGGGCAGTATTTTTTCACAAGTAAAAATCACGATCGCGAGTATTTGAGGTTACTTCGAATAAAATGGATAAATTTCACTTAACATAAACACAAACATAATGAACAAATCTTAATTTAATAGGGGCGTAACTGTATTGATCGATTTCGGGGTTCTCTTTTCTGTTTTCTCTGCGAGTAGTAGGTAGGCAAGAAAAGACAAAACAAGTATTCGCGAGTATTTTACATGGCCTACTTCTTGTTTTATGAACAAGGTTCACAGATTTCCACCACTGGTCAAAACTCTTTCGGAATTACCTACAAAACTTCCCCTAGAAATTCCTCTGGAAATTATTTAAGGGATTCTCCCGGAAGATCCTGCAGCCATTCTCAAAATTACTACGGTACTTTGCTTAAAATTTCTATAAAAAATCATCCAAAATGCCTTTACCGAGATTTTTTTTCAGGAATACGCAGCAATTTCTTAAAACAATAACCCCGAAAATACTTCGAGAAACTCTCTCACTTTTTATTCCAGAAATTCCTTCATGTGTTTCCAAAAAAATCCATAAAAGTTTCCCCGGAAATTACTTGAAGAACTTCTTCAGAAATCTCTTTTAAAGTTAACCCGAAAAGTTCTTCAAGAATTATACGAGAATTTGTTTCGGAATTCCCACAGAATTTTCTGCAGAAAATTCCTTCAAGTTCTTTTCAGGAAGAATAGGAGTATCCTAAAGGATTTCCTGAAGAATTTCCTAAAGTAATTTTTGAAAAAAATCACGATGGATTTCTTGGTTTGAGTTTGAGTTTCGAAAAATCTTGAAGGATTTGCCTATGGATTTCCTGGAGATATTCACGGAAAAAAAATCCTAGAAGAATATCTGAAACAAATCTAGGAGAAATTTGAAAATAAGAAGTTTTTTGAATGAATTTCCTGAGGAATTTTCAGAGGAAAATATTTATGAATGCCAAAACAAATTTCAAATAAAGTTTTGAAATAATTTCAAATTAAAATACGAAAAAAAAATCTAGTAGAATTTTAGAGGGTGTTCTTAGAGTAATTCCTTAGTTTCCTGAAGAACAAACCCACATTTTCAGAAAAAAAGTATCTTCATGTTTGGCCGAGAATGTTTTAAATAGTGGCCATGTTGCCAACAATTATCCCACGTTGCCATTTTTGGCCAGAGATAAACGCTAGTTGCAGTTTGTGACTAGATCAACATCCAATGATTTAGATTCAAATACTTTATCGACAGACACCAGTGGTACCTCAATTCATCAAGCTGATACCGATCAAGTATATAAAAGTCGGCCCTCCAGGCCTCCTATCAAAAAATCGTTTTTGCAGTTCATAGTCTTTTCGTTAAATATTGTTGTACGAGAAAGGCATAAACGATTCTACAGACGAGAAAATTAAAATCGCTTTGGTGAGGAAGCGTCAATGGAGCCAATAGAATCCCAACGACAGTGACAGTTCAAGACAATCTTAAAGCTTTTCATTTACATAAAAACTATAGGTGGATTCCATAAAATACGTCACGTAAAAATGTTGTGATCCACCCCCAATCGTCACTTTTTGTAGTAACATGCACATGCATGTAGGCACCATTTCAAGAAAAATCTGAGTCATGCTGGACCGTTGTGTACTATATCAAATGTAAATTTGCTTAGAATACAGAGCCTTATATCGAAATTTTGGCTTCCGAGCGGTTTTATAAACATTACACCACTCCCAAATAAATAGAAAAGCAAAAAAAAAATGTTTTGTTCGTTTTTTTTTTGCTTCGATAGTACGTACGCTTCGATAGTACGTACACTAAAATTACGGAGGTGTACGTACTATCGAGGTATGCCTGTAATATTACTAACTGAACTGTTTTTGAAAAAATAATCTCATTTGATTTTCCATAGGATTCCTTATAGAATTTGATAAGATCTTTCCTGTATAATTTCTAAAGGAATTGTCAAAAAATCGTACGGAAACAAATTTTCTGTTGCTTTCTATAGCAATTTCTTTTAGAGTTTCTTGCATAGGTTTTTTTTTCTTTAACTGAAATTCGATTTTCATATTCCCGTTATTTTGCCGGACTCGCGGTTATACCGGACTCGCGGTTTTTTCAAGGTGGAAACAATAAATTACTCTAATTATTTGAAGGTACGAATATGTTGGATATTCTATTACATGTCTTTATTAAAGAGACTTTCAGCCCGAGGTTGGCTCGTCTCCGAGTAACCAGCATTTAATCAATACGGTAGTACCACATTAACACCTAATTACAATAGTTTGATTCTTTTCGTAGTTCCAAAACTTTCGAAAGTCATAGGCAATAGAGACATTGCATGGCTTTCTAGTATGATTCTTCCTTTTTAGAGCATGATGTTCACAGAAAACAGTGAAACTTATAGTATCTTATAGTATAGCCGAATTATTGTTAATGTTCAGCTCTTGGTTTGATCTTAATTAGTAGACTATTTCGAAGAATACCTTCCAGACTAGCTGATGAAGTTTTTCAAATTATCGCAAAATGATGTGAAGACACAATAAGAGAAATACACTAAAAAGAGGGAGCGTTATTTCTAATTTAGGGCGTAAAAAGAGGGAGCGTTATTTGGAATTTTGAGCGTAAAAGGAGGGAGCGCTATTTGGAATTTGGAGCGTAAAAAAAAGTTTGCAATCTTTTAGGTAAGCAAAGTTTGATATTTAACGCAGTTTTAGTCTTCAGATGTGTCTTTTACCTATTTCGGTATTAGGGTCGTCCAAATTATTTCGTTATCATGGTCGTCCCATTGTTTTAGTGCTGAGGCCTTAAGATGTTCTTGGTACGCCAAGAAATCAAGAAGTCATAAGTGGTAAAGATCCTTGATGACGCACAGTAAGACGTTCATCATCATTTTCAATGCTTTAAAGTTTTTCGAGAACCTCCTCCAGAGATCTTCCGACTTGTTTCAACAGTGGTACAACTCCTTTGTGGTACATAGAATAGAATTCGGCCATTGCATAGGCTCATGGTCATCCAAGAAAACTCGGGAATAAGTCTTTAGATCTACACGCATTACCAGAGATCTTTCAGATTGCTCAAAAAGTGGTACAAGCCCTTTGGGGTACGAAGAATAGAATGCGTCTATTGCATAGGTTCACGGTCATCCAAGAAAACTCTGGAATATGCTTTAAGATCTACATACGTAACCACCCCAGTAACATGTTGGTTTTATAATGGTTTTAAGGCAATCTTGTATAGTAAATAATGGCCTTCAAGAGCGCTATTAATCTAAAAATGTTACTTGGGCAGAGCTAATTCGGCTTGTTTAAAAAGTGGTACAAGCCCTTTATGGTATATAGAATAAAATGCATCCATTGCATACGTTCATGGTCATCCAAGAAAACCATGGAATAGGCCTTAAGATCTACACGCGTAACCAGAGATCTTTCGGCTAGTCTAAAAAGTGGTACCCCCCCCCTTTGAGGTACATAGAATAGAATGCGTCCATTGCATAGGTTCATGGTCATCTAAGAAAACTCTGAAATATGTTTTAAGATCTACACACGAAACCAAAGACCTTTCGGCTGGTTTCAAAAGTGGTACAACCCCTTTGAGGTATATAGAATAGAATGCATCCATTGCATAAATTCATGCTCATCCAAGAAAACTCCGAAAAAGGCCTTAAGATCTACACGCGTATCTAGAGATCTTTCGAATTGTTTCAAAAGAAGCATATGCCCTTTGTGGTAAATCATCATAGACCTTTTAGATCTACACGCATAATCAGAGATCTATTGGCTTGTTTAAAAAACGGTAAATGTTTTTTGTGGTATATAGAATAAAAAGCATCCATAGTTTGATGGTCATCCAAAAAAACCCATGCTAAACCAGAGATAAATCAACCTGTTTTAAATGTGGTACTTGTCCCTTGTGGTCCATAGAATAAAATGCGTTCATGGCATATGCTAATGGCCATCCAAAAATTTATGAAGTAAGGCATCTAGGCTTACACGAATAACTATAATAACACGGTACATGATCTTCGCTATATTAGCCCGTTTTTTTTCCTTTCGTTTTAGGCGTCAAGTTATCTCGTTCCAATTTATTCACATTTTGCATTTCCAAGGAATAAACAGTTTTGTACGTGATATGAATGAAGTTTGTATACTACCTGGAACCCATGACAACAAGAACTACTTGGAATGCGAATATATCAAAATGAGGTTGCATACCTTGTCAATAACTGCCTAGAGCTAATGACAATAATTTGAACTATTTGGAATGCAAACATGTACCAACAGGCTCCCGTGCGGGGTTAATCTGCAAATCATAACTGTATCGAGTTCATACATAGTTCCTAGTTCCATGGAAATAACTAAAGCTACTTGGAATGCATACATTCACTCAGATGAGGTTGCACAATTTGTTATTTTTTGATTAATGGCTCCATCACGAAGGTTATTCAGCAGGCCCTGACTCTACGAAGTTCGTAGATTACTTCGAACCCATGACAATAACTAGCACCGAATGCGAACATATACAGTATTGGCAGATTTTGTCATTCTCCGATTTTGTCTACCCTGATTTTGTCGAGCTCGATTTTACCACGTTTTCGACCCGATATTTTCACCAAAAAATTTTATAATTTTTTTCTGTCGTTTCTATTGTTTTCAAATAATACCGCAAACAACAATAATTTTCATGAAATAACTTTCACCGTCTGTGGTTTATTATGGATCATTACAGAGAATCTGTCAAGAATTTTGTAAGCCTCTTCGACAAGAAATTACGGGTTCCTTTCAGGTATTTTGCCTTTTTCTATTTCATCCACCCAAAATTTACTAGGATTGAAAAAATCGGGATATTACTGAACCAAAAAGGGGTCACAAAAAGTGTTTAATGCTCAATAACTACGTCCATTAAAGAGCCCACTACAACAAAAAGAACTACTTTAAAGACAAACATATACCAAGAAGGGGTCACACATTTTATTTATTTTCAAATAACTTTTAATTTATTTTCAAATAACTTTTTAAAATCTGATTAAAAATAATCAAAATACACCGTCTAAAGGCGATCTTGGGCATTAGAGGATTAAGTTGTTTGCAGCTTTATTTTCAAGTATGAAAAGTTGAAAAAATGGGAGGTAAAATATCGGGTTAAAGACGTAATAAAAGCGTGATTTGAAAAAATCGGATCATCAATATGTATATCGGATGACTACAAATCATTTGCGGAAATACCATATGAGTATATCACCAAAACTGGAATTTTGTCTCTCTCGTATACAAAGTATACGTAAAAACTATATGTTCGCTCCTAAATCAAACTTTTTATAAAAACCCCGGAGACCCATAGTGCTATATACCAATCGATTCATATTGCACTATGGGTTCGGAGGTTAAAAATGCATTCAACACAGAATCCAGTCCCGTTGTTTCCTATTTGAAATTAGTCAGTTCACACTATGACCTCGGAAGTTATGGCCAAAACATATTTTATTTACAGAAAAATCATCTAACGAAATATTACTCATTTTTTGGCCCTCATCGTTCACCGATTTTCTCGCAATAAGTTTCACTCATTCCTATTGAAAATTGTCCAGATCGAACTATGGGCTCCGAAGTTATGGACAAAATTTAGTTTTTACTCAAAAAATGCGTAAATAATCTTAAATTTTTACAAAAATGTTATAAATTATTCTTGTTGATTTGCAGTTGTTAAAAGCTTAATGCCTTAAAATATTATTCCAACAGTGACTTGTTTGATGCTGATTGCATAGGCCAAACTTGTTTTTCTAAAATGTAATGAAAGTCTATTCAGATTAAAGCTCGTAACTTGCCATAAATAATCAACTATGCAACTGAATAGGCACTCAAAATAGTGTTATATGCATTCTCTATATTTTGAAAGTACTGTGGATTTTGAATAGATTTTGGAAATTATATATGAATTTAGAAAATTATATATTAACTTAAATTTTTCATTTTTTACTTCTATTTGTAATTATTAAAAAAACGCATTCAGGCTTTTGATTGATTATTTTTTGCACAATTTCACTTAATAAAATGTTATTTTCAATTTTTATCAACGTTATTGTCATAGTATCATTCCACAAACAAATATGTACAAGAAACAGTAATGACACGATTTCTGACATGTCCAAGTTTTGACTGCCGCTGGAATGAATTTTGAATGTTTATAGAGGAAGAATTGAAAATTATCAAATTTTTTAGAAGTCTATTTTACAATCACGAACATGTGTCCGGAACAACGTACCGTATATACATTTTCAGCTCTAAGCCATGAATTGCTGTTTGTGCTGTTTAGACCTCCCTAATGATCTTTTCTCGTTACATATTATAATGAACGAGGAAGGCATCACCACCAATAGGTGGGATAATCTGTTTATTTTATTCGTTTCTTCTATCTCGCAGCTCTGGCGAAAATTTTAACTTTAAAACATAATATTTTGTAATGTCAAGAAACCAGAAGCGACGACTAAGAGATTGATGGAAAACTGAGAGAATCGATTAAAAAATCACAGAGATAAAGCCAATTGAAGATTTAGTTACACCTTTTTCTACACGAATGAATCTGTGTTAGTTTTTTTAGCGGATGTATCCTAGTGTTAACTAGCCCGTTCTCTAATCAAATTTTATTGCGACCTTAAATTGTTTGACATTTCCCACCCCAAATTTATTCGAGCAATGGAAAATTCTGGCGTATCTGATAAACCTGCCGTTAGCTGTACGGCTACAAAGGAAATGCAAACTCAAGTTTGTATATAAGTACTAAGCTTAAAATAATTATTTATTCTAAATACTGAAATAATATGTTAAAATATTCAAGACATGTTCGAAAGATGAATTGATCAATTAATTCGAACTCTTTAGTGTAAATACTTTTATAGCCATGCTTTTTAAACATGCCATAAACAATTTTAAGACACTCCTCAGGAAACAAAAAGCATGAAAGTGATTCAAGTGCAAGGCAATATTTAACTAATACTTAATTGATACTCTGTTTCAGAATCGAATTACGAACTAATTAAGGTCGAAGCTGCTAATTACTTTTTTCTGTATTAATATAAACAACTTCATTTTTTTAAATTATTTAACCCGCGAACAAATAATGACTCGCATCTTTCGGTCTACGCAACCGCAGTACGGTACGATGGAGTACCTAGTACCTTATAACTGGGAATTATCCATACATATCAGCACTACTGCATCGGCCACGGATGGATTCGCAATGAACGAAAAGCAGTCAGCGAGGCAACAGTTACCTCTTTACTACGGTAGTTAACATCCGTAGCAGCAAACGAAACGCATGTCAAAAGCACGAAAAATGTGCCGAACGAACAGACACTGCTGTCGGGAATAACGAACGACCCGAAAGCAAATAAATGAAACTGTCTTACAACGTCACCCGAGAGCAGCGTTACCTCTCGTATGATTGCGTGTATGCGACTGTCGCATATGAACCGATAGCACGGCTGTCATGGTTGAACAAAGGCGACAATCATTGGTGGGCTGTAATGATGCGGTACATTTGGAAAGCCTGGCAAGGAAACAGTTGACATTTTGAAAATATCCTTGCTGACTTTACAGTTCGGATCTAAATACGAGTATTTGTCAAAATGCAAAACGTTAAGTTGATTTTATTGGCTTCTTAAATTTAAACCAGCTGGTTTTGATGATGATCGCTCTGAATCGACTTTAGACTTTTATCACACCTTATTATCATCTTCAAGTTTTCATCGGTGATCTATTGCACTGCCATCTACCTCCTACCTAATTTGAACGCATTTTGAAGTACAGTATGAAATTGAATGCCGAAGTTGTTAAAATTTTTCAAGAAATTTTCGTTAAAAATTCAAAATTCGTCGAAACTTCCGAAACGTTCTATGGATATTTAATTTTTTTTTTTAATTTTAAATTTTATGAACTTTTTCAATGATTCTCATAAAATTTTTTTTTGACAATCTAACCTCTAATATTAACCAAATTTTAGATTTTTTTTGAAATTTTTCAACAATTCTTTTCAAGTTTCGATTAAATTTATTAAAATTCTGAATTTTAAAAACTGCTAAAGCTTCATTTATTTATTTTTATTTTAAACAAAAAAATTTGAAGAGGAAAAAACCAACTGCTAATCGGATAAATTTATTTATTTAAATTATCGGATAATTATTTTAGAAGAAAGTTTGAAATTAAAAAATCCAAACCAAAATCTTTATTTCTACTCCAATGTATTGGAAAATTTAATAAGAGTTTTAAACCATGTTTTATGCAATGTGTTTGTCATCCACCGATTTTATTAAAATTTTGAACGAGGTTGAACGTACTCTGCGTTGCTGCGCCGCACTCTAGATCGGTTTAGGTACGTTACTTCTAGATTTCTTCAAATCCAACAGCTTTTTCGCATTTTCGTAATTTTCAGACTATCCCATGGGTAATATATGTCTTTCTTTATATACGTAAAGGCTATATTTTCACTGCAAAACCAAACTTTTGATAGAATGTTCGGAGACGCATAGTGTTATATAACAATCGACTCAGCTCGTCGAATTGAGGTGATGTCTGTGTGTGTATGTGTTTAACATTTTGTAGACACACTTTTTTGGAACTTAGCATTGACCGAACAAGTTCCGTTTGACTGAGAATCCTGTCCTATTGTTTGCTATTGAAAATTGGCCAGTTTTTGACAGTTTTTTTTTTCAATATTGGAAATCTCCTTTAAAATATAAAAAAATATGTTTTAGCTTTTGATGAAATTTGTCGACAACTAGCCTCAAAATTTTGGGTTTAATTTTTGATATTTTCAACGTAAGTTTTAAATTCCTTTATCTACTTTCTAATACAGTAATATCCAGATTTTGAATTGGTGAATTTTGACAAAATCGGATTTTTTTCTTCAAATTTTTCAAAATTAAATCGGGACGTGATCAAATCGGGACGAAAACGTGTTAAGATCAAGGGTAGACAAGAGTGGCAAAATCGGGTCGACA
The DNA here is from genome assembly GCF_024139115.2 of Armigeres subalbatus. Classification (NCBI taxonomy): domain Eukaryota; kingdom Metazoa; phylum Arthropoda; class Insecta; order Diptera; family Culicidae; genus Armigeres; species Armigeres subalbatus. The sequence goes on from NC_085139.1 coordinate 221,722,406, forward strand.
CTGTACTTTGAATTATATTTTTTTTATGTATTCAATTGTTTAAGACAAACTTGAAGATCATTTTAAAAATTTGCTGTCAACAATTTTATTACAATTTAATTTGGATTTTTTTTCATTTCGTTGCATTTTTCTACAATTTTTTCCAATTGTCTAAAAAGGATTTGATATAATTTGACTAATTTTAAATAAATAAAAGTTTTTAATAAGAATTAAATTTTCAGGTTTCTCAAAAAATATTACCATTTTAGATAAAATTTTGAATTTTCCAAGTTTTGATTGAACTTAAAATCTCGCAAAAAATATTCATTTTTTCAAATTTTATCATCGATTGTTGGAAAATTCTCATTCAATTCTTAGACTTCTACAAAAAAATATCTAAATAATAAAATAAATTTCATAACGATATTCTGGATTGTAATTCCAACTTTTTTTTTTCAGCGAGGTTTTTAGAGATTTTTGGTAAATGAGCAGTTCTTGAAAGGAGGCTTCCGGGACTCTTGAAAGGAGGCTTCCAGGCCTCTTGAAAGATGCCTTTCGGGCCTTTTGGAAGGAGGCTTCCGAGCCTCTTGAGATGGGACTTCCGAGCCTCTTGAAAGGAGGCTTCCGAGCCTCTCGACAGGAGGCTTTCGAGTCCCTTGAAAAGGAGGCTTTCGAACCTCTTGAGAGGAGGCTTCCGAGCCTCTTGAAAGGATGCTTCCGAGCCTCTTGAAAGGAGGCTTCCGAGCCTCTTGAAAGGAGGCTTCCGAGCCTCTTGAAAGGAGGCTTCCGAGCCTCTCGAAAGGAGGCTCTGAGCCTCTTGAAAGGAGGCTTCCTGAGCCTCTTGAAAGGAGGCTTCTGAGCCTCTTGAAAGGAGGCTTCTGAGCCTCTTGAAAGGAGGCTCTGAGCCTCTTGAAAGGAGGCTTCTGAGCCTCTTGAAAGGAGGCTTCAGAACTCTTGAAAGGAGGCTTCTGAGCCTCTTGAAAGGAGGCTTCTGAGCCTCTTGAAAGGAGGCTTCTGAGCCTCTTGAAAGGAGGCTTCTGAGCCTCTTGAAAGGAGGCTCTGAGCCTCTTGAAAGGAGGCTCTGGAGCCTCTTGAAAGAAGGCTTCTGAGCTCTTGAAAGGAGGCTCTGAGCCTCTTGAAAGGAGGCTTGAGCCTCTTGAAAGGAGGCTTCTGAGCCTCTTGAAAGGAGGCTTCTGGAGCCTCTTGAAAGGAGGCTTCTGAGCCTCTTGAAAGGAGGCTTATGAGCCTCTTGAAAGGAAGTTTCCTGAGCCTCTTGAAAGGAGGCTTCCTGAGACTCTTGAAAGGAGGCTTCTGAGACTCTTGAAAGGAGGTTTCAAGCCTCTTGAAAGGCGGCTTCCACGCCTCTTGAAAGGAGGTTTTCAAGCCTCTTGAAAGGAGGTTTCCAAGCCTCTTGAAAGGAGGTTTCCAAGCCTCTTGAAAGGAGGTTTCCAAGCCTCTTGAAAGGAGGCTTCCAAGCCTCTTGAAAGGAGGTTTCCAAGCCTCTTGAAAGGAGGTTTCCAAGCCTCTTGAAAGGAGCTTTCCAAGCCTCTTGAAAGAAGGCTTCCGAGACTCTTCAAAGGAGGCTTCCGAATCTCTTGAAAGGAGGCTTCCGAGTCTCTCGAAAGGAGGCTTCCGAGCCTCTTGAAAGGAGGCTTCCGAGCCTCTTGAAAGGAGGCTTCTGAGCCTCTTGAAAGGAGCCTTCGGAGCCTCTTGAAAGGAGCCTTCAGAACCTCTTGAAAGGAGGCTTCTGAGCCTCTTGAAAGGAGGCTTCCGAGCCTCTTGAAAAGAGGCTTCTGAGCCTCTTGAAAGAAGGCCCGAGCCTCTTGAAAGGAGGCTTCCGAGCCTCTTGAAAGGAGGCTTCCGAGCCTCTTGAAAGGAGGCTTCCGAGCCTCTTGAAAGGAGGCTTCCGAGCCTCTTGAAAGGAGGCTTACGAGCCTCTTGAAAGGAAGTTTCCGAGCCTCTTGAAAGGAGGCTTCCGAGACTCTTGAAAGGAGGCTTCCGAGACTCTTGAAAGGAGGTTTCCAAGCCTCTTGAAAGGAGGTTTCCAAGCCTCTTGAAAGGAGGTTTCCAAGCCTCTTGAAAGGAGGTTTCCAAGCCTCTTGAAAGGAGGTTTCCAAGCCTCTTGAAAGGAGGCTTCCAAGCCTCTTGAAAGGAGGTTTCCAAGCCTCTTGAAAGGAGGTTTCCAAGCCTCTTGAAAGGAGGTTTCCAAGCCTCTTGAAAGAAGGCTTCCGAGACTCTTCAAAGGAGGCTTCCGAATCTCTTGAAAGGAGGCTTCCGAGTCTCTTGAAAGGAGGCTTCCGACCCTCTTGAAAGGAGGCTTCCGAGCCTCTTGAAAGGAGGCTTCCGAGCCTCTTGAAAGGAGGCTTCTGAGCCTCTTGAAAGGAGGCTTCTGAGCCTCTTGAAAGGAGGCTTCTGAGCCTCTTGAAAGGAGGCTTCTGAGCCTCTTGAAAGGAGGCTTCCGAGCTTCTTGAAAGGAGGATTCTGAGCCTCTTGAAAGGAGGCTTCTGAGCCTCTTGAAAGAAGGCTTCCGAGCCTCTTGACAGAAGGCTTCCGAGCCTCTTGAAAGAAGGCTTCCGAGCCTCTTGAAAGGAGGCTTCTGAGCCTCTTGAAAGGAGGCTTGGAGCCTCTTGAAAGGAGGCTCTGAGCCTCTTGAAAGGAGGCTTCTGAGCCTCTTGAAAGGAGGCTCTGAGCCTCTTGATAGGAGGCTTCCTGAGCCTCTTGATAGGAGGCTCTGAGCCTCTTGAAAGGGGACTTCTGAGCCTCTTGATAGGAGGCTCTGAGCCTCTTGAAAGGAGGCTTCTGAGCTCTTGAAAGGAGGCTCCTGAGCCTCTTGAAAGGAGGCTTGAGCCTCTTGAAAGGAGGCTTTGAGCCTCTTGAAAGAAGGCTCTGAGCTCTCTTGAAAGGAGGCTTCCTGAGCTCTCTTGAAAGGAGGCTCTGAGCCTCTTGAAAGGCGGCTTCGGAAACCTTTTGAAAGGAGGCTTCCGAGCTCTTGAAAGGAGGCTCTGAGCCTCTTGAAAGGAGGCTTCTGAGCCTCTTGAAAGGAGGCTTCCGAGCCTCTTGAAAGGAGGCTTCCGAGCCTCTTGAAAGGAGGCTTCCGAGCCTCTTGAAAGGAGGCTTCCGAGCCTCTTGAAAGGAGGCTTCCGAGCCTCTTGAAAGGAGGCTTCCAAACCTCTTGAAAAGAAGGCTTCCGAGACCTTTTGAAAGGAGGCTTCCGAGCCTCTTGAAAGGAGGCTTCCGAGCCTCTTGAAAGGAGGCTTCCGAGCCTCTTGAAAGGAGGCTTCCGAGCCTCTTGAAAGGAGGCTTCCGAGCCTCTTGAAAGGAGGCTTCCGAGCCTCTTAAAGGAGCCTTCCGAGCCTCTTGAAAGGAGGCTTCCTTCCTGACGATTTAACTCGCGAACGGATTGACCGATTTGCAAGATTTCTTCCCTAATCGATTCGTTCTGGGATCCGTAAGGTTTATATTTACAAAAAGTTGGTGAATTTAACGGGGAAATGTAAAAAATCATTAGAATACTATTTTAGGTCAGCTGTTGAGGAAAACAAAACAAACGCACGGAAATTGATCTAGAGTGCGGTGCTGCAAATAGTTCATTGTGACATTTGCAACACCCGGGCAAAGCTGGGTTTCTTTCCAAGTATTTAAAAAAAGTTCAATGAATGTCTTGACATTTTTATTTCCAATTTTGGCAAAATAGACGAATTTTTTTTTTGATTTTTATTTATTAGGAAAATTTCTACAACTTTTACAAGAATTGGGTTGTTTAGCCCTTTCAGGACGGATGGGTCAATTTTGCCCAGCGGGCATATAAAACCCATCCGTCCTGAAAGGGTTAGCAAAAAATATATGAGTTTTTTTTATAGTTGAACATAAACAGCATGGTTTTCTGATCTTTTGATTTAGGAAATTTAAAAACATCGGTACTCCTAACCCAATTGAAATTTTTTACTGACCGTTTTTAATTATCGACCATTTTTTTTAAACCTATTTTTTTTTATCTGATCAATGATTTTTCACGTTTATGAATTTTGAATTTTTTTATTTTTTTTATTTAGGTAGGGGAAAGGACGGCTTTGGCAGGTTTTGTTCTATTATTGGCAAGGGGGTTTTTGTCGACCAAATTTTATGAAATTTGGCCACAATATTTTTTGATATGCAAAGAATGTTTAGGCCAAATTTAAGCCTAGTCAGTCATAAAAATCCCCCTGCCAATAATAGAACAAAACCTGCCAAAGCCGTCATTCCCCCTATGACATTTTTTAAAGGAAATATTTTAATTTTTTTGATGAGTGTTTTTGAATGTTGGACAAAGTTTTTTGTTGGAATTTGGAAAAAAAAATTGAATGCAATTTTTAGCAAATTATGCTCAACTTTTTTGAAAACTTTCACCTGTTCTTTTAATTTTTGGTAAGATTTGCCGACAATAGTTGTTTAGAGTTTTTTTGTTTTTTAGTTTTCAGACAGAATCTTTGCGATTTTCGACAGAATTTTCAACACTGGATTTAAATTTTCAATGAAATTTTTGAATTTTATTTTATGAAATAGTCGAAGAATTTATTCTACGTTTGTCAATGATGATATTGACATTAAATTTGGAATTAATAAAACCATCTATTTTGAAAGTCTCAATAATAAGGACACAAAAAAACCTTCTACGACAGTTTTGAGATAATTTGATGATTTTCCTCAATTGTGTGAAATTATTACTCAAGTTTTTGAAATTTGTTATGGGTTATTGGATGATTAAAGAAATAGAGCGTGGTTCTTGAAGTTTAAATCTAAATGAATAAAAATTAGTTTAGGTTCCCTTCCTGACGATTTTACTCACGAACGGGTTAACCGTTTTGCAAAACTTTCTCTCTAATCGATTCGTCTTGGGATCCGTAAGGTTTGTATGTACAAAAAATGTTGGAGAAATGTAAAAAGCATCAGTAGAATGCAACTTTGGGTCAGTGGTTGAGAGAAACAAAATAATAGCACGGAAATTGATCTAGAGTGCGGTGCTGCAAATAGTTCAGTAGGATGACATTTGCAACACGAACACCCATGCAAAACTGGGTATTTTCGCTAGTTTTTTAATGAAAGTATTGACAATTTTCACGTTTTTTTGAGAGTTTTGAATGCATCAGCCAGATTTTTTGAAATTTTTCATCGAAGTTTTGATGTTTCGTGGATATACTTTAAACGTTTAATAAATTTTTAATGTTTTCAAATTTTTCGTTGAACTTTTTTAGCTTCTACATGATTTTATCGATTTTTTTGAAACTATGGATAGGTTAATTGTAAATCCTCGAAATAAAAAAAGTCTTGGGAGTTTTAATTATACCCAACGATTTTTTTTTAATTTTAAATTGAAATTCTTTGAGTTTTTTAATTCCTAAATTTTTTTTTGAAATTTCAACAATTAAAAAAATAAAAATAAATATGAATTGATGAAAATAACGAAATCTATCCTCCTAAAGTGCTGTTTTGACCTCTCTAATGTGTTTTCTCATTACATTTTGCAATACACGAGAAAGACAGAAAGGCTTTTGAAATATTCTCAATTTTATTAACAAATTTGAAATTAACAAAGATTATTTTTGTTTTTTTTTTTAGTTTTTTGATGTAAATTCTTTATAAAATCTTTAATCAAATTCATGAAGTTCGGATCAGATTTCATGACACTATGTTTACAGTTTTAATAGCTGAAGGATATTCCTTGAAGTATTTTTTACTTCGAAATCTCATCAGCTTCGTTTCTTTTCCCGAGCTGTACGCCTCCGATTCTGTTTTCTACTAAGATTCGCCGAAGGATGGAAAATATTGTGCAGCAAACAAACGTCATGCTTTTTTCGCCAAAATTCAGTTTTTTTTTTCTTGCGTTCTGAATCTGGGAACAATTATCCTATCACTGATAGGATCTAACATCAACTTCTCACCTACTCAACAACGTCGCGGAATATAGCCAACTGTCTTCACTCAGTCCTATGATCTCCGTTTTTTTGTGGAATGTGTGATGACTTTGAAACTTGAACTATTGATTGACAATCTTATTTTCCATTAGAATTAATACAATGTTCTCTGTGTTGGAATCTCTCTGTTTGAAACGAAACTTCTTATATCGATCGAAAGCAAATATCCGCCCCGGTCGTCGTAAAAATCCAATATATCATATTTCCTCGCAAAAAAAAGATGCAAGAGAACATATACACCTACATTTTATTATCATTTTTTTTCGAAAAAAGCAAATTTATGTTCCACCCGGATTATATACTACCGCCACCCATCTCCGCCCAAGACAACCGAGACCAAAACGAGGAAAAACAGATCCCGAACATCGGGGTCGGTAGCTGGAAAATTTTTATTTTCTCGTAAAAACCCAGATTAATCCACCTAGCGGTGATGGCGCCTTTCTCGCGTAAAAAGGTAATAAATGTAGCCTTTACGCTTACACCTCGATGATGTACAAGAAAGGCAAAACAGTTACACCGTCTAATGTAATGATAGAAAATTTACACTAGTAGACGACAGATGGCGCTGCCAAAAGTTTCTCGAATTTCCTATGTTCGAATTTTGACTCTCGGACAATTTAGTACTATGTACATAGTACTATGAAACTGAACGAAGAGCATACTTACGCCTAAATGCGTGCAGCACGAGCATCTTTATAGTACGATGAAACTTTTAATGGGAAGCCACGGATAAAATATTCATAGATGCAAGGCATTTTTCATAACACATTATTGTTCTATGTGACTATGTCTCATCACCATTTTAATATTTTCTAGTTTTTGCAATTTGCAATTATTATGAAATTCAATAGTGATCAACAGCGTTTTAGTCTCTGTCGGATGCAACTTGTTGCAAGAAAATCGATTAAGAGTTTCTATGTGAAAATTTGGCTAATGTTTTTTATGGCATTTTGTGCACACACACACGCACACACATACACACACACACACGCACACACGGACAGACAGACATTTGTTCAGCTCATCGAGCTGAGTCGAATGGTATATAACACTATGGGTCTCCGGGACTTCTATCAAAAGTTCGATTTTGGAGTGAAATGATAGCCTTTCGGTACAACTTAGTTGTACGAGAAAGGCAAAAAAGCTGTTTCTATCGGGTTGTTCCGAGTTGGGCGCCAACTACCTTCCCGCTCTCTTTTCTGAATCTTGGGATAAAATGGAAATGCTGTTTTTTCGAGAATTTTCCCTCCGCTTCCCACGATCCAAACGTCCCCCTGGTTTTGCTTTTTAATGGTCGATCACCGCTATTTAGGAGTTTCCTTCGAAGAAGGAAAATTTCCTTTCACAATAATCCGAGTAATTCAATGGCAAACGAAATTTGGACAGAAGAAGTGTTTGACCTCTAATCAGGCATTAAATTGGAAATTACTTTTTTCGAATTTCGGATTGAAACCGAAAGAGTGCTCCACAAGAATAATCGAAAGCACTATTCGACCTCGCGGTTTCATCTATAACTAGTGGGGCGACCACTCCTCTTCAGATAACAACTTAACGCGTTTTAAGTAACGACGAAAGGATGATTCAGCGTAAAAAGTTCAAATGCCGATATAAAAGGGTCAATAAAAGAAGCGACGTCGAGCGAGGAGAAAATGAATTTCATCGAATTTGAGACCGACAAAAACCAAAATCGGGGCCGCGCGGCTGGAATGACGCGCGTCCATCCGTGCAGGAATATTACTCACCACGCACATCATTGAAGTGGATTTGATTGAGTTGGAAAAAGAGTCGGGTTTAGATGATTTGTATGGCAAAAATTGAACTTAAATCGAGTTTTCGATGTGGTTTGTTCGAAAACGCGAACAATTTTGGTGTACCAAATGGGTTTTGACGTTTCCCCCTGAAATGGGATCTTCTTCAGGGTCCCAACCGATATGTTCTACACAAATAATATTACTTACCGATTAAATCATGGGCAAGCGTGCAATTGGACTCCTTCAGCCGGCAACGACATAAGCTTTATGAGATCTGAAATGAAATAATTGAGAAGAAAAGATGATTAATGGGTATCGTTTGAATGTTATTGCAATTTCATAAAACCACAATTGCAATCAATTTCGGAATCGGTCGCGAAGAAAACCCGGACACACGCATCGCAGCGCGCTGGCTGGCGGCTGGGGTCACCGGCAAAGTACCACCTTCCCGAGATGGTAATAAAAGTAATACATAATGCGCGAATAGGCGAAGGAAAAGGAAAATGAAGAAAATAAATTATCTTCGTTTTTTTTTCGTTTTGAAATATTTCAATTTTTTTTTTGCTATCAAAAGAGGAACGACAGGCGGACCTTTCAGGAATGTTAGTGAGGAGGGCACTGTGGAAGATATCTCCCTCCCTAGAGGGAAAGGGGGAAAATTGTACTTTACAAATATATAAAATAAGCGAAGATAGATAGAAAAAAAAACTGTGAGATGAAACATGAATGTGAAGTGAAGCGAACCGATTCCCTACACGGATGATTATGATGATGATGCTGCTGCTGAGGCTGACAGTCAGTGTGGCCGTTCGTCGTTTGTGCGATGGATGCGGGATAGGAAAAATAGGGACCAAACTCGGCAATATGATTGCGCTGAGCTGTACGTACATGTGAAGAAGGTGGAAAAAATTGCGCGAAGAGAGCAGGGAAAAAAACGAGCTCGTCTAAAGATAATTGAACTTTTTTTTATGATGCTGACTGGTATGTGGCTGTTTTATGTTTGCTTTTAAAAAAAGTAAGTTTATCGAAAAAAAAAACAACAGCGAGGTACTGGACGTAGACGTGGAGTCACTTGTTGAGAAAGAGGTTTGAAAGTATGCTTCGGGCGAAAATAGGATCGTTTGCTTTTCCGTATCGTGGCTCATTGAGGATGCTTACTGTAATGATGAAAATCAAATACAGACAGTTTTTATTCATTTGGGCCATGTTTAGTTGTGATCCGATGAATTTGAGTTTCTACGAGTTGGTTTACAGCCTAATTAAAACATGGCCAAGGTCGCGTTTTGACGTTAAGAAATGGAGATGAGCATTTCCGGACTCTTCTTTCTGACTGTCTGCTTCGGGATCTTTTCTATTCTCAATTCCCAGCACTGCGACGAACCAAGCGGATAACGCTCGTTTTCTTTCGTCTCGGACAAGCTGTTCTTAACGCGACATAGCTTCTAACTTGGGCTTGCGTAAGCAGAATTAGGAACCAAATCACGCCCTGCAGGAGCTCCGCCCAAGCCTCGCCAGTTGCGATTCCGCAGACGTCAAAGAGCCGGACCGTGCTCCGCTGGAGGGCCTCTGCCTTGCCAGTTAAGTTCCGGACGTCGTCAGAGTTCCACAATAAATTTATTGAACCAAAATCGCAGTTCATGAATCATCCAGATTCAAGCGCATGTATCCCATGTGATCGCTTGTCAGTGGGACAGTCCCTTATTTGGCGATAAAATATCTAAAAATAAAATTAGAGTCAGCTACAACTTTTTGAGAACGCACTCCATCGGGTGAGTGTTCTTTTCGCAAAAAGGAATGAGCAGCCAAGTGACCTACCTACAACTCTTCAAAACATAATGAAACTCCCAAAGTGAAACCCAAAGTAATTCCATTCGAAACCCTTGAAGAATTCTGTTCGAGAATTTCGTTCGTGAGCCCGAAAGAATTCCTTCCAAATAACTTCGGTCGGAAAACCAACAGAATTCTTTTCGGCAGCCCAACTAATTCTGATCAGAAGTCCAAAAAAATCCTTTCGGAGGTTTAAATATTTGCGTTTGGAAACCCAAAAGGATTTCGTTTGGAAGCCAAAATAATTCTGTTCGGAAACCCAAAAGAATTCCGTTCCGAAGCCCAAAAGAATTCAGTTCAAAAATTCAAATATTTACGTTCGGAAACCCAAACGGAAAAGAATTCCGTTTAGTAGCCCAACAAATTCTGATCGGTAACCTAAAGGAATGCTGTTCATACGCCCAAAAGAATTCCATTCAGAAGCCTAAATAATTCGGTTCAGAACCCAAAATAATTCCGTTCGGAAACTCAAAATAATTCCGCTCGGAAGCTCAAATAATTTTGTTTAGAAGCCCAAATAATTTCGTTCGGAAACGCAAAAATAAAATTAGAGTCAGCTACAACTTTTTGAGAACGCACTCCATCGGATGAGTGTTCTTTTCGCAAAAAGGAATGAGCAGCCAAGTAACTTACCTACAACTCTTCAAAACATAATGAAACTCCCAAAGTGAAACCCAAAGTAATTCCATTCGAAACCCTAAAAGAATTCTGTTCATAAGCCAGATATTTTCGTTCGTGAGCCCGAAAGAATTCCTTCCAAATAATTTCGTTCGGAAACCCAAAAGAATTCTATTCGGAAGCCCAACTAATTCTGATCAGAAGTCCAAAAAAATGAGGTTTAAATATTTGCGTTTGGAAACCCGTGTGAAATGAAAAGAATTTCATATTGAAGCCAAAATAATTCTGTTCGGAAACCCAAAGCAATTCCGTCCGGAAGCCCAAAAGAATTCAGTTCGAAAATTCAAATGTTTACGTTTGGAAACCCAAACGGAAAAGAATTCCGTTTAGTAGCCCAACAAATTCTGATCGGTAACCTAAAGGAATGCTGTTCATACGCCCAAAAGAATTCCATTCGGAAGCCTAAATAATTCGGTTCAGAACCCAAAATAATTCCGTTCGGAAACTCAAAATAATTCCGCTCGGAAGCTCAAATAATTTTGTGTAGAAGCCCAAATAATTTCGTTCGGAAACGCAAAAATAAAATTAGAGTCAGCTACAACTTTTTGAGAACGCACTCCATCGGATGAGTGTTCTTTTCGCAAAAAGGAATGAGCAGCCAAGTAACTTACCTACAACTCTTCAAAACATAATGAAACTCCCAAAATGAAACCCAAAGTAATTCCACTCGAAACCCTAAAAGAATTCCGTTCATAAGCCAGATATTTTCGTTCGTGAGCCCGAAAGAATTCCTTCCGAATAATTTCGGTTGGAAACCCAAAAGAATTCTATTCGGAAGCCCAACTAATTCTGATCAGAAGTCAAACAAAATTCCTTTCGGAGGTTTAAATATTTGCGTTTGGAAACCCGAAAGAATTCCGTTTGGAAGTTCAAATATGCGTTCAGAAATCCAAAAGAATTCCGTTTGGAAGTTCCAATATGCGTTCGGAAATCCAAAAGAAATCCGTCAAGCCTAAATAATTCTTTTCGGAAACCCAAAGCAATTCCGTTCGGAAGCCCAAAAGAATTCAGTTCGAAAATTCAAATATTTACGTTCGGAAACCCAAACGGAAAAGAATTCCGTTTAGTAGCCCAACAAATTCTGATCGGTAACCTAAAGGAATGCTGTTCATACGCCCAAAAGAATTCCATTCGGAAGCCTAAATAATTCTGTTCAGAAACCCAAATAATTCCGTTCGGAAACTCAAAATAATTCCGCTCGGAAACTCAAATAATTTTGTTTAGAAGCCCAAATAATTTCGTTCGGAAACACAAAACAATTCTATTCGGAGCTCCTACCAATTCTGTACGGAAACCCAGAAGGATTCCGTTTGAAAGTTTGAATATTTGCGTTCGGAAACCCAAAAGAATTCCGTTTGGATGCTCAAATAATTCTGCTCAGAAACCTTAAGGAATTCTGTTTGAAAGCCCAAAAGAATTCCGTTTGGAGAACCAAAAAAAATCATTCGGAACCCCAAAATATTTCCGTTGGGAAACTCAGGAAACAATTCCGTTCGGAAGCTTAAATAATTCTATTAGGAAACCCAAAACAATTTTGTTATGAAGACTAAATGAGTTCGCTCCGAAGCCCAAAATAATTCCAATTGGAAGTCCAAATATTTCTGTTCGGCAACCCAAAGCAATTCCGTTCGAAAGCCCAAATAATTCTTTTCGGAAACCCAAAGCAATTCCGTTCCGAAAGTCCAAAAGAATTCCGTTCGGAATTTTATTTTGAAGCCCAAAGAAATCCCATTCGGAAGTCCAAATAATTCTGTTCGGAAACCCAAATAATTCCTTTCGAAAACTCAAAACAATTCCGTTGGGTAACTTAAATATTTCTGTTTTGAAACCTAAAAAATTCCATTAGGAAATCCAAATATGTCTGTTCGGAAGCTCAAAATAATTCCGTTCGGAAGCTCAAATAATTTCATTCGGAAACCCAAACCAATTCTGATTGGAAGCCCAACTAATTCTGATCGACCCAATACCCAAAAGAATTCCGTTTGAAAGTTCAAATATTTGCGTTCGGAGACCCAAAAGAATTTCGTTTGGAAGCCCAAATAATTCTGTTCGAAAACCCAAAGTAATTCTATTCGGGAGCCCAAAAGAATTCCGCTCGGAAGTTCAAATATTTGCGTTCGGAGACCCAAAAGAATTCCATTTAGAAGCTCTAATAATTATGCTCGCTAACCTAAAGGAATTCTGTTTGGAAGCTCAAAAGAATTCCGTTCAGAAACCCCAAAAAATCATTCAGAACCCCAAAAGAATTCCGTTCGGAAACTCTAAACAATTCCGTTCGGAAAGTCAAATAATTCTGTTCGGAAACCCAAAGTAATTTCATTTTGAAGACCAAATGAGTTCGCTCAGAAGCCCAAAAGAATTCCATTCGGAAGTTCAAATATTTGCGTTCAGAGACCCAAAATGTTCCGATTGGAAGCCTAAATAATTCTGTTCGGGAACCTAAAGCAATTCAGTTCGGAAGCCCAAATGATTCCGTTCGGAAGTCCAAAAGAATTCCGTTCGGAAGTTTATTTGGAAGCCCAAACAAATCCCATTCGGAAGTCCAAATAATTCCGTTCGGAAACTCAAAACAATTCCGTTGGGTAACTTAAATATTTCTGTTTTGAAACCTAAACCAATTCCGTTCAAAAGCCCAAAAGAATTCCATTAGGAAATCCAAATATTTCTGTTCGGAAGCTCAAAATAATTCCGTTCGGAAGCTCAAATAATTTCGTTCGGAAACCCAAACCAATTCTGTTTGGAAGCCCAACTAATTCAGTTCGACCCAATACCAAAATCATTCCGTTTGAAAGTTCAAATATTTGCGTTCGAAGACCCAAAAAAATCTCGTTTGGAAGCCCAAATATTTCTGTTCGAAAACCCAAAGTAATTCTATTCGGGAGCCCAGAAGAATTCTGTTCGGAAGTTCAAATACAGTAGACGTTCGATAATGCAAGTCATTTAACTGCAATGCTTTTTAACTGCAATTCGATAGTTGCAACAGTTTTGCAGTTATCGGACCGCGAAACTTCAAACTGATGTCAAACTCAATGACAGCTGCATGCTGCATTGCGCTGCACTTTTGTTGCATCTGACTTCGATTGACAATGGTTTGACGTCTAGAATGCGTTGCAGTTATCGAACGGCTACATTTTGCAGTTATCGAACGGCTGCTGTATTTGTGTTCGGAAACCCAAAAGAATTCTATTTAGAAGCCCAAATAATTCTTTTCGGTAACCTAAAGGAATTCTGTTTAGAAGCCCAAAAGAATTCCGTTCGAAAACCCTAAAAAAATCCTTCGGAATTCCAAATCCAAAAGAATGCCAAAAAGGATTCTGTTTAAAAGTTTAGAAGGATTCCGTTCAAAAGCCTTAAAAATGCGTTCGTAATCCCAATCGAATTCTGTTCGGTGTGCAAAAAGGGTTCTGTACCGAGTTTCAGTAGGATTCCGTTCGAAATCTTTCTTAGAAAAATTGGACATTGAAATGGATTTCTTCTGGGATTATGAACGAAGATCATTCCGAACGGTTTCTTTTTGGGCTTCCCAAAGAAATTCATTTAGACTTTTAAGCGGAGGCCTTCTGTGCTTTCAAACGAAATTCTTTTAGACTTCCGAACGGAATCCTTTTGAGCTTCCAAACGGTCTCGGTTTGAGCCTCCGAACGGAATCAGGAGAAACAGGGGCTGAACATTTTTTAGTACCTCAAATGGATTCCGTTCAGATCCCAAAGTCCAAAGGGACTGTCGTTTGGAAGCACATCACAGGACTGGCCGCTTCAACTTCCGTTGCGATGTGAAAACCAGTGCTTACAACAGGCGAGATCTATGCAGCAATCGAGAATGCTCGAAAGCATGCAAACCCGGTACAGTAATTATTGTGCCGCAGGATGTCAGGACAAATAATTCTGTTCGGAAACTCAAAAAAACACTATTTGTAACCCCAAAGAATACCGTTCGGAAGCCTAAATGATTCCGTTCGTAATCGCAAAAGAACTCCGTTCGGAAACCCAAATAATTCTGTTCATAAAGCCTAACGCATTCCATTCGAAAGCCTGAAAGAATTTTGTTCGGAAACCCAAAAATAAAAATCTGTTCGGAAACCCAAAGGAATTCCGTTCGAAATCGCAAAAGAAATCCGTTTGGAAGCCCAAAAGATTTCATTTGGATGGCCAAAAGTATTCCGTTCGGAAGTCAAACAATTCTGTTCGGAAACCCAAAAGAACTACGTTCGAAAATACAAATGTGTCTGTTCGGAGGTTCGAAGGAATTCAATCCGGAAGCCCAAAAGTATTCGGTTCAGAAGCCAAATAATTCTCTTCGAAAAAATTCTGCTGGGAAACTCAAAAGAATTCTAATTGGATGCCTAGAAGAAAATTGGAAAGAATCCCAAATCATTCCGTTCGTGATCGCAAAAGAATTCCATTCGGAAGCCCAAATAATTCTGTTCAGAACTCCAAAGGAATTTCATTTGGAAGCTCAACAGAATTCCGTTCGGAAGCCCAAAAGAATTATGTTCGGAAGCACAAATCATTCCGTTCGTAATCGTAAAAGAATTCCGTTTGGAAGCCCGAAAGAATTTTGAACGGAAGCCCAAATAATTCTGTTCCGAGACCAAAAAGAATTCCGTTCGCAAGCCCAAATCGTTTCGTTCGAAGTCGCATAAGAATTCCGTTAGGAAGTATTCTGTTCGGGAGCCCAAAAGAATTTTGTTTGGAAGCCCAAATGATTCCGTTTGGAGGCCGAAAGATATTCCGTTCGAAATCCATACAATTCTTTTCGGAAACCCAAAAGAATTCAATTCGAAAGCATAAATAATTTTGTTTGGATAAATAACTCCGTTTGGTGGCCCAAAAGTATTCTGTTCGGAAGCCAATCAATTCTGTTCGGAAACTCAAAAGAATTCCGTTCGAAATTCCAAATATTTTTTTCGGAGATTCAAAGGAATTCCATTCAGAAGCCCAAAAAAATTTTGTTCGGAAGCCAAAATAAGAAAAGGAATTCCGTTCGGAAGCCCAAATGATTCCATTCGTAATCGCAAAATAATTCTATTTGGAAGCAGAACAATTCTGTTCGGAAATCCAAATAAATCTGTTCTGTGACCCAATAGAATTCCATTTAGAAGCTCAGAAGAGTTCCGTTCCGAAGCCCAAATAATTCTGTTCGAAAACCTCAAAGAAGTCCAAAACGGAGATCGTTTCGAACGGAATTCTTCTGGGCTTCCGAACTTTTGGGCTTTTTTGGCTTCTGAACCGAACCTTCTTTACTTAGGAATACTTAGGCTTTGAAACGGGCTTGGGCTTCCGAAAGGATTTTTTTTGTACTAAGAATCCGAAAGCATTTCGAAGGATTATGTTCACAATACCGAAAGTATCTTCTTCTAAGGCTTTGAACCATTCCAGCGATTCGTTTAACTTTTAATTAAAATTTGACAGTTCGATGGTTATTTTTCCATCGTGGTTAAAATTTTACTCCGAAGCCGACCCATTTGAGTTTTGACAGATTAATAGTTATTTGGAACAAAATGGATTTGGCGCCAATTTTCTCGCGAACAAAGTTTAACTATCGAACTGTCAAATCTGACCATGCTCCGGAGCAGGGTTATTTTTAACCACGGAGAAATAACCATCGAACTGTCAAATTTTAACTAAAAGTTAAACGATTTGCAGGAATGGATCACAGCCTAAATCTCAAAAGAATTCGATTCGTGATCGCAAGAGATTCTTTTCGGTTCAAAATAGAACAGTAACCTTCAGTGAAAAAGTTATATCATAATAAATCCATTTTAAATTTTCCCAATCAATATCTTTTATTGGGAATGATTGATGTTTCGTTTGTCAAGTGTGAGTCCTGGCTTGTACTCCTCAGGTGTGGTTGAAAATTTCACCAGTTTGAAGTTACGATGCTAATATCGAGAAATTTTCAGAAGAAGTCAATGTTTTGATTTTTACCCTTTTGACACAACAATTATCGAGTTGTTGAGAGTGTGCAAAAATAAACTGATTGAAAACCGACAGCGATTGAAAGTAGGGACACGGCAGGTATTTTCGTCTGTTCGTCATAGTCTCGAAAACCAATAAAAAAGACACTTTTTTGTAAAACTCATACATACCAAATCGTAAGCTCAGGAGAAACGTTCTACTATAGTGAAGTTTTAGCAAATGTACGTTGCTTTCGTTGGTTTTAGCCCCTACGACGAAGGACGAAAATACCTGCCGTGTCCCTACTTGTAGTACGTAGTTTTTATTTCAGTGTATGGAGGAAATGATACAAAAGGAACGCTGCCCGTTAAACAGTGCAAAGTAGAATAACCAGCGCAAGTGTGACTATCGTTAAAGGTTGAAAAATATTTGTTTTCTTACCAATTTACAGATCAACTGCAAATGGAAATGGATAAACATCTTTTTTATCTGGATGAGCTTTTAGGGTAGCGATGCTTAAAATAGCTTCAAAGCTTGGGAGAATTTCTCACCGGATTTTCATGCGCAGGTCATTTTTAATGGAATCGAATTTTTGATTTTCCGTTTTCAAAATCCCATGAAAACACAAGGGAACTAAAACCATGTACAGTCATATGGCCGAAAGTGTCGTTTGGCCGAACAGGTCACATGGCCGAAAATGTTGTTTAGCCGAACCGGTCATTTGGACGAAAAAGTCGTTTGACCGAAATGGCTAAGAGGGCCGTCAGATCAAAAATGTTATTTGGTTAAACGGATCGTTCGACCCTAAATGTCGTTCGCTGAATGGGTTATATTGCCAAAAATGTCATTTGGGCCTAACAGTAGTGGTGCCAAGAGTGTGAAGTGATGAAGAAGTATGAAATTAGAAGTGAGAAATGTGTTTTTGGATACATAAACTTCGTCCGAAAGTGTTCTCGTGAACCAGGTTCCCTCAGGCAAGTGAACGAATTTTGATGGGCTCCAGAAGCCATCTTGCGACATACGAAATTTAATAATTTAAAAAAAAAGATAATATTTAAAAGTGTTCGGATGAATTGGGCATGTCTTAGAGTGTTTCCGGGAAACTGGTTTCTTCAAGAAAGAAGTCAAATGTTTTATTTGTTTTGAATCCTATTTTAGTCAAACTTCATCAAACAGACAGACACAGTAGATGAATTTCGAGAGTTTTCGGGTACATCGTCTAGGTCTGGTTCCTTCATAGAAGTGGTTGGCTCCGAAACCCATCTTGCGACTAATCAAGCTTCATGATTTTGAAAGACTATCTCAAAAGATGAACATTTGAGAGTTTTTAGACATATCTGAACGTGTGGAAGTGCTCCCGAGTGCGTGGTTTCCTATGAAAAATAGATTAATTTTGATTAGCTCCGAAACGAAAGGCAAGATCAACAGATGATTTTTTGAGAATGTGGACACATTGAACACATTCGGGAGTGTTCCCTATTGAAATTGTCTTTAAAAATCAAGGAATATGATATTTCGAACGATGGGATTCAGAGCTAATCGAAATTCGTCTATTTACCAGGTTCCCGGGAATACTTTCGGACGTGAGCAATGTGTCCAAAAGTTCTCAAATCATCTGTTCGGGTTATCTTTCTGCATTAAATGTCAAAAATCAGACTGCAGGGAACACTTACGAACGTGACCAATGTTTCCAAAAAGTCTCAAAATTGATCAGTTGGTCTTGTCTTTCATAATCGCGAAGTTTGCTTCGTCGCAAGACTGGTCAGTCAAAAGGCCAAGTGACCTGTTCGGCCTGAATACATTTTCGACTAAATATGATCTTTTCTGCCAAAAGAACATTTCGGCTAAACGACCTGTTCTGCCAAATAATCAGCTCTTTGGCTTTCGGCCAGACGGCCCTATATCCATCAAAAGTTACTTAGTTAGTGTCAGAAACGGACGAATCATTTAGCAAGTTCAGATTACAGTACATCATTAACCAGATTTGGAATTAACAAACTTCTCCGGAAAAGGAGTCTAGCGATTCCTATCCCGGAAAGCCGGGTTCTCGGTCGCGATCTTTCCAGCCTCAGGCCGATTTCTCTAACATCGTGCTTGTCTAAGTTGGGAGACTTGTAAACCGTCGGCTATGGGAGTACCCGAAGAAGGAAGGTCAGGATTGATAACTAGCTCGTATTTCGCCAACCTAGGGAATGTGCTCCAGAGGATCTTCTGGCTTTCATACGAAACTTTCTCGCCGACCGGTCCTTTCGGGTACTAATTGGCGACTCTAGATTCAGGACATACCGGGGGAAGACTGGGCTGCTGTCACCGTCGTCCACCGATTGTATGGTCATATGCAACTTAAACTGAATGAACAACCAATCCCCACCCGCTCATTAAGATCCTCGGTGTTTCAATCAACCGGGGCATGAATTCCCTTTCCCATTTCTAGGCTGGCGAAGCCGGGTGTAGATCTGCTTAATCAACTTAATTAATAGGAAACCTTTCCAAACAGAGCAAACGACGCATCTGTGCTTCATCCCTCAACACCCAGAGGTGATATGATCCCTCTCCTTGTACAAAGGGAATCGGATTCAGCGCCGGCGCCGGTCTCCTCCCAGAGGCTAGAGTCCACTGGCACGGATCGAGGAGCTGACACTCCTCCCTTGTCAATGTGAACAGCTCCATCTCGCAGCGCTTTAGAGATAGAGAAAATATCGAGGTCCTACGTAGGTCAGTAGCAGAGCTGTTAAACACAGTCTTCGATAGACATGAGTTTGGATTCAATGACGTGACTGGTTTTTGCGTCGTTTGGTATCGTTCCCCGGATGAATAGAGACAACCCCCGGAAAGCATAGACGCCCAATGAGATACTCCGATGGACTGCCAAAGATTGTATGAGCTGGTTCTTATGGATTCAGGAAGATTCTCCGGATCTAGGCTGGGTATTTCGGTGGGGTCCGGTTAGGCATAAGTACTTTAGGCACAATGAACGTTCGTCTTAACGGACGTTGAGCATAATGTACGCTAGGCATAATAAACGTTAGGCCTAATAGACGTTAGGCATAATATACGTTAGGCATAATAGACGTTAGGTATAATAGACGTTAGGCATAATTCTACCTTTTCATGTCATGGGCTGTTCTTTGGGACATTTTATGCTTAACGTCCATTATACCTATCGTACTTATGCCCAACGTCCTTGTGCCTAACGTACTTATGCCTAACGGGTATGGCTACTAACTGATTCCTCCTTATCGCTTAATGCACCTACATTCAGGTGAGGCTATCTGCAGTCCCGACAGGAGTATTTGGACCGGAGAGACTCTGAGAACCGTTGGGCTTGTTCCTGGTACGGCTAGGACGAAAACATTTCCAGTGGGAGATTTTCAAGACAGATCGGCTAGGGTTATGGCAACCGTGTGTCCACCATCTGAAGATTGTAGAAAACTTCACGAGGTGGTTGAAGAGTTTGTGTACTTGGGCTCATTGGTAACCTCCGATAACGATACCAGCATAGACATTTGGAGACACATCGAGACAGGAAATTGTACGTACTTTGGACTCCACAAGAGTTCGCCGCCGCCGTATCGATCAGGTGGAAGACGATTCGGAGACCCTCCATAGAATGCGTCGTTAGCGACGTACAGCCATGGACCGAGCTGAATGGAGAAGGCTTTTATGTACTGCAAAGGCCCCTCTAGCGACTTTTCATTGTTCCTGTTCCGTCTCATTTCCAACAGATGATGGGCCCGGATTATGTGTAATAGATAAAAGGAAATGTCCAGATGAAAAAGAGTATGATTTTTCATTTATCATAAGAGTGGAAGCGGTGGCAGATTGAAAACTAGTAGAGAATGCTGCAAAACGAACGACGCAAAGTGAAAAAAAAAATAACGGAAGTGGGAACGTTGTTGGTTCAGTAATATTCGTTTCCGATATTCAACAGCGGCAACGATTCCAGTTCGCAAATGTGAATGCGGATGCTGTTGGTAGACGATGACTATTAGAAAGATCATTGGTGTAGATCGTAGAGCAGTGGAAGAGGCTTTCGTACCTTTTAAACAAGAGACTGATAAAATAGGGCTGTGAATAATATTTGTCAAAACTACTACCCAAAATAGGGAAGGGTCATTTGGTCGAAGCCAATTCGGCCGAAAGCCATTTGGCCGAATGCCACTAGGCCGAACAAACCATTAGGCCGAAACCCATCTGGCCGAAAGGGTCGTTCGGCCGAATGGGTCATTTGGCGGAAGGGTCATTTGGCCGAAAGGGTCATTTAGGCGAAAGGATCATTTGGCCGAAAGGGTCATTTGGCCGAAAGGGTCGTTTGGTCGAAAGGGTATTTAGGGTATAAAGGTAATTTTTCCGAAAGGGTGATTCAGCCGAAAGGGGCATTTGGCCGAAAGGGTTATTAGGCCGAAAGGGTCATTAGGCCGAAAGTATCATTTGGCCGAAAGGGTCATTTGGCCGGAAGGGTCATTTGGCCGGAAGGGTCATTTGGCTGGAAGGGTCGATTGGCCGAAAGGGTCATTTGGCCGAATTTGTCCGAATAGGTCATTTAGCCGAATAAAACAAAGTGAGAAATTAGGAATGAGACGTGGACTTTTTATGGTTTGCGTACCCAGCTAAGGAATCGCAGCTTACAGACACGGATTAAACTAGCTCTGTGCATATAGTTGATTCGTTTAGTCGTCCTGTACAGTCATGAAGTATGGAAATTGATAACTTGAATGATATACCCAGAGCGTAGTTTGAAGAGAACTTCACGTCATGTCGATAGTTGTCTGTGCCGTCTACTTCTTCACAGCGCGATAATTTGGAGAGGTCCTTGACGGAATCGAACGGGGAATACAGTACTGGAAGGTTGAGATTCGGGTACCGAAATGCAGCATCGAAGACAAATACGACAAGCAAGCTCTTGCCATTACGATTTTTATTACTCACACCCACTCTTTTCGAAGAGCCTTGTCTTATTCTCGACGTCTTTCAGTTTTGAACATTCAACAATTTATTGTGTTTCGCCTTCTTGGGAGATGTCATTTTAATTAGGTGGGGTACTTTATTGTCGTTCCCTAGACACTTGATGATCGAATGAAACAGTACAAGCTCTCGACGGATTCAGCAATGGAACATCACCCCGAATTCAAGGTTACATTGTAAGTAAATGTGTTTTAGATGTTTTCCAGCGTAGTTCCCCATTTTCAATGCAAGAAACAGCATTAGACCCGGCTGCAGTGGCACGCCAAACTGCAATCCTAGTCTCCACACCGCCGCCAGCCACTCTGTTGCATCTATTCCCGTTGGTCTGATGTTGGACTCGCTGCCTCCGTCGTCGGTCGTTAGGGGGTCGGTCGGGGGTGGATGAACAACAAACGGAGGGCGCACAAATGCTCCAACACCCCCCGAGTGACTTCGCGCGGTGGAGGAAACCAGGGTGGCAGAGAGGAGGGGCAAGTAACGCGCGAAAAAAGCCTTACCTAGAAAAGAATAATTTTAATAAACAAGCAACAGCGACCGAACGAACGGAACGGAACAACCAACAACGGCTGAGCAGCGGAGAATAGTGGTCTCGTAGGTGGGCACCCCGTGGGGATGTCGAACAGAGACGGCGCGGGGCACCCCACGTAAAATGAGGGGGTGCGCACCGTCAAATGGGGAAGAGAAAAACGAAATTACATTGATTTTTTCCTCTCGTTTTCACAGCTTTTTTCCGTCTTTTCTTACACGACCGCAGCAGCAACAAGCAACAAGCAATCAACGACGCGGCGGCAATAGTAGGCTTCGATTCGTTCGGTTGCTAAGGGTGAAGCGCATTGTCGGGCGGGGGTGACGCAAGGGGGCAACACTGTGGGGACTCTAGGTTAACCTTCAGAATAAATAGGTTTTTTTTTCGAACGCAAAACCTATTGGAGGTATCTCCGGAGTAAGCCAGAGGAGTCATACAAATCCGTTGATTTAGAGGCTAAGAATAAATAATCGCGCGTTTGTGCAATCGAGTGAGAGGGAGCGCACGCGATGGGAGAATTGCATCTGTAGGGTAGGGGGGACACATTTCGACGCTTGTGGCTTTTCCAGCGAACCTCGCCGGCAGCGCGGCGGCATCATCATCCAGCAACAACAGCAATAGTTGTAAAGATTCGAAATGGCAATACGCTGAGAACTGGGATGCTGCACGCGGGCTGCTAGTTGCACAAGTTATGCACTCTCCTTCGCCGTTTCTAGTTTTTTTTATGATTGCTTTTTTTGTGTGTATGCAGTCAACTGGTTTTTGCTATTTTCATTTGAATTCTGAGCGTGCGAGAGAAGGGAGAAGAATTATCTTTGTTGCTAGCTGGCAGTGGTTTTCCGTGAAGTCATTTGGATGGAAATTGCTTAGAATTAACAACGTTCTTTGTTTGAAGGCCATTTTGAGGTGCATTTTTTTACGACTTGACATTTGCGAACCCAGTAGCCATCGGTGTTGCTAGCGCTGTCGGGCTGTCGATGTCAGTGACTGCCTCAACTGAGATGTAGTTGAGTGAGATTGAAAAACGGTCGTCGATATTGTCGTCAGTAGATTCAAAAACATTTTTTTTTCGAATTGCCAACTACAGGGAATTAATTTCTATAAGCTATATTTTCATTTGAACAAAAAAAGCTGTATCTATGATTCTAATGGTGACGTGAATGTTTAGAACGTCATCTGCCGGCAGTAAATGCACCCTGGAAACCACCGAAACCCATATTCTGTTCTCACCAACGTTCTCCGAAATCAGCTGATTCACGGCAAGCATCTTACCAGCATCATGAGAATCATTATGAGAGTATGCTTACGGTCGTTGATTTATGCGCCTACGGCACCGTATTCGTCGGCCATCGAAAAAGAAAAATCACCGAAAACGGGTCACTTGGAACCACCATATGAAACGAGCGTGATGATAACAAATAAACAACCGAGAACAACGTCATCCGAGACATGGGACAGACAGAAAATGCAGTCGATAGAGCGATTATAGTGAGAGAGCGCGAGTAATAAAATGGGCAAGGATGCGGAGCGAAAGGTGAAGGAAGGAAGGAAGAGCGCACGAACGCAGCACGCGACTCTCGCCATAAGATCACGGCCTTCTGCCTATACCGGCTCCGTTAGGGGGGACTTTTTGGGGGGTTCCCCTCGTTCTCGCCTTCCACTGCTATTCGGACTGAGTACAAAGAGTGCGAATTGTTTTGAGACTCCACAGCACTGGTTGCGCCATGGCATGCTAAGTGAGCTGAGTTAGCCGAAAATTGAAGCACAATAATAAACCGGGAGAGGGTGTGGAATGATGACGTTCTGACAGTGATCAAACAACCTCTTGTTGAATGTTGGTTTCATGGTTTGGATAATGATGAAATAAATCTTCTTTTCTCAAGCTTCCTATTTTGCATTTCATTGCATTTTTTGTCGCTCCTAATCAACAAATTTTGATCAAACAGTAATAAGTAAATAAAATAAACCATCGTTGCGCTTAGCATAAAGCTGAAATAGCAAATCACTATCGCTTAAATGCCCTCAATTCATTTGGAGGTCCGTCCTCGCATTTTTCTAATACATTTTGCCTTCCTCCGCTTCCAATATCGCTGGCTACTGCCAATAGACCTCAACCTATAGTGCCATTAACTTCTTGCTCCGCCCCTCCACTCGGCTTCATTCTGTACTCGTCCTCAATATTTCAGTTCTACCCCGCACACACAAAACCAGTCTCTCTCATTGTCGATCTTTTTCGTTCCGTTTCAGCTTTTTTTTTCTATCTATTCCGCATGCATTATATGCAATTGCAGTTTTTTTTCTCCCCGACCGCTTGACCCCTCCCTTTCGTCGCATTTTATGGCTTAGCTTGTAGCCGCCGTCCCTGATTTTTCTTATTATTAATTTTGTTCTCATCGCTTCCAGCAAGATTTTGTTACCAGCAGCTATGAGCGAACCGATGCGAAGATAGCAATCGATTGGATGCAAGAAACTATAAAGACGCAGACGAAGTGTGCACAGGAATATAAGGGTCGAGAGGGAGGGGAAATTGGTATTTCTCTTGTAGGAGAATTCTGATCCTAGGTGCCCCTTGATGACACGATTGGGCAAACCGTCGATCTAGTACTGCAGTGACAAGATTTGCTTTTGATTTTGATTCACCCGGTTTCCGCACATTAAATGTTTCCAGTTCCACAAATGGTTCACCGAAACGACTGCTCGCGTCATCGAATAGATTTTCTAGTCGGACCGTACGGGACAAACTTCACACCTCTCACTCACAAGTGTGTTGTATCTCCATTCTCCAACCATAATTATACTGTGACAACAATTTTGCTAATAGGTCCGTAGAGCAATTTTATTTTTCGAATTGATGATTATTGACAGTCACGTGCGCGCGTGCGCACCATGTGCTGTCACTTTTGAAAGTGATGAGCGATGACGGTATAATCGCTTTTGCGAAATTGACCATCTTCTGCGCGTGTAATCGCTATGACCTTCTGAATTTTCAAGAAAAATGCTTACCTTACTTTCACCGAGATCTCAGATGTTTATTTCTCAGCGAAAAATGTTTCAAGAAAGCAAGCACATATTTTTTTTCAAACATTCTCGATGTGAAGATTAATGCTGAACGAAAAATATACATTGGGGCCCAACTGACATCGAAAAAGCTTTCGAAGGTCTCAACGTCAAACGACAGCGTTGAGTCATCTTGATGTAGTTCATTGACTTATAAACAACTTACGAGATTCAGTTTCAGGAGAATTTGGAAGGGAAGCCACTTGGTATAACTTGTTTTGCGAAGAAAAACGTTATTTTGGCGCCCAACGTAAGGCCTTATCCTATTTGGGCTCCTCGAATCAATTAGTGTCATTTGGCTTCAGCGATTCGATATCTGTGTCTGGAGCAAACTTGAGACAAATCACTACTAAACATTTTATTGCCTACTTAAAGCATTCTTTTTGGATTCAAACACAGAGTCCACAAACGAAACAGACCCAATCTAGCATAAATGATACAGACTCTATCAAATATTAACAATTGTTCGAACAAAATAAAACAAAGTGCAACAATCTGTCAGATGTATTTTAGCATTCCACATGCGCGCATTTCTGTGTCATCAATGCCACCTCGCTTTCGTGTTAGGATTAATCAGAGGAAACTCCTGAACATCTTGAGGAAACTATCATGTCTCATATGAAAGCGTTAAAACCAGGAGATAGTTTGCTAAATGCGGGACATTTGAGAGCTGTTCTTTTTTACCCCTGGAAAGAAGATATTACGTCATCTTGGACGATCTGTACTAGGTTCCTATACAAACAAATTGCACAATTTCGCCGTAGTCAAAAGTCTTGTACTGCAGTGGCATCGGGGAATTAAGTTGCATGTATGTTTGTGTCCATAATTCTGTCCGATCCAATTGTATGCAAATTCGGAATTCTATCAAGCTACTACAGACCTTTTGGTTCTTCAAAACGTCCCGGAAATCGTATTTTTCGAATTTCCCGATTATAGGGTTGTTATGCGGACGAATTATGAAAGAACTCGATCTGTGGCATCGTAGATTCGAGCATCTAAACATGTATCAGCTCGACGCCTGTAAATAGCCAGAACCGAAGTAAAATCGTGTATTAACCTTGCGTCGTGTGTGAACAAACCATGCATGAAGGTAACCAATTGTTCGTTGCGAGTGTTGGAGGGCGTCCATTCCGGCGAGCGAAGGCCAGTAACACCGATTGGTCACCTTATTAAACATTTACGTTTGGGGGAAGGTTTTTTGGCGGAAAATCATTCAGCCAAAAGCCATTTACCCGAAGGCCTCTAGGTCGAAGGATGTTTGGCTAAATATGTCATTTGGCCAAACAAACCGTTAGGCCGTTAGGTCATTGGACCGAAAATCTTATTCAACCGAAATTGTCGTTCGGCCGCATAATAATAAATGTGACAAGTGTGAGTGGTTATCGATGCATGAGAAGTGAGAAATGAGAAGTGAAAAGTAAGAATTGAGGAGTGAGAAGTAGGATTCATCTTCTCACTTTTTATATCCCAATTGTCATTTCTTACTTTAACTTGAAGCTTCTTTCTTTTCACTTCTCATTGTGATAAGAAAGAAATTTTAATCAAAAGTGACAAATATTCAATTGATAATTGAGAGGTAAGATGTGAGACGGTTCATATCTATTTTTTACCCGGCTTTTTTCATTTATCACATCTCACAGTTAGAAATGAGAATGAGACGTAGCAAGTGAGATATTGATTGTGAGAAACGAGGTTTAAGATATTTCATTTCTTGTTTCTTATGAGAAGTGAGAAATGAAAGGTGAGAAATGAGAGGAGACAAGTGTTATTTCTCACTTCTCATTTAGCATTTCTCACTTTTCACGGTGTGATGTGTGAAAAGAGAAAAAATGAGTGAGAAGTGAGATGTCCTTACGACTTCTCACTTTTTATTTCTTACTTTGCAATTTTTACTTCTCAATTTCCCAATTTTATCACTTCACCATTTTGCCATTCACTATTATTCCGCGAAACGACTTTTTTGGCCGTAAGACCCGTTCGACCATATGGCCGTTTCTGCCAAATGACTATTTTGGCTAAACGACATTTTCTGTCAAATGACCTGTTCAGACAAATGATGTTTCCGTCAGATGTCAGATGGCTCTTTCTGCTAAACGACCATTTTGACCAAACGGCAATATCGATCAAATGACCTCTTCGGACAAATGCCTTTTTCGGCCATATTACTAATTCGGCCTAACGACATTTTCAGTTAATCCATTTTGGCCGAATGAATTTATGGTTAAACGTTGTCGGTCTAACAACCGTTTTGGCCAAATATTTGATTCGGCCAAATTCTATGGCTAAATGGCTTTAGGCCTAACGTAGTATACGGCCAAGCTGCATTGGGAAAGAATGGCTTGCGACCAAACGACGATTGGCCGTATTCCGTAACGGTTTTTTTTCTCTATGAAGACGAAAAGCGAGTGGTTTCTTATACGTCGGAACAGGACGGTAAAAGTGAACAGATGAGCCGTTCCATTGGCGAAGGACGCCCGAGAATTCGTAAATTGACAAGCCATTCTGTATACAGACAGCTGCATTCTTTGTGAACGAGTGGCGAAGATGTAATATTGAAACTCTTTCGGAACGTTGTTGGTTAGGTAATAAGCCGGATGTCTCTCGACTTCATGTATTTGGGATGACTGTGTTCGTACACGTTCCGGTAGCGCGACACAAGAAGATGGGCGCCAAATCAGGGAAGGGTGCACTCGTCGATTATTCGTCGAATGGGTATCGTGTGGATATCTCTGGACCAATGATAGTGAAAAGTTCGAATAAGGTGAGCGGTGTGCAACTTGAGCCTGTTTCCGGTTGAAGGCCAACTCGTAACCTGGTACCAGGACTATGAGGTGGATCACGCCAGTTTTGAACTGAATGCGAATTGATTCGCAGGCTAAAAGCAAAACGTGGAGTAGAAACAGCCGTCGCGGTACAAGCATCTATGATACAAGGTTCGGCTCGTAGCAAGGGACTTCAACCAAAAACGTGGATTCAATTATGGCAAGACAAACTCGCCGGTGGCCTGGCTGGATACGTTGTGTGCAGTTTTAGCTCTGGCCGTACTTCAGATAGATATCAAGAAGGCCTTCCTCAACGGAATGTTGTTAGGTGATATTCATATGCAACAGCCGAAAGATTGCAGCCGTATTGATGGTCTCGTATGTCGGTTCCGAGATATGGCCTTCAGCAAGCGAACGTGCAACGATACTAATTTTTCCCATACTAATTTTGATTGTAATTTGAAGGAACGAATAGTTATACCTTTATGGAATGATTATCTGCGTCATTATCGATCAGATATATAACTTTTGCGTAATGTAATTTTTGCGAATATTTTTGTCAAAATAAGAAAATATTTAATTTCAATTTTTGTCTAAAAAATTTGGCTTGAACAAATGGATAATTTTTGGAACGCGTTTTCTTGAAAAAACACCTATGAAAAAACGTGTGGCAGTTGAATTTGTATTACATTTTTGTTGAATGTCTTGCTATGTACTTTACATCAGCTTTCGTCAAAAACAATTTGTTTAATTTCGGTTTAAATTATAAAATCCATCATACTGGTAGCCTTGCGCAGCAAGAAGTGGTGCAGTCTGTAAATAAAAACAAACTCCGGTTCGAATTCATCATGCCGCGCGTCTCTAAGGGGAGAAAAGCTGCAATTTATCACTGGATTACCAGGAAAACACAACAATTCGGTAGTGGTATGTTCGTCTACTTCTGTACGTCACCAGGATCCGCGCTCAGAAATATACGTTGCTGACGATATTGCCGATCTTGCCGTGTTGCAGACACTCGAGTAGACGAGCTCGAAGAACTGCAGCTGCCTCCGATTCACGAAGTCAATGGAAGCAAAATTCTTCGCACAACCAATGATAGGGTAAATCACTACTTGGGCCTATGGACCCGATTCCTGGCTCACTACACAGAAAATTAATGATTTATACTGTTTTGAAGCCGTAGGTTTATGATTGATAATTTTAAAAAAATCTACCATTTATCTCGCACAATATTTAATATTTGTCCAGCATTTTTTTTACTTCTAATTGAGCAAATTATAGAAAAAAAATGTAGATATCAAACATTCGCTTCTCGTTGCAACACCATGGAGCCGGAGTGAATCTTTCCACTTTTACAACATGGTATCGTAAAATAAACACCTACCTGAAAATCGTCACAGTGCTTGATACAATTATTGCTTGACGCTGTTAATCACCACACAATAATGCTAAACTCACGCACTCCAATACTTTCCTATCAAGAACTTCTAGCCGCACCGTGCTACCAAAAGGCAAGGAGTCATTTTTAGTATGAAAATAATCCTTCATCGGTATTAAGAAAACTGTCTAATACGTTGGCGCTATCATGTTATTTATAACTATTTCGATTTCAAAAAGTGAAATAAATATTGTTTTTAAATCTTTGGAAGGAATTTGGATGATATATCTTCTCAACCAAATAAACATTATTATGAATTATACCATCTGGCATCACGTTGTCGTAGAACGTGCATATTCTTGTTAACGTCGCATTTTCTACCGCTCCGAGAGAGAAACAGAGATGTAGATGTTAAGAGATCGAGTGAAAATCTCTTATGTCGGGAATTAAATTGAAGTATGCCGGAAAAGCAATCGCTGTGACTGAAATACGTGCTACACCTCGGTAATTTAAATCAAATAAGGCCGATACAAATATTTAAAATCTATTTTGTCGGAATGTTTTAATAATTGTATTCCACCCAAGTCACCAGCGTCACCGATCCTGTCCAGAAGCGACGAAATAAATCTGGATTTCAGCAACCTACCCGAGCTGCTCTTGGCGAGTGGCATAGATTTTGTTCGAATCCCACACGTTGGCGGTGACGTAAATGAGGCAAGTATAGAACACATCGCGGATCATACTCAGGCCACTTCAGTGCTTCTTGTATGTGATGCTTGACACAAATGCTAAGAGCTATGTCCCTAAGATTATCAATAAGGAAGAATCGTTTTTCGCGTCCAAAATTGAACAGAAACTGCAAAACTTTTTTGAAGACTGTGTTTGAAAACAGTAACCAGCTAAAATATTTCCAAGCCTAAGAAAAATATGAATAGAATATATAATGAACAGCTGGTGTACCTGGATTTCAAATTCTTCTTGTAAATGGTTGAAGATTAGTTTTTTTAAATGAAATATAATTTTTTAAATAGAAAAGTAGGTGATTTAGTCAATCACCCAATATTATTATATTGAACAGGCAGACAAAAATGACAGCTTTGCTTGTTGCACATAATAAAACTTTCATCACGCAAACATTAGTAAAGTCAACCCACATTACCCTTTCCGTCCCTGACTAATAAATGTGGTTTTTACAGTGAGTTTTCCTTTACAGCACAATCCGGAGGACTCATGGAATGGCCATTTCCTAAATTGAGTCAAAACAGATCATGTCACACCTGCCCAGAGCTGCAAAACTCTATAATGAAGACAAAAAAAATCATGATTGTTGAGGATATAATGTTTTAAGTATTTCTGGGCAACTTGTGTTCAACCCGATCACATCGGTCACAATCCAGGTCTTCTGATTCGAACAGACGTCTGTGACGGAAAGATTAAAATTGAATCAAAATATGTCAAACTTCATTATTAAAAAAATAATGTGCTGGAAATAATATTCTTAGGGTTCTTGAAACTTTTGGATCCAATCCGGTCACATCGGCCACAATCCGAGGGGCCTATGGAATGGCCACTTCTCAGATCAATTAGACATGATTTTACAAACCAATGCTGGAAATTATATTTTAGGTCTCCTGGGCAACTTGGGCTCAATCCAATCATATTGGCCACATTCCGAAGGATCTGTGGAATGGCCATTTTCTAAATTGAGTCAAAGTACGTCGGGTGACACCTCAAACTTCATGATTTCACAATGCAACGATGGGATTGATATTTTTGGGAACTATTTCCGGGGGCAACTGACCGCAACGGATTCTGGAAGCGTACTGAGGTTTGATCCAAATCCAGTATGAATCAAAAACTGGGATCCATCCGGATCGAATGGAACTTGTTGCGAAGGAATCGTTTAAAGAATGTGGTTTTAAAAGCAGTTTTAATTTTTGAAA
The DNA here is from genome assembly GCF_024139115.2 of Armigeres subalbatus. Taxonomy (NCBI): domain Eukaryota; kingdom Metazoa; phylum Arthropoda; class Insecta; order Diptera; family Culicidae; genus Armigeres; species Armigeres subalbatus. Next base: position 221,753,120 of record NC_085139.1, read on the forward strand.
GCCTATAAAAACAGACGTCAGAGAGAGAGAAAGGTTGAATACTACACCAATACATAAACAGCCCCCTAAATTGCGACTGTCCCCCGCTTCATCCTAATTCAGCGTGGTTTAAAACCAAATGACCTTGCCGTTTGGTATATTTTGGGGTTTATTCAGGACCCTAATCGTAAGCAGCCACCGCACTATGGGGAAATCTAATACAAATGAGCGGCCAAAAATATTTTTTCAATGAAAACTGTTTCTATGCAACATATATTATGTGAAGGAATATTTAAGAACCTTTTTAAACCCTTTAAAGTCACTCCTTACGGAATCCAAGTTTCAAAGTGCTCGCGTTTTCGGGGCACACCACTCGATACGGAAGCAACGCACAACTACCATTTTTATTATTTCACGCATGCTGCGACGCAGCAAAGCAAAATCAACAAAAATGACAATTGTGCGCCGCCTCCGTATCGAGTGGTGTGCCCCTGAAAACGCGAGCACTTTCAAGTTTGGATTCCCTCAGGAGTGTCCTTAAGGGCCATCGTTAACCCTTCAAAAAATGTCACCCATGAAAAATTTATTTCTTTTTGGTCAATTTTTTTTTGCAAACAATCATATTTCTAGTGATAATGTTGTTCATTTTCTTATCATTACCAGGTATAGAGAATAAAAACCACAATTTTCGAGAAAAATTTGATTGCTGCGTTCTCGTAAACGCGCAAATATGCGCTAGCAAATCACTCCCGATTCTTTTTTTACACGGGGGATGCGTTCCGTGTAAAAAAAAGTTTTCAGTTCAAAATTTTAAAATCCGAGTAAAAAAAGTTTTAGGGTTTTTTTTACACGGCCGAGAAAACGAGGCGAGGGCTCGACATTTATATGGAGTTTCTCCCCAGAGTTAATTTCTCCTTAGATTAAAATTTTTAAAGTTTTAACATCTGCTTCGATTGGTAGATTAGTTTAATACTATAAGCAATGGATTTTGTGTGTATATTGATGGCAAATTTGAAGAAACTGCTTAAAAATGTGTTGTGCTTAAAACTGTGTGATGGAAAAAATCCTTAAGCATGACGCTCATTCCATAAAATCTGCCAAGCTCAACGCTATAAAAAAAAGTAGACAAGATGATAAAGTATACCCCGCATAGAATTATATCGAACATCAATTATTCTAGCAATCGTTTTTTGATTATACATATTATTATTGAATTATTCATTGTATCGTAGTAAATGGTAGTAATGGTACCATAAATAATTTTACAAATTTAGTATTTTGGATGATGCACTGAAAGGGTCGTTTAGTATCGTTACTATTCAAAAATTACCCTTTTTGCGAACAAAAAATGTCTGTATCATTGAGGTTAAAATTAGAGGTGTGCGCCAGTCCGAAAATTGTCGGCGGCAGCGTTTGTCAAAATTTTGGTCGGCGGCGGCATTCGTCAACAGATATGCCACCAGGTATGCATAGCGTAACTTTTTTATCGTCGAGGGCAGCGATCGTTATTGATTAGTATTTGGAAGATCGTGTGTTAGTGTTGCGCGTCGTTTCGGTCAAATTGCCACCCGGCGTGCATGGTGTGATATTTTTTCTCGTCGAGGGACAGTGAAGTTAATTGATTTGTGTTTGGAGGATCGTGCGTTAGTGTATCGCGTCGTTTCGGTCGTTCAAAGCGCGATCCTTCACAGTTTGCATATGTCACTGGGCATGCATAGTGTGGAGTACGCGTTTGATCGTGTCCATTCTCGTTTCTTAGACACTTCATACGATCCGGTATACAAAAAACTGGCACTGTCGCATCACTCATCAAAGTGAATTCAGATTCAACGATGCCTTCCTACTAAACGATAATCCTTCCTGTGATTCTTGTGGAGACTTAGAGGTAAACACGGTCTTCAAATATCAAAAAACCACCTACCCTAGTAGCACAGTTCAGATCAATTTGGTTGCAGCAAATCCAATGTGACTGGATTTGGTCGCATATGAGTCACAGTGATTGATATGTAACAAGTGTGCTACTCGGGTACTAATATTCCTTCCCTCTTTCTAAATGACTACAAGGACGTGGCTGGCGCCATTATTGATCATTTGAAATTAGAGTAACTGAAACGCGCACACTGAGAATACTTGAACAATCCCAGTCAATCATTCAGTTGGTTATTTGTGCAATTTCACTGATTCTGGTCAATCACGGAATAGAAACCATAGATATGTATAGTCAGTCAAATCTAAAGCTTAGCTAATCTAGCAAAGGGTTGGGCCGAACGACATTTTCAGCCAAAAAAAAAATCAGGCAGATGGGTAAAACAGTCCTTTTACGTTCAAAACTTGTATTATAATGAGAGATTCTTTGGATTTCCACGGACTTTTCCAAATTTGCTGTGGACTTCTACAAATTTGAAAATTATTGGTCAGCGTGGAAAATTATAGATCAGCGGCGTGATAAAATTTGAACAGCGGCGCGATGCAAAAATGTCGGCGGCGGCGGCGTACCAAAAAACTTCGGCAGCGGCGTGGCGCGGCGGCGCACACCTCTAGTTAAAATCACTTTATCACGCATTTGATGATTCTCCGAATAATAATTGTTTGGTGTATGATCGGAATGTAATAATGAATCATTTGACATTTTTTCATCTATATCATATAATAATAAAACCACTGTTACTTTAATAATTATCATTTCATGAATAGAAACTGAATAATTCTACCGATTCAATGAATGATTCATTTCCATTCGGGACGTAATCATAAAACTTAAAACAAAGATCGAAATATTAAAAAAAAAAAACAAGTTTTTTAATTTCTGGAGCAATATCTACAGTTAAAATATACCTATTTGTGTTTCATCATCCGTTGTTTACCTGCAATTGAAAAGAAAAATATTGAATTACAATCTCATCATTTTATAAGTGCTTATTAACTCTTTTAATTTTTTATTTAAATCTACAAATTATGTTTTTTGAATTCGTTAAGTTCTGTTTTTAAATTTAAAATCAATTTGTCAGCTAGATGAGGTATTTGTAAATGAATACACGTTTAAATTTACCATGATAATGGTTTTCATTAACGCTTGAAAAACGTTGGGAACTGCTATCTTTTACTTCCTAACGATTTTCGTCCATGTTCTTTGTCTGTTCAAATGTGTTTTTCATGCTAGCTTTGATGTTTCTTTCAAATACCAACTGACGCAATATGCATTTTTTTTAAACACTGAAAAAACTTCAATTAACATTTCAACTCATGGTTAGCATTATTCATATGGATTGTACCTTCACTTTAAAGAAGGGTTTTCAGCTAGCCATCAGTTTTGAAAGCAGCACAAAAAAAACCTAGATAACAAAAAACGCACCAACGACAACGACCCAAGCACATAGTATCTATTAAAATAAACCAAGAGAAATACAAACTGAAAAAAAAATAATGATAAAAAACACACATCTATTCCGTGTGTCCTCTTTTTACTTTGCTGGCCGCTCCTCCTCGCCTCCATCCCCCTGACCCGTGCACCGTGTTTCCACTCACGCCTGATTCAAATCAGACAAAATTGTCCGTGGAAAAAAGTATACTCACTAAAACGAACACACGCTGATGTACAACAGTGCCGGGCGGCAAAAAAAGTCCCGCGCCAGCAATGGAAACGAACTCGTTTTGTGGCGGCAAAAACTGTCGCCCCGTGTGTGGTACTGGTATGCGCCGCTTGGCGGCGCTCGATTCCTTTTCAGCAAAAATATACATAAAATATCAAACGAGCAACTTTTTGTGTCCGATTTTCTTCGGTGGCTGCGATATGTACATGGAAAAACTTTTTCCCCTCGGTTTCGTTGGCTGCCCTCCTCGCTCCTCCACTGGTGCGACCACGCCGCTATGGTTCTGATGGTCGTTCTGACTGCTGGCTGTATTCTTGGCGCGGGATCGTCGCTTTTTGCTCGAGCTTTCTCTATTTCTGTTTTCTCTATCTATTCGTCCCACCCATCACCCGCCGCCTTGTACCCAACCCCCCACCTAGCATCATTTGGAACTATCCCAGCTTTCCGTGTCCTCATTTTTTTCCGGTCCTGCCGGAGCTGTTGCTACCACCCCTTCAACAGCAGGCGCTGAAACTACTGAAAATTGAAACTCATGGATTGCTGAGTTGCTTGTCGGATCGTTCGCCGTGAGGTAGGGACTGGCGACGGGGCGGAGATGAAGTAAAGAGCGTTCCGTCGAGAGTGCATAAAAATAAATTTAATAAATAATCTACTAGTGGCAAAAAATTCCTCGAAACGGCGCAAAATGGACGAACGAAAAAAAAACAGGAGCAAAGAAAGCTCTTCTGGTGTCCCAGGTTGCTCCGCACCGCGGAGATCCAAACCGTCCAGTTCTCCTAACGTGAACCCCGCAAAAAAGATCCCATTTACGTAGAGTATTTTTTGTTTCGAACGTCGTTTTGCTTGCTCAATGCTTCCTCCGCTGTTTTTCTTCGTCAGTATTTTTCAATTACAATGAATTATTTATTTCTACCCTGTCTTGTACCGCGCTGTACCACCTCTCGGCGCGGCCGGTCTCCACCTCGCCGTGCAAACGCACACGAAAGCTTTTTTCGTGAATTTCCATCCAACTTTGTGTTTCTTCGCTTGCCCCGGTCCTTTGCTTTCCATGCTATTTCGCTATTATTTTCCATCTATGACGGCCCCCTTGCGCCACACCACGCTCCCACTTGGCGATACTAACGTTCTCTCGCCCCTTTCTATGCATACGGCGGCGGAGCTATCAGAGCTACAGAGTGCGCCGCTCTCTTCTCTTCTGATGGTGCGAGTTCGCGCGGTTGAGGAGCTGATGACGATGGGTTGGAAGCGCGAGTGCGGCGCGGCTTGCATAGTTTGTTTTGTTTACAACTCGGAGCGGGCGGGGGGCGGTTCACCCCGTGGCTCGCGTGTCTCACCTTGTCGTCATTGACCATGGTCGCGGCGCGGTTCGCGGGTGCACCCCCTTCTTCCTTGTAAACTAGCCGGCATCCGTCGTCGGCTATACGGCAACGGCAACGACGAGTTCGAGCTTAATTCGGTCCGCAGTTTTTCTTTCCTGGTGAGTTTTGTACTCGTTCCCCGCAGCAGCAGCAGCTAAACTTGGTGGAGTCTCTCTCCATCTCTATCTCTGTCGGGTAGGTACTTGTAGTTTTTAGTTGTTTTTGCCCTGCTGAATACTGAAGCCCGCTTTGGCTGGATTAATATACTTTTTGCAGTTCTCATTGCCATTTCCAAGCGCATGTATTTGTGCTAATAAATGTGAGCTGGGAGGTTGTACCGTGCTTTGGGTCTCGCTCTAGCGGGTGCTTTACTTAGCTTTAATATTCTGCTGAACCAACAACGACGACGACGACGACACGACGAGCTTCAATGTACACTACCCAGTGCCCCGTTTTGCATTTTTAGTGGGCGAGCAAGGAGATGTTTCAACCGAACTGTATGGTGGGAAAAAGTTTACAATTGATTACTCTCATGAGGTTATGTGTGCGGAACATTAATAATGCGTGTAGCTGATAAAGTAAGTCTATTGGTGAATCATCGGAAGAGGGAAGCCGAAAATTGAGTCAACTCCGAGTTGAATCTCAATCAATTTTATTTAAGAAAATGATGAAGTCTTCTTATAGAGAAATTTTAATATTAAGGAAGTCAAGAGGACGATAAAATGAGCTCAACTAGTGCACATTTGTCAATTTGGCTTCGTAAAGTATTAAACTGTACTGAGCCAACGAACTAAAAAAAAACATCAGCACACCCGCTAGAATTGATTCCGATTGCGACTGGAGTTAACACAAATTCCGACTGAAATTGATCCCAATTCCGAAAAGAATCGATTCTAATACCGACAGGAATTGACTCCAATTCAAACAAAAATTGATTCCAATTCCGTCAAGAATTTATTCTAATACCGAAAAAAATATTTAAATTTCAATTGACATTGATTCTAATTCCGATTGGAATTAATTCCAAATTCAGACTAGAATTGTTTTCAGTTCCAACTGGAAATGATTCAAATTTCGGCTGGAATTGATTCCAATGTCGACTGGAATTGATTCCAATTTCGATTGACTTTGATTCCAATTCTGACTGAAATTGATTCCAATTCAGACTGGAATTGATCCCAAATCAAATAGGAATCAATTCCAATTCCGACTGGAATTTATTCCAATTCCGATTGGAATTGATTCCAATTCCGATTGGAATTGACTACCATTCAGACCGGAATGGATTACAATTCCGATTGACGTTGATGCCTATCCCGACTGGAATTGATTCCAATTCAGACTAAAATTGATTTCAATTCAGACTGGAATTGATTTCAATTCAGACGGGAATTGATTTCAATTCAGACTGGAATTGATTCCAATTTTAATTGAAATTGTTTCCAGTTCCGACAGGAATTAATTCCAATTCCTAAAGGAAGTGATTCCAATTCCGATTGACATTAATTCCAATTCCGACTGACATCGATTCAAATTCCGACTGGAATTGATTCGAATTAAAACTGGAACTGGTTCCATTTCCGACAAAAATTGATTCCAACTACGACAGGAATTGAATTGAATTTCAATTCAGACTGGAATTGATTCCAATTCTGGCTAAAATTTATTCCCATTCCGACTGGAATTGATTTTAACTTCGTCAGAAATTGATCCCAATTTAGACTGGAAGTAATTCAAATTCCGGCTGGAATTGATTATATTCCCAACTAAAATTAATTTTAATTCCAATAGGAATTGATTCCAATACACAACTGAAAATGACTTCAATATCGACAAGAATTGGTTCTATTTCCGGCATGAACTGATTCGAATTCCGACAGGAATTGACCTTTCCCGTAAAAAAAAATTGCTTAATCGATTTTTTCTTTTATTTAAGGTCAACAATTATTCATGCCGGTTCACATGTGTGGCACTTTTTCGTGTTTTGTTTTTGATTTTTTAAATACTAAGGCTTCAAAAAATATGATTTCTTTGGGAATCTTTGAGTCAATCTTTGGAATAAAACGACATACAATTTTTGACAAAAAAGGTCAATTTATTTCAAATAAGATTTTCAATTCCGGCTGCCATTAGTTCCTATTCCGACTGCAATCCGGACAGGAATCGACTCCAATTTAGACTTGAAATGATTCAAATTCCGACAAAAAATGATTCTATCTGCGACTTCAACTGATTCCCATTCCCATGGGAAATGATTCCGCTACTCGACTGGAATTGATTCTAATTTAAACAGGATGAGTTAATTCAAATTCCAACAGAACTTCCTTTAAATTTAAACAGAAATTGATTCCATCTCTAAATGGAAAAGATTCTAATGTCGACAATTAACCACAATTCCGAGAAACAGACAGAAAATTATTCGACAAGAAATAAATTTATTTCCAAAAGGAATTGATTCCAATTCTGAATTAAAGTGATTCCAATTCCGGAAGTTTCTGATTCCAATTCCGACTGGGTTAGAATTCAATTCATACTGTAATTGATTCCAAATCCCGATTCATTTCCGACTAGAATTGTTTCCAAATCCGACTGGAATTGCTCCAAATTTCGGCAGGAATCGATTCCAATTCCGACAGGGGAAGGGTCATTTGGCCGAAAGCCATTTAGTTCGGCCAAATGACCTTTTCGGCCAAATGTTCTATTCGGCCAAATGTCCTATTCGTCCAAATGTCTTATTTGGCCAAATGACTTTCGGCCTAATGGTCTGTTCGGCCAATCAACTTTCGGCCTAGTGACCTTCGGCAAAATGGCATTCAGCCGAACGATATTCGGCCAACCGACCCTTCCCCGACAGGATTTAGTTTTTTATTCGATAGAAAATCATTCCATCCAATTTATTCGAATCCCGAGTAAAATTGATTCCAACTCTGACAGAATTTGATTTTAATTCGGGCTGGAATTTATTTCCGACTTACACTGATTCCAATTCCAAAAGAAAATGATTCCAATTCTGACCGAAATTGATTCCAGTTTTGACTGAAATTGAATAAAATTCCGACTGGAACTGATTCCATTTCTGACAGAAATTGATTCCAATTCCGACAGGAGTTGATTGCAATTCTGAAATAAATGTATTTCAATTACACAGGAATTGCTTTTAATTCTAATAAAAATGATCCCAAATTTCGACTGCAATTAATATCAATTTTGATTGAAATTGATTCCAATTTCGACTAGAATTGATTGCAATTTCCACTGAAATTGATTCCAAACTTCTCAGGAATTGATTCAAATTATGTACGGAATTGATTTCAATTCCGTCTGGAATTGATTCCTGTTCCGTCTGGAACTGATTCCAATTCCGTCCTTAAATAATTTCAATTCCGTCTAGAATCAATTACATGAATCGTTTCAAATTCCAACAGGAATTGATTCTAAATCCGACAAGAAACAACAACTCATACTGGAATTGAGTCATATTTTGTTCCGACAGAAATTGGTTTTATTTTCGACCGGAAAATATTTCAAATTCGACTTGAACTAGTTCCAATTCCGACTTGAATTATTTCAAATTCTGGGATTGGAATAAATTCCATTCAGGACTGAATCTGATTCCAATTTCGACAGTGATTCCAGGTCCGGTAGGAATTGATTTGAATTCCGACAGAAATTAGTTCCAATATCGAAGGAATTTGATTCCAATTCCGACAGAATTTGATTCCAATCCTGACTGGAATTTATTTATTTATTTATTTTGCAATTCCAACAGAAATTGATTCCAATTCTGACTGGAATTGATTCCAAGTCCGAACGGAATTGATTCAACTTCCGACAGATTTTAATTCCGGCAGGAATTGATTTCAATACTAACAGAAACTCATCCCAATTCCGACAGAAATTGATTCTAATTCCGACAGAAATTGGTTCAAATTTCGAGTGGAATTAAATTCAAATTTCGAAAGGAAGTGATTCCAATTTCGACAAGAATTGATTTCAATTTCTACGGGATTTGTTTAAATCCCGATACAAATTGAATCTATTCTAGACTAGAATTGATGGAACTGGAATTAGGAGCAGGAAATGATTCACATTGCGGAATCTGTGTCTAAAGGTCGAAGATCGAAGGACAAATGGTCGAAAGGACAAAAGGTCGAAGGGTCAATAGGCCGAAGGGTCAAAAAGTCGAATTTGAATCTTAATGTCGAAGGTCAAAAGGTCGAAAGGACAAAAAGACAAGGAATGAGTAGTGAAAAGAGAGGTGTAAGAAAGGAGTAATGAGCATAGGTAAAAGAGAAGTGAAAAGTGAGAAGTGAGAATTAATAAGTGAGAAATGAGAAGTGAGTAGTGAGAAGTGAAAAGTGAATAGTGAGCGTAGTGTGAAGTGAGAAGTGAGAAGTTAATAGTGAGTAGTGAGTGAGAAGTGAGAAGTGTGTAGTGAGAAGTGAAAAGTAAAAAGGAAGAAATGAGAAGTAGAAAGTGACAAGTGAGAAATGTGATATAAAAGACAGGGTCACCGTCTTCGACCAGAGGTCGCACAGACTGAACACTTAACATCTAGCATTAGACAACGGACAGGACATGCACACAACACCCAGTGGACCAGTGGAGAACTTTTCGCTTTACGAAAAGTTTTCTCCTTACTGGGGCGGGAATCGAACCCACACTCCACAGCACATGCGTCTAGACGATTGACGTCGCTAACCGCACGGCCACGAAGCCCACTAAGGAGTAATAAAAATGAGATGTGAAAAGGTAGAAAGAAGGAGGGAGGAAAAATATATGGTAAGAAAGAAAAAAGAAGAATGAAGAAGAACAAAGGAAGAAAAAAGAACAAAAAAGAAAGAAAGAAGATGGAAGAAGGAAGAAAGAAGGACGAAGGAAGAAATAAGAAAAAGAGAAGACACAAGGATGCAAAAAAAGAAGGAAGCAAGTAACAGGGAATGGAAAAATAGAAAAGAAATAAAGTTGAAGTAGAATAAAGAAGAAAGAAATAAGTAAGAAAGAAAGAAGAAAAAAGAAAAAAAATAAAGAAAGAAAGAAGGAAAAAAGAAGGGATAAAGAAGGATGAAAGAAGAAAAAAAGGAAGAGAGAAGCAAAAAAAAATGAATGAATGAAAAAGGGAAAAAGAAGGAAGAAATAAAAAAACGAGAAAAAAAGTAAGAGGGAAAAACGGAGGAAGAAAGAATGAAGAAAGATGGAAGAAAGAAGTAAGTAAGAAAATAGGTAGAAAGAAAAAAAGAAACAAAAATAAAAAAGTAATAAAATATAAAAATAAAAAAAAGTGGAAAAGTAAGAAAGAAGTTAGAAGGAAAGTAGAAGAAAGAAGGAAGACACAAGGAAACAAAAAAAAGAAGGTAGACAGAAGAAGCAAGTAACAGGGAAGGACGAAAGAAACATGGGGGAAATAAAAAACAAAGAAGGGAGAAATAAGGAAGTAAAAAGGAAGAAAGAAGGAAAAAAGAAGAGAGAAAGAAGGAAGAAAAAAGGAAAAAAGAAGGAAGAAAGAATAAAAAAAGGAAGAAAGACGGAAGAATGAAAGAAAGCAAAAAGAGTGAAGAAAAGAAGAAAAATTGTTTCCTGAAAAACTGAAAAAATAAAGAAAGAAGGGAGGAAGAAGGAAGAAGTTAGAAATAAGAAAGATGAAATATGAAAGGTAGAAAGAAGTAAGAAAGAAGAAAGAAGGAAGAAGAATGGAAGGAAAGAAGCATATGAAGTAAGAAGGGAGAAGAAAAAAAAAAGAAGAAAGAAAATAGTGGTTAAAAAGGAGACAAAATAATAAAATAGGAAGAAAAAAAAGGAGCTTTCTTCATTTCGACCTTTTGTCCTTCGACCTTTTGACGCAGTTTTTTTGTTTCAACCTTTTGTCACTTCGACCTTTTGACCCTTCCACTGAAATTGATTCCAAACTTCTCAGGAATTGATTCAAATTATGTACGGAATTGATTTCAATTCCGTCTGGAATTGATTCCTGTTCCGTCTGGAACTGATTCCAATTCCTAGATTTCAATTCCGTCTAGAATCAATTACATGAATCGGTTCAAATTCCAACAGGAAATGATTCCAAATCCGACAAGAAACGACAACTCAGACTGGAATTAAGTCATATTTTGTTCCGACAAAAATGGGTTTTATTTTCGACCGGAAATTATTTCAAATTTGACTTGAACTAGTTCCAATTCCGACTGGAATTATTTCAAATTCTGGGATTGGAATAAATTCTATTCAGGAATGAAACTGATTTCAATTCCAATAGTGATTCCAGGTCCGGTAGGAATTGATTTGAATTCCGACAGAAATTAGTTCCAATATCGAAGGAATTTGATTCCAATTCCGACAGAATTTGATTCCAATCCTGACTGGAATTTATTTATTTATTTATTTTGCAATTCCAACAGAAATTGATTCCAATTCTGACTGGAATTGATTCCAAGTCCGAACGGAATTGATTCAACTTCCGACAGATTTTAATTCCGGCAGGAATTGATTTCAATACTAACAGAAACTCATCCCAATTCCGACAGAAATTGATTCTAATTCCGACAGAAATTGGTTCAAATTTCGAGTGGAATTAATTTCAAATTTCGAAAGGAAGTGATTCCAATTTCGACAAGAATTGATTTCAATTTCTACGGGATTTGTTTAAATCCTGATAGAAATTGAAACTATTCTAGACAAGAATTGATGGAACTGGAATAAGGAGCAGGAAATGATTCACAATGCGGAATCTGTGTCTAAAGGTCGAAGATCGAAGGACAAATGGTCGAAAGGACAAAAGGTCGAAGGGTCAATAGGCCGAAGGGTCAAAAGTCGAATTTGTATCATAGCGTCGAAGGTCAAAAGGTCGAAAGGACAAAAAGACAAGGAATGAGTAATGAGAGATGTAAGAAAGGAGTAATGAGCATAGGTTAAAGAGAAGTGAAAAGTGAGAAGTGAGAATTGATAAGTGAGAAATGAGAAGTGAGTAGTGAGAAGTGAAAAGTGAATAGAGCGTAGTGTGAAGTGAGAAGTGAGAAGTTAATAGTGAGTAGTGAGTGAGAAGTGAGAAGTGTGTAGTGAGAAGTGAAAAGTAAAAAGGAAGAAATGAGAAGTAGAAAGTGACAAGTGAGAAATGTGATATAAAAGACAGAATCACCGTCTTCGACCAGAGGTCGCACAGACTGAACACTTAACATCTAGCACGAGACAACGGACAGGACATGCACACAACACCCAGTGGACCAGTGGAGAACTTTTCGCTTTACTTTCCTTACCGGGGCGGGTATCGAACCCACACTCCACAGCGCATGCGTCTAGACGATTGGCGTTGCTAACCGCACGGCCACGAAGCCCACTAAGGAGGGATAAAAATTAGAAGTGGAAAGGTAGAAAGAAGGAGGGAGGTAAAATATATGGTAAGAAAGAAAAAAGAAGTGTGAAGAAGAACAGAAAAGGAAAAAAGAACAAAAAAGAAAGAAAGAAGAAGGAAGATGGAAGAAGGAAGAAAGAAGGACGAAGGAAGAAATAAGAAAAAGAGAAGACACAAGGATGCAAAAAAAGAAGGAAGCAAGTAACAGGGAATGGAAAAATAGAAAAGAAATAAAGAACAAAGAAGAAAGAAATAAGTAAGAAAGAAGGAAGAAAAAAGAAAAAAAATAAAGAAAGAAAGAAGGAAAAAAAGAAGGAAAAAAGAAGGGATAAAGAAGGATGAAAGAAGAAAAAAAGGAAGAGAGAAGCAAAAAAGAATGAATGAATGAAGAAGGGAAAAAGAAGGAAGAAATAAAAAAAAAATAAGGAAAAAAGAAGTAAGAAGAAAAAACGGAGGAAGAAAGAATGAAGAAAGACGGAAGAAAGAAATAAGTAAGAAAATAGGTAGAAAGAAACAAGAAACAAAAATAAAAAAGTAATAAAATATAAAAATAAAAAAAGGTGGAAAAAAAATTTAGAAGGAAAGTAGAAGAAAGAAGGAAGTCACAAGTAAACAAAAAAAGAAGGTAGACAGAAAAAGTAAGTAACAGGGAAGGACGTAAGAAACATGGGGGAAATAAAAAACAAAGAAGGGAGAAATAAGGAAGTAACAAGAAAGAAAGAAGGAAAAAAGAAGGGAGAAAGAAGGAAGAAAAAAGGAAAAAAGAATGAAGAAAGAAGAAAAAAGGAAGAAAGACGGAAGAACGAAAGAAGGCAAAAAGAGTGAAGAAAGGAAGAAAAACTGTTTCCTGAAAAACTGAAAAAATAAAGAAAGAAGGGAGGAAGAAGGAAGAAGTTAGAAATAAGAAAGATGAAATATGAAAGGTAGAAAGAAGTAAGAAAGAAGAAAGAAGGAAGAAGAATGGAAGGAAAGAAGCATATGAAGTAAGAAGGGAGAAGAAAAAAAAAAGAAGAAAGAAAATAGAGGTTAAAAAGGAGACAAAATAATAAAATAGGAAGAAAAAAAAGGAGCTTTCTTCATTTCGACCTTTTGTCCTTCGACCTTTTGACGCAGTTTTTTTGTTTCAACCTTTTGTCACTTCGACCTTTTGACCCTTCGACCTTTTGTCCTTTCGACCTTTTGACCTTCGACCTTTTGTCCTACAATCCACATTGCGGTAGGAGTTGGTTTCAATTCCGACAGAAATTGATTCCAAATTAAACAAGAATTGTTTCCATTCCATTAGGAATTGATTTTAATTCCATCAGTAATTTTATTCTTATTTCGACAAGAATTGATTCCAATGTCGGCGATTGTAATTCCGACAGAAATTGGTTCCAATTTTCATTGGAATTAATTCCAAATATGATTGGAATTAATTCCAAATATGATTGGAATTTATTCCAAATATGATTGGAATTTATTCCAATTCCTACGGGAATCGTTCCAATACCGATAGGAATTGAATCCATTCTGGACTGGAATCAGAGACAGGTAATGATTCACATTCTGGCAGGAATTGATTTCAATTCCAACAGCATATCTCGCTTAACTTTTCAAAAGGACCTAAGTAACATTTTTTTCATGAATTAATTTGAATAGCGCAATCAACAGAACAGCATGAAAGCTTTTGATTGCAATACTCAAATTAATTCATGAAAAAAATGTTACTTAGGTCCTTTTGAAAAGTTAAGCGAGATATGATTCCACATCCGACAGAAATTGATTACAATTCCGACAGGAATCATGACCTGACTGGAATTGATTTCAATTTCGACTGCAATTGATTCCAATCCCAACTGAAATGATTACAATTCCGTCTTAGATTGGTTCAAATGATAGCAAAATTGATTCCAATCCCGACTGGAATTGATTTTAATTTCAACAGGAATTAAAGAAGTATTGTTTTGTTCTTCGTGAGGGGGTTCCCTTTGTCTGCCAACATTTCAGTCCTGAAAGGAATTAATTCCAATTACGAGAAGAATTGATTTCAATTAGCCTGTAAATGATTCTAATTTTGACTGTAATCGATTCCAATTCCAACAGAAATAAATTCCAAATCTGATATTGTTTGATTACTATTCAGACAAGAATTGATTCCATAGCATATAGCATAGCATAGCATATGTGATTGTACAAATCGTGGGTGGCTATACAATGCTCATTTGAGCAACCTACTGTATATTGTCGCAAATTGGTACTTGGGATTAGTACCTTTTCCTATACAGTAGCAGTTGTATACCTGGCCACGTCCTTACAATCACGAAAGGAAGGGAAGGAATGTTAGTTCAACATCTACTAGTGAAGATGCAGGGAACCCATACTACCTTCATAGATGTCTCGGGAAGGAAAATTTGTGTTAGTGGGTAAGGTGAATAATAGGGAACTCTATTCGACAATATAGAGCGTTTGTCAATAACAGTATATGCTGAAAAAATATTAAAATATATTCATCAATTTACTTACGAACCGTCCAAAAGAGGACAAAGTAACCTGGATTTTACAAATGCTCAACCGCACATTTATTCACTGAACATCAAAATCGCGGAGACGAGCCAGCCTCGGGCTGAAAGAACCAAAAACTCGGATTTTACGAATGTTCTAAATCCTACCTGAAACACGTCCGATCACGCACCAATTGTTTACTCACTCGGCCGCGCGAACTAATATTTCGGCAAATCGCGCGATCGTTCTGCCGTCCGAAACAAGAGCCAACTCGCACTGAACTAATTAACTTCTCTACCGGCCGCGCAATGCAAAACACAAAATTTCGGCAAATCGCGCGATCGTTCTGCCGTTCGAAACAAGAGCCAACACGCACTGAACTAATTAACTTCTCTACCGGCCGCGCAATGCAAAACACAAAATTTCGGCAAATCGCGCGATCATTCTGCCGTCCGAAACAAGAGCCAACTCGCACTGAACTTATTCAGACAAGAATTGATTCCAATTCAAGAATTAATTTCTATTCCAACAGGAATTGGTTCCAATTCCAGCATAAACTGATTCGAATTCTGAGTCTAATTTCGTCTGGAATTGATTTAGATCCCGACAGAAACATTAATTCCAGGAAAAAGAAATTGATTTCACCTCCGACAAAAATTGACAGGAATTGATTTCTATTACAATTTCAATTCAGACTAGAATTTATTCCGTTTACAACAGAAATTGATTTCAATCCTAACTAGAATTGGTTCCAATACCGTCAGGATTTAATTCCAATTGTGTCAGAATTTGATTGAAATTCCGTCAGGATTTGATTTAAATACCGGGAGGATTTGATTCCAATTCCGTCCGCAAATAATCCCAATTCCACCCAGAAATTAGTTACAAATTCGACCGGGACTAACTAATTGAACGGAATTTTCTAAATTCCGACAATGATTTTTTCCAACCTTCATTGTAGAAGTGGAATACCAGTTGAAAAAGTGATTTTTAAACACAGCCCTGCTGGACTGCATGAGTCAATTGAATTGTTCCAACCTCTGACCAGAATCGTATTTCTTTTACGAATGAATTTCCCAACTTCCGAGACAGATTAAAGTTTTTATTTTTTATTATTGCCAGGATATTTTCGTTAAAGTGTGAAGAATTTCTTATAGACAGGCCTGGTAGCGGGTCACTTTTAAGTGACTTGGTCACTTTTTTCGGGCTAGTCACTAAAAAGTCTCTTTTTTCGACCACAAGTCACTAAAGTCACTTTTTCTCGCAAAAAGTCACTATTTTCAACTATTTCAAAACTATTGACTAAGATTTTTTTTATAAAGCTTTATGTATCCATCGGAAGATGCTTAGTTCATGGTGGAAATGAAATTACGGATCTTGGAAAAATGATCACTCTGAAACATCGCCAGCCATTTAACTCGCTGCTCTTATTGGCATTTCACCAGTAGCCAATTGAAGGTGTTTTACGTCACAATTTATAAATTGGTATACAGTTATGCAAGCAAGAGATCTGTCGGTTTCGAGTTTTTTTTAAACTCATACTTTATGCAGTAGGGGAAGGTGGGGAGACTTGATTCTACCCACTCGCATTTTTGTTCATTTTGTAAAAAGCCTGTGAATCGTTCACAAAGCTCAATTTAATGGATCTAATCCCATAACAGTAAAATAGGCTTTACTATCTTGCTTATCTGTGGTATGCTGGAAATGATTGAGTTGGTGGGGAGGATTGACAAACGATTTACAAAATCAACCAAAATACATATGTCACAAATATGCGATCATGGGCAGTAAAGTAGTATTGTTATAGCGTATTTTTATAATAGATCCTGTAAATAAATGATCGTTATGTGGCGAGTTATTTTTTAATTGATAACCTTATTTACTCTATTATTGACTGTGCTTTGTTCCTCCTGAAGATATTTTTTAGTGGCCACGCAAAATTAGAACAACTTCTCCCAATAATGACGAAATGCTATCATTTTTTCACAGCACAAATCCATAAATATGCTAAATGATCTTTACTGAAAAAAAAATGCCATCATTCCACCACAATTTCAGGATATTTGGATTTTGAGTTGTTGCCTCAATTTGAGGAGACTTTATCCCTCATTAGACATCCATATTAAAATTTGTCTAAAAAATTCAAGAAAATATATATTTATTGAGTAGATATCATAGAAAGGCGATCAAGTCTCCCCAATCTTGAAGATTGCATGCGCTGTCGAATTCCATAGCAAAAATCGTTCATGAATACGCACAGCAAGTCGGAAATCTGCATATTTTGGAGTACAAATATTTAAAAGTTCAGAGAGCATGGTCCTCATTACAAGCAAGAGGTCGAGCGTTCAATCCCAGGCTCGTTGTACATTAATCTTCATAATTTTTGTATCGTTTTCTACCAAAACGATCCTACTGTTGTTCCTGTCTCACTAAAAATTCCAAAAACATCCGTGATAAATCGTAGAGTTCTCTGCATCTTTCTTAAGTAGGTGTTCAGCTAATCCAATGATCTTAATTTTCACTCATTCTCACGAGAAGAGAATGCTCATTCACGCAGATTTTCGCCGAGAAATAATTATCAGGAAAAAAACAGGTGTGTCCTTATCACGGAATCCAAATTTCGAAGTACTGTCATTCTTATAATTTTACGCATGCTGCGATGGAGCCAATCTGAAATTATAAAAATGACAGTTGTGCGTTGCTTTCGTATCGAGTGGAGTGCCCTTGAAAACGCGAGTACTTTCAAATTTTGATTCCGTGAGGAGTGTCCTATTTCGCTCACTTCCACTGGCGTAAAAATTTGATTTGCTTGAAGACTACTCATAGTTTTGAGTTGTCTTGCTTCTTACTGATTTTGGTTAAATTTTCCGTGGGGTTAAAAGAGAGGGCAATAATTTTACTTAGTCTCTAAGTAGATAAAGGTTAGCAAGTACGATTTTCTTTTATCTTTTGAGTTCGTTCTAAGAGAAAAGAGTGGCGAGTGAAAGGTATTTTCCGCCACAAATTACGGAAAAAATATTCTCATTCGACCCAAAAACGCTTGATTTCGTCTCATCGAACTTGCAATTGAAATTGGACCTCAATATTTGGTCACTTTTTCTGCAACTGAAAGTCACTATTTGGTCCCTTTTTTCGTCAGCTTTGGTCACTAAAGTCACTATTTTGAATGGCTTCGGTCGCTACCAGCCCTGTATAGAACTCTCTGTTAGATATCAGAATATAAAACAATTTCTTAATCAAGTTCAACTAATAATCATCAAACTTTGAATATATCAATTCCACATACCAACATCAGTTCGCTAATTGAAAGGCTATTGCTATTGGAACGCCGAATACATTTGGTTGAGCCTGATCTATAAAGCGATGCTTTCCCACTCGTTGGACTGGACCAAAGCTCAGCCAGAGATGAAGAATTCGGACCTTCAACGCCACTTCCTTTCAGTCCTGATGGGCTACCGACCGGTAGGTAGTCTGACCTAAAACATGACCTAATGACAGGGATCGCCAGTTCTCGCTACTTCAGACGACGTGCTCGCTCGCGCGAAAGGAAACGCGAACCTAAAATGCCACTCCGGAGGTCACCGCCACCATGCTCCTAGTCAGTATTGATTTCAATTCGATCTTGTTCCCCTATTTTGAATCGCCCGAAACGAAAGAAAACAGAATCAAGAGGACTTTTAGTGGCATTAGCGTCGATTGACGATCACGAACGGCCGGCGCCGAAGAGGTCGAAAAGCGTATACATATTAGCGGCTTAATTGCCACCTTGGGGTCACTCGTAGTTGGCGGCGCGCATGGTCGCTTATTGCTTGGGTAAACTTAAATAAAGTATAAGGTCTACTAAAACTAAACCGTACCGCAGACATCATCCAGTTTAGAGCGAAATAATCGAAAAGGCCAAGTAAATAGACGATCGAAACGATCACACGACAGCAGACGGTAGCATTGTGAGGCGCCGCTACCGGTGCGATGATGTGCAGATTTCAAAAAATGAATAATTCATCTAACGGTGTCAATGGATTGCTCGTTTAATGATTCTTTTCCATTTCTGCATAAAATTTGCCCAGATGATCGGAAGATTTAAAAACTTTAAATCGAAATCTTACCCATTCGAAAAAGCCGAAAACAAAAACAAACCCAATTTTCGGCGAGATCGCGACCAATGAATGGGATCACCCCCTAAGAGGGACTTTTAGACTAGGTGTCAAATTATACGGTAGGGAGCGAGCGAACTATCGTAAAAGCCCAACTACTACCTTCTGGTCTTACTCACTGACGATGGTCCCCATGGATCGACCTCTGCGGTTCGACGAGTATCGAGGGAAGTGGGAAAAGGGAGCGGCAGTGCATCAAAAGTCCAATCGGCAGCGCCGCCGCCGTCGTCGGTCATTCCATCAGACTAATCGATTCATTCCGCGCGCGCTAAGAGCGACACGAAACACGAGAATATGTTCGGTAGACAAAAACAACCAAAGGGGGAGGAAAGGAGGACGCTCTTTTCTTTTGTTCGGCCGAGAAGGAATGAAGAGAGCTTCCTTTTCATAATGATAGCCCTCCGTCGAGGTTCGGCACGAGCCAAACGCGATGTTGACCCACAATAAATTTCGAATGACGTACTTTTGTTTGCGTTTTAGTTTTAAAAACTAGTTCGAAGGAAAGTTGTTTACTGGTCGGTATTTTGAAAACAGTTCAGTGAATCACCGGCGCTTCGCAGCAAGCATTGCCGCCGCTGTTGACGACGACGACAATCGCAGTACGCAAATGCCTTCATTTTGAGACTTATCACAGCCCTGGAATCAGCTCGGAACATCCCCGATTCACCGAACGATGGAAAATTTGGACTGGAACTGTAACCAGTCAGTTTTACGTCACCATACTTCAGATTCAGAATATGGGTTTTGCCGCCGTTTACATCTGGTTGGTAGATGCATGGCGTGACGGTCGTAAACATGCTACGAGTCGGTTGTGCAGTGCATCAACGACTTTAGGAAAAAGGGAGAGGCAAACGCAAGGCCTATTTTAATCGCAAAGAGAACACGCAACCGGTGGTTCTAGTTCCATATTCATTACTCACCGCCGGCATTTCTCTCACAAAGTAAATATCTGCCCGATGCAATCTGATTTTGAGTTTCAGATTTTAACGTTTTACATTGACACATTGTTTCCGTGATGGTTGTGAAAACCGCAATCGTTTCCCCCAATGTAATGTTGTTGACCAATTCCACCATCAGGCTTTCAATTGCGCGCTGTTAAATAATCAAAGCCGCAGTTGGACCTGAGGTAACTAAATACAAAAAAAAGCAATTACGTCCGGGGACGACGGCTCACGGCCATCAAATTCAAGCGAAGTAAAGAGAGTTCCATAAAAGGAGCCATATTTTGAAATTTCATGTTCAAAACATGTGGTCGGATCTCGAACCTAAGTAGGCCTAGCGCGCTTAGATGGATGATCGGTCCAACAAGGCAAGGTGGGGTTCACCAGGGGGGATGGAGGCTAATAGTTATTGTATTTTTTCATTACTGGTTCTTTTTTTGCGACCGTAAATCTGTCTTGCCCCTTCTCGCTCGCTCGCTTGCTCGCTCGAGCGCTCTCCTGCCCACCATCAGTTGAGGAGACGAAGAGCGCGCTGTCAACGTGATGCCAGCCAGCCAGCACAGTCTAATATTTTCGTTCGATGAAGTGCTTCTTGCTCGCGGTTCGCGCTGTGGATCCACGACAGCAACGTTTTATGGGCATATCTACGTAAGTTATTTTTTTGCATTTCCACCATGACTCCCTTAAGGTAATGATGATTAGAGTCATTTGTGTGTTGAAAAATAAATGTTTTTGTCGGGTTGAAAAATATGAAATTGTAATTGCGCTTGGGCCGCATGTTGGGTATGTGCGCTGTTGTCTATGTGACGTGGCGACGTTTGTTTTTTCTTTACAAAAAAATGTGATGTCAGTTTTTTTGTTACATTCCAAGGATAGTTTTTTCATATATTTCGAATGACGTTCAATGTTTGGGGCTGTTGGGTCGAATATTGTGACCGATCGGTCGAATATTGTGTTCCAATTTTTCTAAGCTCACAGTTACATTAGGGAAAAAAATAATTCCGAGGCTTCCAAGCCTCTTGCGCGAAGGCTTCCGAGCCTCTTGCGCGAAGGCTTCCGAGCCTCTTGGAAGGAGGCTTCCGAGCCTCTTGACAGGAGGCTTCCGAGCCTCTTGACAGGAGGCTTCCGAACCTCTTGAAAGGAGACTTCCGAGCCTCTTGAAAGGAGGCTTCCGAGCCTCTTGAAAGGAGGCTTCCGAGCCTCTTGAAAGGAGGCTTCCGAGCCTCTTGAAAGGAGGCTTCCGAGCCTCTTGAAAGGAGGCTTCCCAGCCTCTTGAAAGAAGGCTTCCGAGCCTCTTGAAAGGAGGATTCCGAGCCTCTTGAAAGGAGGCTTCCGAGCCTCTTGAAAGGAGGCTCTGAGCTCTTGAAAGGAGGCTTCTGAGCCTCTTGAAAGGAGGCCTGAGCCTCTTGAAAGGAGGCTTCCAGGCCTCTTGAAAGGAGGCTTCTGAGCCTCTTGAAGGAGGCTTCCAGGCCTCTTGAAAGGAGGCTTGAGCCTCTTGAAAGGAGGCTTGAGCCTCTTGAAAGGAGGTTTCCAGGCCTCTTGAAAGGAGACTTCTGAGGCCTCTTGAAAGGAGGCTTCCAGGCCTCTTGAAAGGAGGCTTCTGAGCCTCTTGAAAGGAGGCTTCTGAGCCTCTTGAAAGGAGGCTTCTGAGCCTCTTGAAAGGAGGCTTCTGAGCCTCTTGAAAGGAGGCTTCCGAGGCCTCTTGAAAGGAGGCTTCCTGAGGCCTCTTGAAAGGAGGCTTCCAGGCCTCTTGAAAGGAGGCTTCCAGGCCTCTTGAAAGGAGGCTTCTGAGCCTCTTGAAAGGAGGCTTTGAGCCTCTTGAAAGGAGGCTTCTGAGCCTCTTGAAAGGAGGCTTGAGCCTCTTGAAAGGAGGCTTCTGAGCCTCTTGAAAGGAGGCTTCCGGGCCTCTTGATAGGAGGCTTCTGAGCTCTGAAAGGAGGCTTCTGAGCCTCTTGAAAGGAGGCTTCCAGGCCTCTTGAAAGGAGGCTTCTGAGCCTCTTGAAAGGAGGCTTCCGAGCCTCTTGAAAGGAGGCTTCCAGGCCTCTTGAAAGGAGGCTTCTGAGCCTCTTGAAAGGAGGCTTGAGCCTCTTGAAAGGAGGCTTCTGAGCCTCTTGAAAGGAGGCTTCCTGAGCCTCTTGAAAGGAGGCTGGAGCCTCTTGAAAGGAGGCTTCCTGAGCCTCTTGAAAGGAGGCTTCCTGAGCCTCTTGAAAGGAGGCTTCCAGGCCTCTTGAAAGGAGGCTTCCTGAGCCTCTTGAAAGGAGGCTTCCGAGCCTCTTGAAAGGAGGCTTCCGAGCCTCTTGAAAGGAGGCTTCTGAGCCTCTTGAAAGGAGGCTGGAGCCTCTTGAAAGGAGGCTTGAGCCTCTTGAAAGGAGGCTTGAGGCCTCTTGAAAGGAGGCTTCTGAGCCTCTTGAAGGAGGCTTCTGAGCCTCTTGAAAGGAGGCTTCTGAGCCTCTTGAAAGGAGGCTCTGAGCCTCTTGAAAGGAGGCTTCTGAGCCTCTTGAAAGGAGGCTTCTGAGCCTCTTGAAAGGAGGCTTCCTGAGCCTCTTGAAAGGAGGCTTCCAGCCTCTTGAAAGGAGGCTTCTGAGCCTCTTGAAGGAGGCTTCCGGGCCTCTTGAAGGAGGCTTGAGCCTCTTGAAAGGAGGCTTCCGAGCCTCTTGAAAGGAGGCTTCCGAGCCTCTTGAAAGGAGGCTTCCGAGCCTCTTGAAAGGAGGCTTCCGAGCCTCTTGAAAGGAGGCTTCCGAGCCTCTTGAAAGGAGGCTTCCGAGCCTCTTGAAAGGAGGCTTCCGAGCCTTTTGAAAGGAGGCGTCCAAGCCTCTTGAAAGGAGGCGTCCGAGCATCTTGAAAGGATGCTTCCGAGTCTCTTGAAAGGAGGCGTCCGAGCCTCTTGAAAGGGGGCGTCCGAGCCTCTTGAAAAGGGGCGTCCGAGCCTCTTGAAAGGGGGCGTCTCAGCCTCTTGAAAGGAGGCGTCCGTGCCTATTGAAAGGAGGCGTCCGAGCCTTTTGAAAGGAGGCGTCCGAGCCTCTTGAAAGGAAGCGTCCGAGCCTCTTGAAAGGAGGCGTCCGAGCCTCTTGAAAGGAGGCGTCCGAGCCTCTTGAAAGGAGGCGTCTGAGCCTCTTGAAAGGAGGCGTCTGAGCCTCTTGAAAGGAGGCGTCTGAGTTTTCTTGAAAGGAGGCGTCTGAGCCTCTTGAAAGGAGGCGTCTGAGCCTCTTGAAAGGAGGCGTCTGAGCTCTTGAAAGGAGGCGTCTGAGCCTCTTGAAAGGAGGCGTCTGAGCCTCTTGAAAGGAGGCGTCTGAGGCCTCTTGAAAGGAGGCGTCTGAGCTCTTGAAAGGAGGCGTCTGAGTTTCTTGAAAGGAGGCGTCTGAGCATCTTGAAAGGATGCTTCCGAGGCCTCTTGAAAGGGGGCGTCTCAGCCTCTTGAAAGGAGGCGTCTGTGCCTATTGAAAGGAGGCGTCCAGGCCTCTTGAAAGGAGGCGTCTGAGCCTCTTGAAAGGAGGCGTCTGAGGCCTCTTGAAAGGAGGCGTCTGAGCCTCTTGAAAGGAGGCGTCTGAGCCTCTTGAAAGGAGGCGTCTGAGGCCTCTTGAAAGGAGGCGTCCGAGCCTCTTGAAAGGAGGCGTCTGAGGCCTCTTGAAAGGAGGCTTCTGAGGCCTCTTGAAAGGAGGCTTCCGAGCCTCTTGAAAGGAGGCTTCTGAGCCTCTTGAAAGGAGGCTTCCAAGCCTCTTGAAAGGAGGCTTCCAGAGCCTCTTGAAAGGAGGCTTCTGAGCTCTTGAAAGGAGGCTTCTGAGCCTCTTGAAAGGAGGCTTCTGAGCCTCTTGAAAGGAGGCTTCCAGAGCCTCTTGAAAGGAGGCTTCCAGCCTCTTGAAAGGAGGCTTCCAGGCCTCTTGAAAGGAGGCTTCCGGGCCTCTTGAAAGGAGGCTTCCTGAGCCTCTTGAAAGGAGGCTTCCAGGCCTCTTGAAAGGAGGCTTCTGAGCCTCTTGAAAGGAGGCTTCTGAGCCTCTTGAAAGGAGGCTTCTGAGCCTCTTGAAAGGAGGCTTCCGAGCCTCTTGAAAGGAGGCTTGAGCCTCTTGAAAGGAGGCTTCCTGAGCCTCTTGAAAGGAGGCTTCTGAGCCTCTTGAAAGGAGGCTTCCGAGCCTCTTGAAAGGAGGCTTCTGAGCCTCTTGAAAGGAGGCTTCCAGGCCTCTTGAAAGGAGGCTTCTGAGCCTCTTGAAAGGAGGCTTCCAGGCCTCTTGAAAGGAGGCTTCCAGGCCTCTTGAAAGGAGGCTTGAGCCTCTTGAAAGGAGGCTTCTGAGCCTCTTGAAAGGAGGCTTCTGAGCCTCTTGAAAGGAGGCTTCTGAGCCTCTTGAAAGGAGGCTTCTGAGCCTCTTGAAAGGAGGCTTCTGAGCCTCTTGAAAGGAGGCTTGAGCCTCTTGAAAGGAGGCTCTGAGCCTCTTGAAAGGAGGCTTCTGAGGCCTCTTGAAAGGAGGCTTCTGAGCCTCTTGAAAGGAGGCTCTGAGCCTCTTGAAAGGAGGCTTCTGAGCCTCTTGAAAGGAGGCTTCTGAGCCTCTTGAAAGGAGGCTCTGAGCCTCTTGAAAGGAGGCTTCCTGAGCCTCTTGAAAGGAGGCTTCTGAGCCTCTTGAAAGGAGGCTTCTGAGCCTCTTGAAAGGAGGCTTCCTGGAGCCTCTTGAAAGGAGGCTTGAGCTCTTGAAAGGAGGCTTCTGAGCCTCTTGAAAGGAGGCTTCCAGGCCTCTTGAAAGGAGGCTTCCTGAGCCTCTTGAAAGGAGGCTTCTGAGCCTCTTGAAAGGAGGCTTCCAGGCCTCTTGAAAGGAGGCGTCTGAGCCTCTTGAAAGGAGGCTTCCAGAGCCTCTTGAAAGGAGGCTTCCGAGCCTCTTGAAAGGAGGCTCTGAGCCTCTTGAAAGGAGGCTTCTGAGCCTCTTGAAAGGAGGCTTCTGAGCCTCTTGAAAGGAGGCTTCCTGAGCCTCTTGAAAGGAGGCTCTGAGCCTCTTGAAAGGAGGCTTCCTGAGCCTCTTGAAAGGAGGCTTCCAGGCCTCTTGAAAGGAGGCTTCTGAGCCTCTGAAAGGAGGCTTCTGAGCTCTTGAAAGGAGGCTTCCTGAGCCTCTTGAAAGGAGGCTTCTGAGCCTCTTGAAAGGAGGCTTCTGAGCCTCTTGAAAGGAGGCTTCCAGGCCTCTTGAAAGGAGGCTTCCAGGCCTCTTGAAAGGAGGCTTCTGAGCCTCTTGAAAGGAGGCTTCCTGAGCCTCTTGAAAGGAGGCTTCTGAGCCTCTTGAAAGGAGGCTTCCGAGCCTCTTGAAAGGAGGCTTCCGAGCCTCTTGAAAGGAGGCTTCCGAGCCTCTTGAAAGGAGGCTTCCGAGCCTCTTGAAAGGAGGCGTCCGGGCCTCTTGAAAGGAGGCTTCCGGGCCTCTTGAAAGGAGGCTTCCGAGCCTCTTGAAAGGAGGCTTCCGAGCCTCTTGAAAGGAGGCTTCCGAGCCTCTTGAAAGGAGGCTTCCGAGCCTCTTGAAAGGAGGCTTCTGAGCCTCTTGAAAGGAGGCTTCTGAGCCGCTTGAAAGGAGGCTTCGGGGTCTCTTGAAAGGAGGCTTCTGAGCCTCTTGAAAGGAGGCTTCCGAGCCTCTTGAAAGGAGGCTTCCGAGCCTCTTGAAAGGAGGCTTCCGAGCCTCTTGAAAGGAGGCTTCCGAGCCTCTTGAAAGGAGGCTTCCGAGCCTCTTGAAAGGAGGCTTCCGAGCCTCTTGAAAGGAGTCTTCCCGCTGGTCATCCTGATAAGGTAAATGCCCTTCAGACCTACAAATAAAAGCGGTACGAATACTGGTCATTAATACTTGAAGCAAGGAAGGGCACAGTGGGAGGATTTCTTTGATTTGGTCAACCCGAATCAATCCGCTGTCGAACTCTGCGGGAAAGCTACAACGCTTAGTGGCAAACGAAGGACTTCCCCTATCCTTCCCGCATACACCTGGTCGTAACATTACCGATCCCTCCGAGGTAGTCTCTGGATATCTCCAGGGACTTCAACAGGACTTGGATTACCTTCATCTACCAAACAGTTAAGCGAACGGGGATTTTTCGCCAACATCCTCACTTTTGTCCAGAACTTTCTAATAGGGCGCTCCTTAAGAGTCCTTTATCGGGAGTCAGAGTTCGAGAAATTTCCTGGATGGGATTTAGGTACTCCATTCTAGTGGTAACGCTGTTCTTTGTCACCATGAACGGTGTGTTTCGTTTCGGGGGGAAGGAACATTTACATTTTCGTCTGTGCCGACGAAAAAATCCGTTGGCGACACACCAGGCCGCACGCAGGTAAGAACACAATTCGCCGTCAGTGCTGTTCTTCACTGAACCAGCACATTGGGCTTCATTATGGCCGCCAGTAAGTGCGTTAGAGGATACTTCTGGAGATATCAGTCCAGGCCATCAAGTTGGGGGAGCATCCCATCCCCAACAAGTAAATATTAAATATTCTCGAAATTATCATCGACCGGAGATTCTCATTGCTACCGCACTTTCGTGGAGTCAAAGTCAATTGTAGAACCGAAGTTAATCTGATTCGGCCGGTTTCCAAACCGCACCGAACCAATAATAGGATGGTCCGGTTAAGGATTAGGCAAACTCTCATTGACAGTCGCCTACTCTACGGCTTGAAACTGACCTGTATTGCCCACCATAGCCTTACCGAAACTCTGTCGCCGACCTTCAACTCATACGTTCGAGCCGCTTCCGGATTGCTACCGTCAGCACCAGCCGAGTCAGCCACCTTTTTCGCCGCCGAGAATACAGAATCCCTCTCCCTATCTAATGGGACCGGATCCAGGACACGATGGCCGCCGTCGGTCTCTTCCCATTGGTACGAGTTCACTGGCATGAAGCGTGGAGCTGGCACTTGTCAAAAAACAATATTAAAAGCTCTGTAGTGCAGAAGTTTCGCAGGGGTGACAACTCGGTGGCTTTCAGAAGGTCGATGACCGAGCTATTGAACATAGAATTGAGCAATTACGAACACCAATTGTCTCCTGGATCAAACATGCTACCGAATACGACCTTTGCTTGGATCCCGGAGCACAGTAGAGTGTCTGGCACCACCACAGCCGATCACCTTGTCGGAGTCGGATATCAAGGCCGGCCGCAAATCGCCGTCCGTCCCTTTTAAGGTCACTCCTGACAGAATCCAAGTTTCAAAGTGCTCGCGTTTTCGGGGGCACACCACTCGATACTGAAGCAACGCACAACTGTCATTTTTATTTTTTCACGCATGCTACGACGCAGCAAAACTGAATCAACAAAAATG
Organism: Armigeres subalbatus; assembly: GCF_024139115.2. Classification (NCBI taxonomy): domain Eukaryota; kingdom Metazoa; phylum Arthropoda; class Insecta; order Diptera; family Culicidae; genus Armigeres; species Armigeres subalbatus. Next base: position 221,780,238 of record NC_085139.1, read on the forward strand.
ACAGTTGTCCGCCTCCTCCGTATCGAGTGGTGTGCCCCCGAAAACGCGAGCACTTTGAAACTTGGATTCTATCAGGAGTGATCTTAAGGACATAAAATCCGGCACCAGAAAGACAGTGCAAAACAACTGGGAAATGTCCTGGAGAACTCCCACTGCTGGACGACCACATCGACCTGGAGGTGTCAGGATTTGCAATTCGTCTCTCAATTCCGGATAATTTACGACGTTTGCAAGGTGCATCTAATGCAAATTGCTTCACGGGCAGCCGAGGGGAATCTCAAGAGAAGACCCACAGCACGAGGCTTTCGGCCTATCCGAGGACTTCCACAAGGTTCTAAGTACGCCCCTCCCCCTAACTGTAGGTTCTGAAAAGGTCAACTGGGAGGCTTCAGTCGTTTCGATGAGTGGGAAACTGTCGCAAATCTCAAAATTCACATAGATTCAAAACAAAAAGGATGACGAAACCGTGGTGCGTCATTATCCAGTCAGATGTCAGACACGAAGCAAATGTCAAAATGCATGCAATATTGGTTGTTGATTGTGTGCAATTGAACTGCAATTATGCAGGTCTCGTTCCAGATTTTTTCGAATGACTCACAAAAAAACAATGACGAATGACAAATAACTTTGGCAATAAGAAAATTAGCCTTTGAGGTAATTTAATGCGTAAAACCAATCGAAAAACAGTTTCTTCAAAAGCTGCTCGAAACGATATTTTAGAAGTCATTGCAAGCACAAGCACATTGAACTGTCAAACTACGTCATCAAGCCCATACGTACTCTGGCATCATTTTCGATTTTTTTAAAACAAATTTCTCATTGAACGTTTTTGCGCCGCGCCACAGACAAATAATAAGCAAAACTTCAAAGTCATGCGTAATTCCGGCTTTGTTCGATCAGAAATCGAAATAATTTCTGTCCGCTGCCTTCACACCTTGCAATCTGTCGTCCCGTCTTTTGCCCAGACCCATCAGGAGCCAACCAAATGGGGGGCTTCTGTCTCCAGCGTGTGTGTGTGCGCGCGCGCGCCGTCCGTCACTGACGCGAATAAAATTAATCATAATCAAAAAATCGCTTTAACCTTTTCTCCTTTTCGGGACCGTTTTCTTGGTCACTACTGCTGCTGCTGTCGAATTCTTCGCGTCTCTGTTGTGTCTACAGACATTATCGCGTCAGGGAGAGAATCGCACTCGTCATCGTCTGTGTTTTTTTTTCTTCTCTCATTTTTTAATTTCGACTGATTCGACAGTTTTGGATCTTCGACCTTCAGTCACGGTCTTGCCATATCTGCGTGTGTCTGTCTCCGATGGGTACTTCTGGAGCCAAAATACGTTGAAAATGCAGACCAAAACTAATTTCTTGGACGCCGGTTGGTATTAATATTATTTTTCGATTGAAAGAACGAGGACCGATGTCTTGCAGGAGTCGTAATATTTTTTTCGATTTGTTAATTTTTTTCCTCCGTACCCAATATGTAATTTGATTCGAGAGGAGTTTGTTGCCTCTCTTGATTTTTTTTTGTGCAATTGATTGATAGAAGAGGAGAGCGAAGGCAGACTCAGAGGTAGGGTAGCAAATGCAGTATTCTACTAAACAATAAACCGAAAAATTTATTTTCTAATATTATTCTTTTACTGAGTCTTTTCGTTGGAGAGACACATTCATTGCAAAGCTTGAGAACAAGTTTCAGACTAATCCATTCGACAATTGGCGCCCAACTTTTTTTATTACTTTTGTATCGTTAGATTACTGTTTTTGTCCCACTATCATCATTACTATAAATTGTTTTGAAAACAAGAATCTTAGAAGGTGTCGATAAATAAATGCTCAAACATGATTGCAACATATTTTGACCCATCATATTAATGGCGTCCAACTCGTTTCTGATACTTCGATTTATTTTCCTGTTATGTTAATTTACTGTGTACAATACTTTGATTTGTTTATATTTATTAGTATTTATTATTTGATAATCAAACGGGTCGCATAAAACGGGCCCTCCGAAGTGACCAGAATCGGTTCATTGGCGCCCAACCCTAAGCCTTTCTATGCTGTGTTGTTCTTCGGTTGCTGCTGCTCCTACTGCTGCAGCAGCAGCGGTGGAAGATCGAATATTCAAATAAATGTGCAGAGCAAAATGATAATAATGAAGAAAAAACCGAACTGGACAATTGGAGAGCCTCTCGATTCCCGGCCCCCAGTGTGTTTGGGTGCTTGGTTTTTGGTGAGGGGTCTCTATTCGTTTTTTTTTGTTTTGCTCACTTCTGCACGTTTGCTCAAATATGGCTATTAACCTCGTATTTTTTGCGCTTATTTCCCAATATAAAATTCAATTTGAAGCGTTTTCTTCTTCTCTCTGCTTGTTAAGTTTATGTTTCTTATTAGTGATTGCTAGCAGATCTGATTTTGACTGTTTGCAGGATTCGAATTTGACCTTCTCTTTCCGGAGACTTAATAAACTCTTACGTTCGTTTGGAAATTTACTGAACGGGCGAGCAAAAACGTGGTTTACTAGTAATGAGCATCTTTTCAACACTTATTTGGAGTTAATTGCTAATTTGAAGTTGACCTTCAGGCATCCAGATTTGGAACATTTCATTTAGCTAGACATCTACCCAAAAAGGCAGCAGAAAAATTAAACCTTTTTTGAATTCGTTGTTGAATTTGAAAAAAAGTTTAAAAGCCTCATTCAGAATTAAAAGGCCAAACAATAACATTGAATACACCCCCTTCGGGTTCCTGATCGAATCATGCAGCAATGGACCCGGAAGGATTCCGATCTGGCGACCTACTAAGGCCACAATGATACCAAAGTCAAAGGAAAAATCGAACACGGCCAATTCTAGAGCTAGAATTCGGAAATTCTCAAACATAGAATACAAAACAAAAGAACCCATTTCTCTTAGAGAGAAGTTCGTTTATTTTAACTATCGATGTCATGTTAGGAACAATTAACCCACTAGTGCACAAAGCCATGCTAAATGCACCTTAAATGCATTGGCAAAATGTTATTATTGAGTATGAATCCACTAGCGATGTTCTATGTGAACCAGATTCGAATTCAAATTCAATTTTTTCTATACTAATAGATAACAAGCCTTTCACGGGAGAAAGGTCGTTTGGCCGAAAGCCATTTGCATTGGTCGAATAATCATCTAGCCGGATCATTTGGTCGAATTGAACAAGTCATTTGGTCGAATTGAACGTTTGGTCAAAACGGTTATTAGACGGCCGTTTGGTCATTTGGCTTAATAGTTGTGCCCGGCCCGGCACGAAATAATATGACTCCTTCTTTTAATTCGGCCTTTTCTCGCTTTAAGGCAAGAAAAGGTATGATTCCTTCTTTCAGAAAGCAAAAGAATATGTTTTTCCTTTATTCAATTCAGGCATTTGTTCGGTTTAAGGCAAGTAAAGATATGATTCCTTTTTTTCGAAGGATCAATTTGCCCGACAGAAGGCCGTTTGGTCCATAAAGCCAATAGTCGTTCAGAAGATAGGACGAATAGGTCATCTGATCGAAAATGCCATTTGGCCGAAATGGTCGATTGGCATGAAGGGCCATTTGGCCAAACGGGTCATTTCACAGTGAGAAGTGAGAAATGAGAAGTGAGAAGTCTCACTTCTTACTTTTCACTCCCCATTTCTCACTTCCAACTGGGAAAAGTGTAAATAGTGAAGTGGAAATTTACGTTTCACTTATGACTTTTCCTTTTTCACTCCTCATTTCTCACATCTCACTTCGCACTTCCCTTTCATCACAGTGAGAAATAAAAAAATTAGGAATGAGATGTCTCACTTCACATTCAATATTATTAGGTCAAACGACATTTCCGGCCATATGACCCATTCGGCCAAATGGCCATTTCTGCCAAACCAAGCCACATTTCCGGCCTGTACGACCCATTCGACCAAATGGCCATTTCTGCCGAACCAAGCCAAACGGAATTTTCAACTCGTTCAGCCAGACGACTTTTTCGGTCAAATGATTTGTTCAGCCAAATGATATATGAGAAAAAAAAACAACTTTCGGCATCAAAAGATGTTTTCGGCCAAATGGCCCTTTCTGTCAATCGGCATTTTCAGTAATATGACCCGTTCGGCCAAACGACTGTTTCGATCAAATGACGTTCGGGCCCAATGGTTTGTTCAGCCAAATGACAATTTTTGGCGTAGTGACCTTCGGCCAAATGGCTCTTCCTCCAAAATGTTTCCTTTTTCAGAAGATTCGTTATAGAACTTTTGGATGGTGGCAGCCAGAAAACCTTGTTTTCAGATAATTCTTGTCCAATTTGGACGTCACATATGTAATGCAAAAGTTTTCCCATCCTATTTAGTCTTCACTAGTGCCTCGGGCGATATCTTGCAAGTTTAGGGTCAAGTGTAACCAACGTGATGGAACCGCACACAGCAGAATATTGACCAGTTGATTGCATCACAGCGATAGACTTCTTTGAGGCCTTCGATATCCACATTTCACAACATGATGTAATGTGTTTTCATTCCAAGTCAATGTGGAAAAATCTCCCATCTCATGAACTCGTTGAGCTTAACTCCGAGCAGTATCGAGCGATAAATCGTGCCAAATATTTCTCCAAACGCATTATTTGAGTGCAATAAATCTCAAACATGCGTTCTTCCAAATTCCCGTCCCGTCAGTCCAGAGTTCAAACAGTTGGCAGCTTTTTGTAATTCAAGAAAGAGAAATGTATGAACACACTCGTCTACCATTTGACCTTTACCGGAAGTCCGTGTCACTCGTTCAAGGCTCATGGATAAGAATCTTGGGGCGGAGCATTGGGGAATTAGAACCTCAATTTTTCGCACATCTTGACGATATCATCGTGGCCAGTGAAACCTTTGAAAAGCACATCGGGCTTCTCGAGAAAGAAGGGTTAAAGAGGTTACCCTTTCGATTAACCTTCACAAGGCGCAGTTTCGCCGATCCGAGGTTCTTTTTCCTCCCTGTTGAGGTTCAGGGTATAAAGGACTTCGATATTTCCAAAACAATCCGGATGGTGATGAGATGGCAAATTATTTTCGAAGGTTTATTGGCAATTTTAGTGCCATCATTGTTCCGACTTGGGACTTTCTGGTCAGAGAACCAAAACTGGTAAGCTATCCGAACTATGGAGTTTGAGTAAAATGCCTTCAGCGTGTGTTCATAGATTCACACCTCAGCGCGTTATTCGGCGAGCAGCAAGCCATGACTCTGCCTCTTCTTGTCAGATCACCGTTGCGTGCACACGCGTCACTGTCATATCATTTCGTTCCCGCCATTTAGGGCCACAAGGCCGTCGGAAAGGTTTGTGGTTTGCAAAATAAGAAGACGCGCCTAGAAGACCGTCGGAAAGGTTTGTGGTTTGCAAAATAATGGAACGCGTCTGGAAGACCGTCGGAAAGGTTTGTGGTTTGCAAAATCAGAAGTCGGAAAATGGTTTGTGGTTTGCTAAATCATGAGACGCGTCTTTAAGACAGTCGGAAGATGGTTTGTGGTTTGCCAATTCACACGCAAGACGGGTCTGGAAGACTATTGGAAAGGTTTGTGGTGTGCAAAATCAGAAGTCGAAAAATGGTTTGTGGTTTGCCAAATCACAAGACGCGTCTAGAAGACCGTCGGAAGATGGTTTGTGGTTTGCCAAATCACACGCAAGGCGGGTCTGGAAGACTATCGGAAAGGTTTGTGGTGTGCAAAATCAGAAGTCGAAAAATGGTTTGTGGTTTGCCAAATCATAAAACGCGTCGGAAGAAGGTTTGTGGTTTGCCAAATCACACACAAGACGCGTCTGGTAGGCCGTCGGAAAGGTTTGTGGTTTGCAAAATCAGAAGACGCGTCTAGAAGACCGTCGGAAGATGGTTTGTGGTTTGCCAAATCACACGCAAGACGCGTCTGGAAGACCGTCGGAAAGGTTTGTGGTTTGCAAAATCAGAAGACTCGTCTGGAAGACAGTCGGAAAGGTTTAAGGTTTGCTAAATCACCACAAGACGCGTCTGGAAGACCATCGAAAAGGTTTGTGGTTTGCAAAATCCGAAGACGCGTCTAGAAGACCGTCGGAAAGGTTTGTGGTTTGCAAAATCATAAGACGTGTCTAGAAGACTGTCGGAAAATGGTTTGTGGTTTGCCAAATCATAAGACGCAGGCCATCGGCAAGGTTTGTGGTTTGCAAAATCAGAAGACCGTCGGAAGCTGGTTTGTGGTTTTCTCAAATCACACGCAAGACGCGACTGGAAGACCGTCGGTAAGGTTTTTGTTTTGCAAAATCAGAAGTCTCGTCTGGAAAACAGTCGGAAAGGTTTAAGGTTTGCTAAATCACCACAAGACGCGTCTGGAAGACCATCGAAAAGGTTTGTGGTTTGCCAAATCCGAAAACGCGTCTAGAAGACCGTTGGAAAATGGTTTGTGGTGTGCAAAATCGTAAGACGCGTCAGGAAGACCGTCGAAAAATGGTTTTGTGGGTTGCAAAATCACATACAAGACGCGTCTGGAAGACCGTCGGAAAGGTTTGTGGTTTGCAAAATCATGAGATGCGTCTGGAAGACCGTCGGAAAGGTTTGGGGTTTGCTAAATCACCACAAGACGCATCTGGAAGACCATCGGAAAGGTTTGTGGTTTGCAAAATCCGAAAACGCGTCTAGAAGACCGTCGGAAAATGGTTTGTGGTATGCAAAATCATAAGACGCGTCTAGAAGACTGTAGGAAAATGGTTTGTGATTTGCCAAATCACACGCAAGACGCGTCTGGAAGATCGTCGGAAAGGTTTGTGGTTTGCAAAATCAGAAGACGCGTCTGGAAGACCGTCGAAAAGGTTTGTGGTTTGCAAAATCAGAAGACGCGTCAGGAAGACCGTCGAAAAATGGTTTTGTGGTTTGCAAAATCACACACAAGATGCGTCTGGAAGACCGTCGGAAAGGTTTGTGGTTTGCAAATCAGAAGACTCTTCTGGAAGACCGTCGAAAAGGTTTGTGGTTTGCAAAATCAGAAGACTCGTCTGGAAGACCGTCGGAAAGGTTTGGGGTTTGCTAAATCCGAAAACGCGTCTAGAAGACTGTCGGAAAATGGTTTGTGATTTGCCAAATCATAAGACGCATCTGGAAGATCATCGGAAAGGTTTGTGGTTTGCAAAATCCAAAAACGCGTCTAGAAGACCGTCGGAAAATGGTTTGTGGTATGCAAAATCATAAGACGCGTCTAGAAGACTGTCGGAAAATGGTTTGTGATTTGCCAAATCACACGCAAGACGCGTCTGGAAGACCGTCGGAAAGGTTTGTGGTTTGCAAAATTCGAAGACGCGGCTAGAAGACCGTTGGAAGATGGATTGTGGTTTGCCAAATCATAAGACGCATCTGGAAGATCATCGGAAAGGTTTGTGGTTTGCAAAATCCAAAAACGCGTCTAGAAGACCGTCGGAAAATGGTTTGTGGTATGCAAAATCATAAGACGCGTCTAGAAGACTGTCGGAAAATGGTTTGTGATTTGCCAAATCACACGCAAGACGCGTCTGGAAGACCGTCGGAAAGGTTTGTGGTTTGCAAAATTCGAAGACGCGTCTAGAAGACCGTCGGAAGATGGTTTGTGGTTTGCCAAATCATAAGACGCATCTGGAAGATCATCGGAAAGGTTTGTGGTTTGCAAAATCCAAAAACGCGTCTAGAAGACCGTCGGAAAATGGTTTGTGGTATGCAAAATCATAAGACGCGTCTATAAGACTGTCGGAAAATGGTTTGTGGTTTGCCAAATCACACGCAAGACGCGTCTGGAAGACCGTCGGAAAGGTTTGTGGTTTGCAAAATCAGAAGACGCGTCTGGAAGACCGTCGGAAAGGTTTGTGGTTTGCAAAATCAAGAGACGCGTCTGGAAGACCATCGGAAAGGTTTGTGGTTTGCAAAATCAGAAGTCGGAAAATGGTTTGTGGTTTGCTAAATCATAAGACGCGTCTAGAAGACCGTCGAAAGATGGTTTGTGGTTTGCCAAATCACACGCAAGACGGGTCTGGAAGACCGTCGGAAAGGTTTGTGGTTTGCAAAATCAGAAGACGCGTCTAGAAGACCGTCGGAAAATGGTTTGTGGTTTGCAAAATCAAGAGACGCGTCTGGAAGACCATCGGAAAGGTTTGTGGTTGCAAAATCAGAAGACGCGTCTAGAAAACCGTCGGAAAATGGTTTGTGGTTTGCAAAATCACACATAAGACTCGTCTGGAATAACCGTCGGAAAGGTTTGTGGTTTGCAAAATCAGAAGACTTATCTGGAAGACCATCGGATAGGTTTGTGGTTGCAGAATCAGAAGACGCGTCTAGAAGACCGTCGGAACATGGTTTGTGGTTTGTAAAACCACACACAAGACGCGTCTGGAAGACCGTCGGAAAGGTTTGGGGTTTGCTAAATCAGAAGAAGTGTCTAGAAGACCGTCGGAAAAGTTTGGGGTTTGCTAAATCACAAGACGCGTCTGAAAGACCGCTGGAAAATGGTTGGTAAGTTGTTGGTTGCATTTGTGTTAGATTTGGAATGTATTAGACTTCACTGTATTTGCTAAAATCTCGGATAGCAAAAGAAAGCCATTGTCTTCGTTAAATGTGTTCTCTAATCATCCATTTATTACTTAGATTTGTGGAACAAAATAGTGACGAAAGTATGAATCACGATTTGTCTTTCGCGACCCACCATTAATCAGTCGCAAGACCCCCTAGAGGCGCTACCCACAGTTTGGGAATTCATGTTCTATATCATTGTTCTGGTACTATAACCATGATGTTGAGACAAGTTTTTTTTTTCTGGTGTGCAGTTTTCAAAGGAGTTAATCGATTTCTCAAATGCAACAGATGTTCAACTTCGTCTCAACTAAACAACCCAGGAGAAAAACAAGCATTGCAACCTATGCGAAAAGATTTTTTGCGTTTTTTGAATAAGAGAAGAAGGGGAATGTGTGGTTTGAGTAAAATGCCTATTCACACCTCAACGTGTCATTTGTCAGTTGTTCCGGCCACACACGAACAATTTAGGAACGTTTGATCAATGCTCGATTCTTTCGAACCCGGACTTTGACTCTTATCTAGATAAATTTTAATTTGTTGAATTGTTTATTTTATGTTTGCAAAATAATTTTTATTGTAGCATGCTACGGTTCATGCTACATGCTACAATAAAAATTATTTTGCAAACATAGAAATATAAACAGTTTACAATACATTCAACAAATTAAAATGATTGACGATCTCTCTGTGCCCCGAGAGAAACGTCCAATGTGTTGCCCATTGCGAGATGTGACGAGGTTTCCTTATAAGTTTTTGGTCCATCAGTCAAATCCCGCAAATGTGTTTTCATTGCGTTTTGCATTTTGTCTACAACAGCCCGTTGTATACATAGCTCTATTTGGTGTAGGATTCAGATCCTATTTGGGCACCTCGATAATTTTGTACCATGTGGCACCAGTAATATAAAGTCTGTGTCTGGGGATTTCTCTATCTATAATTTTAATTGCCTATCTTCAGGCCCAAACACAGAACATTCAAGAGTGGGACATACACAAATCCACTCAAACATTTGTCACTAACATGCAAGATAAAATGAACCGTAACAAATAGAGTTCGGGAATCAAACAGACGCGAGTGATTGTGCCGTAGGTAGCCGGCGTATTAACTCAGGTGCAAGAGAGATCCGTGGGTGTCATAAGCTTTTTCTTCCAGAAGCTGAATTTGGCTCAGAAGTACTACTTTGTCACCGAGAAGGAGGCATTCGCCATTCTCCTGGAAATTGATATTGTAGGATCGCACTACACGCTAGTTACTGACCCCTTCGGGCTTCCATATATCCGTTATAATAAGTGGTGTCAGTTACACTTTATGTAAGACCCTGCGGGAAGGTTGGCTTCTTGCTCGGTTTCTTGGGATTTCAATCGCCGCAAGTGCTGACAGGCAATGCTACCACCCCAAGTAACCAAAAGTCCCTTTAAAAGTACGGTTTTCACTTAGTCAGCTTGACTTATATGATTAAACGAAATCCGTAGTTTCGAAGGAATTTTTGGTTACTTGGGACATTATTTTCCAAGGAATTTAAGAGATTGTAGGAATGTTTGGAAATCTGACCCAATGCAATCGCTTGGCATCACAGCCATGAACGCAACTACCCGGCTAGAAGGGCAAAACAAGATTAAGCTCGACAGTTTTTGTACAGAAATAAGGTACTTTTAAGAAAAGGTCTTTTTAATTTAATTATCGTAGTTTTTTTTCTGGGTGCTCGGGGTTTATTGATTTAGGCCCTCTCGTGATGAAAACAACCAAGAACCATTTCTTATTTGCCAAACCTTACGATCTAAAGGCATCCAATTTCCCCGGATCAGCCTGTTAGTCTCAAACCCAATCGATTTGAGAAGAAAAAAAAATATTAAAAAGGACTCACAAGGGCGGACGGCCTCCAATGAAGGTCTAAAGGCATCCAATTTCCCCGGATTAGCCTGTTCGTCTCAAACCCAATCGATTTGAGAAGAAAAAAATCTTAAAAGGGACTCACAAGGGCGAACGGCCTCCAATAAAGTAAAGTGGTCTCCTGCGGAAGTTGCACTTAAGCCTTTTCCACTTAAAACTCGCTAAGCTCGCAGGCATCACAGGGGTATTTAATTCCCAAATGCTTATTGCAAAAAATATGTTTCATTTTCCGTGTAACAATCTAGAAAAATGTTTTAAAATGGATCATGCATCTTCATAACATTCAATTCATCTACCCAACATTATAACAACACCTAAAAAAACCCTGAATACATTTATGGAGCAAATTTTGTTGTGAATGATGTCAGATGTGACAGTCTCCCCCTCATCCGGGACTTCTTTTAGTGGCCAATGGCTATCGCCCACCCCAGATTTAAAATATCACAGTCAACCCCGCAGCAAGCGTGGAAAATCACCAACAAATTCTTCTCTTCTCTAACCTCCGTCAAACTAAGTTTTCTTTCGTGGTGCTTCCTTCCCAGTACCGTTCTTTCTCAGTGAATTTTAAATGAGGTGGGGTTTCTTGCATTCCATTCTAGAATCCGGTGATTCCCAATTGACTCAGGTTCCCATGGCGAAATTTGGTTCAGATACGCGAGTAATATTTTGGTAGCGACAGAAAAAATCTAATTGAACACTCATAGTCCCAATGTTCCAACTGCTTAGTTCCACGTGGTACCCGACAACAACCGTTAATAATTAAAGTTGTCTCTAATGGCAAAAAAACTTAAAAGATCCTTCTTATCTTGAACCGATACGAGCGAAGGAGAACTTTCGCCAACGCAATTGCACTCGCCGTGCTATCTTTCGCTTTATGTCCTTCCTATTTGACGCGCGTGAACTGCGGCTGGCGCCGCCTTGTAACACACAACACTCATTCTTTGTGCTGCAGTTACGCCGCAGTTGTTAGACGGGGGAACAACGAAATGCATTTTTCACGATTTCGATGCTCCTGATTTCCGTTGGTTTTCGAAACAAAAGGGGTTTCGAGGGCAGGGGTAAATTAGTGGCTGCATTTTTGTTTTCGAGAGACGAAAAAAAAGACAATAATTTGTTATTATCACCTTCTTTTCGACTTTGTCGTCGGCGGAAGTAGGTCACATCGGCGATGAATATGATGAGGGGGACTGCTGTTTTTTGAACCATCGCCAGATGCACCATCCATCCATCCATCGCTGCATCGGCAAGGCAAAAAGGGTGACAAATTTGGTTTGACCACAATCGATAATTGTGTTTAATTATAGAACTTGAATTTTGAAGTGGGGGGAAAATCGGCCTTCCCGTTGTGACGAATCGAAGTTGAATCTGACATCATTCGACGTTTTACAAAAAAAAACTTTGTATGTAATAATCAATCAATTTACGATGAAGGTAGTTTAAATTAAATTTACCGTTTCAGAGCGAGAGTCTGCCGGGGAATACCGGTCGGAGCCCTAATTGGTTTGCCAAGATGTTTGAATTTTGTTCTAGTCCAACACCAATAAGCGGCGATGCGAAACTGATAACATTCGAGCACTTGATAAAATCATCAAGTGTGTCAGATAGGATTTGTTTGTTTCATTTTTTCTGGAATGTTTACAAACCTGTTAATCACTAATTTGCGTTAGGCTGCGTAAACAGTTTCCTGTGCTTTCCATTCCGCGGTGGAATCCAACGATAGGAAATTTTCCTAAAGTCATTGGTTGAAAGACTGTGCAAGTAATTTCCAGTGTTTTTCAATGCATTGTAGAATCCAACGGAAAGATACCTTCGCAATCTTCGCCGCCACACAAGAAGTCGGCTTGCTCTGGACCGAGCTGGAAAAAAAAAATTAGATTTACTTCCCGGTAGTAAACCACTGATAGTGATCGATCGCGGGTTAAGATTGCTAGGGAAAGTGGGGAGTCCTGATCCCTTAGAAGACAACATTTCCTTTACGAGACGAGCCAGCCTTGGGCTGAAGTCTCACTAATAAAAACAAAATACACATTTCCCCATGTTTTACCGAGAATCAAAGTAGTTTTGTTCAAGCGTATTTTTAGTATAGATTAGGTTGTCTTTTATTTTGCAAAAGTGCGTAACTATGTTCATAATAGTGAAAAATGAAGCCCCTAAAATTTTCAAACCTGTAGGTGGACGCTAAGTGCTCCCTCAACGAACCTGAAGCAATAGAAGAAGAGGTCGCCCTCCATACAGCGTTGAGCACGTTGCTTTAGTGTACGCGCCATAGGTATCGATATGCTGCTTTGTTGCTGCTTTTGTTGATAACGATTTTGACATGATGTAGTTAGCATTTAGTACGATTTTTGTAAGGAAATATGAATAATGGTTGGTCAAAAAAAAGCTCATTCCAACACCCAATATTTTGAAAACTTCCACAGTGTTTGTGAGCCAGCCCATCGAGGGAAGTGCTCCGCTCTGTGATGTTTCGTTGTTTGTTTGGATCATCATGGCCCTGTCTTGTTCTTATAGCTTCAACAATCTTCTCCCTTTCTTCTAAAGAAAGTTTAGTATGAAACACAGACAGGCCTCATTTATGTACCACAAGTGGTATTCAAACTCTTTCTGAGCTGCTCCAGTAGCTTCCGGTTTGTTACAGAATTGCTCCCCCATAAGTGCTTACGTAATAAGTGTACAATCCCTCAGAGGTTTAATTCTAGTTTATCGACAATCCATGAAGCAGCTCAGTTTTTCCATCCGTCCCAACCTGAGTATTAGTATCGTGTCAGTGTCAAAGAACATTAATAACAAAAAAAATATAAATTATGACACGCCTGGGTTACTGAAAGCCTATTACTAATGAGCGGCATGTCGCGTACACTAGAGTAGTGTGGTACAGCGTTGGAGAGTTCTCTTCTTCTATTGCTTTAGGTCTGTTGAGGGATCACCTACCGGTGTGAACATTTTAGGGGCTTCATTTTTCATTAATACGAACATTTTCCAGCTACGAAACTCGCACATTTTCAAAATAGGGGACGGCCAAATGGACAAGCTCATTGCACTAACAAAAGGTGCTCAAGTGCGTCAACTGCAGCTTCAACCACGGATGCACCGTCGAAATTCGTAAGCAGGCTTCAACGAAAACCTATCGTGGATTACATCGACGTCTTTCACCTCCGAGCACAGAGGAACATCTTCCGTCTTTGCGGAACATGGTTCCGAATCTTATATCATTCCGACCTCACTTTGGCCTTGCACCGACGGCTACGCACATGTCGTTCAAAGGTGCAACAAATTCAGACCGCTACCGCGGTAATAGAATTTCTCGTCAAATATAGGCCCTGATGACTCCTCAGCATCATCATAAATTGGAACGCTTGTTCTATCAATAACCGAACCTAAGAGTTACCTTCTTTGCTTAACGACCACATCATCGACATAGTCATAATCACGGAGGAAGCCTGAGATGAATGTCTTCCTCGACGAAACATCAATTGTCGTCAGTTTCTGAACCTTCAGTTTGAATTAATCGATGCCGTGGAAGTTAAAATCGCAACTACTGTCGACTCGGTTACCGTCATTGCGGCCTTCTGTCCAAAACAGCCGACATCATCAAGTCGGAAGGACATTTTATTACCGGAGTTGACCTCAATGCAAGGCATCAAGCCTTGAGTAATACGCACAGAAATCAAAATGAAACAATTCTGCAGCAAGATCTCTTACCTTACCTGGCTGAGCCGTATCGATGCTTATGAAGTGCCTGATTTTTTCTATATAAACATGAAAAACAACATCTGAGGTCAGCGGTGGTGGTAGAAATTAGGTCCTCAGTAAATGGACACAAACTAACCAGACAAAACTACCATTCTGCCAGCTGGGTCCAATTTCAACGTCAAATTGTTCAATATGCACATGGAAGGATCGTTTGACCGAAAGTCATTCGGTGGAAAGCCAAATGACCAAGTGCCACTTGGCTGAGTAAGCCGTAAGTCATCTAGCCGAATTCCATTTGGCCAAAACGATTATTATGTGAAAAATGATTTGGCCGATAGTGAGATATGGCAGATATTGTCTATCCGGAACAAATTTAGAACGCTTTTTATACCGAAGTTGGATTTTTCTCCACATACAGGCAGCTTACCCAACTTCGGAAGTGATTCGTCTAAAGATGCGTTAAACAACGCATCAATCAGTTGGACAGATAAAACTTCGGAAGAAAGTTAGGTTCGGAAGTCCCGACTTCCGAATTCTAATTCGGTACTACGTCGACAATATTGACATACGGCCGAACTGGTTATTTGGCCGAAGGTATCGTTTGGCGAAAAGAACCATTTGGCCGAAAATGTATTTCGGCCGAACAGGTCATATGGTCTAAAGTGACATTTTCCGAACTGGTAATATGGCTAAAAATGTCTAAACATTTGGCCAAATGATTTATTCGAATAAACAACTTTTTCGGCGCAATGATCAGTTTCGCTGTATGTCCATTTTTGTCAAGTGACATTTTTAGTCCCCTCGACCCTCGTTTGAACGAAAGTTATTCTAGAAGAATTGAACGTCAAAAATGGTTTGGCTGAAAAAGATATGTGGTCGGAGTTCAACGAAATCGCACCAAGCGCCATTGAAAAATCGTCCATTTTCATGCACAAACCTTCGTGTAGCAGATCCAATTGATCACAAATCGGATCGGAATCCTTCTACCAAAAAACTGAAGATATCCGTCTGACCGAACAGGTAATTTGGCCAAAAAAGTCATCCCCGGATTGGTAATCCTTCGTCCTTACTCGCAATGGCAACTGGAGACACCGGCCGTCGTATGTCAGTTTAGGACAAATTACATTTTCGGTCAATCGGCTCTTTCTGCCAAACAGCCATTTCGGCCAAATGACCTGTTCGGTCGAATTATATTTACGGCCGTATGTACATTTTGCCCGAAGAATATTTTCGGTCAATTAACTTTCAGCCAGATGGGTTTCGACCTAATGAACATATTCAACGGACATCACAAATTTGTGACGCGAGGTGAACACCTTCCCTGACTTATCATCAGATTGCTACTATATATGATACTACCACAAAAGCGACATCGTCACTTCCCCATAATCCGGCAGATGTACCCTGAGCAGCACACAGTCCCATGTCCTGATGATGTCATCCTCGAAGTGTCGCATCGCTGGATAACACGACCGTAAGACCGGTAAGACCGTAAGACCGGCTGTTCAAAAAGTCATTACTGCAGCGTGATTAACTCGTATGGTATGGTCAATTCTTCGACTTCTGTGACCATACGATTTCGACTTGGATCGCGAGCATGAGGTCTTCTACAGCGGACTATCCAGCTCTTTACGCTAGCCATAAATCTGGAAAGGGGTAATTCAAATTGACAGATTCCGTGAGCTACTTTTATAGCAGCATCATAGTCACCTTTGAATAAAAGTTTGTTTAGGAATCTGTAAAAATGTTCGATTATTACACATTTCACGTTGATAATATACGTAATAATAATTATTTTTTCAGATTTTCTGCAGTCGAATTGTACATATGTAAATATTGGGAAAGCGTACAAACATACTGTCTATGAATATGATGCAGTGTATGCTTAACGACTTCAATACGGGTCAGTTCCCTGGACTCATTAGGAATCCTCTTAATTCTGGCAACCCACCATTGTTAATTGTCAGTAGAACTGACATATGCAGGACGAAAAGGAAAAGGTAGGGGAAGAGGTACTTCGAGCACCTGTAGAGCCCCTCACTCGAGAGAATTAGATTACCAACCATTTAAATCAATTCCTAAACAAGGTAAGTGAACCAAACGTGCCCGCAGCTCTCCATGTTGGGTAGTACTAGGCATTGTATAAAAGACAAATGGCATTCAAAGAAAAGCACCATTCGAAAGAATCGTATCCTATTGAAACCCGCGTTGACGCCGAAAGATGAGCAATCGCTAAAGTAGGTAACGACTCGCTTCAAACCAGAAATATTCGACAGAAAGTAGATTTTCAGGAAAATTATAAAATTATCGATCTGGTTGCGAGTTGCAACACTATTGCAGTATTTTGAGAGCGCCTTTCTTTTCGTAGATTTGAGTCTGACATCGTTCCACCTTGACTTGTTTCAAGTGTGTTTAATAATACAACATCTTCAGTAGCTCTCGAATTGACTGAAAGAAAAGAAAATGTTTTTAAAACCTACCAAATTAAAAGTCATTGTGAAAACGTCAAATATGTTGACGTTTACATGCCTAACCAATATTATAAAAAATAACACAGCATACTTTGATCCAAATTATAAAAATTATAGTAGACAACGTCAGGAGGGATGATACAAATTTTATAGCATGGCCTGCTTTAAAAGCTGGATTCTTTTTGTCAAATCTCTTGGCATGTATGATTTCTTCCTCATCATCTTCGTGCTTATCATCATCAACCTGTATTGTTTTAAATGACATGCTCTCAATTGACCTGGCAATCCACCGTTCCTCCAGCTGTCGAAGTCAGCACCCCTTCAAATATGTTTTTGTTCTCCACGGCACTGTTGTTGTTGTTGTTGTTGTTGTGTCGGTTAATCATCGTGTTGTTGTCAACACTCATAAAGTCATCGTCCACTAGCATAATTGTGGCACCGTCGGTGAAGTCCGTTTCCCGATCGTCTATCATGATCTTGGCACCAATCGCGCTCACAACCAGCAAAGTGGTTCTGCGGAGTGGGTCCTCTAGCAGGTTCTTGCATTCCCACCGACGTTTTTGCAGGTGGCTGTAGATTCCACGTTTTATTCCACTGTCTTCTGGGACTTTGCATTTCCATGGTATGTTCGGTGTTCTTTATGCTGCTTCGTTTTAGTTCCTTCTTAGCTGGTAATTGCTGTAGATGACAGTCTCTGTAAGTTCCAGGTGGCGTTGATTTTCTAAGACTTGCTTTTCCAGTGGGTCTAATTTATTGGGTCATTAGATAAAGGGCATTTCCCTTCGGTGCTCCGTTATTGCTTTCCTCTTTTGTTTCATTCCGGGAACGATCTTCTTGTAACTTGAGCTTCTTAAGCGAACGCAACTTGGCTGCTGACACTGTGGAGACTATTTCCGGTTCGGAAAAGTAGCCTTTGGCAATATTGTCAATTGTTTGTTCGACGTTCGACGTCAATCGGAGTCGTTCCTCTTGGGGCCTGGACTGGGGGGAGGCTCGATTGACGAAGGTGAGTCTTCTTTGGAAACTTTTGAAATAATTTCTGCCGATCGTGGATTGGTTTCTGCCATCTGCGGATTTTTAGCAATACATGATGGCCTCTAAATAACCCTTCGGATGTGTTTTGTTTTGAAGACCCTTCGTGGCGTTTTTTTTCTCGATCCCCCAGATTAGTTCCGGCAGCGGATTGTGAAATCATACAGCAGTGTTGGAAAAACTCAGATTATCCAATTTCCTCCACGATTCATATCAAGCGCAAATGGGGAATCATTTCTTGTCTTATCGATTTTCACAGTACTTAGAAGTCCATACTACCTTTTATTATTCCACGCATGCTGCGACGCAGCAAAGCTGACATATTAAAAATGACAGTTGTGCGTTTTTTCTGTATCGAGTGGGATGCCCTCGAAAACGCGAGTAAAATTAGTTTTGGATTCCGGGATGCTTGTCCTTAACAGTGTTTATCTTTAGCGCCTGCCTGGCTTTCTTGACAGCTTGCTCTTTTTCAGAAATATCAATATGACTTGGAATACAGCAGAATGAGATAAATGTGCTATTTAATGTTAAGTCGTTACATAGTTCGATTGTTTCATCGTTGAGAATGAATTATTCTATCTATTTCTTTTCTAGTGATGGTGATCAAATATAGAGAATCAGTGTATAAGGTGTTGAGCACCTACTCGCTCTTGGACCGATATCCATCGAACAGCTTCTAATATTCAGCCATATTCTGGTTTATGGCCAGCCGATACTTTCGAACGAATCCATTTCGTTCGAATGATTTCCTCGTATGATTTTGCTGGTGTTGACAAGAATGCGCATACGCTCATCAAAACTTTCGTTCGAAAGTACATATGGGTGATTGTCACGATTGTCAACACTGTAAATGCTTATTTGGTTATGGGTTCTTTTACGTATTATGCCACGATAACACTAAAATCCGTTTTGAGGACAGTTTTCAATCCGTCAGTATAGATCTGTATTTGGTTCGAAGTCGTTGCGTAAATAATTTCCTCGTCTCAATATTTTTTTGCGTTTAGGATGGCACTATCTCCATCATTTGTCAAAGATACACTAGTTGAAATATTTGCTGGGATGTTAGCTGCAATATCTTCTATGATTCGGTTCATGTACTATTTAAAAATTTGTCTGGACTGCTGCTTACTCCTTCTGTTTCTTCGTTCGAGGGGCTTCGAATATGGCCTTTGCCACGGTAAGCTTCCCAGGAGATAATAATGTCGAGGACAACTTTAGCTGCCTTCAGACCACCAGGAGTCATTGTACCTTTCTTGAAATGGATCAGGTACAGGCAGTCCCGGTACTCTGGAAACACCGCCAGGGGATGTACCCTGTAGCGACGTTCTAGGTCCTCCTTCACTCCGTCGGTATCCATAACCGGCCGACCGCGAATAACCGCTTTGGAGGGCTTTACGACGGCATGTCAAACGTAAAAAATTCCACTATTTTCTTGCTCAGGAGCGACTATGCTTTTAGATGACTACTTTGATGCCGATACGACAGAGCTTATACACTGCCTTGATGTCGATGGTTTTTATCGTAGCTTGCAGCTTGGTAAAGCTGACATTTAATTTGCCTGAAGTGCAACTGTTTACTCCTTCTGTTTCTTCATTAGAGGGGCGTCGAATATTGCTGATTTTCTTTGCTGCAAAATAAAAGTTTTAAATTTCGTTGAGTTAACGGCAGTGCGATTTTTGCCGAGTTGTAGAAATAAGATTCAAATATGACGTCCACTACTTTTAGGGATTTCTAGATCCCCCCTCCCCCCTCTGTCACGCTTTTTTGTATACCTAGTACATATACTGTCACAAAATCTCAGACCCCCTCTCCCCTTAAGCGTGTGACATCATTTTTGAACGACCCCTAAAGAGTATGTGTCTTGCATGAAGACATCAAAACATTACAATTTTGCAAGCTATTTATACAATTTCTGTATAATAAACTTTCATTGTTTGCATGCCAAGATTTTATACTGATTTCGCCAAAATTCTCATAGCGAAATGTAAGAAAAACTGACATCTGTGGGTTGAATAAATAATTTGAGTTTAGTTTCCACATAAAGTCCAAAGCTAAAGCTTTTTGTTTTTAAAATGGATGGGTCTGTCATCGCCTTAGCATGCACAACAATCCTATATCATCAACATTACCACGGGCCGATCCTTTTTGATTTCCACAGTTTTTTTTCCCTTCACGATTCCCTTTTTCCCTATTCAAGGTGTGTTCATTCTCATAAAACCTCATAAAACTTTTCCATCGAATCTATATCCGTTGGGATGGCCGATAGAATGGGGACACAAATGGAACAATGTATGAGGTGGTGGGAACGTTTGGGGGAAGGTGGCGAACGGCAGCAAAGAAAAGAAATGAAAACTGACCTGAATGTTGTTGATCCCAAAGGGCACCGGAGTCCAGGTGCGGGGACTGGAGGCAGCGCCGTAGCGAATGGTTGGCCAGGTTGGCCCCCGCCAAGGGCGCCAGACCTCAGGGGGGCGCCGAAATCAAGAATGTCGCTATGTAAAATAATTGGAAATTATTCTCAAATTGTATGGTTTAAAATGATTCAGATTCAAGCGATCAGACGATTTCCTCTATAATCAACAATTCCGTAATCAACTGTTTGACTAATATCCGGAGAGCCCTTTTCTGTTAATAACTGATACACGTAAGCCGACGTTCTGAGGCTTAGGAGCACGTTTCCCTCAATTTCCCGAGTAGCACATTTTAGACTGATTTGGTTACAGCAACTCATATATGACTTGATTTAGTCATACATAGGTTTAGCAACTCATTTATGACATGTGTGCTGCTTGGGTTACGAGATTCATGCCATCGTCTTCACTGTCTTTTATTTTATTATAGAACGGGAAATACAAATGGCAAAGAGTACGGAAAAGGCTATTGAATCAGAAACTTGCATGAGGTCAATGGTGAAAACTATAGATAGTGGAATATATAGATGAGCGAAGATAAATCCTCTGTCTCCAAACGAACTGTCAAACGTGTCTCCAAACGAGCATGACGTCACGATTTCAATGGAAACGTTAAGGGCTGTGACGTCATATGCACGTGTGCACGGGCAAAAAAATCAACTCAGCCATGCTTTCGCTCATCTATAGATTCTACTATCTATAGTGAAAACAAGGACGGAAATCTTCGTTTTACTATCAGTTGCATCGACGCTCAGTAGGCAGCTTCGTAATTGATTCGTGTTTGTTTTGATCAGACGCTCGGCAATGCAGGCACGAACATTTCGTAGCATGCTGTCAAAATTTCCATACCTTTTTTACCGCCCGATCCTCAATAGCCGATTGATAATCGAGCGTAAAAAATGAATATCTACCGGGGCTGAAATGAATATTTTGAATTGCGGTTGATTTGTACCGAAAAATGATGATTATTTTACTTTATATACTAAACAGATGCATATATTTTAGAAATCTGACTTCAAAATGTTGAATCCATGCACCGCAGTATAAAATGATATTCATATTTTGAGATTTCAAATTGAATATCAATGTGCCAAACTGAAGATTCATTTTGACACCGCACAAAACAACGCTGACACCGAAAGTCGACGCTTGCTGCTGTTTGTGCACATGCCGTCCTATTCATTCGCACATTCAAATTCGGGAAGGACTAGCAACTTGATTATGTGTTGGATGTCGGCTATTTGAGTGTAGTTAAAATGACTTTTTCTGTCCCTGGGTGAAAAGACAAAGCTGAGATGCTGAATATTCGATCAGCATTGATAACATGATTTCTTGGGTCTATATAATCTGCTTAAGTTTTAAACGATGATGAGTATTCGAAATGACGTCATTCAACTAACAGAATGATTAATACAAAAATTTGCATCTAGAGATTTCAATAAGGATGGCGACTGACTTACTTCGAAATTTAGTTTTATTGGTCCAAGCAATTCCAACAGTACGTCTAAACTACCGACAGACCGAATACTATTCTGACCATATCAACCCACTCCAGACCTCGGTTATTATTGATATGAATAGGTCCAATCATTATTCCGACCATCTACCAATTCACTCCAGAGTTGAATTTTATTTAAAATCCTATTCTATCAAGCCACCGACCTAGACCTTCTAGAGTTTTCTTAGAGTCCTATAAGAAGAGTAACGTCATGTGCCACGTTTGACAGGTCTCCTGCTCGTTTGGAACGCGCATTTGTATGGAACTGACAGACGATTCTGTTCCAATTCTGACACTTGACGACACTGTTATTATAGTCACTGTAAGTTTTCTGATTTGATTTTTCTTAATCAATATGGCGATTCCGAAGGTCACTCAATCTACTCCAAAGTAGGGTTTTTTGTTCATCTAGATCCGATAGCGCTCCAAGCACCAACCAGCGCACATTTTATTGGACAAACTAGACCCACTAGTGCGTGGATTCACAACAAGTAAGTTCGAAATTGTTTGTCGAGAATCCGCACACTACTGGATCAAGTAGATATTTTGTATTCAAAAATAAATAAAAATTTCAATGGGCTAGGCATTTTATGGCTTTTACTCTTTTAGTAAACCTTACTTCCTACCTCTATATTGAGACAAATTAAGGTTATAGAGGCTTAAGCAGTTCATGAAAAATAATAAGATATATCATGCAAATAGTTATTTTTAAATCTCTTTGCTTTTATTGCGCTTTTTGTTATAAACATCTGCAAAGAAGTAATTAAGGGGCGCCCAATAAAGGTTTTGCCAAGGGCGCCGGGACGCTACGCTACGGCTCTGACTGGAGGAAATCCCAAAAGAAAACCAGCAGAATTGGGTGTGCGAGAGAAAATGGTACGGAAGAAAAAGCGCTCAAATTGCTCGGAAAATGTGAACAAAAATCGATACCATGCCAGAGGAAGGAAAATTTATTATGGCATCCTGGTGGGAGTGTGGAAAGGGTTGTGGAATGGTCATATTCATATGAGAATACATTTTTGTTTTCAAAACTATGTGTGAAGGAAACTCCTAATGATATTTTACGGTTCTAAATTTTTTGAGCAGCGAGATTTTGGTAATTAATTTTAAATTATTCTGCCGCATGATTTTAACCCCATTTGTTTTGACCGATGCATCCTGCTTAGAAAGTATCATCAAATTGAGTACGATTTATTATTATTTCAATGGTACAAGTTCTCACCATATGAAGTCACATTTACTAATTTAAAACGCGGTGGTATTATTATTTTGTCCGTCACTGTAGTTTCCCATCGACTGGTAGTGGAAAGTTTCAATAGATGTGCTACATGTGCTATCAGATATAGCAAACTCACGTTTGAATCTTTGTTTACAAAACAGATAAGTCGTTTTGGAAATTTATTTTCAAATTGTGATATTGAAATCAGCAATCACAGATGATTCATATGTTTGTGTCAACGTTGTTCTATTTCAATTTCCACAATGCGTTGTATTCCATGAATCATTTACTCATTAAAAATTTGAAATTGCTCGCATAGCAATGAAATAGTTCCAAGTAAGTTTTGATTCAATAAAATTAAACAAAAAAGTGCACGTTCAATCGAAATTAGCACACATCGCAGAACTTATCGCCTACGCTGTTATTTTTCGTTCTTGACAACAAGAAGGCCGAATGGCGACGAGTCAATTACCACTCGTAAATTGATCATAAAACTCACCTGAACAAAAAAAATCCAGTCCCACGTGCGCTGCTTATTTTGTGATTCACCTTGTTGCTCTTTACTGCGGCTGCCTCTCGATTTTTGACGGTCGAATCTCGCTCGCACCCGACTGCCCGCTTATCAGCGCTCGCCCGCCGGAGGGTAGCAGCAGCAGCAACGTGTTCGTAAACACAGTCCGTGAGTGAGTGACGTATATGTCCGACTTTGTTTTTGTTTGTCGTCACACTTTGCCTCGCTGTGCTCCAGAAAAAGTACACTTCACGCTCGCCGCCTATCAGGCCCGTCAGATCTTTGAGATTTTGCCCCGGTTTTGTCTCGTTATCGATCGAAGAGCTGTGAACTTCCGTTCTCGATTGAGATCATTCACGGGCTTTTCGAAAATAACTTGTTCCACTCGCGCGAACCGATGAACGTGATGGGAAAATACTCGACCTTTTTCTCCCTATATTCGGAACTGAACGCCAAGTGTTGTACGTGCGTGTGTATGATTGTGTGTATGTAAGTATGATTCAATGTTTTTTCCCCAGTTGGCCGATTGTTTCAACAATGGAAATTATTTTTCTTCCATCAAATTGTTTCTCACACTGACGCTGGTAACCTTCGCACAAATTGCACTTGAAATTAGGTAGGCATCAGACTGATAAACGCAAAACAAGAAAAAAAACACAAAACCACAAACGTGCACCGTTGGGGTTTTCGGGCGGGAGAGGGAGCTGATGCGCCCAGGTGGGAGGCGTCGCTTTATCTCTTCGTTCACTTGTACCCCTCGTCGTACTTGACGCGCTAGAATTTATCATGCACGTGTTCGCACAGTCAGCGGAGTAGGCTCTGCCACTTGTAGATCAAAACAATCCGAAAATTTGACGAACTACGCTCACTATCAATGCGACATTGATTAATCATCAAAGCAGACGGTGCTTTTCTTAATTCCAGTGTATGCACAAAGAAAAATTCCACTTCAAATTCAACTTTTTTATATCTTCTTACATCACACTCGTTCTCTCTTTCTCTATCGCTCCCGTCGCGCGTTCTAACGCTTCCCAAGAAACGAGCAAAAAAGCACTTATTTATATTCCAGGAATAGAAAATTCAATTCAAAGAAAACACACCGCGCGATTGCCGTTAACTATCCGGTACAAGTACACTAACCGCTCTCGACGGAGGTTGTTTTCGAAATGACGACGTTGGCGAACGCCAATTCGGTGGCCCGATCTGGCACCCGAGAGTGTTTTTGTTGCTCCGCTCCGCTCATCGGCCGATGTTTTTTGTTGTTGTTTGCGTCTCGCTTTCGCAGCGGTTCGTTTTGGGTGCGCGCAGAAAAAGAAGGAATTTGGCCTTCTTTTTTTGCGCCTGCGAGAGCGATGAACAAAGGAACAAAGAGCTTCGAGCGAAGAGAGCGGGAGCAAAAAACAACAACGTGCACTCGAGTTTTTGCCACTGCATGTTGCATCTGTTTGTAAAACGGTTCTTGTGCGCTGTTGGGCGAAAGGGGGAGGAGTGGAACGGGAAGACGGACGGACTGATAACAAAAAGTGCATTAGGATAGGAGAGAGGATCGTTTAGTGAATACATTTCGAAGGTAGGTATATAATGAGAGTGGAGAACGAGAGAGAGGTTTCAGTGAATCATGGAAGGGATGTGTCGTTTTTCAAATTTTGCTATAAAACTGAAGGGGAAATGTAATGAGTCATAAAACTGTGAAAAAAAAGTCCTAGAGCTTTTTTGATGGAATAAATTTGTACCACATAGATTGCTTTGAGAATAGATTGCATATGAGTACTTCGTTGTTTTAAATGTTTTAAAGTTGTTTGTTTCCTACACTAGGGGAATCTGATTATAAATCAGTTCGAATAATGAAATCACGATCTGAAAGCTAGAGCTGAGGCAGCTAAAGCAAAAAGACGGAAAAACTGCTGTAAGAACAACGTAAGAAATGCTTCTGTAGGTGATCAGACGGAGTCTTTCATTAACTTTGGAACCATTAGGTTGTGTGATCACCTCGAAGCTGTACCAGACCACTTAAACAATTGTATGCTGGCACGAGTTAATTGACAAACTATGCTTCAGCACATATCCAGCCAGTTCCGACGCAGATGAGCAAAAGAAAATTAAACAGTTTGCTGAGGATGTGCACAAACAACAGAAGTTGACTGCACTTGCGAATACAGACTAGAATAAAATAACTGGTCATTCTGTTAGAGGAACACTCAATATTTGCTTTAACATTTACGTAAATGTTTAAGCGAAATATAAATATGAAACAAGTTTTGATTATAATATGCGCCACTTTGATTAGGATTATATTAATTTTGTTTAATTTTATTCAACCGAACTTTTAAAAGTGTTTTGTTTAAAACATTAGTTTGGGTTATTGCGTACCTGAAATTAATTATTTATTATTCACCGTGTTGTTTATGCTGTCAATGCATGTCATTGTTTGCAATCAAAGTCAGGGATGCCAGACATACAGACATGTCTGTATTTATAAAGACATTTTGTCTTGCAAACAGGCATCATACAGATTACAGACATTATACAGACTTTTGATTAAAGTTACAGACTTTTACAGACATTCAGTTTTTAAAAAAAACTTTAGGCTGGAAACAGAATCCTGTTGGGTTTTCCAATTAAACTATTTTGGGCTTTCAAACAAAATCGTTATGGGGATTTTGTACGAAATTCTATAAGGTTTCCAAACGGTATCATTTTGGAATTCCGAGCGGAGCCTTTCAGGCTTTTGAACGGCATCCCTTTTGGGTTCCAAACACAATCCTTTTAGAATTTCAAAAGGAAAGATTCTTCGATTCCTTTCGGAAACCTAAAAAGATTGCATTCAGAAGTCCAAAATTAATCCATTCTAAAGCTATTCAAAAGCATTAGGTTGCCCAAAAGATATCCGATCGTACGGATTTTCGATCAGAATTATGTGAACTTCCGAACGTAATCCTTCTGAGTTCACTTACGCAATCTTTTTGATTTTCTGAACGAAATTCTTTTGGGCTTTTGAAAGTAATCACTCTGGGCTTCCCAAAGAAATCCTTTTGGACTTCCAAACGGAATTGATGGGATTCTGAACAAAATCATTCTAGAATTAAGAACGAAATACTTTTGGTCTTCCGAACGGAATCTTTTGGACGGAATACTTTTGGTCTTCCGAACGGAATCTTTTGGACTTTCGATTGGAGCGTTCTGGGCTTCTGAACGGAATCTTTTTCTGCTTCTGGGTAATAGATTCTTATAGATTTCCTACCGAAGCTCTAACAGGATTTGGTTAGGAAGCGCGAGAAGGATCGATTCGAAAACTTAGAAGAGATCTTTCCAAAAGACGAAAAGAGCTTCGTTCAGAAAATCAAAAATCACACACTTAACTCATTTCACCGTATTCGGTAAATTTTACCGAAATCTCAACAGCAGAACTGTTCGGTAATTTATTTTACAGATTTGTTGTTATTTTTTCCATTGCTCAACTGTCAAAATTACCGAAAATCAGTAAAATTATTTACCGAACAGTTCTGCTGTTGAGATTTCGGTAAAATTTTACCGAATTCGGCGATTTATTTTAAGTGTGCACGGTTTGTAAACCAAAAACAAGGCCTTTCTGAACGACATTATTTTGGACTTTACTTTCAAACGGACTCGGGTTTAAAATTTCAAAAAGAAAACTTTTGGAATTCCAAGTGGAGCCATTTGGGCTTCTGAATGATTTTTTTCTGTTTCTGTAAAAGGGATATCCTTTTGGGATTCCGAAGCCTTAAAAGATTACGTTCGGAAGCCAAAACGATTTTGTTCAAAAGCGCAAAAAGAGTTCTGTAAGGAAACCCAAAAAAGGTCGAAAGACCAAAGGTTTACTCTGTTTGTAAACCCAAAAGATGTCCGTTCCGTTCTTTGGGTTTCTAAACGGATTTATTCCTTCTGTGCCTCTCCTCCGAACTGAACTCTTTTGAACTTCCCAACGGATTTTTAGTTAGAAAGTTGCGTATATTATCAATTTATGCTAATGTAACAACATACATATTGATAAGAACATTATTCAGAGCTTTGTAGTGGAATATCTTCACTAAGCATAAGACAAGAAAGTATTATCCCACTTGATTGTAACTTTAGAGTAATTTCCAAAAATACGTATTTCGACCTCAACAGCAACCTTACTTGTCTTTAGTATATCATACTTGACGCGACTAAGTTCTACACCGACATTTTGATTCTTGAAACCTCGATATTCTACGTTGTTAAAAGAGCATGATTTTTAAATAATTTTCTAATTCCTGTACCTTATGAACTCCATACAGACAAATACAGACATTTTGCTGAGATTAATACAGACTTCTTAAAATTGTATCTGGCATCCCTGATCAAAGTTCGGTTACTGGATTGACAAATTATCCGCATCCTTCTCGACGAGTATAGTTTTCTGAATTGTCTTCACGAGCACATTTTAATGACTTTATCTTTACAGGTGTTACGACTCAAAAGGATTATCCCGAAGAGCACACGGCAGATGATTCCGTCTTTATTGATGAGCCAACCCCAATTTCAATTTGATGCCGATTTGGAAATCAGTGCCAAGGTTGACAATGTGGATATGACTTCCCCAATACGTTCTGTGCTCCGACGGAATCTACACTGGACGCTTGTATGAAAGCCAGATTAACCGAAGAAGATTCTTCGACGCATTTGGAAACAAGCAAAAAAGTGGTTGGCGTCAAGTTATCTCTGAAGATAAAGGTTCAAATTAGTCAAAGGCACACGATCCAGGATTTGAGGACATTGCAAAGTCTTGCAGTACCAGTGAGGATAATGTTTATTGGACTTCGCAATTTACGTCACGATTGCTGGCATCATGGGGGGAATAAATCAATCCAAATATTCATTCATGCCTATTCTACAAGCATCTAAACATCTGGTCAGAATCAGTCAATTGCGGGAAAACTAATTGCCTCCCAAAACCTTGACCTTTTTAGATGGATCTAGAGCGTATTCTACAAAAGCTGAAGCAGCACTGGCGACTGAACTGCGAAACAGCCACCCTCGCCTTGAAGCACACTTCTAGTCTAGTCCTGGTTGCTCTGAACCAATCAAATCAACTCATCTCCAGCACTGCATATCGGAGTATGAAAGTAGCCCAAACGATTAACGATGCGTGGAGACGTGACATAGCTGATCTAACGAATAACCTCTATAAGGCCCTCGAGATATTGCAGCTCATGAAGCAGCAAATGGGAAGCATGTGCACCAGAGGGCGGATAACCACCGAACTTTTACCAGCTATAAAATCAGTGACGCGACCGGAAAAATCTAACCTCAAATGTGAGACGGGGTGAGTGAATGTGATGGTGTCGGTCATTTGTAGTAGTAGTTCGCAGTGCAATAGTATCACACTGTCACTTGATTCCACAAGAAAATACTCATGGTTGTACAAAATTACTTCATGAATTACGGATGAAGAGTTGAAAAAGACGCCTCTTTGGCGAAAATCTCTGCAAAAATAAGTTTGAGAGTTCGGCTGCGTGATTCCAAATAGAAGTTCAATAATTGCTGATAGCAAAGTTTGAGCAAAGTGTAACGATCCATACAAAATTTGTTGATGTTTCATACAAAAAGTGTGTCATAGGAGAGAGGGGGGTTGAAAATGCCCAAATTTTTGCGTTACGTAATTAATGAATCTTCCGTTATAGAACCACTTGAGGTTGGTACATGGGTTAGAAGAACAAATCCCAATTCGGTGGTGCATTTCATTCGAAAAGCCGAGACGTGTTGGGGAGAAGCTGTTAATCAAGTCGCTCATTTCCAATAGCGATACGCCAGCCACTCGAAAGGAAAAGTCCGAGCCTCTTGAAACTGGGCTTCCGACCCTTTTGAAAAAAGGCTTCCGAGCCACTCGTGATGATTGGCTAAGAAAATGTCGAACCCAGGGGGGAGGACACTTGAATCTTTTGATTCGGTTTCATTTCCGATTTTTTCTAAATCATCTCGAATCATTTTAAATCTTTCAAATCTTTTAACTGATCCCGCAATTAAATCCCGCCTACGTTTTTGTTTTAGTGTACATGCAGTACATCTGTCAAAGAACATCAACATGTCCGGAACATCTCCACCGCACCACCTCAACCAGAAAAACCAGTTCAAACGGAATCTCGGAGGTTTCACGGACTGATTAATAGTAGATCTTGCTGCCGGAACATCCTCATACCCTACATTGTATGACTGAAGAACAGCAGCAACATCAAACAAAATCCTGTCGAAACAACACCATCTCCTCGACAGAAGCAGGAAACAAAAAGAAATTTTTGTCTTTAAATTGCAGAATCCACCAGGGATTCTTCGAGAAGCTCCATCAAGGATTCATCCAGAAGTTCTTCAAAGTATTCCTCCAGAAATAATAACTACAGGTATACCTCGATTATATGGACCCTCGATTATATGGACCCTCGATTATATGGACTTCGATTATATGGACTTTTTACCTCGATTATATTAATTTTTTTCGCCCAAATTGTTTTTCGTAATTTGGGTTTCTGAAAAGCTATTGCATATTCTATGTAATATTTTACATTGATTTTATATTTATTAGGGTAAATTGGGGCAAGTAAAGGCCAGTAAATCATGTTTTCGAACTTATATGTGAAATCCCACATTAATTCATATGTTCGGCTGACTGGATTTATTCACCATTTTCACGTTGGAAATTTCGTTGTACTTGTATATTACATTAATCCCCAGCACCCTTGGCCACGTCCTTACAAATAAGTGGGAAAATATAACGCGTATGTTTAGGTGATCTCTGCTATATGAAAACGAGAAGTGAATTGTCATTCTTACAGTATGAGAAGCAAGTGATGAGATAAGGATGCCGTATTTAACTGTTCGATATTTGCTTTAAACCTTTTCCTGCTTTTGGTGCATGAAATTACGTGTAGAAGAGCAGATGACGCAGTAAATTCGACCCACGGATTTTGTTAGCAGTATGTCCAGCAAACTGAAAGAGTTTATTTCTATGTGTGCTAATTTTTTTTTCTGGATGAACTTGATTATGATTTGAACTGAAAAATCTACAAGAAGTCTTTATATTTAAATAAGTTTTGTCGAATATCCCTCGGCCGCATTCATATTTGTTCAGCACAAGGCTTGCGGATTACATTGATGCTTAACGGCAGGAAAAGAAATTGAATATCCAGAATGTGAGTGTTGCTGTTTAACCGTTCAGCAAACGAGTGATCCTTAAACGCTCATGCAATGCTCATGCGCTCACTTGGCCTAACATTCGCCCGATTTAGAAGTGGAATTAGGCCATTTTTTCTTCAGTCGTTTCAGGTTTAAAAAAATATGGGTTCTGTAGGAAAGTTGACCTTCAACGAGTCAAAGAATTAAATGAGACAATAAAACGAGTCACAATTTTTGACAGGAAGGGTAAATCGGCACTGGTAGATGGATAGGATCCCTTACTTACATTCATAAAAATTAATCCCTATCAAACGCAACTTGCAAGTTACAAGCAGATCGGTGAAAGATAAGTGTCAGAAAAAGAGACTGATTCTAAGCGTTTATTTGTATTCAATAATGTATTTGGGCCATATCTTCTGAGCCCATAGTTCGAACCAGTCAATTTTCAATAATAGACAATGGTAAAAAATTCTCCATTCAAATCAATTTGCTGCGATTAAATCGATTGAGAACAAGTGTCAGTCATTTTATATAAAGTTTGTTTTTTAAGCGAATATATAACTTTCTCGTACACTCAGTGTTTGCTTTGTTACTAAAACAGGTAGCCACTGTAGTTAGAATTCGTACAAAAGTATATTATTGTGTACATTTTAAGCTTGGCAAACTCTCCACCACTAACGTAATCTTAGAATGGTGTGCAAGTTTGCGACTGGAAAAAGGTTACGTTCTTACAAAAGCTCATCATCTGCTGAGTTGTCATAAATAGGCCAAAACATGCGAATTGGACTGCAGGAAAATAAATGAATATTTTTTAGTGTATTAAGACTTATTCTCATCGTATAACATAAATTTTGAGAAAAAAAAATTTGCTTCGATTATATGGAAAATTCGATTATATGGACTTTTTTGCATCGAAAAAGTCCATATAATCGAGGTATACCTGTAATAACAATAATAATAATAATAACTTTTATAAGAACAGCGAGCCTATTCATGGAAAATCGTGAAGGAAGAGCCATCGCCCGACATGTTTCGGAGCAAAATTGAAATTGTCCCCTTTACAGGTTCCCTGGGGGCATTCCGGACGTCACAAGAGTGGCCAAACTGATCATAGACCACTTTTATAACAACAGCGAGTATATTTATGAAAAATTGTGAAGAAAGAGCCGTCGCACGACATGTTTCGGAGCA
The DNA here is from genome assembly GCF_024139115.2 of Armigeres subalbatus. NCBI lineage: Eukaryota > Metazoa > Arthropoda > Insecta > Diptera > Culicidae > Armigeres > Armigeres subalbatus. The sequence continues at coordinate 221,811,832 of NC_085139.1, forward strand.
AAATCGAAATTGTCCCCTTTACAGGTTCCCTTGGGGTATTTCGGGTGTCACAAGAGTGGTCAATCTGATCATAGACCACTTTTATAAGAACAGTGAGCCTATTCATGGAAAATTGTGAAGAAAGAGCCGTCACATGACATGTTCGGAGCAAAATCGAAATTGTCCCTTTTACAGGTTCCCTGGGGGCATCCCGAGTGTCACAAGAGTGGTCAAACTGACCATAGACCACTTTTATAATAACAGCGAGTATATTTATGGCAAATTATGAAGAAAGAGCCGTCGCACGACATGTTTCGGAGCAAAATCGAAATTGTCCCTTTTACAGGTTCCCTGGGGGCGTTCCGGGCGTCACAAGAGTGGCCAAACTGACCATAGGTCACTTTTATAACAACAGCGAGTATATTTATGGCAAATTATGAAAAAGAGCCGTCGCACGACATGTTTCGGAGCAAAATCGAAATTGTCTCCTTTACAGGTTCCCAGGGGACATTTGGAAGCTTCCTGGGATTTCCGTATGGAAGACTAAAATTCGGAAAAATCGCTATGAGACTCGTTATTAGTGTGGCAATATTGTTTTATACTGTATGATATGGGTTCCATGGAGAAAAATTGAGTAACTGGCGAAATACTTCAAACACCAGTTTGCTGGTACCCCAAGGGAATCTGGAATAATTCCGGAACCATCCAGAAATTCCAAAAAACTCAATGTGCAGTCAAAACTAGAATAAAAATTGAACCTTGTGTCAAAATTTCATCAAGAATGGACAAAAAATAGAAAAGAAATCAAAAATCGCTTTCTCAAAGAGCTCGGCCAAAGATTCGTCGGATACCTACAGCAAGGTGTCAAAGGCGTACCGCCTGGTCGACGAAGCAACAGGGAAGGTAACTATAAGTCGAGATGTTAATTTTTTGAATTCTTGCGGGACCGGTTCAGGCCGGGTGGAAGAAAATCTGGTTGTTCCATCGATCACTTTCCAACGGATGAAGCCGACGGAAGAAAAAATCGAATCCGATGACGATGAAGTCGGGGATGTCCCAGATGAACTGGATGAGTCAAGCGATAATGAAGTTGAGCCGCAATTCTGCGGCGCGCGTGCGACGGTAGATACGTCCCGAAGATCGATGAGACCCAACCTTGGTGTAATGCCAAAGCGGTATGCGTGCAGTGCACAAACTTCGGTTCAGAAGGAGCCGGAAACATTGAAGCAAGCGCTGTCCAGCCCGAACAGCGAACAGTGGCGCAAAGTGATGAAGGAAGAACTGGCGTCAATGCAAGCGAACGATACCTGGGATTTGGTCGACATGCCGATCGGAAGCCGCACCATCGGATGCAAATGGGTGTTCACTCTGAAGCGGGACGAAAATGGTAATGTAGCTTGTTACAAAGCCATGTTGGTGGCTCAGGGGTTCAACCATCGACACGGGACGGACTATGGAGAAGTTTTTTTTTCTCTTCTTTATTAATTATTTAGAGGCTTTCAGCTCTTGGCTGGTTCACCTCTGAGGAGAAGTTTTTGCACCCGTTGTGCGACACGCCACGTTTCGCACTTTGATGTCTGTAGCTGCCAAGAAGATGTGTGTCAAGCAATTCGACGTCAAGACGGCGTTCCTGAACGGCAACCTTGATGAGGAGATCTTCATGAAGCACGAAGCAGCCTCCAGGGTTTGTCGTCAGCGGCGAGGAAAGCAAGGTATGCCGTTTGAAGCGGATGGATTCGAGTGTTTTAGCGTTTTAGCGAATGGATTCGAGTGTTGCGAGGCAGATCCCTGCCTGTATAGGAAGCGAATAGGTAGCAAGTGGTGCTACGTTCTCGTCTATGTTGACGATCTCATCTTGGCGAGTACGTGAGCGTCATTGGTGCGTTGAAGCTAGTGCTGCAGAAGAATTTTCAGATCACCAGTCTCGGCGACGTCAAGTTGTACTTGGGAATCGAAGTTAATCGGGACCGAAACGGAGATTTCTTCATCAGCCAGCGGAGGTATATCGAGGACATTGTCCGTTCTGTCGGCCTACAGGACGCAAAAGTGTCCACAGTGCCAATCGATCCTGGATATTGCAAGATAGAAGAGGACGGCAATCTGCTCCCAAACAATTTGAAGTACCAGAAGGTAGTCGATCTTGAGTCGTAAGGTGAGTTGTCCAACACAACGTGACTGGGACGAGCTGAAGCGAACAGTACGCTACTTGAAGGGGACGTCGGGCTTCGTCGAGCAGCAGCTGTGATTCGTTCGGTCTGATCGGTTTCGCCGATGCCGATTGGGCGGAATGTCGCACCGATCGGAAATCCAACGGCGGGTACGTGTTCCAGTACTGTTCGCTCCGGCCATTCGGGGCCACAGGAGGCCCAATATCGTGGGCTTTCCGGAAGCAAACCTGCGTCTCCTTGTCCACAGCAGAAGCGGAGTTTGTAGCCCTTTCCGAAGCATCCCAGGAGGCGGTTTGGCTGCAAAGACCTAGGTGAGAGAACAAAGATATTAGTACATGAAGATAATCAGAGCTGTTTGAAGTCTAGTCAGTACTTTTCAAGTCCAGTCCTCCGATTTGCTCCCACTTGCGCCAACACTGTTGACTTGACAACTATTTTGTTTTGATTTTTTTTAAATCTCGCCACACTGAAAAAAAAACATCTTCAAGGTAAGAAAAAATAGAAAAATGATTTACCCCGCCGATTTAAAAAAAAATCATTCTGAATCTTTTTAAATCTTTTGAATTATTCCATAATTGATTCAAGTGTCTTCCCCCCTGGTCGAGCCCCTCGAACGGAGAATTCTGAGCCTCTTAAAAGGGGGCTTCCGAGCCTCTTGAAAAAGGGTTTTTCTAGCCTCTTGAAATGAGGCTTTGGACATCTTGAAATTACATTTCTGAGCCTTGGGAAAGTAGGCTCCTAAGCTTCTTGAAGGAAGAATTCCGAGCCAATCCCAAGCCCAAGTTTTCGAGCCACTTGAAAGAGGGCTTCCGAGCCTCTCGAAAGTGAGCTTTTGAGTCTCTTGAAAAGGGGCTTCCGACCCTTAATTCCGTTTCCCTCGAAAGGAAGTTTCCGAGCCACCTGAAAGGGGGTGTCTGAGTCTCGTGAAAGTGGACTTCTGAACCTCTTGAAAAGAGAGCTTCCGCGCTTTCTGAAACCGAAAATGGGCTGATAGAATTCGGAGCCCCTCGAAAGGAGGTTTCCGAGCCTCTTAAAAAGAGGTTTTCGAGCCTCATGAAAGGGGGGTGGCTGAAAGAAAAATTCTGAGCCCTTCGAGAGAAGGTTTCCAAGTCTCTTGAAGGGGTCTTGGAAGGAGGTTGTCGAACCGCGTTGAAGAAGGCTTCCATTTTTTTTTTTTTTTTAAAGCCTTTGACCTAACCTTCAAAGTTAATATTTCAATTATTTTGCTTGGAAGAGTGCTTTCGGCGTAGAAGAAGGCTTCCAAGAGTTTTTTAACGAAAAAAAGTCTTTATGCTTCAAGACTGGAGCCCTCCTTAGCCGTGCGGTAAGACGCGCGGCTGCAAAGAAAGACCATGCTGAGGATGGCTGGGTTCGATTCCCGATACCGGTCTAAGCATTTTCCGGATTGAAAATTGTCTCGATTTCCCTGGGCATAAAAGTATCATCGTGTTAGCCTCATGATATACGAATGTAAAAATGGTAACTTGGCTTAGAAACCTCGCAGTTAATAAGTGTGGAAGTGCTTGATGAACACTAAGCTGCGAGGCGGCTCTGTCCCAGTGTGGAGATGTAATGCCAATAAGAAAAAGAAGAAGAAGCTTCAAGGCTTCTGAACTTTCAAATTTAATATTTTAGTTAGTTTAGTATATTCTTAACATATTTTATAATTTTGTTTCGATTAAGTGGATTGCTTTTGAAGATTTTTTGATCTTTTGTCCCGCCCTTCATACACTGTGTTGGCTGTGGTGGACATGATTCGATATGCTTTGATTTACTGATTGCTATGCATATTATGTACAATACAAAGTCTTGGAATATAAATTTATACAATTATTAAAACTTTACCAATAGTTTTTTATTAGGATTGTAATATTTCCGCCATTACGCATTTTCGTACGAGATACTCCCTGGGGTCAGCAAAGGTACCCCTGGGGGCCACTAAGCTCACAGCCCTTCATAAGCAGAAGGAAAAAGAGAGGAGGAAAAACGAAGAAGGAGTATGAAAGAAGGGACAATGATGAAATAATAAAAAATTAAAAAAATGGAAAATTAAAAATTAAGAGTGAAGAAGGGAGAATTAAAAAGGATTAAGGAAGAACGAAAAGGATGAATGGAGAAGGAAGAACGAAAATCGCAAAAGAAGAAGGAGATAAAAATAAAATGATATGAGGACGGAAGAAAGAGGGCTGAACGAAGTACCAAGAAGAAGGAAGAAGAAATAAGGAATAAGGAAGAAAGAAGAGACGAAAATATGAAAAATAAGGAAAAGAGAGATGGAAGAAGGAAACAGGAAAAAAAGACGGAAGAAGGAAGCAGGAAAAAAGAAGAAAGAAGGTCGAACGACGAAGGAGGAAGAAAGAAGAAAGAAGGATGAAGGAAGAAATAAGAAGGGAGGAGGATGGAGGAATAAGGAATAACGAAGAAAGAAGAAGGAAGAAGGGAAGAACGAAGACGAAAAAATTAAAAAGGAGGAATGTAAAAGAGAGAAAGGAGAAAATTAAGAATTAAGAAGAAAGAAGGAAAAGGAAAAAGGAAGAAGAAAGCAGGAAGAAGCAAGATAAAAAAAGAAAAAAAACTAAGAATGAAGAATAAATGAAAAAAATAAAAAGAATGAGAGATTAAAGAAAAGAGAAGAAGGTAGAAAGACGAAGGAAGAAAAAAGAAGAAAGGAGAAAAAAGCAGGAAGAAGAAAGAAAAATGAAGAAATAAAAATAAAGTAGATGAAAAGAAGAAGAAAGAAGCAAATTAGGAAAACGAATAACTATGAAGGAAGAAGAAAGGAGAGAGAAATAATAAGAAAGAGGGATGAAAGAAGAGGAAAGGAGGAGAAAGAAAGAAAAAGAAAGAAAAGGAAATAATGAAGAAGGAAGATAGAAGAAGGAAGAAAGAAGGAAGAAAATAGAAGGAAAAGGATTCCTCCAGGGAAAAGGAACTTCCAGAAATTGGAATGTGTTCCGCAAATTACGAAAGTGTTTTTAACATCAACTAATTGAACAGATCTAATGCGAACGTTATCCATTGAGGCACTATAGCGCTCATCGTCATGGCGATGTAAGAAACTATTGGTAAAGCGAGGGAAACAATAACACACGATTATACCAAGATAGAAGCGTGGTCGATCTAAAGTGATTAGCAGTTTCAATCAGCAGTAGCAATCTCCGCCTCTATCATCATATTTGGATTTAAAGTAACACATATTTAGTGCATAAGTAGTGCGTAGGCATCGAGAAATGTAGTCCTATAGTTAACCCTTCGGGTGCCAATCGTTAACCCTATATATAGGGAGCTAAAGGTAAATTATAGATATTATTCGCATGTTATTTGCTAGACTGAAAACTGTTTTTGCAACATATAGGTATCGTTGCTACAAGATTGCCGCACATTGTCGATATTCGGACGGCACGAAATTAAAAAGGATATTAAACGTGAGTCCGATCATAGTTGAATTTAGATCCTGAGTATTAGACTTGTTCAGAAGTGAAGTTAATGATTGTAAATTTCAATATCTACCTCTAAAGCAAAATTTAACAATACGAACTTGTGAACTACAACGGTGAGTTTGTTCAAACTTTTATAAAACCCTCCTTTATTATTGTTGCGTTGAGAATAGAATGTGACAGAAGGAAGGAGGAAGAATGAAGTAGGAAGTACGAAAAAGGGGAAAGAAGAAAGAAGAAAAATGAAGGAAGAAGGATGAAAGAAGAAGGATGAATGAAGAAGCAACAAGGAGAATGGAAGAATGTAGGGTTTAAAATGGAAAAAAATGTAAATGAAGAAGAAAGAGGGCAGATGAAAAAAGAAAGAGGAAAGCAAAAACAAAAAGATGAAAGAAGAAGAAAGGAGAGAGAAGAAACAAATTAAATTGAAATAAGACCATTTTTCTGCATTTCTAACTTATAGTCTTTTTCATACAACAAAGTTGTACCGAAAGGCTATCATTTCACTCCAAAATCGATTTTTTTAGAGAAGTCTCGGAGACCCATGATGATATATACCAATCGACTTAGCTCGTCGAGCTAAACAAATGTCTGTCTGTCCGTGTGTATGTGTGGATGTATGTGTGTGTGTGCACACGAAAACCGAAAAGCATTAGCCACTTTTTCATATAGTAATTCTCAACCGATTTTCTCGCAACATTGCGTTCAAGAGTTATAAAGAAAATGGTTTTTGCCTTACAGCGTTTGCAAGAGCCGTAATGTAGGCAATTATTTATGAAGTGTATTACACTAAGGCAAAATCAAGGGTTTGAATCGAGAAAGGCATCGTCACCGCTAGGTGGATTGATCTGGGTTTTTCTTCTAACATCTTACGTCTGACATCGCGCATCTCACATCTTACTATTTATGTCGGTTGTCTGGTGTGGTAAAATGCTCACTGGAAGCACTGAACATGTAGCGTCTTTTTCAAATAAGTGAAAAGAAAGAAAAAGCAAGAAGGAGGAAGGAAAATAAATAGAAACAAGGAAAAAGAACGAAGTAGATAGAATGGACTAGAGTGGAGGAACAACGAAAAAGGAAGAAGGGAAAGGAAAAGAAGGGACAAGAAACAAGAAAGATCGAAGAAGAAAATAGAAAAAATGAAGAAGGAAGAGGAAGATGGGGGAAGAAAGAAAAAGGAAAGGGAAAGAAGAAAGAAGGAAGAAAGGAAAAGAAAGAAAGAAGAAAGAAGTCTGAAGAGGGAAGAATGAAGGAGGAAAAAGTAAGAAGGAATAAAGAAGAAGGAAGAAGAATAAGGAGACAGGAAAAAAGAAGAAGGAAGAAGAAAATAAGAAAAATGAAGGACGAAGATAGCACAACGAAGAAGAAAAAATTGAGAAGAAAAGAAGAAAAAGGAAAAAGAAGGAAGAAAAAATAAATAAGGAAGAAGGAAGACGAAATAAGGAAGAAAAAACAAGAAACAAGGAAAAATGAAGAAGAAAGATAGTTAGAAGATAGATAGAAAGAAAATTAGATAGAAGATAAAGATAAAAGGAAGAAGGAAAAGGGAAGCAGAAAGAAAGAAGAAAATGAGGGAAGAAAGTAGAGGGAAGAAGAAATAAGGAAGGTAGAAGTAGGAAGTCGGGATACGGAAGAATGAAGACGGAAGAAGAAAGGAGGAAGAAGGAAAAAGGAAGAAAAAAGAATGAAGAAGGAAGAAGAGGAAATAAGGAAAAAGAAGGAGGAAGAAAAGAGTAGAGAGAATGAAGAAGTAAGAAAAAATAAATAAGATATAAGATGGAAGAAGGCGAAAGGAAGAAAGAAAAAAGAAGAATGAAGAACTGAAACTGAAAGAATGAAGAAGACAGAAGGAAGCAGAAGGAATGAAAAAGGGAACAAGAAAAAGAAAGAAGGAAGAGTAAAAAAAGAAAGCAGAAGGAAGACGAAAGCACATTCCAGAGTATATTATATAGAGTTGCGCAAAGAGTGGAGCCAAATCTACCTATTGAACTGTCAAACCGTCTACCTATCGAGCAAAGTAAACAAATGCTTGTTGGTAAGGCGGATGTATTGTTATCCCCTAATAATTAGCGTAAAAACACTTCAATACACCCCCTGATAAAGTAGCAACAAGAAACTGACTTCTTTGCACTCTGTAAGGTAGCCTGAATATCGAATTTGAAAGCTTAGTCACTTGGCAAGTCACTTGGAGGGTTGAACAAAAATTCAAGTTGCCAACATAATAACATGAGCATCATTCAGCATCAGTGTAAGCAGATCCTCTTTGCGCAACTCTATATATAGACTCTGGCACATTCGACTCTCTACATCTCGATGTTCTATATCTTGATATCTCTCCCTATGTTCATGGTTTTCTCGGACCCATCAATCTACATCTCGATGTGTTCTGTTCATATTGTGTTTTGAGTTCACTCTCCTTATGTCGATATGTTCAAAATATCAGGCTACTAGACCATCTTTGGACAATAACAAACACATCAACATCAAGAAAAAACAGTTGTCGTTTTTCATAGCAAAGAGCTTTTCTTGAATCTAGTACCCATTTCAATTTTCCTTCCATTACTCGATCTTTCCCTAGAGAAGGCCACTTTAATTTCGACAGTTGGAGAGGTGACTGTAGTAAGATGAGCATTATTTCGCTTTTCTCACTTCTCTCTTCACTTCTCACTTCTAACTTTTCACATCTTTCTTTCCGCTCTCATTGCTACTCACCTCACATTCCTCATTTCTCACCTCTCATTGCTACTCTACCAATGCTCACTTTTGTACTTCCTCTAATCTCTTCTCACTTTTCACTTCTCATTTATTTCCCCCCGATGTTCGTTCAAAATCGGGCCAATCTTAAAAAAACAGCACTGTTTCGATTTTTGTTTTATTTTTTTTTTAAATACTTAGAGGCGTCAAATAATATGAGTTCTTTGGAAAAGTTTACCTTAAAGAATCGATTGAGCGAAAAAAATGTTTGAAATGAAAGGTCAATTCATATTTTGAATAGCGGCGATTTGGATTGGATTTGGATTGGATTGGATTGGATTTGAATTAGATTTGGATTGGATTTGGATTTCATTGGATTTGGATTGGATTTGGAATGGATTGGATTTGGATTGGATTTGGATTGGATTTGGTTTGGATTTGGATTGGATTTGGATTGGATTTGGATTGGATTTGGATTGGATTTGGATTGGATTTGGATTGGATTTGGATTGGATTTGGATTGGATTTGGTTGGGTTTGGATTGGTATTGGATTGGTTTGGATTGGTTTGGTTTGGTTTGGTTGGTTTGGATTGGTTTGGATTGGTTTGGATTGGTTTGGATTGGTTTGGTTTGGTTTGGTTTGGTTTGGATTGGTTTGGATTGGTTGGATTGGTTTGGATTGGATTTGGATTGGTTTGGTTTGGTTTGGTTTGGTTTGGATTGGTTTGGATTGGTTTGGATTGGTTTGGATTGGTTTGGATTGGTTTGGATTGGTTTGGATTGGTTTGGATTGGTTTGGATTGGTTTGGATTGGTTTGGATTGGTTTGGTTTGGTTTGGATTGGTTTGGATTGGTTTGGATTGGTTTGGATTGGTTTGGTTGGTTTGGATTGGTTTGGATTGGTTTGGTTGGTTTGGATTGGTTTGGTTGGTTTGGATTGGTTTGGATTGGTTTGGTTGGTTTGGATTGGTTTGGATTGGTTTGGATTGGTTTGGATTGGTTTGGATTGGTTTGGATTGGTTTGGATTGGTTTGGATTGGTTTGGATTGGTTTGGTTGGTTTGGATTGGTTTGGATTGGTTTGGTTGGTTTGGATTGGTTTGGATTGGTTTGGTTGGTTTGGTTGGTTTGGATTGGTTTGGATTGGTTTGGTTGGTTTGGATTGGTTTGGTTGGTTTGGATTGGTTTGGATTGGTTTGGTTGGATTTGGATTGGTTTGGATTGGTTTGGATTGGTTTGGATTGGTTTGGATTGGTTTGGTTGGTTTGGATTGGTTTGGATTGGTTTGGATTGGTTTGGATTGGTTTGGATTGGTTTGGTTGGATTGGTTTGGATTGGTTTGGGTTGGTTTGGATTGGTTTGGATTGGTTTGGATTGGTTGGTTTGGATTGGTTTGGATTGGTTTGGATTGGTTTGGTTGGTTTGGATTGGTTTGGATTGGTTTGGATTGGTTTGGATTGGTTTGGATTGGTTTGGATTGGTTTGGATTGGTTTGGATTGGTTTGGATTGGTTTGGATTGGTTGGATTGGATTTGGATTGGTTTGGATTGGTTGGATTGGTTTGGATTGGTTTGGATTGGTTTGGATTGGATTTGGATTGGTTTGGATTGGTTTGGATTGGTTTGGATTGGTTTGGATTGGTTTGGATTGGTTTGGATTGGTTTGGATTGGTTTGGATTGGTTTGGATTGGTTTGGTTGGTTTGGATTGGTTTGGATTGGTTTGGATTGGTTTGGTTGGTTTGGATTGGTTGGATTGGTTTGGATTGGTTTGGTTGGTTTGGATTGGTTTGGATTGGTTTGGTTGGTTTGGATTGGTTTGGATTGGTTTGGATTGGTTTGGTTGGTTTGGATTGGTTTGGATTGGTTTGGGATTGGTTTGGATTGGTTTGGTTGGTTTGGATTGGTTTGGATTGGTTTGGATTGGTTTGGATTGGATTTGGTTGGTTTGGATTGGTTTGGATTGGTTTGGATTGGTTTGGGATTGGTTTGGATTGGTTTGGATTGGTTTGGATTGGTTTGGATTGGTTTGGATTGGTTTGGATTGGTTTGGATTGGTTTGGATTGGTTTGGATTGGTTTGGATTGGTTTGGATTGGATTTGGATTGGTTTGGATTGGTTTGGATTGGTTTGGTTGGTTTGGATTGGTTTGGTTGGTTTGGATTGGTTTGGATTGGTTTGGATTGGTTTGGATTGCGTTTTGGATTGGTTTGGATTGGTTTGGTTGGTTTGGATTGGTTTGGATTGGTTTGGATTGGTTTGGATTGGTTTGGATTGGTTTGGATTGGTTTGGTTGGTTTGGATTGGTTTGGTTGGTTTGGATTGGTTTGGATTGGTTTGGATTGGTTTGGATTGGTTTGGTTGGTTTGGATTGGTTTGGTTGGTTTGGATTGGTTTGGATTGGTTTGGATTGGTTTGGATTGGTTTGGATTGGTTTGGATTGGTTTGGTTGGTTTGGATTGGTTTGGATTGGTTTGGATTGGTTTGGATTGGTTTGGATTGGTTTGGATTGGTTTGGATTGGTTTGGATTGGTTTGGTTGGTTTGGTTTGGTTTGGATTGGTTTGGATTGGTTTGGATTGGATTTGGATTGGTTTGGTTGGTTCGGATTGGTTTGGATTGGTTTGGATTGGTTTGGATTGTGTTTGGATTGGTTTGGATTGGTTTGGATTGGTTTGGATTGGATTTGGATTGGTTTGGATTGGTTTGGATTGGTTTGGATTGGTTCGGATTGGTTTGGATTGGTTTGGATTGTGTTTGGATTGGTTTGGATTGGTTTGGATTGGTTTGGTTGGTTTGGATTGGTTTGGATTGGTTTGGATTGGTTTGGATTGGTTTGGATTGGTTTGGTTGGTTTGGATTGGTTTGGTTGGTTTGGATTGGTTTGGTTGGTTTGGATTGGTTTGGGTTGTGTTTTGGTTGTGTTTTGATTGGTTTGGATTGGTTTGGATTGGATGTGGTTTGGATTTGGATTTGGTTTGGATTGGTTTGGATTGGTTTGGATTGGTTTGGATTGGTTTGGATTGGATTTGGTTTGGATTGGATTTGGATTGGATTTGGATTGGTTTGGATTGGTTTGGATTGGTTTGGATTGGATTTGGATTGGTTTGGATTGGTTTGGATTGGTTTGGTTTGATTTGGATTGGTTTGGATTGGTTTGGATTGGTTTGGATTGGTTTGGATTGGTTTGGATTGGTTTGGTTGGTTTGGTTGGTTTGGATTGGTTTGGATTGGTTTGGATTGGTTTGGATTGGTTTGGATTGGTTTGGATTGGTTTGGATTGGTTTGGATTGGTTTGGATTGGTTTGGATTGGTTTGGATTGGTTTGGATTGGTTTGGATTGGTTTGGATTGGTTTGGATTGGTTTGGTTTGGGATTGGTTTGGTTGTTTGGATTGGTTTGGATTGGTTTGGATTGGATCTGGATTGGTTTGGATTGGTTTGGATTGGATGTGGTTTGGATTGGATTTGGATTGGATTTGGAATGGATTTGAATAGGATTTGGATTTGGATTGGATTTGGATTGGATTTGGATTAGATTTGGATTGGATGTTGATTGTATTTGCATGGGATTTTGATTGGATTGGATTTGCATGGGATTTTGATTGGATTGGATTTGTGTAGAATGTGGATGGGATTTGGGTTAGATTGGTTTAGTTAATGGTGTAGTAAATCAATAGTTTAAACAGAATTATCTGAGCAGTTTAAGGATAGCGCCAATGCTTTAGAGCCACAGATAATAAATTCACATCTGTTATTGATATATAAACAACTGCGCCGGTATGAAATAAAGAATTCAATTAAATTCATGTTTTCGTATTAACAGCTCAAAAAAAAAATCCTAACCAAAAAAAAAGAAAGAGTAGAGACAGTGAATATTGTGGGGAATAAAGTGAGTCTGAAAAATGCATTTGCATTTATTGGTTACATTGATGGATAAAGTGGAACGTATTTCTTATTTCATGATAAAAATAATGAAATAAAAAAAAAATTTTAAAATGACATTAATAGACATTAATTCACATCGTCAATCGTAGTTGGCATTTGAAATGCCAGCATACTAAGAAGCAAATGAGAAGAAATTTGAAATTCAATCTCAGTAGCCTAACAGGAATTCTAGATGATTCGAACGGTGAACGATCATTCAGTATTATATTTTTGAGGCGTGAACATGCGAATTATCCTTCGGTGTTCCGCGCTTGTTTTCGTTGGTAAAAGGCAAATCGGAAGACGGATTTGCTTGGCTACGACAGTTATGTAATGCAAAAATAAATTATGTGTGATGTTAAAATTCAAACAACCTTTGGTCGATGTAAAGAAAAAAACTAGAAAAGAAAAGATATAAATACGAAGAATCCTTTCGGATCCACCGAGTCACCTTTTCTTCCGCTTACCGCATGACCGTTGCTCAGCAAAACGTCTCCGTGAACGTGCGAGTCCTTTTAACCGGAAATTTAATCCCTTTTTTCGGAAAAATAAAAAGAGATTTAAGAATAACATTAAGTAGAAAAATAAAAAAATCAAAGACTATACGCTAGCAGCGAAGATGCGAAATGAATGTCAAAGGCCGCTTTTTAAACCCTCGCTAAAAATCGATTCGGTCCGGGGTCGTTGGGACTTATCTTTTCTTTTAATTTTGAAAATCGGGACGGAAGCGTCGTCGTTTGTGTTTTGGGATATTTGGGGTGTGTAAATTATATTTCGCAATAATTTATGGCATCTATTAGAAGATGATCACCACCATCCGGCGAAAAAGGGTCTGAACTGTAAGCATGCCGGATGCAGGGTCTATACGAAGCGATATTTTCATTCTAATGATGAGAACGTAAATTGAATTATTACCGAACTGCAATGACCAAATTATGAATTACAAAACTATGAAACTATGGTTATTCTTTTTAAGTAAAAAATTTTGAAAGACGCATAATTCTTTCATTGCATTGAAGTTTTAACTCTTCATATTTGTCATAGGGTGTCAGTGCTAAATTGAATTTTTTTACTACGAGCAATCCTGGCGCCAAGTCCGGGGCGATCCAACGGCTGTTCGTCGGACTGTTTGCGTTGTGAATCAAAGTACCCGAAAACAACACTTTTCACAATTTCATTTTCGAATCGCGACGGGAGTCAGCAGGGTTGCTGCGATGGGATTTCCTCAATCCATATCCCCGAAAGAAGGGTTGAATTTTTTTTTTCGAGTTTCCAAAAGACCTTTTCTTAAAAATATCCCGCTGAATTTATTCGACAACATGCACACAGCAAAGAGGGCAGGAGGGGGTGCCACAGGACGCAACAGAAAAAAATGAATCCTTTCCTGTCTCTTGTTACCTCGTTTTTGGCGGTGGACCGGCGGAGTAACGTAACAACAAAGTCCCACAAGCAAAAAAAAAGGGATGATGACGAATGATTCGATGGGAAAAGGGTTTCCAAAGTTCGTGTGTCACCTTCCTACATGTGGTATCTGAGGCTCTGGATAGCTACTGGCGGTTATTTTATTCGTTTTTGAATCGGGTTTTTCAGTTTTATTGATTTTTTTACGGGATCGGTGTGCTTCAGCTGCTGTTTAGAAAGGATGCATCTGGATGTTTGTTGTTATATTTAAGGTGAGAAAGACGAATGATCGTTATCTACTGTGTGAGATTTGTGAAATGTTGAGATGTGGATCAATGATTTTTATTTGAAAGTAGAGAAAACAAAAATCGAGTCTCACCTGGGCTGTAGACAGTTTGAAATATTCTGATTGTTATCGAAGAAAGTATAGAAAAGCGTAATTGTATTGAATTATATTGCTGCGATTACATTTGACGTACCGAATATTAGGAATGTTGGAAAATCGTGATTAAAAGTGAAGACAAAAGTGGTGGGGGACGAGATAATAAACTTTAAGAACGCAAGCCATGCGGAAGCCATTATACGACAGCCATTAGCACTTGCTTCAATTGAAGTATTGATTCATCAAGCTCATCGTAGCAACAATTAATGCAAAGTCCAATTTCTATAGATCCACTGTATCAAAACGTTCCTCTTGAGCCTACGTTAAGCTACGGATGAAAATATCCGCCGTAACTCTATAGAGTTATGCAAAATAATGACAAGCGTCATCAGAGTTCAAATTCGAATTGCTTCACTATTTGAAGCTCAAATTTTAGCAAATAAATGATGATGATCAGGCGGAAAAATATTTACATCTAAAAGAGCTATCCCTTTCCCATATATAGAAACATATCTCAAAATATTTGACCGCTAACAGAAGCCTCCTAATAATTAAATTAGGTGATCATAACGCCTCAAGGATGCAGTCAAACTCCCTTGTCCCTCTTTTGTGTCCTAAACAAATCCCTGTGGCTCTTTAAGGTTCGTTTTGCATTCATTCATTGTTCCGAGCCTATTCAAAAAAGGACACCTTCCAGAAGCAGACGAACGAGGACTGTGAAAAAACGGGAAACTGCCGATGCAAAGCATCGGCAAATGAAACCGATGTTGACGCCGGGTTTCATTTCAGTATAGAGCCTTCTAATTGGCCTGGCGTTTTCTTTCAGGGATAATCCTACGGGAGGGTCTCGGTTCGACAAATAGGTAGAGGTCACTTTCGAATGGGGTCATCGTTGGCTTTTGTTCTGCTGGGAAGTGTGTTGCGACGGTGCGCACGCTGGCTGGATAAGAATACCGGCGCACACCGTGACGAACGAGTGCGGATGGCCAAACTGGAAGGAGCTTCCTATTCTGAAGGTGTGGCGATAGGGACAGGTCGACAAAGGACACGCGTTTCTGATTTTCTGTTGTGGTATCGACTTTTATGACTCAATTAACATTTGAGGAAAAATCTGGTTTTACTTGATGGAATGGAGGAGAAATCAAATTATCATTTATCAAAGCACGGAAAACGACCATCCGTTTACAGTACACCCAGGTTTTTTTTTACACGGTTTGGTTTTGGTCGTTTAAAAGACCTTTAGCGTCAATAAAGCACTGAGTTAACCTCATGAAAAAATTCACAAAAAATCAAAGAAAATTCTGGGGGTATTTAAAAAGCTGTGAAAGTTCAGGTTAACGGAGAAATTAATGAATTCCAACCGCGTAAAAAAAAAACCTGGGTGTAATTTGATTTGTAAGAGTCCATTTCCTCAGGTGCACCGCTATGAATAGCCTATTCAGATTACGCCATTTATTATAATAAATATCTTGTTAAATTAGAGAAATAAAATTGAATGTTTGTAAATTGGCATCAAGTTTCTCTTTGTCATGATAAATATGTATTATAATGAATTGCGTAATCTCAATAGGCTACAATATGAGCATAAGCATGAGCATTGAGCAGTTCGCACAAATTCGTAGGTGGCACAAGCTTGGACTGGGGCTGGGTATGGGGCCCTCCTTAGCCGTGCGGTAAGACGCGCGGCTACAAAGCAATACTAAGACAGAAGCAATGCACTTTCCAATAATCGAGATCTGTCCAGGCCATGTTTCTATGCGAATACTGAGAAAGGGGAATGATGGTTTTGGAATTGTTAGTGTTGAAGGTTATAACAGTAGGAATCGTTTTGGTAGAACGTGAAACACAGATAGAAATACAAAGTAGGAAAAGGACGAGTCTGGATTTGAACCCACGGCCACGACCTCCCGCTAACAAACCCTTACCTCCTTATTCAGGCAGAAGCGGTAGACCTAGCTCGTCTTATTAATAAGGATTGTTCATTAAAGAAAGTGGACACCTTTTATAACTGGTTTAAGGTTAAAACTTAACGAAAAATTGGTAATTTTCGCTCTGCGTGTAAAGACATTGTTTACTTTTGCAACAAACCTGGCAAATTTGGATATACCTTAGAAATTCCGAACAATGGGTCGGATAAGTTTATCAACTGGCAGATTAATTCTGTACAAATGGTTCAGTGCATTTTGATGGATGACGAGACATACGTCAAATTGGATTCCAGTACACTTTCAGTTCCACAATTTTTCAACGCTGAACAGATGATAAATGTGCCTGATGACGTGCGATATACCCGGACGCCAAAAATTTGGGGAAAAGGTTTTGGTATGGCAAGCAATTTGCTCCTGTGTTTTAAAGAGTTCTCCGTATTTCACAAACAACGGTGAAAATTAAAGAAAATAATGTATTAAAAAACGACTTCTTATCATCTACCGAAAGCATACGGTTCCTCCATTGTTTTGGCCGGTGCGGTGTGGGGAATAAAGTGAGCCTAAATAAATCATTCGCATTTTTTGAATAAATTGATAGACAAAGTAAAAAGTATGTCTTATTTCATTATAAAAATAAATAAATAAACTAAAATATTTTCAAATGACAATAATGAAAAAAAGATAACAAATTTGAAATTCAATCGTAGTAGGTATTTGAAATGGCAGCATAGAAGCTAATGAAAAGAAATTTGAAATTCAATCGCAGTAGGCTGACAGGAAACTATAGATTGTTCGAAGGGTGACAGAATATAAACGAAGATCATTCAGTGTTCGTTTCTTGAGGCGGAAGGACGCTGATTCTTTATCAGTGTCCAAAGCCTGTTTTCCACGGATAAGGAAGACAAATCGTTTGGCTACGACAATGGTGTAATTGTTGCTCCCCTTCAAGGTAATATTCTTTCAGGCGATTGAAGAAAATAAGCGAAATAAGGCAAAAAAAAAAGAATGATAAGCCTATGTACCTATAAACAAAATGGCAAAAAATAATGTTAAGTATGTCAGTAGTAAAAAAAAGCTGCAGACAACAAACAGAATGGCAAAAAATCAAGGTAAGCCATAGAATATATGGCAAAAGAAAATGGTAAGCCATTCATATGATGAGTGAAAATGGTAAAAAATAATGGTAAGCCATGAAGTAAATTTTATGAAAAAAGCGTCATTGAGAAAAGCATAATTGAAACATCGTGGATTTAATTTTGAAGTTTGTCCACTATCTGAAAGTTGAAAGGTGAAATCCAACTGGACGTATAGAGTTAAGGGCTATTGATCTAAAGATCGTGAGCTCGACCTCCAGAGATGTGAGATTCAGTGAGTTGCCATTTCCTATAATGTTGTTTAGATCAGAAGTTCCCAAACTTTTTGGATAAGCGACCCACCTGACAGAACCCCATATTCTTTGCGATCCACCAAATACTAAATGAATTGATCTTTAGAAATTGGATTAAAATGGGTTTGTGTTGAATTCTTGGTTGAATTGAAGAAATCATAAAAAACTGCTTCATATTCCTGTGAGGGTGAGATATATTAGCAATTGGGCAATCGACTTTTAGAGTGCATGGATGACAGATATGCAAATATCGTATAACGGTTTGGTTGCCAACACCGACTAGTAAATAGCAGGCCATGACTTTGTCTCTTTCCTCGCGGGACAACGAACGGAGTAGCACGCGCGACAAGACAGCACACCTCGTGACGGATAGCTCGTTCGGCAGAATTGGGCCGCACATTTGGCGATCCTGCCAGGTTGTTCCTGGTTGGAAATAATTGTTTTGTAAGTATCCTGTGGGCGTGATTGGGACATTTTTTCATCGGCTTCGACTTGTAATGTCGAAGACGCTATGGAAGAGCGTCGGATTGATAAATTTGCTCATCGGTTTCGACTTGTAATGTCGAAGACGCTCTGGAAGAGCGTCGGATTGAAGGATTTGCACATCGATTTCGACTTGTGATGTCGAAGACGCTCTGGAAGAGCGTCGGATTAAATGATTTGCACATCGGTTTCGACTTGTGATGTCGAAGACGCTCTGGAAGAGCGTCGGATTAAATGATTTACACATCGGATTGATAAATTTGCTCATCGGTTTCGACTTGTGATGTCGAAGACGCTCTGGAAGAGCGTCGGATTAAATGATTTACACATCGGATTGATAAATTTGCTCATCGGTTTCGACTTGTAGTGTCGAAGACGCTCAGGAAGAGCGTCGGATTAAATGATTTACACATCGGTTTCGACTTGTGATGTCGAAGACGCTCTGGAAGAGCGTCGGATTGATAAATTTGCACATCGGTTTCGACTCGTGATGTCGAAGACGCTCTGGAAGAGCGTCGGATTGATAAATTTGCTCATCGGTTTCGACTTGTGATGTCGAAGACGCTCTGGAAAAGCGTCGGATTAAATGATTTGCACATCGGTTTCGACTTGTGATGTCGAAGACGCTATGGAAGAGCGTCGGATTGATAAATTTGCTTATCGGTTTCGACTTGTAATGTCGAAGAGGCTCTGGAAGAGCGTCGGATCAAATGATTTGCACATCGGTTTCGACTTGTAATGTCGAAGACGCTCTGGAAGAGCGTCGGATTGAATGATTTGCACATCGGTTTCGACTTGTGATGTCGAAAACGCTCTGGAAGAGCGTCGGATTGATAAATTTGCTCATTGGTTTCGACTTGTAGTGTCGAAGACGCTCTGGAAGAGCGTCGGATTAAATGATTTACACATCGGATTGATAAATTTGCTCATCGGTTTCGACTTGTAGTGTCGAAGACGCTCTGGAAGAGCGTCGGATTAAATTATATGCACATCGGTTTCGACTTCTGATGTCGAAGACGCTGGTTTGACAAATGTGTTGTTTCTCAACGGTTTCGACTTAAAAAAGTTGAAGGCGTATAAATTATTTGTTTTCTTATCGGTTTCGACATGTGATGTCGAAGCTGCTGTGGTAGAGCGCTGGATTTAATGTTTTGGCTTGTGACTTTCGCAGACGCTCTGGAAGAACGCCGAATAAAGTTATTTGTTTTCGCATTGGTTTGACCTACGAGGAGAATTCTGGAGTAGCGCTGAAACAAATGATTCGTTTTATCATCGGTTTTTACTTGTAATGTCGAAGGTGCCAGATTGAATGATTTGTTTTTCTTGTCGGTTTCGATTAAACATGATTTGTTTTCGGAATAAATGATTTGTTTTCCCATCGGTTTTCTGCTTGGGTTGTCGAAGGTGCTCTGGAAGAGTATCGGATTGTTACAGCTTTTGACGGTGAAGGTTGGGTAGAAGAGGAGCGAATTGTTCGCGTCAAAGAAACGTTAATGCAGATCAGAAGAACACAACTATTCATACTTGAATTTTGAAGGTGAGAGTACTGTACTTATTGGCTTGAGCTTGAAGGGCCAATACATAGTATGTTTGAAGAGCTACCGATATTGTTTTGATTTTCCCATTGCAAAGCCATCAAATTGTATTGGATATGGTCTGCCGAATCGAAATCTATTGGTTTTGGATTGCAATGCTGGAAATATTTGCAAAAAAAAAATAAAAGGAATACAGCTGGAGGATCATGAACCTGAAATAGTTGACATTTTCAATTTTTTTAAAAAGGCTGGATTAATTTGCTTAGTAAATATGCATTTACGTATTTGTATGTGGACTTGGAATTGAAATATTGAATTTGGATTATTTTTGGTATTGGTTTTTAATGAAATATTTGATTTTTGATAATAGGTGAGGTAACATGATTATTATATTTGAAAATTGGAATTGGCTTGGTTGCAAATATTTAATATTATTTTAGAATCAACTTTTGATTATTAGCTAGAGATTGTATTTGAAAGATGGAGTTGGATTAGAATATTAGTTGTGAAAATAGGATATGAATACGAAAAAAATTAATACTGATACGAGTTATTTATAACCATGCAATGGCAGGCATAAATAAAACTTTAAATTAATTACTGTGGAAATGTTAAAAAACCAAGAACTAGTTGCAATGGAGAGCCATGGAAGATGAATAGAATAAAAAAAAAACTTGATTATTTTATATGAATGTTTCATTTTGGTATTCCATTATAAAAACGTTCCAATGTTGGTATTTGATTAAAATTTTGTTCATGGAATGGGAATATTGGATTTGCTTTTCGGGTTCATACATTGGATTTGAGTATCAGATTGGAAAATCCTATTAAAATATTTGAATTCCAATTTGAATTAGGATGTTTTTGAATATAGGAATTGAGTACGGATATCGGATACTGGATTGTAAAATTAAAAAAAAAATGCGACAACTATTTACTTGTTTATGAAAATCCTAAGTCAATGGTTTTTTTTCTCTTTTTTTAGTGAGAGAAGAAGGGGAATGTGAGGGTGAGATATATTAGCAATTGGGCAATCGACTTTTAGAGTGCATTGATGACAGATATGCAAATATCGTATAACGGTTTGGTTGCCAACACCGACTAGTAAATAGCAGGCCATGACTTTGCCTCTTTCCTCGTGGGACAACGAACGGAGTAGCACGCGCGACAAGACAGCACACCTCGTGACGGATAGCTCGTTCGGCAGAATTGGGCCGCACAATTCCTTCATTGGAACTGGACTTAGATTGGATTTGGATTAGATTTGGAATGGATTCGGATTGGATTTGGATTTTTTTATCGAATTTGAATGGGATTGGGATTGGATTTGGATTGGATTCTGATTGGATTTGGATTGGATTTGAATTGGATTTGGATTGGATTTGGATTGGATTTGGATTGGATTCGGATTGGACTTGGGTTGAATTTGGATTGGATTTGGATTGGATTTGGATTGGATTTGGATTGGATTTGGATTGGATTTGGATTGGATTTGGATTGGATTTGGATTGGTTTGAATTGGTTTGGATTGGGTTTGGATTGGTTTGGATTGGTTTGGATTGGTTTTGGTTGGTTTGGATTGGTTTGGATTGGTTCGGTTGGTTTGGATTGGTTTGGTTGGTTTGGATTGGTTTGGTTGGTTTGATTGGTTTGGTTTGGATTTGGATTGGTTCGGGTTGGACTTGGGTTGAGATTCGGATGGCTTTGGATTGGTTTTGGATGGTTTGGATTAGATTTTTGATGGTTTGGATTGGTTTGGAATAGTTTGGATTGTGTTTGGATTGGTTTGGACTGGTTTGGATTGGTTTGGATTGGTTTGGTTTGGATTGGTTTGGTTCGATTTGGACTAAGTTGGTTTAGTTGGTTTGGTTGGTTTGGATTGGTTTGGATTGGTTTGGATTGGTTTGGATTGGTTTGGTTGGTTTGGTTGGATTTTGGTTGGTTTAGATTGGTTTGGATTGGTTTGGATTGGTTTGGATTGGTTTGGTTTGATTTTGATTGGTTTTGATTGGGTTTGGTTTGGTTTGGATTGGTTCGGATTGGTTTGGGTTGAATTCGGATGGCTTTGGATTGGTTTGGATGGTTTGGATTAGATTTTGATGGTTGGATTGGTTTGGAATAGATTTGGATTGTATTTGGATTGGTTTGGACTGGTTTGGATTGGTTTGGATTGAATTTGGTTTGGATTGGTTTGGTTCGATTTGGACTAAGATTGGTTTAGATTGGTTTGGAATTGGTTTGGATTGGTTTGGATTGGTTTGGATTGGTTTGGATTGGTTTGGATTGGTTTGATTGGTTTAGATTGGTTTGGATTGGTTTGGATTGGTTTGGATTGGTTTGGATTTGATTTTGATTGGTTCTGATTGGTTTGGTTTGGTTTGGATTGGTTCGGATTGGACTTGGGTTGAATTCGGATAAGCTTTGGATTGGATTTTGGATGGATTTGGATTAGATTTTTGATGGATTTGGATTGGATTTGGAATTGATTTGGATTGTATTTGGATTGTATTTGGATTGTATTTGGACTGGATTTGGATTGGATTTGGATTGAATTTGGATTTGGATTGGATTTGGATTGGAATTTGATTGGATTTTGATTGGATTTGGTTTGGATTTGGATTGGATTCGGATTGGACTTGGGTTGAATTCGGATAAGCTTTGGATTGGATTTTGGATGGATTTGGATTAGATTTTTGATGGATTTGGATTGGATTTGGAATAGATTTGGATTGTATTTGGATTGGATTTGGACAGGTTTGGATTGGTTTGGATTGGTTTGGTTTGGATTGGTTTGGATTCGATTTGGACTAAGATTGGTTTAGATTGGTTTGAATTGGTTTGGATTGGTTGGATTGGTTTGGATTGGTTTGGTTGGTTTGGATTGGTTTGGATTGGTTTGGATTGGTTTTGATTGGTTAGATTGGTTTGGATTGGTTGGATTGGTTTGGATTGGATTTGGTTGGTTTTGATTGGTTTGATTGGTTTGGTTTGGTTTGGATTGGATTCGGATTGGACTTGGGTTGAATTCGGATGGCTTTGGATTGGATTTTGGATGGTTTGGATTAGATTTTTGATGGTTTGGATTGGTTTGGAATAGATTTGGGTTGTATTTGGATTGTATTTGGATTGTATTTGGACTGGTTGGATTGGTTGGATTGAATTTGGTTTGGATTGGTTTGGATTGGAATTTGATTGGATTTTGATTGGTTTGGTTTGGTTTGGATTGGATTCGGATTGGACTTGGGTTGAATTCGGATAAGCTTTGGATTGGATTTTGGATGGTTGGATTAGATTTTGATGGTTTGGATTGGATTTGGAATAGATTTGGATTGTATTTGGATTGGATTTGGACTGGATTTGGATTGGATTTGGATTGAATTTGGATTTGGATTGGATTTGGATTCGATTTGGACTAAGATTGGATTTAGATTGGATTTGAATTGGATTTGGATTGGATTTGGATTGGATTTGGATTGGATTTGGATTGGATTTGGATTGGATTTTGATTGGATTTAGATTGGATTTGGATTGGATTTGGATTGGATTTGGATTGGATTTGGATTGGATTTGGATTGGATTTTGATTGGATTTGGATTCGGATTGGACTTGGGTTGAATTCGGATAAGCTTTGGATTGGACTCGGATAAGCTTTGGATTGGATTTTGGATGGATTTGGATTAGATTTTTGATGGATTTGGATTGGATTTGGAATAGATTTGGATTGTATTTGGATTGTATTTGGACTGGATTTGGATTGGATTTGGATTGAATTTGGATTTGGATTGGATTTGGATTCGATTTGGACTAAGATTGGATTTAGATTGGATTCGAATTGGATTAGGATTAGATTTGGATTGGTTTGGTTGGTTTGGATTGGTTTGGATTGGTTGGATTGGTTTGGATTGGTTTGGTTGGTTTGGATTGGTTTGGATTGGTTTGGATTGGTTTGGATTGGATTTGGATTGGTTTTGGTTGGTTTGGATTGGATTCGGATTGGTTTGGATTGGTTTGGATTGGATTTTGATTGGTTTGATTGGATTTGGTTTGGTTTGGATTGGATTCGGATTGGACTTGGGTTTGGTTTGGATTGGTTTGGATTGGTTTGGATTGGTTTTGATTGGTTTGGATTGGTTTGGATTGGTTTTGATTGGATTTAGATTGGATTTGGATTGGATTTGGATTGGATTTGGATTTGATTTTGATTGGATTTTGATTGGATTTGGTTTGGATTTGGATTGGATTCGGATTGGACTTGGGTTGAATTCGGATAAGCTTTGGATTGGATTTTGGATGGATTTGGATTAGATTTTTGATGGATTTGGATTGGATTTGGATTCGATTTGGACTAAGATTGGATTCGAATTGGATTAGGATTAGATTTGGATTGGATTTGGATTGGATTTGGATTGGATTTGGATTGGATTTGGATTGGATTTGGATTGGTTTGGTTGGTTTGGTTGGTTTGGTTTGGTTGGATTGGTTTGGATTGGTTTTGGATTGGTTGGATTGGATTCGGATTGGTTTGGATTGGTTTGGATTGGTTTGGATTGGTTTGGATTGGATTTTGATTGGTTTTGATTGGATTTGGTTTGGTTTGAATTGGTTCGGATTGGACTTGGGTTGAATTCGGATGGCTTTGGATTGGATTTTGGATGGTTTGGATTAGATTTTTGATGGATTTGGATTGGTTTGGAATAGATTTGGATTGTATTTGGATTGGTTTGGACTGGTTTGGATTGGTTGGATTGAATTTGGATTTGGATTGGATTTGGACTCGATTTGGACTAAGTTGGTTTAGATTGGTTTGAATTGGATTTGGATTGGTTGGATTGGTTTGGATTGGTTTGGGTTGGTTTGGATTGGTTTGGATTGGTTTGGATTGGATTTGGATTGGTTTGGATTGGTTTGATTGGTTTAGATTGGTTTGGATTGGTTTGGATTGGTTTGGTTTGATTTTTAATTGGTTTTGATTGGTTTGGTTTGGTTTGGATTGGATTCGGATTGGACTTGGGTTGAAGTCGGATAAGCTTTGGATTGGATTTTGGATGGATTTGGATTAGATTTTTGATGGATTTGGATTGGATTTGGAACAGATTTGGATTGTATTTGGATTGGATTTGGACTGGATTTGGATTGGATTTGGATTGAATTTGGATTTGGATTGGATTTGGATTGGATTTGGACTAAGATTGGTTTAGATTGGTTTGAATTGGATTAGGATTAGATTTGGATTGGTTTGGATTGGTTTGGATTGGTTTGGATTGGTTTGGATTGGTTTGATTGGTTTAGATTGGATTTGGATTGGATTTGGATTGGTTTGGATTGGTTTGGATTGGTTTGGATTGGTTTGATTGGTTTGGTTCGGTTTGGATTCGGATTGGACTTGGGTTGAATTCGGATAAGCTTTGGATTAGTTCGGATAAGCTTTGGATTGGATTTTGGATGGATTTGGATTAGATTTTTGATGGATTTGGATTGGTTTGGAATAGATTTGGATTGTGTTTGGATTGTATTTGGACTGGTTTGGATTGGATTTGGATTGATTTGGTTGGATTGGTTTGGATTCGATTTGGACTAAGATTGGTTTAGATTGGATTCGAGATTGGATTAGGATTAGATTTGGATTGGTTTGGATTGGTTTGGATTGGTTTGGATTGGTTGGATTGGTTTGGATTGGTTTTGATTGGTTTAGATTGGTTTGGATTGGTTTGGATTGGTTTGGATTGGTTTGGATTGGTTTGGATTGGTTGGATTGGTTTGATTGGTTTAGATTGGTTTGGATTGGTTTGGATTGGTTTGGTTGGTTTGGATTGGTTTGGATTGGTTTGGATTGGTTTGGATTGGTTTGGATTGGTTTGGATTGGTTTGGATGGGGATTTGGATTGGATTCGGATTGGACTTGCGTTGAATTTGGATTGGATTCGGATGGCTTTGGTTGGATTTTGGATGGATTTGGATTGGATTTTGGATGGATTTGGATTGGATTTGGAATAGATTTGGATTGAATTGGATTTGGATTGGATTTGGATTGGATTTGGACTGGATTTGGATTGAATTTGGATTGAATTTGGATTTGGATTGGATTTGGATTCGATTTGGACTAGGATTGGATTCGATTTGGACTAGGATTGGATTTAGATTGGATTTGGATTGGATTTGGATTGGATTTGGATTGGATTTTGATTGGATTTTGATTGGATTTAGATTGGATTTGGATTGGATTTGGATTGGATTTGGATTGGATTTGGATTGGATTTTGATTGGATTTGGTTTGGATTTGAATTGGATTCGGATTGGACTTGGGTTGAATTCGGATAAGCTTTGGATTGGATTTGGATGGTTTGGATTAGATTTTTGATGGATTTGGATTGGATTTGGAATAGATTTGGATTGTATTTGGATTGGTTTGGACTGGTTTGGATTGGTTTGGATTGAATTTGGTTTGGATTGGTTTGGACTCGATTTGGACTAAGATTGGTTTAGATTGGTTTGAATTGGTTTTGATTGATTTGGATTGGTTTGGATTGGGTTTGGATTGGTTTGGATTGGTTTGGTTGGTTTGGATTGGTTTGGATTGGTTTGGATTGGTTTGGATTGGTTTGGATTTGATTTTGATTGGTTTAGATTGGTTTGGATTGGTTTGATTGGTTTAGATTGGTTTGAATTGGATTAGGATTAGATTTGGATTGGTTTGGATTGGTTTGGATTGGTTTGGATTGGTTTGGATTGGTTTGGTTTGATTTGGATTGGTTTGGATTGGTTTGGATTGGTTTGGATTGGTTTGGATTGGTTTGGTTGGTTTGATTGGTTTAGATTGGTTTGGATTGGTTTGGATTTGATTTTGATTGGTTTTGATTGGATTTGGTTTGGTTTGGATTGGACTTGGGTTGGATTCGGATGGCTTTGGATTGGATTTTGGATGGATTTGGATTAGATTTTGATGGTTTGGATTTGGAATAGATTTGGATTGTATTTGGATTGTATTTGGACTGGATTTGGATTGGATTTGGATTGAATTTGGATTTGGATTGGATTTGGATTGGATTTTGATTGGATTTGGTTTGGATTTGGATTGGATTCGGATTGGACTTGGGTTGAATTCGGATAAGCTTTGGATTGGATTTTGGATGGATTTGGATTAGATTTTTGATGGATTTGGATTGGATTTGGAATAGATTTGGATTGTATTTGGATTGGATTTGGACTGGATTTGGATTGGATTTGGATTGAATTTGGATTTGGATTGGATTTGGATTCGATTTGGACTAAGATTGGATTTAGATTGGATTTGAATTGGATTTGGATTGGATTTTGATTGGATTTGGTTTGGATTTGGATTCGGATTGGACTTGGGTTGAATTCGGATAAGCTTTGGATTGGATTCGGATAAGCTTTGGATTGGATTTTGGATGGATTTGGATTAGATTTTTGATGGATTTGGATTGGATTTGGAATAGATTTGGATTGTATTTGGATTGTATTTGGACTGGATTTGGATTGGATTTGGATTTGGATTGGATTTGGATTGGATTTGGATTCGATTTGGATTAGGATTAGATTTGGATTGGATTTGGATTGGATTTGAATTGGATTTGGATTGGATTTTGATTGGATTTAGATTGGATTTGGATTGGATTCGGATAAGCTTTGGATTGGATTTTGGATGGATTTGGATTGGATTTTGGATGGATTTGGATTGGATTTGGAATAGATTTGGATTGAATTGGATTTGGATTGGATTTGGACTGGATTTGGATTGGATTTGGATTGAATTTGGATTTGGATTGGATTTGGATTCGATTTGGACTAGGATTGGATTTAGATTGGATTTGAATTGGATTAGGATTAGATTTGGATTGGATTCGGATTGGATTTGGATGGGATTTGGATTGGATTTGGATTCGATTTGGACTAGGATTGGATTTAGATTGGATTTGAATTGGATTAGGATTAGATTTGGATTGGATTTGGATTGGATTTGGATTGGATTTGGATTGGATTTGGATTGGATTTTGATTGGATTTAGATTGGATTTGGATTGGAATTGGATTGGATTTGGATTGGATTTGAATTGGATTTGGATTGGATTTGAATGAGATTTGGATTGGATTCGGATTGGACTTGGGTTGAATTTGGATTGGATTTTGGATGGATTTGGATTGGATTTTGGATGGATTTGGATTGGATTTGGAATAGATTTGGATTGGATTGGATTTGGATTGGATTCGGATTGGATTTGGATTGAATTTGGATTTGGATTGGATTTGGATTCGATTTGGACTAGGATTTGATTTAGATTGGATTTCAATTAGATTAGGATTAGATTTAGATTGGATTCGGATTGGATTTGGATTGAATTTGGATTGGATTCGGATTAAATTTAGATTGAATTTGGATAAGATTTGGATCGGATTTTGGATGGATTTGGAATGGGTTTGGATTGTATTTGGAATGGATTTGGATTGGATTTGGATTGGATTTGGATTGGATTTGGATTGGATTTGGATTGGATTTGGATTGGATTTGGATGGGATTTGGATTGGATTTGGATTGGATGTGGATTGGATTGGATTATATTTAGATTGGATTTAGATTTGATTTGTACTAGGATTGGATTTGGATTGGATTTGGATTTGGATTGAATTTGGATTTGAATTGGATTGGATTTGAATTTGGATTGGATTTGGATTTGGATTCCATTTGTATTAAATTTGGATTTAGATTCGATTTGGATTGGATTTGGATTTGGATTTGATTAAGATTAGATTTGGCTTGGATTTGGATTAGATTTGGATTGTATTTGGATTGGATTTGGATTAGATTTGGATTGGATTTGGATTGGATTAGGAATGGATTTGGATTGGATTTTTATTGAATATGGATTGGATATAGGATTGAATTTGGGTTTGATTTGGATTAGAATTGGATTGGAGTCGGTTTTTTTATTTGATTTGTATTGGATATGGATTGGATTTGGATTATAATGGTTTAGTAAATTAATATTCTTAAACAGAGTTAACTGAGCAGTTTCAGGACAGTGTCAAGGTGTCAATGCTTTATAGCTACAAATAATAAATTCCCAGCTATTTTTGATATTTAAACAAATGGGCCGGTATAAAAAAGAATGCAATTAAATTTATGTTTTCGAATAAACAACTCCAAATAATTAGCTTATCAGAATAAACAGTGAAAGAGTAGAGACGGTCAATATTGTGGGGAATAAAGTGAGCCTGAATAAATCATCCGCATTTTTTGTTTAATTTGTTAGATAAAGTAAAGGGTATTCCTTATTTCATAATAAAAATAAATAAACTACAGTCAAACCTCCATGAGTCGATGTTCTATGACTCGATATCGACTCATGGAAGCAAATTATGCCATATTAAAAAATATTTTCTGGGTTACTGCGATGGTCCCTCCAAACAGTTTTTCAAAGATTTCTTATTCCACATCTCGATATTTCTATGAGTCGATGGTCCCTTCAATATCGACTCATGGAGGTTTGACTGTAAAATATTTCCAAATAACAATAATGAAAAAAAGATAACAAATTAGAAATTCAATCGTAGTAAGTATTTGAAATGCCAGCATACTAAGAAGCTAATGAAAAGAAATTTAAAATTCAATCGCAGTAGGCTGACAGAAAATTATAGATTGTTCGAAGGGTGACAGAATATAAATGAAGATTATTTAGTGTTCGTTTCTTGAGGCGGAAGGACGCTGATTCTTTATCGGTGTCCAAGAGCAAAGCCTGTTTTCCACGGAGAAGGAAGACAAATCGTTTGGCTACGACAGCCGGATCTGGCATCGGTTCACTACGCTTCTGCTACTTTGGCTGAAGAAGGAAAAAGTCGATATTGTCGAATAATGCCAAAATCCACCAAACTGCCATGAACTGCGTCCATTCGAAAGATACTGGACCAAAAATTAAACGGCATCTTAAGGAAGATGGAAAAGTAGCAAGCTCTGTTGATAGCTTCAAGAAAATTTGGTTTGCGGTACAACTAAAAGTTGTGCAGAATCTAATGGGCGGTGTCAAGAGAAAAGTTCGAGCATTCTTCAGAAATGAGAAGTAAATATTCAAAATCACGTGAATTCGTTCATATGTATGTTGATTGTCATTTATATAAAGCAACCTGAATTTGGTCTCATACTGTCGAAGATGCAATTTGGATTCCATGAAGGAGTTTCAACGGTGGATGCAATTCAAACAGTACTCGAGAGTTCTGAGAAGGCGTCGTCCAAACCGAAGATACGAGGAGATTGATACTGCGCAGTGGTCACGATAGACGTGCTATACGCGTTCAACAGCGCCAGCTTTGAAGCCATCGCGCAACGCTGCACAGAATGTGGGTCCCGACTAGCTGATTTTCAGTTTTTTACCGAGCCGAGTTCTGATGTACGGCATAAATCAAAGCGCGTTACAGTAGGTATTCCCCAGCGCTCGGTCCAACTCATTAGAACGGGATGTTAGATGGAGTCCTGAATTTGAAGCTACCCGTGAAATTGAAAATGGTTTGTTTTGCGGATGATGTGTTGGGCGAGACACATGCAGAAGTGGAGGTGTTGGTGACAGAGACGATAGGCATGATCAAGAGCTGGATTGACGGAAATAAGCTGCAGATAGCTCACCACAAAACAGTGTTGCCATTAGTCAGCAACTGCGAGGCGATCTAGCGGATGGACATCGTCGTCGGAGGTCATGCGATTGCTTCGAAACGATCAATGAAGCACTTGGGAGTGATGATTGGCGACCGGATTCGAGTCAGGAAGTTTGATGCATGACCGTCGAGACAACGTTGCAGTCCAAGTCCAAGGGCCTGACGACCCCTCCCGAGGGCCATTGCGAGATGTGGGCCTGTATAAGACGTGCTAGGGTTTAACAGTGGACTCTGTTAAACCTCTACAAAAAGCTGCATGAGTCCGCAAGTAGGCCCTATCAAAGCGACCGTGCGCGGCTCAAAGCACACAAGCCCAGGACGAGTGCCAACCGGCACATCAGGATTAATACTCACGGCAAACGATATTGGACATTCTCGGCTTATGGATAGGATTAGGCGTATGTGGGCTGTCAGTCGAGATATTCTGTTTCCTGACTAAAAAAAGGGTGACACCTTCTTGAAATGACAAGCAGGCTAAATGGTTCGACTGCCTTCGGCAAACAACCTGGCAGGCCTCCTGTAATGCTCAAAACCTGTCACCTATACCAATGGGTAGTAGGTTCAGATACACCATTTCTGATTTACGCCGATCTGGTTCTGAACATGGTGCTATAAAGCACCAGAGTCAACCCTTGCATGGACCTCACTGGGATCACAAAAGGCAATAAGTGGAAAGCAGCAACGAGCTCCAGTGATGTCGCAGTAGCAGTAGCAAGTACCAGCAGCACGGCCAAGACTTCTGAGAACCCGGAAGGCCAACTAGGATCCGAGAATCCACAAGTGTCCACACCAAAATCGGTAGGTAGTATTACTCAACTTGGGAGGTCCATCAGGATGCGGAAGCGAGTCGACGAGCCGTGAAGGACTAGCGCAATGTCCACACTAAAATAAATGTTCTAGTGACACCGTTAAAGCTGCCGAGCACGAACAGAACGCGCCTTAAAGAAGAGCTGAAGCAGCTGAAAACGCTGAGAGAGGGAGCGGAGCATACAGCAGATACACATCCGAAATACTCGCACGGAGAAGCGAAGCAGGGACTCGCCAGGAGAGCAGGAAGTCCCGAAGAAGCAGCGGAACGTACATGATTGTACTAGCGTCAGTCAGAAAGTCAGAAAGACAATGCAGGAATAGATTAGCCAACTCGGTTTGAAAACAGCGGGCTGAAGCTGATGATCATTCGACAAAAAATTCCTGTCTTCTTCTTTCAGGTGATAGTATTCACCCAATGGACTGTCACTGCGGGCTGCGTGTGCGGTGAGAAAAGAGGTCTTTTGTTTACTTTATCTTTGAATTCTGTTTTCACTGCTAGGAAGTGAGTGTGAACAGGCAATGGTATCAATATCCTACAAATCTCAGTCACTGAGACTATAGTGTTGGAACATGAATGCCGACGTTACGACGTGAGATAAGGACAAGTGGGCGATAACGGAAGACGAAGGACTTCGATAAAGATCTTTTTATTGAAGCACTTCGAGCATACAACGAGCAATACAGCATAGCAGACCAGCTGACGGAAACGCTAGCCAGGACTTGCAACGCAACGATGCCGAGGAAAGTAGAGCCAACGAACAGCCGGCGGCCCAAACACTTAGAACCAGGAGACGTTTCCAGAGGGTAAGATCTGAAACGGTCAGAGAGGAGCGTAAGATTATTTTCCGTGAAGCTAGAGCGGCTTTCAAATGAGAAATCAAAATCAGCATGACCAACTGCTTCAAAGAGTTCTGCCGAGAGGCTGACGCTGATCCTTGGACTTGGACAACTCTTATCGGGTCGTAATAGCGAAGATCAGGGGTACAGCGCGCCAACAGAAATGTGTCCGGACAAGCTAAAGATCATCGTGGACGGTCTTTTCCCGCGGCATGGCTCTACGACGTGGCCGCCTACACCGTGACCGAGTAACCGTTGCAGGTATGCAAGCGTCTAATGGCGAGCTGTCATCAGTGGCGAAAAGTTTGATGATGAAGAAAGCTCCGGGTTCGGATGGAGTTCCGAATGTGGCTCTAAGATCCAGGATGATGCTGCAGAAATGCCTGGTAGAATTCTACTTGACCAATTTAGAATAAATGAGTAATAAAAAATGATGAAGCAATTTTGAAGTATTTGTCGTTCAAATTCCGACTTGATGTCCATGCAATGTATTGATTTTTTCCGAGGATATTTAAAATTTATTAATAAATAATCAAAATTTTAACTATTTAAAATTACATGAAGCAAAAGAACCGTTTTAACTAAAAGGCATGATTAACGATGCAATTAAAACTTTTTCTTCTGATTCTCTTACAGCTGCTCTCGTAAAACATCATTAAATTCCATCCGAAAATGTCAACAAATATGGTGTAACGGAAATTCGATACTTTCCTAATGAACGTTACCCCTTTCACGGCAAATCACAGTTCCCTTCGTCCCCGATACCTTTCTTCGATCACAGCAGGCTATTTCTCGCGCCGCGTGAGAAAAAGCAAAATCAACCTCGCCAAAAAACCGTTCTAATATTTTCATCAATTTCCAAACGTCACCGTCTTCTTCGGCATCCTCTGATAGCGTCAATATCAATTTCTCAGATTTCAATCCGTTCACCATTAATCTTACGAATGGGACAGCTTCTCCCAATATCTTCCTCGCCGACGAGACGAGATGCTTCCCAAAATTGAACAAGCTGTACAAACATCGATTTTTTTTCTCCGCAAACGCGAGGATCGTTCATTAATAACACACGCAAACAAAGGATTTGGGATCCGAGTTTTTTTTTTCGAAAAAGGAAAATCTAATCCCTTTTCCGCTTCACATCCAATGCAACAAGATTGTACATCATCTTCGTCGTCTCTGATCGGAAATCAGTGCAAGGGAATACGGACGGATGCGGAGCGAGGTAAGAATTTAACCCCATTACTTTCAATTTCTCAACCTTTTCGGTCGAGGTTCGGGTCGAGGGGCAGCTGACTCGATTTTTTTGCGTAAATTTTTTTTGAGAAAGAAATGAGTCAATCCATCTTTGGTGAGATTGCACTATGCTTATACACATATTACATGTGAGGGACTTAATTGATTTTTTCTGTTCTATCTAGTCCTTTATTCTTTTTTAACTCGTTTATTTTTATTTTCTATTTATTTTACTCTTTTATTTGTTCAATATTATTTATTTACTATTTAGGTTACCTTATACTACTTCACATACTTTTATTTATTATGATTTTTTCTTGTGCTGCACTTTTTATTGTTTCCATTCGATGCTTGAGGTTATTTAGTATCACCCAATAAAAGCAACGTCCATCTGCTATAACTACACTTTCAGACAGTTACTTCTGGATCTGGTAAAAAAGGTTGCTTCCATTGGTTTTTGAGTGTACGAAGGAAATTTGAACCCAGACGGAAAAGCTTGCTTTCCTTGAAACTAAAATTATACAACAATCTCACAGCATTCAAAATGTATTCTTAATAAGAACAGCAAACAACATTAAATCCTCAATCCCTTCCACGGGAAATGACGAATCTTGATTTTTTTTTCGAAAAAAATAAGAAACCAAAACGAAATTGGTTTCATAGGGTTAAACCGAATACCAGGCCAGAGGATATCGGGTTCCCTCGTCACCAGTCATCATCATTAATCTTCTTCGCTCGGTCACGAACTTGGCCCATCCATGGCTTGCATTGCGCTGGTCCGGGAAAAGAAAGGGGAAGCGGCAGCATCAGCGCCAGTTGCGTAACCTTAAACCGTATCGAACTTCTTACAGGCGCGCATCAGCAGCACCATCCAGGCAAGGTCGTTCGATCGAGTTTTCTTTGCGGGTCCTTCTTTTCCGATGCGCAGCGCATTTCAAGGGTGAAGCATATTTTGATCATTCGTAATCGAGCATTTAGGAGAAAATAGTCCCTTTGATGCCGGTTTGCGTCGACGCTTTTCGTTCGATGCGAGTTGGAATAGAGGATCAAGTGGGTCATGAGTTTTTTTTTGCATGGTTCCGAAAGGGGAATGAAAAGCGTTCGGAATTTTAAAGTTTACTTTCTCACAGTACGTTTTTTGGGAAGAAACATAATACAGTCCAGCTGTTTTTTCGGGTTTCAAGTACTTTATAGGAACTGATGAAATTTGAGACATTCAAGCAAAAAATCCGTTAATGAAGTTGATGTGAATGATAAATCGATTGCGGTGATTGATGATATCGCGAAAATTCACTGCTCGAAGTTCTTCAGAAGAAAAAAATAATGCTTGCTTCAAGGACTCATAATTTCCCAGGGTTTTGAACGGCTTCGAAAAAATCAGTTGGAAATAATTTTCAAATTAAAAAGCGGAGCATTAGTCAAAATAGTAGAAGCAAAGTACTAGAACGCTAGTGGCGCTGTAGTCATATAAATTATTTTGCTAAATAATGCTTCACAAGCTACAATTGGCCAGATCGGTTTGACAGTTGTAGTACCGGTACTTTGGCTGCCAGGTCGAAGTAACCTAGATGTTAGTCACGCGACATTAGCAATCTTATACTTTTGAATCAATTGTCAAACTTTCGTTTCCAGAAAGAAGGACAGTGACAGTAGATCGTAGTGTGCCATGCGCGAGTATTGACGTTTAAATATTTCGATGGTTTCGCTTAATACAGGCACTTTCAATTAACAATTTTCGAAAATTTATATTATTTTTTCAAAAAATCGTTAAATTTTAAAATTATCGTGACTTTTGATACATTGTGAATTTCGACCTTAGCCTATAGAGGGAAACGCAATGGAGTGCGGCAACGGGAAGCATTTTGTCGACGGTTTGTACTAAAAAAAATCCGCATCATTGCCGCAGTTGCAAAACGCAATGCATGCGGATTTGCCGGACAGGTTTTATATGACGTTTTGAAGAAATTCATATTTTTTTAAAAGATGATTTTAATTATTTCTAGAGACGATTAATTTCAATTATTTAAATAAACTTTTAAATTAATTCAAGTTGATTCAGTGACTACTTTAAATATATCAGAACCTCGATCAGAACAATAGGAATAATATTTTTTGATGTCTTGAACCGCCGGAAGTTCCTGCAGGAACTGCAGATGCTGAGAAGTGTTGTAGGGTAGAATACGGCATTGGCAGGGTGCGACAGTTGTTGGCACCCTCAACAATATTTGCGTTTTCCAGCAAACATAAACTATTTATGAACATAATTTTGATTCAATCACACAATTTCAAGTCTAAACTTTCATTTGAATAAGTTGTTTGTGCAAAAGTAGCAAGATTTGATGTGTTAATCACCAAAACAAATTTGCACCTACGAAATCCTTGCCAATATTGCATTGCCAAAGAAAGCAGCCCTCGAAAAGCAAACTGTTACTTACTTTTTTGGATCGCCTGTTTTTCCTCTTTATTGCGTATGACACGCAAATCAAGTACGTAAACTACTTTTTACACTTTATCACCACTTGATTATCACCACAAAGAGCAAATTTATGCAATATTTGCTCTATGTTTCACTAAATAAAATCGGGACTGTTCGTTTTCTTTGACAGCAGCACACTTCGGAATAGGGCGAGAGAATGTGTTTGTGAGCATATCAAACACACGCTAAAAAATACCACGCACAATTCTGTGTGATTTGATTTTAGGAAAAATACGAACAAAATATCCGGCGATGCCATTTATTTAAAAAAAAGTGTTAAAATATAAATGCTTTTATTCATATTTTTACGCAGGCCATGAATTATATCAAAAGTGATAGCAACACCGTAGTGTTTTAACCCTTATGTGGCTGACAGGACCGTTTTCTTTTTGCAACTTCAATACTTTCCAAGCTCATTAAAAAATCATAACCATTCCCGTTCCTACATAGCGGATTTCAACCATAAATAATTGCCTACTTTTAGGGTATTATCTATTATTCAACTGTGAAACGTAGTGTAAGAATGGGGTGGCTCCAGCGGCTGGATAGGACAATGCTGTCCATTATTCAACATCTGAAGACTCACGATGTGGAATATATTGTTAATATACTATACTACCAGAACCGACGAGCTTCGTTTCACCTAAAATTGATTAATTATATATTTTTTACATTATTTAAAAGACGGATAAGTATTCGAAATTTGCAAATTTAGATTCCATTTTTTAGATTAATTTGGGAGTCCCCCTTCCAGAAGAGGAGGGTTCTAATACCATCATAAGAATCTTCATCGTTCCCAAAAACCTCTGCATACAAATGTTCATGCCGTTTCCTAGTCTATAAGAGTAGACAGACAAAAATTCATTCTTATGTGTATAGATTTGGTTTTACGTAGTTTACGTCGAGCGGTCGTGTCTTGTGCACAACCACCATGATTTTTTTTGATGAAACAAACATATCATGTAAGAACCGCAAAGAGCAAGTTGTATATTTGAAACTGGTTGATAGACTTTTGCTTACGACTCTAAGGCATTACAAAAGACAAGAGATGTAAATCTTAGCAGCGGACAAAAAGCACATAAGTTCCCTTCTCCAAAATGGCCAACATTATTCAAATAGGTTGAAAATGGTAAAAGTTATAAAAAGGTCAATATCTGGGTACACAGGTACCCTATCTACCATTCACGTCTGTTTTTTTATGGCCGCATAAGGTTAAATTTGTTTTACCATGTGTTTAAATGCTTTTGCCTATCTGTCTACATGACATAAAATTGATGCCAAGGCTAAAAATTCATGTTTTGTTTTAAGCCAGTTTTGATAAACAATAAAGTTTGTTCCAAAATTGAGTGAAGCGAGATGAGCGTGCGGCCGATTAATATGAATGAATTTTACTACTGGAGGATATAAACAACCAGCATTTGGCACCAATACATTACCAGTTTTCTACTTCCATGTCTAGTTGCTGAAGGGAGCAAACTCATTGCTGATAAAAGAAATTGCTATGCCAATAGAAGAAACATTGACCTGTTACATTATGTTAAATTTACTGAGTTTGTGGTGAAAGCTGTTATATTTAGTGAACACCAATCATCAAAGAAAGAGCATGCAAATGTATACCAGTTAAACTGTACCTGTGTTTTAGTGTAATTATTCATTATTTTTATCATTCAATTTGGCGAATGTCTTAGACTGCCAAGAATAGGTATTTTCCCCTATATAATTCCGATAAGGAAGCTCTATCACCAATTTCTCCAGAAGATCCACCACAAATCTCTTCGAAAGTTCCTTCAGGAATTGCGTCAAGAAATTATTTCGGAAGTTTTTGCAGAAATCGCTCCAGATGTTCCTCCGGAGAGACCTTCAAGAATTCCTTCGGAAGTTCCTACATGAAGATTCTCCAAAAATTTCTTCGGAAGTTCCTTCAGGAATTTCCCAAGAAGTTTGTCTAGGAATTCCTCCGGAAAATCCTCCAAAAAGTTCTCAGGAAGCTCCGTTTCGTTGTACTTATATGCGATGAAAAAAAACACTAATTAAAGTACTCCGGAAAATATTCTACAGAAAGTTCCTCCAGGAATTAACTTGGAAGTTTCTCCAGCAATTCCTTCAAAAGTGCTTTCACAAATTCCTTCAGGGTTCCTACAGTGCTTCTTTCGGAAGTTTCTTCGGAAGTGGCTCCAGAAATTCTTCCAGGAATTCCTGCGGAAGTTTCTCCAGAAATTCCTCCATAAGTTCTTCCAAAAATTCGTTTGGAAGTTGCTCCATGAATTTCTCCGGAAGCTCCTCCAGGAATTCCTCCAGAAGTTCTTCAAGATTCCTTCGGAAGTTTCTTTAGTAATTCCTTCGGAAAATCCTCCAGAAATTCCTTAAGAAGTTCCTTCAGAAATTCCGTCAGAAACTCCTGCAAAAATTCCTTCGGAAGTTCCTCCACAAATTGCTCCGTAAGTTCCCCCAAGAGTTCCTCAAGAAATTCCGCATAGAGTTCCACCAGGAATTCCTCCGAAAGCTCCTCCACGAATTCCTCCAGTAATTCTACCGGATGTTCCTTAAGATTCTTTCGAAAGTTGCCTCAAAAGATCCTCCGGAAGTTACTCTAACAATTCCTCCGAATGCTTCTCCACGAATTCCTCCGCAAGCTCCTCAAGATTCCTTCAGAAGTTCCTCCAGTAATTCCATAGGACATTCCTTCGAAAGTTCCTCCAGTAATTTCTTCGAAAGTTACTTCAGGAGTTACTTAAGAAAAAATCCTTTGGAAGTTCCTTCGTAAGTTAACCCAAGAGTTCTTTCGAAAGTTTCTCCAAGAGTTCCTTCAAGAGTTCCTAAGGAAATTCCTCCAAGAGAGAAATTCCTAATGGAGTTCCACCAGGAACTCCTCCGAATGATTCTCCACAAATTTCTCCGTAAGTTCCTCAAGATTCCTTTGGAAGTTCGTCCAGTAATTTCTACAAGAGTTCCTTCGAAAATTCCTACAGAAGTTCTTCCGGAAGCTCCTCCAGGAGCTCCTCCGGAAGTTCCTCCGGAAGGTCCTCCAAGAATTCCTCCGAAAGGTCCTCCAAGAATTCCTCCGGAAGGTCCTCCAACAATTCCTCCGGAAGGTCCTCCAAGAATTTTTCCGAAAGTTCCTCCAGGAATTCTCCCGAAAGTTCCTCCAGAAATTCCTGATGGAACTTCCGGAGGAATTCCTGGAGAAACTACAAGAGGAACTCCTGGAGGAACTTCTGAAGGAACTCCTGGATAAACTTCCTGAGGAACTTCCGTAAGAACATCTGGAGAAACTTCCAGAAGAACTTCCGTAGGAACTGCTGAAGGTACTTCCATAGGAACTGCTGGAGGTACTTCCGGAGGAACTCCTGGTGGAACTTCCGGAGGAACTCCTGGAGGAACTTCCGGTGGAACTCCTGGAGCAACTTTTGCAAGACTTCTGGAGGAATTTTCGGAGGAATTCCTGAGAAACTTCCGGAGGAATTCCTTCTGGAGGAACATCTGGAGATACTTCCGGAGGAACTTTCGTATGATCTTCTGGAGGAACTTCCAGAGGAATTTCTTGAGGTACTTCCGGAGGAACTTCTGGAGGAACTCCTGGAAGAACGTTCGGAGGAACTCCCGGAGGAACTTTCGGTGGAACTTCCGGAGGAACTCCTGGAAGAACTTCTGCAAGAACTCCTGGAGGAACTTCCCCAAGCATCACATATGTTATAGAGAAGTTTATGTAACTCATATACAACCAAATTTGGTCACATTTGAGTTGCTGCAACAAAATTAATGTGAATTGTGCTACTCGGGTCTGGAGGAACTCCTGGAGAAACTTCCGAAGTAACTCCTGGAGGAACTTCCAGAAGAACTTCCGGAGGAACTCGTGGAACAACTTCTAGATGAACTCCTGGAAGAACTCCTGGAGGAACTTCCGAAGGAACTCCTGGAGGAACATCCGGAGAAACTCCTGTAGGAACTTCTGGAGGAGCTCCTGGAGAAACTTCTGGAGGAACTTCTAGAGAAACTTCCAGAGGAACTTCCGTAGGAACTTCTGGAGAAACTTCCAGAGGAACTTCTGGAGGTACTTCCAGAGGAACTGCTGGAGGTACTTCCGGAGGAACTTTTGGAGGAACTCCTGGAGGAATTTTCGGAGGAACTCCTGAAGGAACTTCTGGATGAACTTCCGGTGGAACTCCTGGAGGAACTTTCGCAAGACTTCTGGAGAAATTTTCGGAGGAATTCCTGAGAATTTTTTGGAGGAATTCCTGGAGGAACTACCGAAGGAATTCTTGGAGGGACATCCAAAGGAATTCCTGGAGGAACTTTCAAAGGAATGCCTGGAGGATCTTCTGAAGGAATTCCTGGAGGAACTTCCGAAGGAATTGTTAAAGGAACTTCCGATGAAATTTCTGGAGGAACTTCCGGAGCAATCGTGAGGAACTTCTGAAGGAATTTCTGGGGAAACTTTCGACGAAATTCCTGGAGGATCTTTCAAAGGAATTACTGGAGGAACTTTCGAAGGAATCCCGAGAGAAAGTTCCGAATGAATCCCTAGAGGAATTTCGGAAGGATTTTCTGGAGGAATTTCTGAAGGAATTCCTGGAGGATCTTCCGAAAAATTCCTGGAGGAACTTCCAAAAGAATTCCTGGAGGAGCTTTCAAAGGAAGTGTTGGAGGAACTTCCGAAGGAATTCCTAGTCGAACTACCATTTTTTTTGTTGGAAATTCATTTTTCTTTTGGATTTTCATTTAACCATTCAGAGCACGGGGGTGGTTTTGGACATAACCCCCCCCCCAAGACAGAATTTTCAGAAGAAAAAAAATTTCGAACCTTCTCGAAATTAAAAAATGGTCAGAAACAACAGAGTGTTTGAGCGTAAGGTGCTGCGGTCAATACTCGGCGGTAAACAGGAGAACGGTATCTGGCGGCGTCACATGAATTACGAATTGTACCAGGTGTATAAAAAGCTGTATATGATTAGGCTTATACAACACGGCACACTACGGTGAGCTGGTCACGTTGTTCGTATGCCGGAAGAACGTCAAGCGAAGATAATATTTAGTAGAGAACCCGGAAGAGGCCGCAGGCTTCGTGGAAGGCCGCGTACACGATGGCTTTTTGCAGTTGAAGAGGACCTGAGGGCGCTCAATGTTCAGGGCGACTGGAAGCGATTGGCCCAGGATCGAGTCCAGTGGAGAAGGATACTCCATTCGGCGTAGGTTCATCGAAGAGCTGTAGCCCATCAAGTATCAAGTAATCTTGGAATAATTTGGAAATGCAAAGAAATTTTTCTTTGAAAATCAGTGGAATTCCCTTGCAAATTCAGAATAATTATCCAAAAAAACTCAAGTTAATTATCATGGTAAATTCGAAGAAAATTTTACATGTAATTTTTCCCCGCCCGAAAAAAGAATCTGGAAACTCAGTGTTCTTTTATTTTGGAAATTCAGATGTATTTCCTACTCAGTAGATTTTCCCTTGGACATTCAAGGAATTTCACTTTGAAATTTTAGGGATTTAATCAGGAAGAATAGTGGATGTTCTCTTGAAATTGGATTGAATTGTTGGACAAAGTTATTCTACTCGGTTTTATAATCAATGTAATCATTAATGTTTCTGCGAGGTTATCACAATTTCCATAAAAAGTTTAATCCATTTCCAACAACCCAGTTTAATCTAATGCTTTCTTTTTGCTTTCTCTGCAGTTCTCTGCTATTGAAAATAATACAAATTTTTATAAAATCACTACATGCTAATAAATAGTAAACAAATCTTTCCGCAATACTGCCGCCGCATATTTTG
The DNA here is from genome assembly GCF_024139115.2 of Armigeres subalbatus. Classification (NCBI taxonomy): domain Eukaryota; kingdom Metazoa; phylum Arthropoda; class Insecta; order Diptera; family Culicidae; genus Armigeres; species Armigeres subalbatus. The sequence goes on from NC_085139.1 coordinate 221,852,939, forward strand.
GAAATTTTCAAAAAATATGCGGTTTTAGTACATTCCGCATCTGCCGTTCTGCACCACTGCGTGCCGTTCCATATACTACCGTGCATTCAAAAGTGACAGCTGCCACATCCTTCCGTTGCCGTTCCGTTGCCGCACCGTACTATTTTCCGTACTCTGCCAAATTAAAATACATATTTCAAGGCATCGTAAATACAATTTATGAATCTTTATCCTTTTGAAATGCTAGTAAATGCTAGATATGTCGTGAATCCCTGTCGAAATTTCAATCTACAAGCTTTGAAATGTGGTTCACCCAATATTTAACTTGTAAATCTGGCTCTAAAGAGTAAACAAAAGTATTTCTTAGAAACATCATTGTCGAATATCTACCAATGAATTACTTTTATAATGTTGTTTAATTTCTGATGCACTTTTTCCATCCATAACGTCTGGAAAAACAAAATATTGCTTTCATATAGGTATGTTTTAAAATCACTGTTAAACTTCAATTTTCATTCATTTGTAGAGAGCGTTATTTAAGATGGCGAATTTTTAACAACGAGTACAATAATATCGCTAGACTCGATGTAGACGCCCTGGAAATTTTGCTGAGCTGAACCAATTTAACTGTAGCAGCGACAGCAGCATACTTGACATTAACAGCCATCGGAACTTACACAGCTATGAAACTTATGAGTACCTTCGCATCCGCCGAATCACAGTTGAGCATTGTGGCCACAGTTCTGATGGAATCAAAGTAGGACGAGAAGCAAAATTCATGCATGAACCATATGTTGTTTTCTTGGATATCCCTGGTGCATCATGTTCAAAGCAGGAGCAGGATTGAAAAAACTAATCCGGTGAGCAGGTTCAAATTCTTTACTTTCAACATTGATTATTTCATTGCTTCATAACCATAAAAACTCATAAAAAATTACCACTAAATACGTACAGGGCATCGTTTGCTGCTATTGCCGCGGATATTGTGGGAGTCCCAGGTATTCGGTTCACGCTTTAGTTAGCAACGGTGGCTCTTCTCGACCTTCTATTCCCTGAGTAGTTAGTACGAATAAGGGCGTCCTTGTGAAGTTTTGCTGTACCTGTTATGAACTACTAGTACATCCCATTCCCTACACTTTCTAAAGATTTTTTTCTTTCTACAGAATAAGTGAATCCTTTTTGTAGTACTAGTCTTCGTAACGAAAAGGGCACCATTACCGAGCATGAGATCTGATCAAATTATTCGTAGCACTACTTGACCAACACCCCCAGCTGGGTGAGGGATAGAGGATGACACACACACACGAAGTGGGTGGTAATCTAGTTGCGACAACAATACTACTCGACTACGATTGAAGATAAAAACGATGCCGATGTTCTGTTTGTTGAAACGATTGCATCCACCACTGTGGATGATGACTTTTTGCTTCAATAATTGATTTCTAGGTAGGAACTTTCTTCAAATAGGCGTAACTGAATTTGACCTTGAAATTTGAAACAGCTGATACTCTCTCTCTTATAATGTGACCAGATAAATTTAGTGTGAGCGCGGGACAAAAAAAGTTCATAGCTTAGTATGTTTTAGTAATACGCTTAAATCAAATCTTCATTTTTTTTATTTGTTACCAAGCCTTAGTTTGCTAACTGCTCGAAAAACGGCAACTCATTTTAGAAATCAAAGCTTCCTACAAACGTTGAATGTGCAGCTCAATGTAGCTGCCATGGGGCTTCGAATAATTTTGAAGTTTAGCGGTTACCTTCAAAACTGTTGCAACACTTGCAACTATCGAATTGCATTAAAAAAGCGTTGCAGTTAAATGACTTTCAGCTGTTGATCGTCTAGTGTATAAAATTTTGTTAGGAAAAAAATTTTTTTTGTAGCGATAGAAGCAATAATATCGAACTTCGAAAATTATTTTCCGAATAATTTAAATAACTCTTTCTAAAATACCTAACAAAAGTAGAAACTGTGATTATGAATTAATTAGATCATATTTTTCTAAAATTCTATTCTGGTTGAAGCTTTCGCCTTCAGGAATATGGTTCACGGTTTTTGTTCCAATTTATACAGACGGAATAGATATGTGCTCAGAAAATCAAAAATTCCGTCTAATTTTAGATCGCTTGCGATTCTGCAGGGAGAGCAGCGTGCTTGAATTTTGCATGTAGAATCGCATCGTTCCGCTTATTCTTCAAAAAGGATTTCGCTTCAAAAAGCGTTTTTTATGTTACCTATGAATTTATTGTCCATTCTTTTAAGCAAAGAAAGTAAATTCGATTAATTCAACGGAGAATAACACGTAGAATATAATAACACGATTTAAATTTTGATTGAGATTTAAGAATTTGAGTTTTTCCCAACACACCGATATAAACACAGTAAAGGTCGTCTTCTAACTGGGGTACCTAGATTTTCCGCAAGATTTTGGTCCGCATAGCATTTTGGATATTCCGTGTTGAAATCCAAGCAATCACGCAGCAGGAAATATATAGAAGCAAAATCTCCTTACTTGGCTTGGGTAAAACAAACTATAAAGATAATTTAGTCTGAGTCACAGGAGATCATTTTAGTCTTAGTCAAAATTATAAAATTTAAAAATCTAAGAATTTCTTTTAAAATACTAAGTAATAATGTATTATATTTTTTCTGTATTTCGCGGGACATTATCTAGAAATAAGTTGAATGCGGGACGTTTCGCGGGACACTTTTCAACGCGGGACAAATAGTGAAAATGCGGGACTGTCCCGCGAAACGCGGAACGTATGGCCACATTACTCTCTTCGCATATTTCGTTCAACTGACGTTACTACCAGATAGATTGCAATATATTCTTTGTGTAGGGTGCATTAGTTGACCAAAATAGCTTGAATTAAGAGCACAATCGCCAGAGTCTTCTCCATTTGGCTCGGTCCATGGCTACACGTCGCCAGCCACGCAGTCTACGGAGGGTCCACAAGTTATCTTTCACCTGATCGATCCACCTTGCCCGCTGCGCACCTCGCCTTCTTGTACCCATCGGATCGTTGTCGAGAACCATTTCCACCGGGTTACTGTCCGACATTCTGGCTACGTGCCCGGCCCAACGCAATCATCCAATTTACGCGGTGTGAACGGTGGATGGTTCTCCCAGCAGCTCATGCAACTCGTGGTTGATTCGTCTCCTCCACGTGCCGTCCGCCATCTGCACCCCACCATAGATGATACGCAACACTTTCCTTTCGAATACTCCAAGTACGCGTTGGTCCTCCACGAGCATCGTCCAGGTCTCGTGTCCGTAAAGGACTACCGGTCTAATGAGCGTTTTGTAGATTGTCAGTTTGGTACCGCGGCGAACTCTATTCGATCGGAGCGTCTTGCGGAGTCCAAAGTATGTACGATTTCCAGCCATTATGCGTCTCCGAATTTTTCTGCTGGTATCATTTTCGACAGTCACCAGTGAGCCCAAGTACACAAATTCTTCTACCACCTCGATTTCGTCACCACCGATGCAAATTCGCGGTGGGTGGCTCACATGGTCTTCTCTTGAACCTCTTCCTATCATGTACTTTGTCTTCAACGTGTTGATGACTAGTCCGATCCGCTTAGCTTCCCTCTCCAGTCTGATGTAGGCTTCCTCCATCTTCTCAAAGTTACGTCCCATAATATCTATGTCGTCGGCGACGCCAAATAGCTGGACGGACTTATTGAAAATTGTACCACTCGTGTTAATCCCTGCTTTTCGTATTACCCCTTCCAAAGCGATGTTGAATAGCAAACACGAAAGACCATCACCTTGCCGTAACCCTCTGCGGGTTTCGAAGGGACTCGAGAATGCCCCTGAAACTCGAACTACGTACATCACCCGATCCATCGTCGCTTTGATCAACCGTGTCAGTTTATCCGGAAATCCGTGTTCGTGTATTAGCTGCCATAGCTGGTCCCGATCGATTGTATCATATGCGGCTTTGAAGTCGATGAATAGATGATGTGTGGGCACGTTGTATTCGCGGGATTTCTGCAGTACTTGGCGAATGGCGAACACCTGGTCCGTGGTGGAGCGTTCGCCCATAAAACCTGCCTGGTACTACCCACGAACTCCCTTGCAATTGATGCTAGTCGACGGCATAAAATTTGGGAGAGTACCTTGTAGGCGGCGTTCAGCAATGTAATTGCGCGGTAGTTGCTACAATCCAGCTTATCACCCTTTTTGTAGATGGGACACACGACACCTTCCATCCACTCCTGCGGCAAAACTTCCTCCTCCCAAATCTTGGTAATGACCCAGTGCAGCGCTCTAGCCAGTGCCTCACCACCGTGTTTAAATAGCGCTCCTGGTAGTTGGTCAACCCCAGGGGCTTTGTTGTTCTTCAGCCGTCCAATCTCTTCCTGGATTTCCTGGAGATCCGGAGCCGGTAGAATTATGTCCTGCGCGCGTTCTCCCAGGTCCATCACCATACCGCCATCTTCGTCTGCCACATCGCCATTCAGGTGTTCTTCGTAGACTTTTACTTTCCTTTATAGTCTAATAGACTTACCCTATATTAAGGGTAGTATGGAGGGGGTGGGAATCGAACCCATGACCATCTGGTTCAGAGTCAGACGTGTAGACAACTACTCTACGGGCCCCCCGTCCCTCATAGCTCCGATATTCATCCCACGAAAAACGAAGCAATGAAAAAGAACTTGATTTGTTTCTTATTTTTGTGATTTTTTCAGCAGTGAGCAATGTGAGCATGCATGTTAACAAGAAGAAGCGTCGAATTTGGTGCTATAATTCTTTAATTCGCGATGAGATGAATAAACTATGAATATTATGTTCAGTGAGATGAAAAACGGAACAGTTCCCCTACATGCTATGGAAATAAACACTTCGCAAAACGATGCAGAACAAAAACATTTATATTTTTCCCTGCTACATCACAAAGAAGGTTGTCCTATTTTCCTATGCAGTTTGAACCTATGTTTTAAGGAATTTATTAAGAATTAAAGCTTATGGTAAAATTAATGAAAATAACACCACACCCAATTTCTTCGTTTGATATAGAAATAGTATTTATTCTGAAATTTCGCTAAGTAAAATGAAGGGGGGTGAATATGTGATTCGGTAATTCTATCGTGAACTTGTTTTTATCTACTTTCTGAGAATCAACGCATTTTGCACCTGGTGGGTCGCCAACGAAATGGAATTCTGCTAAGTGAGTCGCATATGTGAAAGTATGGGAACCTCTGCCCAGACTCTTTTTTATTGTCCCTCATTAGTCACCCATAGAAAAATTTGGCAAACAAATTAAAAAAATATAAATCTGTTCTCAGGCTTCTAATTTTTTTGTAGATTTGACAGATTTGATAAAGGGTTGGCAGGAAAAATTATTTATTGCGTAGATATCATAAAAAGGAGATCAAGTCTTCCTAAATTTTAAAATTAGATGTGCTGTCAAATTCAATAACAAAAATCGTTTATGTATACGCACAGCAATTCAAAAATTCCGCGTATTTTGAAGAAAAAATATTTTAAAAAAATCTGAAGACACCTTTTTAATTTTATCAAAGCAAGTTCTTGGATAGGGATCAATTTCCCCCGAATATTTAAAAAGTTGATTTTTTACAGCACTCCAAAAAATCTATTGTGTATCAATAACAACAATTTAAGGACTGTCACACATCAGTAAAGTTAAATACTATATTTCTTAAAGAGTCTGTGTGAAAATCGCCTAAGTTTATTTACTTTTGGCTGTGATACATCGGAAATCAGAGAAGGGGATCAAGTCTACCCAGTCTCCCCTACTATTCAAGCATTTTGCGTGAATTACCATAACTTATTGCCCAAGCTCGAAACATGGATTAAGCATGAATTAAACGTGTTTATTGATAAAATCGTATTATTTTATTTTAGCCATAGCTTTTGATCCCCATAGTCCGGTCCGATCTGACCCATTTTCAATAGGAAGCAATGGGACAGTATTCGAATGAAGGGATAAGTATCAAATAATTAGTGAGTTTCTTTTTGCGCACTTATATTTTTGGGTTGAAAATTTGACACCCTGGGCATATTATATTTTATCTATTATACTTGCCACACAAGATACTTACTCATGCAATGGTGGGCATTGAAAAACTTTCAATAAATAACTGAGGAAATGCTAATAGAATAAAAACTGGAAAAGCAGACCACTAAAAACCACACTAAATTTAGTTTTGACCAACGTCAAACTATACCTGGCGAATTGAAAAAAAAAATCGTCGTTGGGTATAAACCATTATTTACTGCATAGGGAAGCTGATTATCTTATACCTGCCATTAAATATATTTGTTGCAATTTTCCGGTATACATGTCGTTCGTACCTATGTTTTGTGTATAAGAGGGGCAACTAATTTGCTCAATCTCATTAGTTTCTAGCAGTAGCACATTCATACGGTTGCAAAGATGATGCCTCCAAATTATTTCAATATCAATTACAAATTACAAAACAACGGCGACAAATGTGTTCCCAATTCGATACCCAGTCTATATACGCAAAGTGTTAAGGTTTTAGTGAACGAGATGAGCCGCAAATCTGAATCAGGCAAGCCTATCTCCAGGTTACATAAGCTTCCGGTGTTATTTGTAGACAGCATTCTGGAAGAGATGACGAACTATCCATCGTTACGTGAGGCCCTGTACCAGGAACTGACAGACCCAGCTCTGTTCATGAGAATGTTCTTGCACTACAGTCCAGATAGTTTAGCGCTGGAGAACTACTTGGGTAAAGCGAGCAAGGTCGGCAAACCCGTACTGCCGGATCTAGCCAAGAATTGGTGCAATATGCTTAAAGAGCAAAAGTTCAAAACCTGTTCTCCATTACTGATGGACTACATCAAAGCGGCCCTTGAACTTGGGACGTACCTCGAAGACGCCGGTTGGTCGTGCCAAAGCATGCAAGTGCTCTTCATTGCGCTCCAGTTGATTTCGTATACAAAAGAAACCATGCAGCCATTCTCGTATTTGTGGATTGATTGTGTTCAGAAAATACTACGTGCCGAGGTCAACTCCCTACTGGTACAGGCTAATACTACGTGCAGCATTCTACTCTCCATGACGAAAGGCATCGAAGACAAAGATGTCCTCGCCAAAGTGTTCGTGGAGGTGGCCAATCATCTCCACAAAGACGGTCAAGTGGCCGAGGGTCACACTTGGACCCTTAAAGCCTTGGATCTCATCTCCGAAACGACACCGGCCGAAACCGTAATCAGGATCTTGCAAATGGAAGCGCTCTACCTCTTCAACACGCGGCGCTGGGAGGACGGTCACATAATCATCAATCAGGCCATCAACCAAGCCCGGTCAACGTTCGGAAACGAAGACCGTCGATACGCTTTCACGCTGTACATCTACGGTCTGTGTTTGATGTTGAGTGCGGATTATTCAATGGCCGTTTCCGTTCTGTTGGAACCGCTCTCCATCTTCGTTAAACTGTATGGAAAATTCACGCCTCACGTCGTCTTCATCCAGAGTCTGATGGCGTTCGGATTGTTCCGCAGAGGCATCGGAATGCTCGATCTGCTTTCGTCGTACGATTACATCCAGGAGGTCATCGTGTTGGCGGAACAAATCATGCCGGAGCGGCGGGTGATGATCGATTTGTTCAACGAATTTCGAACGGAAATACTGGAAGAACGGGACGCCATTCAGGCCGAGCTTGCCGACGACAGTGACTTCCCCGTTCTAACAGTTGCTCAAATAAGAGAGAAGTGCACCGAGGGTACTTCGGAATGAGAGTAATTGTAATTACATTCGTTTTCTTTTGTTTTATGACGGTTATAACTAATACTATAAATGGAAATTTGATTCAATGTTTAAGCTGATGAAAAAAAAACATAATAAATTACTTTAAAATAATATAATAATCATGATTTAAATTCAAAGTGAATTAAAAAAGATTAATCTACATGGTGGTGATGATAACTTTCTCGTTCATAAATATATTGTTTTTGTCCCACATTATTAAATGAATGAAATAATAAAAAGTCATTTTCTCTAATTAGTCCAAGGTTTTAAGTCTGCTGCTATTTAAGAGTGTTAACGTGATTTTTACAGTTGCGTAATACAGTCTCAAGATGTGCCATTCGTTGCATATAGAAAGGATTATATGGAACGTTATTTTTCAACGGATTTCCGTTTCAACGAACCACCAAAATCATCAATCTTGTAGATGAAGATCCGAAAAAAACGATTCTCTCACACTTCTAAAACTGACGAAGCCCTTTAAAACGTTCACCGGATTTTAAACCGAGTGGAAAAGCTGGTAGAAAAAATCACATTTTATCATTTAGAATCGGAAAACGGCACCCCGCAGGCCACCGGGTACCATCAGTTTGTTACCTCTTTCCCCTTCGAAATATAAAAAAAATCTTTGCAACAAAAAACCAATATTGAAAGATAGCCTCGTCACATTCAAACATTAGCGAAACGAAAAAAAAAGCAGCGGACCGATCGATTGGAATTTTAAAATCTCTTCTTCAAACTATGCAGGCGCAAACCATCATCGCGCACAGAAGGCATAGGGGGAAAACTCTTCACCAGCGTCGCAGCCTGCTGTGACCCTCGGCAAACTTTCAAACTCGGCGAAAATCCCTCAAAATGATGAATTATTTGTGTGTTTTCCCCTATAGCGGTTGTGCAGCAATGAACTGAAAAAAAAACCAAAAGAATTAAAGAGCATGAGTGCAAAGTGCGTTTGTCATTTTTCTTCATCGGATCCGATGTCCTCCTGTTGGGCTCAATTTTCAAATTGGGGTAATTTAAAGAAGAAAAAAAAAACTTTCTCACGGCTGACCTCGGCGTGGCATTTAAAGATAGAGGAAAGACCCCTTGCGCATTGTCGGGACGCGCATCCAGCCGAGGGCACCGAGCAAGGCACCAAATAACTCATTACTATTATCGATGGCTTGAACTCTCCTAGGGGTTGGAAATCTGATACCTCTATGGGTTACGATTTTTTTTTTCAAATTTTGGGATAAAAAAATAACTTCCGAAAAAAGGCATCTGATTTGGAAAAAAAAGACAAGAAAAATGCGAAAAGCAGCGTGAGGTTAAATTTGTGTCGGCCAAAAAGATGCCTTAGCCGATCAAGAAAATTTAGGGAAATTTATTGAAATCGATCGACCCCTATGCAGAAGAGATGGCCAGATAAGAAGGGTCTTGCTTCGAGGTGCTAATTGATGGCTTATGGTCAGCACTTAATTGTTAATGTATTCGAATCTTGGGATTATTTGTGAAGTGATATCTTAGGGTAGGTTGAATTGATCTGTCTGTTGGCATAATATTGATTTTAGTGAAACGTCCTAAAAAGTGGATAACGTTTTTTCTTAAACGAGGGATACGTTTTTTTTTTATATTATGTTTCTGCAGATATTCAACGGTTTTTATTTTCATACCTCCTTGAATGGCCATCTAGTAGTGCTCTTTTACCGTCGATGTTCGTGGCCCTTCACGAAGGTACCGGCAGCTATCTCAAGTTTCTAGATGAATATTGTTTTTACAATTCTTTTCTCTACACAGATAGAAATACATGTATTGTGATTTTAAAAGTATAGTCATCCCTCGATATAAAGTAACTCAATTTTTATTTTCGTTACGTTATACCAAAGCATTTTTATTTATTTATTTATTTTTGTTTTATCTTGTTTTATAACAGAACTAAACAAAAATCAATGATAGGTATGCACCCAGACCGCATCGTGCTGTGCGGTTCTTTTCTCTCTTTGCGGAAGGAAGTTTTTAATACAACCCGATGCTATTTCAATTTCAACAGTGCTTCTCAGCGCTATATGTGTACCCACTGATCCCGTTACGATCTTTGCAACGACCCGCCCGTGCATTCGTTTTACGTTGGACCCGTTTGCGGAAGTAAAATTCCGACAAGCGGTGGTAATCCTGCAGGGACACTGTTCTGGGAAAAAACCTCTTAGAAGGTCACGTCTCCACGCTCAGCAATGAGTATTAATAAAAAACAAGAGGAAGGGGGAGTCTTTGAATTCTCCACTTCCTTCTAAGAAACAAGGTTTCAAGACCGTCCTGCCAAAGCGCGGAAAAAATAGAAGGAAGCTTCAGAGTTCAGATGTTCCTTCTAACTCGAACATTCAAAATATTTCTCCTCCTATCGAACAGAGCAATCAGTTCGATTTGATTAATGACGAATTTAAGCAAATCGAATCTACCTTTAGCCCAGGTGATTCGATTCATGCGAAAAAGCAAAGGATTCCGCCAATTGCCGAGTTTTCTGGCTTTCGGAATGAAATCTTGAGTAACCTTCAGGGGATCAAGGTTTCATTTCAGATTGCTAGGAAGGGTGACTTCCGCGTTTTGCCGAGATCCTTTGACGATCGCAAACGTCTTCTTCAGTATTTAACTGAGCAGCGGCATAAATTCTTCACATACGACGACAAAACTGAGCGATTGTTCAAAGTCGTCTTGAAAGGTCTCCCCAGTGATGATAAATCACTGGATGAGATTAAAATAGAAATTTCTCAATTACTTGGATTTTCACCAGTCCAAGTAATTAAGATGAAAAAGAAATCTCGCTCTGGTACTTCCCAGAGGGGTATTTCCCAAGAATTTTATTTAGTTCACTTTAACAAAAGTGAACTAAATAATATGAAAAGTTTGGAAAAGGTCTGTATTATGTCCCATGTCCGTGTTACATGGGAACATTTCCGCAGACCTGAGGGAAATTTCCAAAACCCCACTCAGTGCCGTAAGTGCCAAAAGTGGGGTCACGGAACTAAACATTGCCACATGGATGCTAAATGCATGATTTGTGGTGGAACCTCTCACGCCAAGGACGCATGTCCTGTGAGAGAAGATTCCAATAAATTTAAGTGCGCAAATTGTGGTGGGTAATCATAAATCCAATTTCTGGGAATGCCCTTCACGCAAAAAAGTTTTGAATTCCTGTGCAAAATTGATGACGGGAAATTCCAATCAGATCCCAGATTCGCCGGGTAAACATATTTCAAACGCTCAAAATCCGCAATCATTTGCCGGTCGAGCAATTCATACCCACCACAATCAACGAACAAATTTTGCTCCTACCTCTCACCGAGTAACGAGCAGTTCGTCGAATTCTAATTTTTCAAACACGCCCACCTATGCAAGCATCGCTGCAGGCAGGCAAAATTTCATTTCTGAAAATTTACCGACGATGTTCATACCCATTCTTCTGTTCGTTCTGACGACTCAGGTAGCATGTCTGCTTCCGACTTTGATTTTCTAAATGAACAATTGCATCACATGATTGATGCAATGTTCAAAGCAAATACCAAAACTGAAGCTGTTCAGATTGTTATCAAATTTACTCAAAGAATTGTTATTGGACTTCGTTTTAATGGATCCAAATAACTCTTTGGTTTTTAAATTAAAATGCCCGCTCTTTGAAGGGAAAGGAAGATGAATTATTCAACTTCCTATCAGTTCATAATGTGCACATTGCCATTATAACTGAAACATATTTAAAATCTGGTCTTTTCATCAAAAGAGATCCAAATTATTTTATTTACCGAAATGATCGTCTTGACAGCGCCTGTGGTGGGGTCGCCATTGTCATTAATAGACGTATCAAACATAAATTATTTTCTTCGTTCGAAACCAAAGTTTTTGAAACCTTGGGAGTTTCTGTTGAAACAAATTTTGGACAATTTTCCTTCATTGCAGCCTACTTGCCTTTTCAATGCAATGGGCAGCAAAAGAATTTGTTGAAAGCTGATCTTCAAACTCTGACTCGCAACAAATCAAAATTCTTCGTAATTGGTGACTTCAATGCCAAACACCGTTCATGGAATAATGCTCAAAGCAATTCCAACGGCAAAATTTTATTTGAAGATTGTTCTGCGGGATATTATACTATTCAATATACCAATGGACCAACTTGTTTTTCATCCACTCGAAATCCTTCGACAATTGATTTGGTTTTAACGAATTCAAGTCAGCTGTGTGGCCAATTGGTAACTCATGCTGACTTTGACTCTGATCACCTTCCTGTGACATTTGAAATCTCACAAGAAGCCATTTATAATCCAATCAGCTCTACTTTTAATTATCATAGAGCTGATTGGGATTTATATAAAACATATATCGATAGGAATTTCGATGTTAATATTTCTTTGGATACCAAAAGTGATATTGATAATGCGCTCGTATTTTTGACAAATTTAATTGTCGAAGCCAGAGGCATTGCAATTCCTAAATGTGAAATTAAATTCAACTCTATTATTATTGACGACGATCTTCAGCTTCTGATCCGTCTTGAAAATGTGAGGCGAAGGCAATACCAAAGAACTCGCGATCCCGCATTGAAAGTTATTTGGAGAGATTTGCAAAATGAGCTTAACAAAACAGTTTTTTTTTGTTACAAAACGTTTCGCTATTCTGAGAAATACCAACTTTGAGAATAATGTCTCGAAGTTTGATCCCAGTTCGCCCAGCCGATTCCAGCACTTAAAGAGGGAAAATAAAATTTTATTAACAAATGGCGAAAAGGCTCAAAAATTAGCTCAGCAGTTTGAGAGTGCCCATAATTTTAGTCTAGGTCTCACTAGTCCAATTGAGGATCAGGTTACACGGAGCTTCGAAGACATTGTCAATCAAGAGAATGTTTTTGACCCTTCATTGGGAACTAATTTGGATGAAGTGAGATCTATTACTAGAAAATTTAAAAATATGAAAGCCCCGGGTAATGATGTTATTTTCTACATACTTATCAAAAAACTTCCTGAGAGCTCTTTATCCTTTTTGGTTAATTTATTGAACAAATGTTTTCAATTGGCATACTTTCCAGATAAATAGAAAAACGCCAAAGTTGTTCCAATTTTGAAGCCGGACAAAAATCCAGCTGAGGATTCTAGTTATCGCTCAATCAGTGCTTTCTTCAATAAGCAAACTGTTTGAAACGATTGTTTTAAATAGAATGATGGTTCTTGTTAATGACAATTATATTTTTGCTGATGAACAATTTGGTTTTCGCCACGGGCTTTCTACCAATCATCAATTATTAAAAGTTACGAATTTAATTCGACTCAACAAATCTGAAGCATATTCGACTGGAATAGCACTTCTTGAAAAAAAAAATTAGAAAAAAAAATCTAGAAAACATTCTAAAATATTACCCAAAAAAAATGTATAATAAAAAATGTTGACACGTCGATTTGCTCTGCCTCCGCCAAATGCTGCCGACGACGGGTTTTGTATCGCCACACCACTGATGTCAAGGCTTTCTTTCTTATTCATAAGCAGAAATTGCATGCACTTTCCTTAGCGAAAACTGGTAACACTGTGTCTCTACAAGTGCACTATCAGCCGACTGGAAGTATCCCTCTATCACACGTTTTGTTAGTATTGTTTTCATTTCATTTTTATTCATTTTAAATTTCCAATTTAGTTCGATTCACTAGTTTGTTTGGATCTGAATGCAGTTCTTGTTTGTAATCAATTTAAATGGTATGTATGGTTGTTGTAACAAACTAAGTGTTGTCGATTAAAACAGTAGATTTAAAGTTTTGCACCGTTTTGTTACGATTTTACCTAAATGACCTTTCTTCTTATTACAAACCACCGTTCCGCTGTAAAAACAATAACCGTTACCATAAATTTCTGTGAAGTTTTCCCCAAACTCAATTTTTGAATTTTTTTTTCCTTCACTTGTGAGTAGCTGAGCTTCAACTTAATTTACGACTTCATTTGCTATGTGTTTCTCTTTCTCATTATAACTAACAATTGCTCATACGTTTCCATTTTTTTTGTGAGATATTTTGTTCAGATGCTTGTTTTTATACTCTTGTTTTTTCCCTTTTTTCTCTTGAATACGTTTCCGAGTGCCTGAATGTTTGTCATGGTTTGTTGTACCAGTGCAGAAGATGGAGGATAAATGTCAAGCTGTATGTTTTAGAATTGTCCCTAGGAATCTGTTTTGGTTTCAATCTGTTACTCGTTTACGAGTTGGATGGTGGTGGTTATTTTTTACAGTGTAGGTATATAACTTGCGTGATTCGATAAATTGTGGTTGGTTTCGGAAATGGGATAATCGGCTATGGTTTGCTTTAGATTCAATATCAGCTGTTGAGTTCGATTTGGTTTACATTTCTAACAAGCGCCAGAGGCGAAACAAATGCAAACAGATTATTAAGAATATTGAACTTCCTATTTCACATGTAACCGATCGGTTTAATGCTTGCAGTGTAATAAATGTCCTCGGGTTAAATTATCGTATTTTCGGTATTTTGAAATCGCACCTGTTCGTGAATTGACGTCTTCCATTTTAATGGGTAATGGATTTTGTTCATTTAATGATAAAACATACTTTTTCTGCTATTTTAGAATTCAATTTTTGTTTTTTTGACTTAGATTATCTTCCTACAAGATTCAAACTATAAACAGTAAAAATCGTAGAATTTGTAGTTTCCCTCCAACTATTAGTCAATCCTAATCAAACAAATCGCTATAGGGATCACAATTTTAGTTGCCAATTTTTATTAATATTTTTGCTCACTTGCCTTTTCATCAAAAAAATACGAACTACAGATTTTTTTTACAAAATTACATATTTCTCTTCTATCCGAATTTGTAGCTTCAAACAAGTCCTACTCTAAAAGACTAAAAACGAATCCAAACGTTGACGTCACAATATTTTCTAAGTTCGAAATATCTAGTAAAATTATCTCTGAAACTGGGATTATATGGGTCTGTGATAATAGCATTCATTATGGAATTATTATTTGTCGCTAGACTACTGTTTTGAAAAGGAACCTGGTAGGTATATGTCTGTCTATATGGGTATTCGAGGGTTAATATCATCATCATAGTTGCAGTTTGTCGTAATTGAATCAGATAAGTCACTGCGCGAGCATCTCTCCGCAGTGATGCACCGTCCGGGAAGTTCAGTTTGTAGTATTGGTAAAATTTGATTCTATCCTATGAACCGCAAGTTTTCATTTTGTTATACTGTGAGAACGTAGCAAATTTTACAAAGCGTTGGAGGTGATGATTTTGTAAATGGATGATTAACTTTGTTGTTGCTTAGAATAGTCCAAAGCAAAATCTGCATTTTGGTTGGCATCGGTTTATTTCTTACTGTGTCATTCAAGAAGTGTTGCCAAGAAAACAATACAAAATAAAGTAAACCATGATCAACAGAACAGAAAATGTATGTCAAATTTTGATATTTTGATATTATTTTCTACTCTGACTACTGACTACAGTTCTGTTCCTGTCAAGTTGACTCGTCTAGTGCAGAAACTCTCAGCAATCAAGAATGGCCGTCGAAGTTTTCAAATTAAACCAATAGCGCAGAGGATTGTGACGCTCCTGAAGGATAACAACAACAGTTGGAACTGACAAAATTATCGAGTAACTATGCACCGGAATCGACGATCGTACGATCCTGATGGTGGTATTTTCTTGGTTTGGGGTACGCTCGATACAAGGACTTGTTCAAGGAGGATGAAGAACAGTTGAAATAAGCCAAAATCAGGCTGCTTCTGCGGATAATTGACACACCACTCCGCTAACGCTATGTGAATAGTATTCTATCGAATCATCCATCCAAATTCGTGCTTCGGAAATACAATCAAGAAGCTGGGGAAGCTTCTCGGACGTTAAAAATCACTTCATAATCATTTTCCTGAGATGTTTCAAGGGGAAAAATAAAGTTTTTTGCTCCCTAAAGCTACTGTACAAAATTAAGCCAGATCCGTCAAGTCTAACTGGATGCTCAACAAGCATGAAGTCTATATGCGACAAATAGACTAAATATATGAGAAAATGCATACCTTCCACTTTTTTACCTCTAGCTGGCGCTCAATAGCGACATTTACAATCTTTACTTGCTGGGATGAATGGACAACGAAGTGTACTAATGACCTCCTTGAAAATTTCAGGTCTCCCGTGCAATAGAAATCCTAGAGCAGCGCTTCTCAACCTTTTTTTGGGAAGTACCCCTTAATACTACTTATTTTGTTATTTCTTGAAAGTTTTCAATTCAAATTAAGTTCATACATCAAGCTTCTTACAAGAATTTGAAGATTTTTAATGGCTTCCAAGCCTCTTGAAAGGATGCCTTTGAACCGTTTGGAAGGTCTGGCCGAATAGAAGGAGGCTTCTGAGCTTCTTTAAAGGAGGCTTCCGAGCCTCTTGGATTTCTTGAAAAAAAGGTAGAAGGCCTCCGAGTCTCTTGGAAGGAGGCTTCCGAACCTCTTATAAGGAGACTGCCGAGCCTCTTGAGAGGAACTCCCGAGCCATTTATGAGGAAGCTCCCAAACATCTTGAAAGGAGGTTTTCGAGCCTCTTGAAAAGAGGATACGAGTCTCTTGGCTTCTGAACCTATTAAAGTAAGGCTCCCGAACCTCTTGAAAGGAGGCTCTCGAGCATTTTGAACGGAGGCTTCCGAGCCTCTTGAAAGGAGGCTTCCGAGCCTCTTGGAAGGAGGCTTCCGAGCCTCTTGGAAGGAGGCTTCCGAGCCTCTTGGAAGGAGGCTTCCGAGCCTCTTGGAAGAATGCTACCGAGTCTCTTGGAGGAAGGCTTCCGAGCCTCGTGGAAGGAGGCTTCCAGGCCTCTTGGAAGGAGGCTTCTGAGCCTCTTGGAAGGAGGCTTCCAGGCCTCTTGGAAGGAGGCTTCCAGGCCTCTTGGAGGAGGCTTCCAGGCCTCTTGGAAGGAGGCTTCCAGGCCTCTTGGAGGGCTTCCTGAGCCTCTTGGAAGGAGGCTTCCAGGCCTCTTGGAAGGAGGCTTCCTGAGCCTCTTGGAAGGAGGCTTCCGAGCCTCTTGGAAGGAGGCTTCCGAGCCTCTTGGAGGAGGCTTCCGAGCCTCTTGGAAGGAGGCTTCCAGGCCTCTTGGAGGAGGCTTCCGAGCCTCTTGGAAGGAGGCTTCCGAGCCTCTTGGAAGGAGGCTTCCGGGCCTCTTGGAAGGAGGCTTCTGAGGCCTCTTGGAAGGAGGCTTCGGAGCCTCTTGAAAGGAGGCTTCCGTGCCTCTTGGAAGGAGGCTTCCGAGCCTCTTGAAAGGAGGCTTCCGAGCCTCTTGAAAGGAGGCTTCCGAGCCTCTTGGAAGAAGGCTTCTGACCCGTTTGGGAAGAGGCTTCCGAGCCTCTTGAAAGGAGGCTTCCGAACCTCTTGAAAGGAGGCTTCCGAGCCTCTTGAAAGGAGGCTTCCGAGCCTCTTGAAAGGAGGCTTCCGAGCCTCTTGGAGGAGGCTTCCAGGCCTCTTGGAAGGAGGCTTCCGGGCCTCTTGGAAGGAGGCTTCCAGAGCCTCTTGAAAGGAGGCTTCCGAGCCTCTTGGAAGGAGGCTTCTGAGCCGCTTGGAGGAGGCTTCCGCGCCTCTTGGAAGGAGGCTTCCGAGCCTCTTGGAAGGAGGCTTCCGAGCCTCTTGGAAGGAGGCTTCCGAGCCTCTTGGAAGGAGGCTTCCGAGCCTCTTGGAAGGAGGCTTCCGAGCCTCTTGGAAGGAGGCTTCCGAGCCTCTTGGAAGGGGCTTCCGAGCCTCTTGGAAGGAGGCTTCCGAGCCTCTTGGAAGGAGGCTTCCGAGGCTCTTGAAAGGAGGTTTCCGAGCCTCTTGAAAGGAGGTTTCCGAGCCTCTTGAAAGGGCAACCGCTAAGAAGGGGCACAAGGCCAAAGACTGTCGCGTGAAGTTGAAGACAGGCAAGCGAACATTGCTTCCGGAGGTAAGGCATTGGCCTTCATGACTGGAAGGCGCTTTCATAAGCAAGAAGAGGGTGTGGTTTCCTTCAAGCTGGATTCTGGGGCCTCGGACCATCTTGTAATTGTAAAGCACAGTCTTGCCGACCTCACCGTTTTGCCGGATTTTTGTGAAGTTTGTGTTCTCGAAAAGCAGTGTCGAGAACCATTCACGGGCACTAGACCCGTGTTGCAAGCTCTCTAGAGCAGGTGCAACCAATCACACCAGCGGCTTGGGATGATTCTCTGTACTTCGTCACCATTATTGATGATTATACGCACTTCGCAGTAGCATATCCTATCAAGAAGAAGTCAGAAGTGTTTCGAAAGTATGAGGCCATATGGCCAGTGCTGCTCAGGGGCATTCGATTTCAAAACTGATTGTCGCCCAAGGTTGCGAGTATTGTTCTAATGACCAGCGAGAATGCTACGCCTCTACGCCACCCCAGCGAAATGGGAAGCTCAAGTTTTGAAGACTCTGTGGCGGTTTTAGCGGCTGTTTACCTAACAAACAGTAGTCCAACCAGTGCGGTATCTGGCTGGAAGAATCCTGCAGAAAAGTGGACTGAACACAAGCCAGAACTGAGTAAATTACGTGTTTTCAGTTGCTTGGCTGCCTACGTCACAGAGAAAGAAACTGGAACCGAAAAGCAAACCTGCTGTAATGGTCGACTATGCGCCGAACGCTTACCGCTTGTGGAACAAAGAGAAGAAGCAGTTGTTCCTGGCCAGAGATGTCAAGTTCGATGAGAGTAGTTTTCCGTTTACTACCGAGATCCGTGATGAAACTCATTTGATAGTATTTTCGTACAAGAACGATGATCAAGACGTGGAAGACGTGCGGCCTTCTGAACATCCCGTTCAACCCGATGAACCGCTGGTGTCCCAACAAGCTGGCATCGTGACTGACGATAAAAATGACGAGTTTGATTATGGAGTTAGCAAAACCGGAACGCTCCCATCGCAATCAGACCGTGGTGCAAACCTCGAAACTGAAACACCGAGGCGCAGCGAACGGAAGCGCAGGCTCTTTGGCAAGTTGAAAGAATTTCTAATTTAAAAAAAAGTTTTTACCGCCGCAAAACCTTATTCTATAGAGATGAAATACGAAACGTTCCTGATTTTCCATTCGATGATTTCATGGGACGAGATGATGCCGAGTGTTTGATCTTCGATGTTCCTGAAGCGTACAAGGAAATCGTTGGACGAACCTTCGGGTAACAAGCGGTCAGTGAGGAATTACGGCTAGACGTCAACCAAGTCTGGCGATTGTTGAGACGTCCTTCTGGTGTAGTCCCACGCAATCCGAAATGGGTTTTCCGAATCAATACAAACGCTTAGCGAACCGGCCGGAATCGACGACATCGTAGACGTTCGATAACTGCAATGATTCTTGACTGCAATTCGATAGTTGCAACAGTTTTGCAGTTATCGAACCGCATCAAACTGACGTCAATCCCAAGCGGACAAAGGACAACCATCATTCGGATTATAAATATCTGGTGAGAAGAGCCATCAGGTGGTTCAGCCTTGGTGGTCGCCAGGAAATCCGGTTAGTCCATAGAGCAAATAACGTACCTAAACCACTTACAAACAACGAACTCCCTTCAATAGTCATCCTCCCTAGAGCTTAAAATAAACCATGGAATAAATACACAACACCCATAAAGGATCGGGACAAGTTGTGAGGACAACGTCAACGCAATTTCTCGTCATAACATAGAAGAATCAAGTAGAGAGGTGAAGTCAGCAAAAACGCATTGCTGGTTCTGTGAAGATTGCCACTTTTTTAAGCAAATCGACAAACCAAAACCGAATATAGTCAAATCGAAAGCTATCACATTGGAACTAGCTAAGATATGAAGTACAGCACGAAGTAAGCGCATTTTAGGCACGAGAAATATCCTCCAGGTAGTTGCTCTGAATGATATCAGAAACACGATTGCACAATGTGAAAATCGCGCCAGTCCTGTTGCATGCACAGCCCTAACTATACAGAAAACATCTGGAAGGATTTCAGATACGGAAACAGACCGGCACTAAACGCCGCCTTCAACTCGTCGGAGGTACATCGACAGCCAGCGGAGAAAACGACTGGGACAATTCATAGAGCGAGTCGAACACAAGAAACCGTCCATTGAAAAGATCTTTCGCTCAGTCTCTACCGAACATATGCACACTGTGAATGGACGCTCCGTATGGGCAATTCATGAAGGTGCTATGCTTCCTAAACTTGGTCAGTGGTTAGATGATCACGATCGAGGGCAGGGGCCCCCAAATCGGCTTAATCCGATCACGTTGCGATCTTCTGGTCCCACTCGGTACTTTATGGTGGGTGTTAAGTGCAGGTGAGTGCAAAGTGGTTCCTACATCAGTGCAGTGTGCGGTAGTAAACAGACAGTGCCAACACACTTAATTTTTTTTACCGGGATCTCAGCAAAATGTTGAACTTTTACCGAGAATCGCACAGCCGTGCCCCAGTAAACATGTTTTTTGCCGAGATTTCTGTCAAAATTGCTGATAATCAGCAAATAATTTGCCGAAAATCAGCTAACAAACGCTTTTTGCCGGAATATCATTTATTTATTTTGCTGGCGCACGGCTCTGTGCGGATTTTTGCCGAGCTGCTGAAATAAAAACTGAGTGTGAAGGAGGCGCACGGTACCTCTTCTCTTCGAACGTTCAGGTGGAGAAAAAAGACTTGCGCGGTAGTGAATTGACGAACAGTTTCAAATTAGTGCGAAGGAGGCGCACGATAGGTACTCGGTACCTTGCCCACATAAGTCCACCAGGTGGAAAAGACTCACGCGATGATAAAGTAACGAGTTTTTTTTCGATTTGGGGGTCGCGTGCAATAAAGTTCGCGTTTCAATCAACCCGCCAGTTTGCGTCTTTGTCTTGGTATCGTTTCTTGAATTTGTGATAAGTAATCCGATATTGATTATGCTGAAGCCAAGACGTGTTTTGTTTTCCGCGCGTCATTTTTTTCACCTCGCGAATTTGTGTTGAAAAAGTGTATAGATGGATACGAAAAGCGTGAATTACCGCAAACCATTACCAAGGAAGAGCTCAAGCCAAATGAGAAGATTTTTGTTTCACTCTTGTTATCTCCTAATTTTCGAAAGAAAAAACTTTTTTTTTCTGTTATAGTGTTTTTTATGTGGATTTCTGTTGGTTCAAATGATAAAAAATGAAGGCCAATAAACGTTTGTGGAATTCTTAATTGAAGGACAAAGTTCGCTAAGTATTCTGACGTTCAAATATAAAATCTCTCTGAAAAACTGGATAGATCGGTGATTTTGTTTTGGTGTTGGCAGGACTGTATTACTAAAAAAGAAGAGCTGCTTAACCGGAATTCCAGCCAGTTGCGTAAAAGAAGGGACACTCGGCTGACAGTATGCACAGTTGAGCGGAGCTAGGTACAGCACAGGTGGTATGATGGTCGAAGAAATCAAAATTTATAATTCTATTGGATCTGGTATGTATGGAACGCAAAATTAAAAATTTTGAGTCACCAGAATAACCAGTGAATGTAAGTAAGGATCATAAAAATGGTAAGAAACATCTATTCTATAAAAACTATAATGAATTGAACTATATACGCGCTGGATTCAAGATAAATTATGTTGAATCCGGAAGTTTGATTATGATACCTTTATCCATTTGATGAACGGTAGCATAAACAAGCGGGGCTTACTGTTAGTGACAGTGACCTCGGAGTGGACATGAAATACCAGGCATTCTGAAATGGGTCGCTGGAGCTGCAGTAGAGCTAGCACTTTCTAACTACCGGATTAAATCTGACTGTTCTTACAGACAGCTTTCTTCCATAACATCACTGCCAGACAGTGGGGGTTAGTTTGTACACACACACACACACACACACACACACACACACACACAAGTAATCCGATATTGATTAGGGTACTTGTTCAAAATTAATTGACTAAATGACAGAATAACCATAACAATCATTGACCATCCACAGCTGAATTTCGCAGCGTGTGTTATTCCAAATGCCGTGTCACTGCCGGATGATTTTTCACTCAGCCAGCTGAATGACCAAAGTCTTTCTCCATCAAAATTTCACGATACGCGATCTGCAGCGTCCAAACTCTAGCACGTCTTCCGTGATATTCGCTGATATTTACATGGGTATTCCGCCTTCGTGCGAAGTCTCACAGGATAGAAGCGATCCATGCAACTGTGTCGATTTTTATTGTTATCCTATTTGGTAACAGAACTTCATAAAATAACGCTCATTCCAAGTTCAGCTCGGAACCCAAATATCCAAGGAGGTGTAGGAAGAGACCGGAGTTTTCCAAGTTTCTGTTATAGCAATTACGCTCTATCTGGTTGCGATGGAGGAAGTTTACACTAAATTACCAAAAGGTATCTATATCATGGTGCATGCCGATGACATACTCCTGCTCACGATTGGGAAGCATCCCTGGTCGATCCGTAGAAAAATCCAAGCCATTGTAAATAATGGGTGAATGCTGCTAATTTCAATCCATCAAAAACATATGAAGGCTCCAGGCTTCAACAACATCCTTTACCTCGAACTCAAACACATGAGTACTCCATTTTCGAACTTTAATTAGAGCCACCGGATCAATTACCTACTTCCCATTGTCTTGGAATTAAGCGAAAGTCATCCCCATTCGGAATCCTGAGAAAGATCCTTCTCTCAAGGTTATTTAAGCTGTTTGAAAAGGCAGTTACTTGGAACAGCCGAATACCACAACATCATGCTCGAGGAACAGTTTCCTACGCGGCCGACCAACTCATCAACTGACTTTAGTTTCCAACGACCTAAGACGACACAAGTTCGTCTCAAAAACCTTAGCCATTGCCTTACTCGATGACGACAAGGATTCGACATGAAGTTCCGCAACGAATTGTTACAAAAGCGACTGGTTCCAGAGATGTTCGCAGCTTCTATGTAGTCGCATAAAGCTTGCAGCTTCAAAACATTCAGCAATTATATGGCGTCTGTCCAACAAGTTGCCACCAGCGTGGTAAGTTTCAAGGCTGAAGTGAGACCGCGATCGTTCCAAAACGTCAACACATATACCGCAGGGCATCCTATCGAAAGCGAAGATTCAATCCAAACCCAAATGATCGATGATCATGTATCTGCAAAGTTATGAATGCGACTCGGTTGATGTATTTCTTTAGCTGTCTAGATTTCGAAGTTTTTTTTCATCGTGTTTGTTAACTTTTACTATGTTTTATACTTCCCGGTGTACGAGTAATCGTTTGAGCAGTTTGAATACGGAGATGTGTTTTATTTTCTTTATGTGCGGATGTGTATCAGGAAAGTATCCGTCTTTTCAAAATTGCTTAAAGATAATTTGATGAGATTGTTTCAGTTCGTTTCGTTTGTACCTAGTTTGAATCAATTTCAAAAACTAAACGCTGGATTGCAGAATCCGCTGCTTTGTTTATGGATCCATTATTCAATTGCGGACCTTATTGTAAGTAAAAGTGATCTTGGACTGGACTGGACTTGGACTTGTGCTCATGAAATACCAAGCAGTCTGAAATGGGTGACTGGAGCAGTAATAGAGCTGACACTTTCTAATTCCTGGACTGCATCTGACTGTAATACAGACAAAAATATCACTGCCTGATAGTGAGAGTGGGAGTTAGATTGGACACATATAGGGATCTGATGTTAAAATGGTGGGGAACGAATTGGTCCCCATACTGGGAGTAAAAGGTACTACACACCAGTTAGACTAGAGACACTTCGCGAGTGGAAAAGGATTTTCCAAAGATCACGATTAAAGGAATCGGACAAAACAAATGACACGAGCTGTTTGCGAGAACATTGTCGAATCTGGGTCTACCAAGCCAATGTTTTCAAGATTTGGTGAAACTCCAGCCGCACCTAAAGGATATTCAGTTAAGTCGCTACCAAAACGTCGAACCTAAATACTGATAGGCATAGCCAGCTTGCGTCTGGCGCTTCCACTTTGAATTCGTTGTGTGATGTCTGAGCTTCTGTCGTAATGAAGACAAGGCTTGGATGGTATCCGATGAAACAATAATCGAGAAAACAAGAAACAAATCATACGGTTTCTACGTTAGAGATTGTGACTGTGGTAGAAGGATGGAATAAGGGAAATCTAAATATAGATTATCTGAGGATTTCATTACAGCGGAATACCAAAGTAAATCTGGCACAGCTAAGTTCAGTAACACAGAGTGCCTGCAAATAAAGAAAGGAATCCCCTTTGACGGAAAAGATTCAACGTACGCTTACTATAATGGATACTTTAACTAATCGTGTGAAGGAGCGCTTTGAAACTGGACTGCTCTGGAAGGAAGACAATGTCGAATTCCCTGACAGCGTATGAATCGAGATCCAGAACTGTAGGGTCATCTACATTCATCGTATTGTTGAATACGAAGCAAAGGGTTACACGCAACAAGCAACGGATGACGCAATAAAAGCATGGTGTGGTGTCACGCAATAAAAGCATTTTCGAATCCAAAAATGGGAAAGGTTCTGGAACGTTTCCGCGAAGGTGAATAACCCATCGCTGAACAGCGTACTTCAAAAAGATCCTTAACAACTTATCTTGCTACCAGGAATTCCGTTTTGTTTCCGACTGCATTGGGTGGCAGTCGATTCAGACATTGAGGAAATGTTCCACCATATTCAGATTCGTGAGGAAGATAAGTTCTCCCAGCTAGTCCTATGGAGTTTCAGTCCTAATTACGAGCAAGTACAACATACGTTATGTGTGTAACAACCTTCGGGAGCACATACTCGCCCGGCTCGACACATTTTTTTTCAAATTAGAAATTTCAAACAGCATTCAGAGATCTATCCGGAAACGACGAGTGCATTTATTAATGATCACTACGTGAACGACTTCCTTGGGACCACCAAAATCCAATCCTGCGGATGAAGCGATAAAATGGAAAAGTAAATCGTATTTCAACCAATACAATAAGTGTGGTGGTTCCAAGGACTCAAGGACCCTATGACCGATGCTACAGAAGGGCATCAGACCAGTCCTACACCAGAATTCGTTTGTGTGAGTCAAAGATTTCGAATTCGAAAGCTCATCTTCTTCGAGTCTACTACCAGCATGTGCGTGGACTAATGATCAAAATTGACATTTTTTTTCTAAAGCAGCGTACGATTTGATCGTTTTGGAGGAAACTTGGCAAAACGACCGTATTTACACAACTTTTCGGTTTATTTTACCCCGTCTTCAAGACCGACCGATCTACCATGAATAGCAACAAGTCACGGTGGAAGAGTATTGATGCTCATTGTTTCTAGGACACACGACGGCCAACAATGACCGCAAAAAATGCAATCTATTTGCACATAATTTCCAACGCGTTTTCAATGAATTTTCCGCATCTGTAGTGCACAGGTGATGTCTTTAAATTCGAACTTCCCCGCATTACAGCCGACATGGTGACAACAGCAACGCAGAAAATGAAACTTTTGTTCGCTCCAGGTCTTGACGGATTACCCACATTCGTGCTAAAACTATGCTTTGATGTTCTATGCTACCCATTGGCAATGCTGTTTAATCTGTCAGTTTGGTGAAGTTAGTTTCCGACACATTGGGAATTTCGGACTGCTGCACGGACTGCTGTTGTGTGGTGTCCTTTTCAAGCAAGTTGGATAACACGAATAGAAGCCGCTCAATAAAAATTTGTGCGTTATGCCCTACGCCTTATTGGCATATTGGCATAACGAAATGAAATCGGGCAACTCACATTTTTTGGAGCGAAAAAGCGACAACCCGAGAACTGAACGAAAGGGACAGCGAAGAAAGACGGAAAAAGGGTTAATCAGGGAGTCAGTGGCAGAGAGTTGACGCGAGCGGTTCTTAAGGAGGAGTCTCGATATCCGATCTCCGCTCCGTGGTGAAACGTGCTTGCGAACCCGTCGGACCACAACCAAGCCAATACCAAGTCTGCGAGTACAACATTCGCTCCGGGAAACGGACCAGCGAACCCGTCGGACGCCAATCAAGCCACCATACGTCTGTGTGTCCAACCTTTCCTTCGAGAAACGGGCCTACGAACCCGTCGGACGCCTCCAAGCCACGTGTAAGTTGTCACAACCAACCTCCGCTCCGGGAAACGGGCCAGTGAACCCGTCGGACGCCAAGCAAGCCACCAATTCGTCTGCGTGTCCAACCTTACCTCCAAGAAACGGGTCAGCGAACCCACCGGACGCCAAGCAAGCCACTAAAACGTCTGCGTGTTCAACCTCCTTTTTGGGAAACGGACCTACAAACCCGTCGGACGCCTACAAGCCACGTGTAAATCGACACAACCAATCTCTGCTCCGGGAAACGGGCCAGCAAACCCGTCGGACGCCAATCTTCGAGTCCACACCCCACTTCGAGGAACGGGCCAACGAACCCGTCGAAAGAACCCAGCCACGTAACGAGCCTACGAACCCATCGAACGCCTCCGGCGACATACTAGGCATCGCCACGTCTTCGCCGTCGCATGCATACTGCCCCTCGTTCCGAGACAGCCAACTCTACGAACGCTTCCGGCGACCAACCAAGCGACGCCACGTGTTCGCCGTCGCCTCCACCCTGGCCTTCCTTCCGTGCCGACCCTGAGAAATTAAGAGCAAAGAGAGCTAGTGAGGGAGACGTAAGAACGTCCACTCCGCAGGCGTACGGACGTCAAAGGAGATTGTTATAATGTTTCTGCTGACGTGTTTCGACAACGACTACTAGAAGTTTCGCGTACCACCGAACGTTTCCAATTAGATTCAGAATAGAATAAGTCATATTCATTGAGTCGACCATTGTCAGTTGGATAGTAAATAAATAAAAATAGCATTAACTTTCCTTCTGTAAAAAACTGCAACGAGCTGTTGCATATCCTTATCGGTGCCTTCGCAACATTTCTAAGAAAAAGTCAAAACACTTCAAACCACTGCGGCAGCCGGAACTTCGAGCAGCTGAAGAAACGATCCTGAAACTGAAACCTAAAACCTACATCACGTCACGAAGCTTCTAGTAAACCGATACCACCGTATCTTTCGCTATAGGAATGCTGAGACAATTGTGAACAAGATAAAACAGTTATGAATGATTCCATGGCTTCGAATAATGGTCAAGAAAGCAAAACACGACCGTAGGATTTGCCAAATTTGTAAAGCTCGACCAAATGTTCCCCCAATCAATGGCACCGCTTCCAGTAGCACGTGAGGTCCCACGAAAGACCGTTAACCTACACAGGAGTTGACTGTTTCGAACCACTGCTGGTGCAACTGATGAGATCCAACGTCAAAAAATGGGTCGCATCTGGAAGTGATATACAGATTCTCTGCAGAGCCAGGTATCTTCTGCGTTCGCCGATTCGTGAGACACTGAGGTCCACCAGCTGAGTTTTTCAACAATACTGGCACAAACTTCCAAGAAGTAGACTGCATACTGCAGCAGAAAATCAACCAGGGATTGTTTGAAAAATTCAGCAAATTCAGTTCGTGATAGTCGCCTAAGCTACACATAAAGCATAATGGGTGGACATGAGGAAAAGTTATCCGCACGATCCATAACCCAAATGAGGATGTCTGTTGGCGAGTAATAGTGTAAATTTGGGGCAAGACTTCGATGCGACAGACAGACGTCAACGCAGGTGTATCGACGAACAAGAGGCGGAGTGTAAATTAAACGTCGAATAAGAGAAGCCGTTGACATGTGCTTAGCAACGTATTCATATAAACAGTGAACAGTAAAATCATATGATTTAAGGGTTTAATTACAGTTTGTTCATTGAATTGATTCAATGAATGAATTGAATAGCTTTCATAGAATGATAATTCGTACAAATGAAAACAATACTGTTAATCTGGCAACACTTCCATCTGACATTTGTTCGATTACTTGGGCTGTTTTGATCATGGTAGCTTCGTTTTCCTTCCAATATATAACTCACTCACTCCTTCACAGTTTATCCTATAGTCAAAATGTTTCCCTTATAAATGTGTCAATCTTCGACGATTTTTAGTTAGACTACAAATATCATCATCAGTATTCCTTAGTTCTACAATGTTTCGATAAGCCACTTAAAATTTTTCTTTCGCTATTTTCCGCTAGACTGGCAACGACGCCTTCCACCGCTACCACAAGGGGGTTATAGACCCAAGTGTGACACCGATACGTAACGAATTTTTCGAACCACGTCCCACGTCACCGTCAATGTGTCGTTCGATTGTTCCATAAGATGCCGCTCGAAAAATGCCGATATGTATCCGTTTCTGTTCGAAATTATTGTTGGTTTGTTTTTCCAAATGTAACCTATTTAAGTGTGCACGCAATCGAATCTGTGCACTGGTGTGCGTTATTCCAGTCAGTGTGCATGAAACAGAGGAAAAGAAAATTTGAAAGTGCCTTTTGTGATCTTGCTGACTCGAGTGAGGATTCCTAATAGATTTTTTTTAATTTATTAAATTTTGTAATGTTTTTCATATATTAAGGATGCTTTCGAATTCGGAAGTGCACACGAATGATCGCCATATGACATTTTATGAATAATTTTTGTGAGCGTAACATTTGTCCATTGACTAAACATATGTAGACTAGGGATCCTATATTAAGAGATGTGCGAATACTTTTCCAGACTATTTAGCAACGCTGTTACTTTCGTAATAAAACGCTGCCAGCACTTGCCGCACTGAAAAATGTTTAGGCTTGCACATGACTTTACATTCGAAGACACTTTTTGATAATTTTGTCTATCCTCTAGCAGTGCATTTTCGCTAAAATTAAAGAGCAATACGAATGAACACGATATAAGGCATCAACTAGACTACTTTTACTTACGAAAGCAAAACTAATTGTTTATTCGATAAAACTTTTCATAAAATCTATTTCACCAAAATCGCAATACCTTTCGATCTGCAACAATAACGATGTTCATTTGGCTCAGATTTTGACAGTTCTCAATGCTCGATTGGCTCAAGATGGCCGCTTTCGCATATCTCTGAATGTAGGATCCCTAATGTAGACCGACTCCGTCGACCAACGACAGATGGCGGCATGTTCTTTTATTTTTAGCACTTTTTTTTAGTGAGGTGCGTTGATGACAATTTTTGATTGGCTATTTCTGGGATGACTAATAATTAGTTGCAAGTGTTTTAAGGTAAAGATTTTTGTGTTTCAACTCGAGTAACGATTAGCTTTCTGCAAAAGAGATAAATTTTCCTAACTGCTAGGGGGATTAATAATTGTTTTCACGTTTGGATTTGACTGCACTCGTTTTTCTCTGCTGTTGTTCAGAAAACGTTATTCCTTTTAATTGATTTAACGCATTTGCTTTTGTTTTTCAAATTACCTTTGTTCTATATATGTTGATTTTATATGTTATATGTGTCATTTTTGTATTCCTATATTTACTAATATTCGACTTTGATACGAATGTCAATATTTGAAGTAAAGATTAATATCACAGTAAATATTTCAATTTTATTATCGACATTTACACATACACTAACGACTGGGGTTTTGGTGTTACAAATACACGCACACTCTTGTACTCAAGCTGGCATCAAACATGACACAAATACACAAACACACTGCCTTCCTAAGACTGTTAAGAAATAAAACCTACGCTATGGACTATCCTACCGACTAACAAGAAATAAAAATAATACTTTTCATACGTATCGCAATCGTTGCGCACAGCTTCACTACAGTGTTGACTATTGTTTCTCTGGAAAACGGACGTTTCTCACTATTTCTTGTTCAATGGATGATGTTCGTCTCTGCTTACTTGGGTTAACACATAGAACGTAAAGGACGCAAAACTATTGAACATAACGCTTCGCTAAAAGCCTACATCTCTACAAAACAAAAATGACGTATAAACAACATGGTTGTAACAACGATAAAAACATAACGTCTCTACTACATCTGGACAAAACATAAACTTGTACTTATTGTTGCTATTCGTTTCGCTTGTTTCATCCTTTTTTAACTATCCACGTCCACGCTTGAACCTTTTCAAGATTCGCATGCACACTGACTATTGTTTGCTTCCTAAACTACGATCACTCTTCCATTTATCTATATCGGTTATCTTTGCTTTAATTGTGTTTGTGTTTCAGTCGATTCGTTGTTTGCTTTGATTCTTGTTTTTCATCACACAGCGCTGCAACAGCTCAATCTTCCAAACACCCCGGCCCCTGGAACCGGGAATACACTCGCCACCGAGCTTTGCCCCCAGTTCAGCCATTGACCAATAGAGGCACTGTTCGCGCTGTGAGTGAAACCCCAATCGGCGATTGTGGTTGCGAACGGTTCGGCGATCGTTCGTTCTCTCGGCTCGAGAGAAAGAACGGCGTATGTCTATTTTTCTCTCTCTCTCTCGGAGAGTGTATTCTCAATGTGCGTGAGCGTTCGTACGCGGGGACCTTTTCCGGGAGGTGTTTGTGTTGGTTGGTGTTGTTGTTGCCACCGCTTGTGGGGTTAAATTTGAATAATTACTGAAATATTATCTTTACTTGAAATATATCACAATGATGGTTTCCTTTTATTCATTCTAGCTTGGAGTGCGATTCGCGCAAATGGCGCACAATCAATTTTATTTCGTTTCCTTCCACACTCGATTCCAGCGTTTTGGTTTCCTTGCTTAGAGGTGTATATGATGTAAGTTTCGGTTTGCGATTATATGTTTAGTGATGATTTCTATTGTTACGGTACGGTTTTGTTTCTTTATTGGTTTTGTTTATGGCAATTTAATTTAAAGTGTAGAGCATTCTTAAAAATGATGGCTGTTTGATTCAATAGATTAGCAAACTAGCAAAAAAAATTAAAATTTTTGTAATTTTGGTGAGAAAACTCGAAGAACAGTTTTCACTCGCTAGCACAATATTCAACGACTTTGAATTTTTCGCCTGTTGCTTAGAGATTATCCGTGATTTTCATGTTACAGATCAGTACACTATCATAGAGGATAAAATTGTTAGGGTGTCTAGATAATCGAGCATAATCGCAAAAGCAGTTACTTAGTGGGCGCAAATAACCGCACCTGCTTCTTAAAATGAATGAGCTAGTGAGAAATCGTATAACGAATGAGAAAATCCTAATATTGTCGAGGAAGCTGTTCAACTTTCTAACATTGTGAAAAACCGCATCGTTGCATCTGTAGTTGCTCTGTTGGAATTTAGTCTTGAACTTGGGGTTCGCCGAAGGCATAGAATTTCCTAGTCGCCAACGTAACTAGGTACTGCGATCATTGATTCTTACGTTTTTCGGATTGACAGAGGATGATATCATTGTTACTAAAAATCTTACAGCTTCTGGACGTATAGTATCTCCAGAACTGATTGGTGTAACAATTGTCGATTATCATCATCCGTTTCGTAGCTTATTGCAACAGTTCAACAAGTCTTTCCACGGTGCGCCTGGAGATAAACAACAACATAACGCACTTTATATTCAACAGAGGACCACGTGTGGCTAGTAAAGCATGCCATATCAAGTTTTCCGTGAGCGGTAATGGTCGCCAGCTTACCTCTGGCTTGGTCTCTAATTTAACGTTTGTGGAGGTCAACTGCACCCACCGTTGAGCATTTTGACCAATGTGGTAAATATGAAGGTGCTGATGCAGTGGATTCACGCCTTCCTATTTACCACATTGATCAAAACGTTCGGAACGGTGGGTGCAGTTGACCTCCACAAACGTTAAGTAAGAGACCAACCAAGACCAAGGATCAAGTTTTAGAAGATTCAGAATTTTGTGTATTGCAATTTAGATGAAGTGCTTATTGCTGAAAAAATGACAGATTGTTTAAAAAGACTTTAATTGGTTCTTGAATTGATGCAAATATTGAGGTAAATTAGGACACATGTAATTTTTTTGTTACAGAGCTCAATTATATTGGGCATATTATCTGCCAAGATGGTTTAATGCCTTGCCTGATAAAATTGAAATAAATTAGAAATGAAAAAAAAATCCCTGAACAGAACAGAACTCAAATCTTTTCTGGGTTTGATAAATTATTATCATAAATTTATATCGCGTCTTTCTTCTAAGTTGTTTCACTTGTACAATATTTCAAAAACCGATGTTAAATTTATATGGAACGAAAACTGCGAAAATGCATCCAATGAAAGTAAACAGACCTTACCGAAAGCCAATATTTTGGAGTTTTATGACCCATATAAACCAATAGCATCTGTGTCTGATGCATCTGGTATTGGCTTAGGAGGAGTGATTGCGCATATTATTGACGACGTTGAAAACCCGATTTGTTTTACGTCATTTTCGTTAAACGCAGCCCAGAAGAACAACTACCCAATTCTCCACCTGGAAGCTTTAGCATTAGTTTCTACCTGTTTCTACCATCAAAAAGTTTCACAAATTCCTCTACAGCAATTTTTTTTTATGTCTTTACTGACCACAAGCCACTATAGTCTAGTTCTAGTAGGTATCTTTGGTAAGGAAGGAAAGCATGCTTTTCATGTCACAAGATTAGGGAACTGTGTGGCGTGGATATGGAGTCATTAGCTCATTACACCCCTTTTGAGTCAATGACGTATGATACAGTCTAGCCATATGCTCGACCTTGTATACACACACTTTGTGCGTTACCATGTAACGCGCGCGGTAACAGCGAAACCCACACTCTGCGCGCAGCAGCGAGCATCAACGCTTTGATACAGCAGCAGTGGTACAGGTAAGACCTATCGCCTACTCGAGCGTGCTGGGTGATTCCTCCATTTTGGGGTTAACATTTTGGCGATCCTGCCAGGAGGATACATTTCCAGGGGAAAATTCGGTTTAAAAAAATAAACTTTTAGAAAAACGTATCTTGTTTTTCTTTTGAGGAATCACCCACCACGCAGGAAAATATACATTTCCATCGTATATAAAATTGTAAATTCAAATCACAAAAGGTGTGGAAAAGTGTTGGGAACAAAATGGCCGACTCGGTAGATCGCGTTAAGAGTGACAAGTGAAATAGTTAACTTGAGTAAGTTTTTATGTGAATACTCACCATTTTATCATAAATAAGGGAAAATAAGTACGGATCCAAAATGCTTCTAACAGTTTTGGTAGGAAGCGGATGGAGATAATCCTTTTTGTTTATGAATCAAAATGGCCGTGTGGTTCTTGTCGGAAGCGGATCGGGATGACCGCGCTTTTCTTTTTGTGTGCCAGATAAGGCCGCTGGTTTTTGTCGGAAGCGGATCGGGATGACCGCGCATATTTGCGGACCAAATAAGGCCGCTGGGTTTTTGTCGGAAGCGGATCGGGATGACCGCGCTTATTTGCGGACCAGATAAGGCCGCTGGTTTTTGTCGGAAGCGGATCGGGATGACCGCGCATATTGTATGTAGAAATGATCCAAAGGGTTTTGTTGGCAAACGGGTCAAAACGATTTTTCTAGTTCGCAAAAACATCGGGTCAGAAACTGACAACTAGAAAATACCATGCCCAGTTGATTTGACCGCTCCCAGTTAAATGGCTATGGTCGATATGTAGTTTCCATTCGAATGAAAAAGTTTACCTGTAAAGGATATAAACATATAATTAGGCCAGAAACAAGATTGGAGTATGATGAAATAGTGAAAAATCATTATTTATCTCATCAGTTCCAGGTTAAAGCACACATCGAATTTTGAAAATGTCAATCGGAGGAAAGTACGTGAGGGCTCCAGAGCCGCACAGCGATTCTGAAGACGAAGACGAACACATCAGCGAATGGCAGCAAGAAGCAGCTAACCATGTCAAGCAAGAACAGTTGGACGAGTGTGACGTTAGTTCCGCGAACGAGACACTTGGAAGTGATGACGACACCGATGATAATGAAGACGGAAACATCGAACCCAGAGAAGATCGTGACATGACGCTGCGAGGAAACCAGGATTACGCCCTTAGAATGGACAGAATGCAGAGCACGCTAAATAAATTGGTACAGGACATGAACACTTACCAAGCTCGTGCTACAGTCGCTCCGATCCATCACGACGATGACCGTAGTTGGAACATTGGAATCGAGACCCCGGACCGTCAACCAGTTCGGGTAATATTCGTTGGGAAAATATTCAACCATTCCCGAACGACGTCCCTGCAAATCAGATGTGGGAACAATGGAATAGATTTATTGATCGATTTGAAATTGCCACCTCGCTATCCAACGTAAACGATCCCGCAAAACGATCCCAAATTTTGTTTCTCTCCATGGGAGAAAAGCTGCAAGGGATCGTTAGAGCAGCAAGATTGCGCCCAAGCCTACGTGAACCTAATTGCTATGGTATTTTCGTTAAGAGTATCGAAAACTACCTGCAGTCCATGGTAGACATAACGGCAGAACACGAAGCTTTCTCGAACCTGCGCCAAGAACCAGATGAGCCTACAATCACATTCCATGCAAGGCTTATGGAAAAAGTGCGCCTCTGCCGATATAGCAGCGCCGACGAGGATAGATTTGTCCGAATGCAGCTATTGAAGGGTATGCGGAACAAAGAATTGGCCAAGACAGCCCGCACCTTTGGGTATGAAACAGCTTTCATTGTACAATCGGCAACACGTGAGGAGGCATTCGAAGCCGAAGCAGGACCATCCAGATCTTCCCAGGCATTTGCAGTAACACGAAATCGTCAAACAACATACGGTGACAGATTTCCAAGGAAGCGCCGTTTCGTTCCTCCGGGTAATCACCAAATTCATGCTAAGCATCAGAGAAGAGAAGATAATAACAGCTATCGTGGGGTAGGACGACGCTCACGCTGCCCAAAGTGTTACCGTTTATACCATAAGTTTGGAACTTGTCCAGCAAACGACCGCAAGTGCAACGCATGTGGAGAAACAGGACACTTTGCCGTAGCATGTCGCACCGGTCGCAGTAAGGATGCCAATCACATTCAAGAACAGAAGGACCATGTTCCAGGATGGACAGATGACGAGAATGAGAAGAAGGTAAATGGCGATTAGCTTGAGTGATCAACTTGTATTTCGTTTCTTTTTCAATCTTTGGAGAATACAGTATGTTTTCGTTCATAACATGTGTTTTTATCAATTTCCCATTTCCAGCAAATCAATGCGCTCTCACTCACTGACGTACTTATTGAATGTCGAATTGGATCTTCACACCCGATCAAGTTTCTTATTGATTCTGGGGCAGATGTGAATATTATCGGTGGTCAGGATTGGGTCCAATTGAAGCGTCAATTCCACGCAGGCAAGGCTGTATTACAACCGATCGAACTGTCCACTATCAACGACTTGCGAGCGTACGCGTCAGATAAACCTATATCAGTTAAGTGCGCGTTCAAAGCAGAAATCGAAGTAGTTGAACATAATAAGCCTTTGCTCACCACCGAATTTCTGGTTGTAACCGAAGGACGTCGCTCTCTTCTAGGACGATCGACCGCAAGCGACTTGAGACTGTTGCAAGTTGGCGCAATGGTAAACACATGTGAAGTAGTGGACGTATCCGAAATATTTCCAAAGGTTCCGGGTGTATTGGTTAAATTCAGCGTGGACGAGACTGTCCCACCAGTTAGGAACGCCTACTACAACGTGCCCGCAGCATACAGGAAAAGCGCACGTGAACGACTTCAGGACATGGAAAGGCGAGGAATTATAGAGCGTATCACAACAGCGCCTAATTGGATTAGCGGCATGTCAGCTGTCGCCAAAGGGAAGGACGATTTCCGCCTCGTCGTTAATATGCGTGCGCCCAATCAAGCTAATAAAGCGAGAGTATTTCCGATTACCGCTAATTGAAGAGATGAAAGTCAAACTTCATGGAGCGAGATTTTTTTCAAAACTCGATTTGACAAACGCCTTCTACCACTTAGAGTTGCACAAGGAGTCGAGAGACTTGACAACCTTCCTATCGGAGAATGGCATGTTCCGATTCACTCGACTGATGTTCGGAGTTAACTGTGCTCCAGAGATCTTCCAGAGGGAAATGACGCGAATCTTGGATGGTGTGGAAAACATAATAATTTATATTGACGACGTCCTCATATTCGCGGATAGCTTAGAGAAGCTGCGCGAAACAGTGTCCGAAGTATTAAGAATCCTCAGAGTCCACAACCTGACCATCAATTCAGCGAAATGCGAATTCGACAAAACAAAAATTCGCTTCATCGGTCACCAACTAGATGAAAACGGCTTCAATATCGACGACACAAAAGTTAGGGACATCCGAAGATTTAGACAACCATCTACAGTTTCTGAACTTCGAAGCTTTTTGGGATTAGCTTCCTTCGTCAGTCCGTACATCAAGGGATTTGCAGACATTGCTAGTCCTTTATGGGCAGCGACTAGGGCCGATGGCTGGATATGGGGTTTGGAGCAAGAGAGTGCTTTTCGAAACTTAAAGGAGCAAATTATGAATTGCACCATATCTCTTGGATACTTCTCGGAAAAACACAAAACTTTTCTCTACACGGATGCCTCTCCGAATGCCCTTGGCGCTGTTCTTGTTCAGCAAGACAGCGATCATCCACCCCGTGTAATAAGTTTTGCTTCTAAAGCCCTAACACCGACCGAAAAAAGATACCCCCAGAATCAACGCGAGGCTCTAGCAACAGTTTGGGCTGTGGAGCATTTCGCGTTTTTCTTGCTCGGCAGACCATTTGTGATTCGCACTGATGCTCAGGGTGTCACGTTTATTCTCAACAGAACACGTGAAAATTCTAAACGCGCTTTAACTCGTGCTGATGGCTGGGCTCTGAGACTTAGTCCCTACAAATTTGATGTTGAGTATGTTTGCGGTCGAGACAACATAGCGGATCCGTCATCCAGGCTATATGAAGGCGAGGATGAACCATTTGCTGAAGATTTTAGCCCCTGGGAAATCGCTGTTCTGGAAGCAAATCAAGCTCTTTTTCTGACGGAAGACGAAATAAGGGAAGAAACAGCAAAAGATCGCCATCTGCAGGAGGTAGCATAACGAAATTAGAATTATCTTTGATTTGAAGTAATCTTATCTCATTATATTTATTTTATTAGGTAACAGATGCGCTTGAATCTGGTATTTGGTTAAAGCATTTGAAGAATTACGAAGTACTAAGCAATGATCTCGTAGTACGTGAAGGAGTTCTCGTTAAAACTGGTTGTGCGATTATCCCGCAAAATCTCAGACAGAAAGCACTTGCCGTTGCTCATGCAGGTCATCCATCAAAAGCCAAATTCAAAAGCATATTAAGAGAGCGCGTTTGGTGGCCTGGCATGCCCAAGGAAGCCGAAGCATGGGTGGATTCTTGTGCGGTTTGTGCAACGAATGGAAAACCAGAAAGACCAACTCCGATGCAACGCGTCTTTGCACCGCGGAACGTATGGGAGACAGTGGCAATAGATTTCAACGGGCCTTATTTAAAGTATGGCGGCATCTCGATCCTGGTCATAGTAGACTATCGCTCTCGGTATATCATTGCAAAACCTGTCAAATCTACGAGTTTCGAAAACACTAAGAAAGTACTGGAAGCGGTTTTTGAAAAAGAGGGTTTTCCCCAGACCACCAAATCTGACAATGGTCCTCCTTCAATGGTGAAGACTATAGGCAATATTGTGCAGACCGGGGCATCAATGTTGTCTTCTCTCTACCATTGCATCCTCAACAAAATGGCTTGGCCGAAAGCTGCATGAAATTAGTTAATAAAGCTATGAATGCTGCAGCTTCGTGCGGAACGGATTATATCGAAGAACTTAGCTCCGCAATCCATGCGTATAACGCAGCTGCTCATTCCGTCACCAAATTGCCCCCGGAAGAAGTTTTGACGGGTCGTAGAATAAGACGTGGACTTCCGCTATTATGTCACAGCAAAGTAACGATTGATGATGAGTTACTGAACGCCAGAGACCAATACTCTAAGCTACAGTCGAAGGATCGAGAAGATTTTAAACGAAGAGCACGCCTGTGTCGAGTGAAACCTGGTGATACAGTCGTAGTTGAAAGGCAAAATCGTAAGAAGGCAGAATCTCGTTTTGATTCTCGGCGATATACCGTGAGAGAGAAGAAAAGAATGGGATGTTGGTTTTGATCGATGAGACTGGGCAGATCCTGAAGAGACACGTATCACAAACCAAGAGGGTACAAACCTGGAGAAACATTGATCAGCGAACTACTGCGAATACTGGAAATAGCGCCGTTCAGCCAAAATCGACTGGACGCACCATTACTGAGTCCAATGACAAGGATGGAAATACCGCGACAAATCGTCGTTCAGCGAGGGGAAAGAAACCTCCGGCGTACCTCGAAAGTTATGTTTAATTTGCTATGAAATTTGTTGAAATCTGGAATAAAGAAAATGAAAATACTTTTGAACATTTCAAACTGGCGAAATTTCTATTCTCTTCGTACGTTTCAATCCCATTTTAACGCAGATGCTGTTCACACGGATTAATATGCATTTTTCGTGAATTACTGGAGCAGGCAAAAACAAAAAAAGGAAAAAACGTTTTTTCACTGATTGACGAGTAGAGTCGGACAAGACAGGATGAGACGTACACCCAGCCAAAAATACTTAGGAGGTTCATAAAAACCACTTATGATTTAGCGCCACAAAGATTATATGTGGAAACCATAAGTGTAATTTATGATTCAGAAGGAGAAATGCATTTTCAATTACTTACAACTATCATAACCAGACTTATGAATATCATGAGAAAGAGCTATGGATATCATAAGAGTGGTAAATAATTAATGACAGTCATATTTATGAATTTAATAATAAAAATAAAATAAAAATTGAAAGTATTTGTAATGAAAATTTTATTTAAAAATGCATGCCATGAATGTTTATATGATGCTTTGATAACTATAACAAAATGTTATAGTTTCAATGTTTTACCAATTTCCAATATCAAAATATAGTCATACAAAATTATTAACATTCTGATAAACATATTTGTTAAACAATTAGAGGATTTGAAATGAGTCCATGGGCGAAAATAGAATCTTCAAGATATATTATCACAATAAAAATAATGAATCATCAGCCTGAAAAAAAAAATCTAAATCATTAAAAACGAAAAATAAATCAATTATCTGAAATGTGTTTAGAATAATGCAATGATAAGCACAACCAATATGAGTAATAAAAGCATTCAAAACGTCTTAATGGACCAAAGTTGAAACTATAAATCAGCAAATATGCTATTCACTCATCCGTCACCGACATGGTAAATTGAATATTTTTCCTCAATATCAACTCTAATGCCAATCATAAGTCATAGTTATGGAATCCAAAGGCCATTTTATGGAACGCATAAGTCTTCAATGGAACCGAAAAAGCACTCATTCATAAGTTGTAACTTATGAAAATCCTAAGTGTTTTTGCCTGCGTGTACGTCATAGAATTTAAGCCGCACATTTATCGTAGACATTTTCACGGGATTGTTGAAAGTAGCTAAACTAGTCCCACACGTTTTGTTTGTTTGTATTATCTACTAGTAAGTGACAG
Organism: Armigeres subalbatus; assembly: GCF_024139115.2. Taxonomy (NCBI): domain Eukaryota; kingdom Metazoa; phylum Arthropoda; class Insecta; order Diptera; family Culicidae; genus Armigeres; species Armigeres subalbatus. Next base: position 221,892,017 of record NC_085139.1, read on the forward strand.
ACGGCTAAGACCGTTCACGGTCCCGCAATAAATTTAGCTTTAGCATGATTTGTCTCATGCTGACGGCGGTGTGTAAACAAAATAATATAAATGACAAGTTTGTCATAATAAAGGCCCATTCATATAAACTGTAGAATCCATCTACTAAATTTGTCAAATGCGATGAACACGGAAAAAAGATTCCAAGCATATACACTGAAAAGGACTATTCACAAATTACACACTATCAAAATTCCATACACTGAAATAAATGTTGGGGTAGTTTTAACCATGATATTCTATTCAAAATTACTATTTCCAAATGTTGTCATGATAAATGATTGTTTGACAAAATAACATCACTGTTGTTAATTTTACCATGCGCATGTTCAAAATAATAACACAGCATGGTGAAGAAAAGCAGCCATATTTTATGCTGTGGTGCTATTGCAAATATTTATAATCGCGACACATTTACAATATATAGTTATTTTTAGCAGTGTATGAGTGGAATGTTCACATGGTTAATTAACTTTAAAGTTGTAGTAACCGTGACAGAGCCGAAATACCATTTTTTTTCTTGAGTGGTGTAATTAATCCAATAGTGGAATCAGTGTTATGATTTTGCTATAGTACGTGACGCACATTTTTTTTTGGACAGGAGGAGGATGTGTGGCGTGGATATGGAGTCATTAGCTCATTACACCCCTTTTGAGTCAATGACGTATGATACAGTCTAGCCATATGCTCGACCTTGTATACACACACTTTGTGCGTTACCATGTAACGCGCGCGGTAACAGCGAAACCCACACTCTGCGCGCAGCAGCGAGCATCAACGCTTTGATACAGCAGCAGTGGTACAGGTAAGACCTATCGCCTACTCGAGCGTGCTGGGTGATTCCTCCATTTTGGGGTTAACAGGAACATCCATAAAATACGTAACGCTTTGGGGGGAGGTGGTTATGTTGCCCGAAATTACCAGAAGCATTCATAAAAGTGTGACATAGGGAGAGGGGGTTCAAAATGGTAATTTTTTGCGTTATGTTATTAATGGATCTTCGCACAAAGATATATTTTAGAACTTTCAATATATGATTGTGAAATCAAATATAGGCCATCTTCACAAATAGGTTAAATGCGGATTTCTGTTCCAGATTTTATTTAGAGCAGTTAGTGCCTAGTGATTATAATAACACTATTATAAACAGTTTAAACTTTGAAAACAAAAAAACCAGTGGAATATAAAAAAATTGCAAATGAGACAAAGAAGGGCACATTTCTGCAACAAATTATTACTTAGGGGCCGTACACTTATTATGTAATCATTTTTTTCTGGGCTTTTTAACCCCCATTGGAAAAAAATTCAAAACCGATTTTTTTTTTCAAAAACTACTGCAGTGCACTAAAATGAACGCAAATAAATGTGAATTGATGGAAATTACTAAATCTATCTCCCTGAAGTGCAATTTTGACCTCTCTTATGTTACTCTTATGTGTTTTCTTGTTTTATAATACACGAGAAAGGCACTAACACCGCTAGGTGGATAATTCTGGGTTTTCATTTATAAGGAACGTAAAAAAATGGCAGACCCCCCTCCCCCATAAGTGCTTACGTAATTAGTGTACGACCGCTTACATCAATTATGGTTGGACAAAACGACTTGACAAGCGTTTTGTGAACATTTTTTTCTAATCGGTATGATTTATAAATTGTTGATGAATGTTATACCAGGGTAATCATACCGCAATCAATGCAAAAGGTGATTTCGAAATTATTACATGCTAGCCACGGTGGCATAACAAAAATGAAGCAGTCAGCTAGACGATACGATATGTATACTGGTTTGGTATAAATACAGATATTGCGAGTTTTGTCTCTCATTGTGATGCATGCAATGGAATGGCGATAGTACCAAAATCAAAAATAAAATCTCACTGGATTCCAACAACAAGGCCTTTTAGTAGAGTGCATTTTATTTCGAACATCACACATTTTTGATTATGGTAGATAGCTTCTCAAAGATAGAATGGATGAAGAAAGGTACAGGTACGGGTAAAGTACTAAAAAAGATAGTAGCAGTTTTTGCTCGCTTTGGGCTGCCAGATGTCTTAGTTTCTGACGGTGGTCCTTCCTCCAATTCACATTCTTTTGTGAACTTTTTAATAAATGTCCTAAAAAGTCCTCCGTACAATCCTGCCAGTAATGGTCAGCCAGAAAGACTTGTACGTACTGTTGAAGAGGTTTTAAAAAAGATTTTACTCAAACCGGAAGTTAAAGAATTGGACCTTCAAGATTTAGTTTTTAAAATGTGCTTCATGTTTTTTATTATTGTCACGATTCTAAGGTTGTTAAGTGTTGGGTTAGTAATGTTAATAAAATCAAAAATCAAAATTATTGTTAGTAGCATTAGTGTTTTTGTAAATTTGAATTGTATAACAGTAGTGTGGGTACAAAAAAGAGACATGTTGAACATTAGTGGGTGCAACAACACGACATGCAGGCGCGACCCCCACTTCCCTGATTCAATCCCTGAGTCGAGCATCGGCGACCAAGGCACTGGAATTGCTGTCTCAGATCCACAAGAGATCCAATCATGGGTTTCTGGGTCTAAAAAAGACGCAATAAAGGTTGCAAAGGAAGCTTTCACTCGGGCCAGGGTTGAGAGGGCTGTGAGATCTTTCGAGCCATTTAAGTCTCCTGGCATGGATGGAATATTTCCAGCGTTGATCCAAAAGAGGAGAAAACACTGGTTCCACCCTTGGTTGAGATTTTTAAGGCGAGTCTGATTTTGGGGCACATACCTAACGATTGGCGTCAAATCCGGGCTGTCTTCATTCCGAAGGCAGGCAAGAGAGATAAAACCAACCCCAAAGCATTCAGGCCGATAAGTTTATCCTCTGTAATGCTCAAAATTATGGAAAAGGTACTATGCGAGTACATAAATCACAAATTTATGAAAGCAATGCCTTTGTCAAAAACCAATTCGCTTATCAAAGTGGAAAATCTACGATCTCGGCACTACATACGGTAGTTCAAAAATCGAAAAAACACTTAATGCAAAAGAAATTGCTCTTGTAGCATTTCTTGATATTGAGGGCGCATTCGATAACGCTTCTTATTCGTCTATAGGGTCAGCAATGTTGAGGAGAAAATTCGACCCATGCATTGTTACCTGGGTACATGCTATGCTAGCTAATCGGAAAATCTCCTCTGAGCTTAGCGGTTCATACATCACTGTTAAAGCAACAAGGGGGTGTCCGCAAGGCGGAGTGCTTTCTCCTTTGTTGTGGTCACTGGTGGTGGATGAGCTTCTAGACAGCTTAGAGAGAAGAGGCTTCGAAGTGGTTGGATATGCTGATGACGTTGTCATTATTGTACGAGGCAAATTCGAAAGTGTTATCGTGGAATGAATGCAATCTGCCCTAAATCACACTTTTTACTGGTGTCAAAAGGATCAACTAGGCATAAATCCTACAAAAACTTCCATTATCCCTTTCACCAAACGGAGAAAGGTACAACTGAAACCCCTTTTCTTGAATCAAACACAATTAGTTTATTCAAGTGAAGTAAAATATCTAGGTGTCATACTCGACGCAAAGCTTAATTGGAACTCTCATCTCCAATCAGTTGTGCAGAAAGGTCTCAATACACTTTGGGTTTGTTCAAAACCCTTGGTAAAAGATGGGGCCTAAAACCAAGTATGATCATGTGGATATATAAAACCATTGTCCGTCCCAGGACAACTTACGCTTCCCTTGTCTGGTGGCCTAAAACTAATGAGGCTGCTGCAAGGGCTAAGCTCAACAAAATCCAACGCACCGCTTGCATAGCCATCACTGGTGCAGTTCGTAGTACACCCACTTTGGCCCTAGACGCAATGCTTCACCTGCCCCGGTTAGATCAATTCATAAAGCTGGAAGCGGAAAAAAGTGCTCTAAGGTTGAAGAGAACAAAAACACTGCTGTCGGGAGACCTTACGGGTCACCTCAGCATATTAAATGAATTTGCCATAAATCCCGCAATAGGAATTTGTAGTGACTGGATGGAAACGGTAGTCAATTATGAGTACATTCAAAGTTAATTGCCTATATGCCGGGTATTAAGCCACCCGGAGTGGAAATTAATTACTATGTCTGAAACTTGATTATGCATATGTACAACATGTGATAGATTTAGTTCGGAAAAGGTATTGGAGGGTAACCGCCCCTTCGGTGGGGTTTGATCCCACGACCCCAGTTCGCATGACAGGTGCTTTCCCTACTAAGCTACGAAGGACCTCCGTCGTCCACCGCAGCTTAGCGGGTACTGATGAAACCAAATTCCCAGCACCAGGTACCAGCCGATCTCTCGCAATACATTTTCAGAACTAACTCTCTCAAATGTATTTTGTGCACAATGTCAACCAAGTAGGATGAGTATTTAATATTGTCCGGCTCCTACACACTTGCTTCATCAGCAACGGCGCTCAATGAAGTAGGGTTGTGTGAGGTTGTGCCAGTTTGGTCGTCAGATCCCAACACGACCACACAAGCGAAGAGAGATCGCCACTCGAGATCAGTACATTCAAAGTTAATTGCCTATATGCCGGGTATTAAGCCACCAGGAGTGGAAATTAATTACTATGTCTGAAACTTGATTATGCATATGTACCAATACCTTTTCCGAACTAAATCTATCACATGTTGACTTACCTTACGATGTGTTCATTCCTTCCCGCCAGGAGTGGGAAGGAGGTGGACCCAGCGTTCCAACAGGCTCTATAAATTTCTTCACAGATGGTTCGAAAATGAATAATCTGACAGGATCCGGAATCTATGGCCCTACAACAAAAATTTCTGTCCACTTAGGACAGTGGCCCACAGTATTTCAGGCGGAAATATATGCAATATTAGAATGCGTGTTATTATGCCTGAGGAGAAAGTATAGATTTGCAAAATATGTATTTTCTCTGACAGCCAAGCGGCACTTAAGTCGCTTAATAACTACACTTGTAACTCAAAGCTAGTGTGGGAATGCATTCTGGCTTTGAAAAACTTATCCATACGCAATCGAGTCTACCTATATTGGATCCCAGGACATACGGGTCTAGAGGGAAACGAGATTGCTGATGAGCTAGCCAGGAATGGATCTAATGAAAGGTTTATTGGCCCTGAGCCCTTCTGCGGGATCATGCTCTGTAAAAATGGAACTGAACAAATATATGGTCAGTCAAATCACATCAAACTGGAATGCACTTCCCCATACGAGCCAATCCAAAAGGCTCGTAACGATTAACCCCAAGAAAACCCAACAACTATTAGGTCTCAACAAAAGGGATCTCAACATCTACACCGGTCTAATAACTGGACACTGCCCCTGCAGATACCATCTACAAAAGATCGGAGCAATCCAAACCTCAAATTGCCGCTTCTGTGACGAGGAGAGAGAAACATCAGAACACATCCTCTGCTATTGCAGTGCACTCACCCAACGTAGGTTCAAAGTTCTCAGCAAGCCTGCTGACATATGGATCTTATCCCCCAAGGACGTGGTTGGCTTCATAAAGCTAGTCTCGCCAGAATGGGGGAGTCACATACTGTAACTCAGGATCTCTATTCATCAATAATAGATGGTCTTGAGTTCAGTCGATACCAAGGTATCTCAGTGACAAACATGTTACTGAGATAACTTGCGTATTTCACAGTAAAAGGGTATATCACAATAGTCCTAAAATCTGAACGCAGTGATCCTCACCCGACAAACGAGGAAAAAAAAAAAAAAAAAAGGCGCGCGCAAATCGAGGAACAAAAGGGGGTGGCAATAAAAGAAAAATCCCATCTTGGGAGCGATTGAGGCGCAATCAGATTCCGCCATTTCTCACTTTAGTTCTTGCGTTCGTGTGCTTCGGATCGAAGAAAATTTTCCAAGAAGTGTCCAAGTTATAAATTTAGTGAGTGGTAAAATTATACGGGTGTGTGATTTTTCAATCAGGACCTTTTGTGGTACCTCACGGTACAACGCCATTTTGTATGCCAACCTACGGTTGGCGAAGCACACGATCGGCCTAGTGGTCCCTAGCTGGCCACTACGCCTAAACCGTAAAGGACATCGAAACGCTCTAGCCGTGCGCGGCTATAATTCGTCAAAGAGCGATTTCTCGGGCCCGAATCGGTGCCCTAACCGTAAAAGAGGACCCCTCTCGGCAGAGTCATTCCGGTATCGTCCTGGGCTCTGTCGATGTAAGCCAAAGAGGGAAGACGCCAGCGTGAGAAGCAGATCGCACCGTCAAGCCAAGACGATCTGCTATCCGATCCACCGGATTCTCATTCCGACTACTACCACCACCCCGCCGGCTACAAGATCTTCGGCGAGCACTCGTCCATCGTCTTCGAGAACACCAGCAACGCGACTTCAACAGCAGCAGTACCGGTACGTCCCTCATCCCACAATTTCCAATAAACCACCCACAACACATTGAAAGTCAATAGTTTTTTCAAATCAATTTTCACCCACACTTCAGAAATAGTATATTTAATAAATCCATAGTTTTCATCCACAATAGAATTCATTTTCAACTAACACGAGAAAGGTGACAATAAACTGCACGTTGTTCGCGAAGCCCCTCCGATTGTAAGCCGGCCCAGTTCGAGGGGTCACTTGCTATTGAAAATTTTACCGCGAGCTAGAGAAGGGTAAAAACCTCGTCAATCCAAAAAAAAAAAGTTATGAACATTATCTAAAACCCCAAGTTATACCACAGAATCCTCCAAAGCAGCTGCATGATGATGTAAAAGCATAAAGTATAGTACTTAATGGTAACACTGATAGTCTGCAAAACCCAGGAGGGTGAAACGCCTGCCATCCGCGGTACAATAGCACTCTACACAACATCGCTTTTGGTACTTCTGTTTTTTGGTATACCCGAATTCAGTTGCCCATTTTGAGTGATTGGTTTTAAAATTAAAAAATCACTTAAATAAAGATTAAAAAAAAAATAATAATAAGTGATTGGTTCGCACGCAGCTAGCGCTAATTAACGGCAATTAACTTTTCCTGGCAAAAACTTGCAATTAATTGAGCTATATTGAGCCTTTTGTGTTTGTTGACCTTTTTATGTCAACGAACGGACAAAAGTCCGTCGATACTTCCGAAGCCTTCATGAAATTCCGATACTTCATGAAATCAACGAAATTGAAACACAAACATTGTACGCCATATTGAACGAATGGGGGATAGGCGTATTAGCTTTCTCTTCAGTCCCCTAGCAAAACCTGATGGCTGGTAACGAGGTGTGGTATAAAATCCACAATCCTCGAAACCATGCTAGATGGATTAAGGCAATTTTTCTTAAGCAAGTTCCTCAAAATGTCTTCCAGGTGGAAATTTCAAACGTTTTAATAAACGCACATAGAACACAGCTTAAGCCTGCTGCTAATCCGGACTCGGTGGTTCGATCGAATGTAACATTTTCGGCTCAAATGGCGGAAACGGCAATTCGAAATGGCAGCGATCAAGATGAAGAGTAATTCCTAGGATTTCCTGATGATGATGTCAGGATCCGAAGAACAAGACCGAAATTGATGGTAGACGACCCACATAGCTAGCATGCCTTCAAGGCGTTTGAAAAGAGAAAAAGTTATGAAAACTGATCCGAATTATGTATAATAGTTGAGATTGATCTGAAAAAGAAAGTTAAATTGTATTATTGTACAATGGTGTTAAGACTTAAGAAAAATAATTATTATAACAAAAAAATATGTTCATATAGGTTTGAAAATATTAAATGGTTTCAACCTCATGAAAGGAAGTAGTTCCACCAAGTGAAAGCTAAAAATCTTACTCTTGTGGATTACTCCTCGGAATAAAAGGCATACCGCCTACTGGATGCACGTACCGAGAGAATAGTCATTAGTCGAGATGTTCGTTTCGTAGAACTCGGCGAACCGACGGCAACGATATGGAACGATTCTTCTAGTGATTATTCCAATGATGCTACACGTCGGTGAGGAGATTTCTGGTGGAGCTGTTCAAGAAGCTTGTGAAGAAGTGGTTGTGCATTTGAAGTCACTCCTTTGGAAATCCCACTGGAGGACAGAATGAAGGAAGAAGTTTATTTTGGATTGGTTGATGCTTTATGAAGTGGAAGTTCTAACGCTGCCGTGCAGTCGTAACATGATGATAAGGCACGTCGACATTAAGACGGCGTACCTTTACTGTGAGATACAGGAGGGGATCTTTATGAGGCAGCCTCCTGGATACGAAAGCATAGCCCCAGTGCTGTATGTCATTTCAAGCGAAGCCTATACGGGCTGAAACAGCATGCTTGAGTATGGAATCAGGAGATTGACGCTGTCTTAAAAAAAGGTGGATTTCAAAAGTCAAAGGCAGATCCCTGTCTTAATTCGAAGATGGTCAACGGTCTTTACGTGTACTTGCTGTTATACGTACATATGTCACATCGAAAAAGAATATAAAGCGGTGCTTAATGTTTTTACGAAGAATTTCAAAACAACTGAACTGAGTGAACTTGGATGTTTTCGCAGGGAGACAGATGGCTACGTTCTGAATCAAAAGACGTACATCAAGAAAACCCTTGTACGATTTGGCTTGGATAAGACTATTTATCGCGCGTACCATGGCGAGTAACTATCCACAACAACAGCAAGAGGAACATTAGTGCTGTCCAATGAGCAGCTCGAAGTAGCTCGAAGTTGTTCCTGTCACGCTCATGCCCGTTTGTTGACAAAAAAGAACGAGCAGGACGGGAACAACTTCGAGCTACTTCGAGCTGCTCATTGGACAGCATTATTATGAGCTTGCCGAAAAGGAGCAATATCAAATTCAAAGCCTAATTGCTGTATTGTTGTATATCGCTTTAAACACTAGACCGGACATCGCAATCGCCACTTCTGTACTTGGAAGGCTACCCGAGCAAAGTCTGAAAACATAATGAGAGCATATAGAAAACATATTTTGATATTGATATCAAATCGAAATCATAATTTGTTTTCAAATATGAATCATCATGACTGATTACATATTTTGATCTCATTTTGCTGTTGATTTCTAAATTGTATGATCTGACATCAAACTGTGTACTTATTTTGTTATCGGAAAAAATATCAAAATTAGTTTTCGATTTGCTATCATCGATAGCAGGAATAGTTTTCGATTTGATGTCACATTAAGATTTTTCTGCTGTAGATTTTGATCTTTTAACCGTTAAAACGACCAAAAGGATATCAACCTGAGTTATCAAAATTAGGCGATTTCACAACAGCAAAATTAGTTATCGATTTGCTCTCAAGCTTTGCTCGGGTAGCAGATCCATTTGCAACAACTGATACAATAACAGTTGGAGTGAACATTCGAGAATTATTTTCGCGGCGGCTACTGTCCATTATCCAAAAACATCATAACCGAGTACTATTTTGGCCGGATTTGGCAGCAAAGTGTAGCGAGATGGACACGGTAGTCTAGTACAAAGTCGAATCCGTACTCAAGGAGATGGATTCTCTAAACTGTTCCCAAGAAGCTCCTATTGAAACATATTTGCGCTCTGACAGAGGCACATTTGTGAAAGCATGTTAATAGCCTATTCAGATTGGGCTATTTATGACTTTGTTAAGTGAGAGGGTATCCAATTATTACGAGGTGTTCAGACTGCAGCAAGATAATATATCTTGACGTTTCCATGTTTCCTCATTTGCACGCTAATACAGGGTTGAATTCAAGGAGAGTTTTAGAATTTAATTTGCGAAATCAAGCATTTGTGTGGCGACAACCGAACATTTTTTTTTTCGAAGATTATTTGAAGCTCTCATTAAGGATAATGAGCGAAGCTACATTCATTAGTTGGGTGCGCCGTTCTTCGGGGAATCAGACTATTCCTCAATTTATTTTTAAGTTTAAAAAGTATTTTGATTCTGTACTATGATCGAACGGAGATTTGATAGAAAAATTTAGATACTTTTTGGAATTCTCACAAATAAATAAAAAAAAGGACGATTGGACCAATTTTCAAGAAATATTATCGAACTAAAATGTATTTCCACCAGTATCTCCATGTATGAAGGGCAACTCAGCAATTTAATTTTTTTTTTAAATGGGAACTGGACCATTGCGTTCTACTCGACAATCAATGATACAGCTTCTAACAAAATCGAATCGTGTGAATGTGATATAATTTAAACTGGATTTTGGATGAATTAATGCATTACCAATCCATGTTTTATTTAAGGTTATTCTACTTTATATATACATCCCATCAAATCGTACAGTTGTCCCACGTGAAAAATGTTGAAATCCAAAGTATATTAAGCCATTCAAGGAGCAGAATTGAAACAATTTATGAAATCATTATCAAATATATTCGTTTTACAACCATTCCTACGTTTTAAATTGTCTTCCGCATTGGCCCTTGAACTTTGAAAATTTATTCGATTTGTTCTATTAAATCTAGGTTTAAGTTAAATACTTCATGTTAATTCTAGAGAGCATCCCTTTTTTTCAACAATTCATGTTGAATAAGTGGAGAATAAATAATTATCATCATTATTTTTCATCATATAAAATGCTTTCCACAAAACCATCACAATCCGAGTTATTCTTCAGCGCTCAGAAGATTTCCAACTAACATGCATTCGACCCTGCTGCGACAGAAAGAGAATGACTGTTAACTACGAAACGAAATGAAAACAGAGAGAATTTTCTCTCTGGCAAAGAGAGCGTGACGCTTGTCAGTTTTGTTTTGTTGAATTTCTCCCTGCATCCCAGTTAGAACGAAAGCTCTCTCGTAATAATTGTTCGTAATAAATTCTTCATGACTCTTTTTAGCGGGTATCTTTTGACATATTACGTAAATAATGACATCATAAAGCGTATTTACCCTGAAACGCCAATTATTATGTCATTAATGGCGTAATCTGAATAGGCTATAAGGCAGCGGGCTTCATCACAACTTATGAAAAAAGATTGAAAATGTGGCCAGAATCGTCGACAAAAAGTCCTTGATGAAGCTAATTGTTATAATTATATCAAAATTCCACTTCTCGGATAAGTGACGCTGAACTGCAATAAAACATAGCCCTAAATGGCATGAAACATTAACGAAATAATAATCATTTTTTCCCAAAAACCAAAATCGTAATGTTATACAATCACCACATCTTCCTTTTTTGGAGCACTTCAGCTTAAAAATCCACAGATGGGTTGAAAATGACAACCAGCTCGAGCATGATCTTATTAGGCATTCTTCGTTCAGGTATCCTCCCAAATGATGCAAAACCCTTTACCTTCATCGACATGCTTTTCATTCGCGACTCGATCATTCACCTCTATTGAGGCAAGACATTTATGCCCTTTCCGCCATTTGGGCGTTATTATTATGTCATGATGTTTATTTCTAGACCAAAGTTGATTTCAGTTTGGCGTCGATTGGTAACCCTTCCCGAGCAAAGTCTGAAAACATAAAGACAGCATATAGAGAACATATTTTGATATAGATATCAAATTGAAATCATAATTTGTTTTCAAATATGAATCATCATGACTGATTACATATTTTGATCTCATTTTGCTGTTGATTTCTAAATTGTATGATCTGACATCAAACTGTGTACTTATTTTGTTATCGGAACCAATATCAAAATCAGTTTTCGATTTGCTCTGATCGATAGCAGGAATAGTTTTCGATTTGATGTCACAGTAAGATTTTTCTGCTGTAGATTTTGATCTTTTAACCGTTAAAACGACCAAAAGGATATCAACCTAAGTTATCAAAATTAGGCGATTTCACAAGAACAAAATTAGTTATCGATTTGCTCTCAAACTTTGCTCGGGTTTCCAGTAGGTTGCACCATATAGGGGAACTGTTCCGTTTTCCACCTCGCTGAACATATATTCATCTCATCGCAAACCAAAGAAATACAGCGCCAATCTCGTTGCTTATTTTTGCTAACATACGTGCCCACAGCTGAAAAAAGCACAAAAATAAAAAAAACAATTTAAACTCCGTTTCATTGCTTTGTTTTTGATGGGATGAAAATGAGAGCTATGAGATGAAGAGCCGAACCGTTCCCCTACTAGTACACTTTTTCCACTGGATGTTGTGTGTCTATATAGGAATAACAAAGCAGCGGGATCACTGCTGCTGTCCGCGTTGTAGATGTTGTTGGATGTAGTCAGCTAGGTCTCCGCTGCAAGCTTGTGTCATGTAGCAGCAGATTCGGAGCTTGTAGTTTGATGGTGAATCTACTCCTGGAATCTAGTTTCGGACGGCTACGGTAGTATCTCGACGGCGAGTATTGTACATGAAACGTACAACAGACTTGAAACATCGATGTAGCTGATTTTTGAGGGCTACTGAAAGCCCGGAGTAGTATACGACATCGCCATACATAAAAATCGGCATTATCACCGCATGCTCTAGCTTTCGACGAGAAGGCAAGAAAAGAACAGGATCGAACCGACGCAGAATGTTATGTAAGTCTTTCGAACAACTTCGTTCACCTGGCATGTCCATGATAGATTGCGATCAAGTTTCAGGCCGAGGTTCGTGACATCGTTGGATAGCGGTACTATTTGCGCACTGAAAGTAACATTGGGATTATGTTTAACTGCTCCCGCATTAGTGAAAATCATAGCTTGCGTCTTTTTTGGGTTAGAAACCAACTTGTTTGCTTCCGCCCAGCGAACCACTGATTTAAGATTTTCGTTGATGGAACTTATGAGTCTGTCTGTCATGAGTCTTATGAGTCTGCCACGCTTTGTTCTGCTGACCTATCACCGCCCATACGAACTTGATTGTGCTCTTTGAATAAGAACGCAGTTAAATGCGAGGAAAAAATCTATCACAACCATGACATCAATTGAATCATTTGTTTGAGAAACTGCATAAGTCCATTTTACACAATTTCGAGAAAACAACAAAAAACTGTTTTTGAACAAATTGGCACCGAATCTTTCGATTTCTTCGATACAGATCAATAGTTTTTGGCAAAACTCAACACCCTGGAGCACTTCTGGTGCAAAAACTGTACGCAGTACTCCACAATTGCTCTTCAAAGTGCGTGGACATATGTAGTTTCTCAAACAAACGAAAAAAAATTCATACATTCCTAAACAAATTTTTTTTTCGTAGTTTTTGCCAGAATACGTATTTTTGGACGAGGATTCAGAATATATAAAAATCTCATTTTGGCCAAAAATGTTACATAAGCAGTTTCTCAAACAAATGGTTCAATTGTTGTCCAGTTTGCTGTACACATCATGAACAATCTTGGAAAGAGCCGTAGTCGTACACGTACTACATATATCCTTTCCTGTATCCGGATGTTTTGCTAGCAACGGTGAAATTGGGTGTTCGAGATGCTCAGTAATTTGAGAGAGTAGTATTTTTCAAGTATCTTGTAGATTAATGGTAGGACACTTATTGGTCTAAAACCTTTAGGCAGGGTGGGACTTGACTGATTCGTGATTATCGCTTTTTTTCCATTTTCTGGAAAATTGTTTAGTTGCAGTTATTGAGTTGAATAGATGGTAAAATGAAAGGGCATAGCAATTTTACAAACGAGATGGGAATCTCATCCGCTCCAGTTCGGGTTTCGAAAATAAAGGGCAAACGTCATGTCTCTTACTCCAAGAGCCTCCTAATGTGCATGACGCTCTATCAAATCATGGACTTCAGAAGTAAGTACGTCAACCTTTGCTGACGTATCTCCGGTCATGAAGAATTCCTGAAAATCCTTAGCTTGAGAGTAGGCTTGAAGTCGTATGGGATCAATAGCACGAACATTGCGCCCATCCTTTGTAGTGTCAGTCTAGGAAGTCTAATGCTTGCTAGAAAGTAGACTATCTCATGATCTGAAATTGTATCACCTGTACTGGTTTTCGATTTGATCACCAAGATGTGGGAATCCGTGATTATTAGGTCGATGGTTGATACGGTGTTTTCAGTTATGCGCGTTGGACCAGTTGGGAGAGCAGTTAGATTGATCGTTGTGTGGATGCGATGGAAGGCTATGAGGTTTGCTGAAGGTTGGTATGATGCAACGCTAAGCTTGTCGAGGAGTAGTTTCTCATAGCCTTGGGCAAAATTCGGATTCAACAGCGGAATATATACAGCCACAACAAAGAGGATCAGTTCATTGATCTTTGGTTGGACGTCAAAGTATCGAAACGAAGGGTAATTGTTTGGTTTTAATACCTTTTCTCACGTACGAACCTACTCCACCACACGATTTTTAACCGCGTCCTTTTTTGTTTAGCAGCGAATGTCTGGCAAAATTGTATTCAGGTATACGAATGAGGCCTAATGGAAACGATGCATTAAGTTTCGTCTCTGTCACAGCAAAAAAAAATGATATTGGTTTTTATCTAGAAGTAATTTCAATGTGGCGTTCGAGTCCTCGGACATTCAAATGTCCGATCCGTAGATTTAAGTTGTTAGTGTTGAACATTACAACATAGGAAATCGTCAGCGATGTGATTAGGAAATTAGCAACTTGAGGACGAAAATAAGGTCGACGAAAGAGCATCAAAAAAGACAGATGAATCATCTGGTCCACGGTCGTGTCGTACCATCTCTGCAGACTGATCAATGCTTCCAACAGCAATGTATTTCGTTTGATGAACACATGCTCATCAGTAGCCCTTCATTCCAACATCTTATTATACGTTCGGAAAACTATTGTAAAACGATAAGACCTATCATTGCGAAGTTCATTCCTTCTGCCATAGGAAATGAACCAAAGATTGACTGAACATCTCGATAATAAAAATTAACAAAATCTCACTTCGCTTCAAACCGCGCATATGCAGAGAGATATCTCTCTCCGAGGTCAAAATAATTGCAAGACATCTGACACGAATTTGAAAAAAAAACTTGTTTGTGACTTCTTAGACATCCCAATGACGAAAATGCCGTTATCGTACGAAAAAATCAATTCTTCGGAATACCGCTACAATAACAGTCTAATCAGACTTCGATATTACGCAACGTTCGTTGAATTATGTTGAAACACCTCTCAATCTGTAGATCCACACATGTAGTGAGATTCTCATGACTTGGAAAACAAATAGAAACGATAGGTTTCTACCAAAACCAAACTCAAACAGCCATCATCTTTCTAATCTCTGTTGTAGTTGTGAACAGCATCTTCCATAAGTTTACTACACCTCTTCGCCAGTGTATTTTAAAACTTTTCCTCGCCTTACATCTCTAATAATATCTGCCTTTGCCTTACTCTTAAACCAAATTATTACAACTGCGCGTATTCCTATTACAAAACGCTCAAAGCGTCCAAATTTACAAAAGTAACTCCTAGCATGAGAACAACGGTTTTCTGTCTTTGAATTATTGTTTGAATGATAAAACTTACACGCTATTGCATTCAGTATAATAATGAATATTAATTAGAGTTACTTTCAGCCTAGCGGCCCTAGTACTGTACTATTCTAGCGTTCACAGAATGGATGCACTTAGCTTGTCCGACTATCGTCTCCTGTTCTCTAGTGTATATATGTAGTGTTTGCTTTCACACAACCGACGTTGAAACTTAAACTCGTCCTATATCGATCCCGCGAGAGCATCGGAATCACTTTGGACTGAACTTTTATCGATCGTAGCACATGCGCGTTACCGATCTACTGCTTAAAGTTAGGAAGATAAAATCAATCTCTAAACATAAAATCAATGGTGTCAACTTAAGAGCTAGGAAAGATCAGACCTCTTCTAAAAACTAAAACGGTTAAAATACAAACAAGTAACGCCTAAACCATTTCACACTACGCAGTATCAGATAAGGTACCAAATGACGAAATATGTTCACATACCTTAGAACTACCCCACCTTACGCATTTTGGTGCTCTCCAAGAGCAGCCTGACTCGTCGCTTAAAACAGCCTGGCACCGGACGAGGACGAACCACCTCCATTCTGGAGCTGGTGCTTACCGCCGGAGTATTTCCCCTGGTGTCATTTTCCTCCGGACACTGGACCCGAGCCATTGTTGATCGAAGTGGACGTGGCTGCGGGCGTCGCCGTCGTCGACACTTCCTCCGGCTTGGGTGCCATCAGCGTGAACTGATCCTGCTCGATCGGTTTCTTCAACCAGTCGCCCAGGTCTTCCTTGCTGAAAGCTCCGAATAGTTCCTTCTTTGCCTGCTGATATTCGGGGACGCACATTTTCGTCTCACCGTAGCTGGGTTTGATCTCCTGGAAGCGTGCATGCGGAAGCCTCTCGATGACGGCCGCGAACCGTCGGTAAAACGACTGCTTGGACAGCCGGGACATCTTGTTGGTGTTGGTGTTGTTGTTGATCAGCTTGCCGGTGAAGGAGTTGACGATCTCCACGTCCGGACAGCCGATCAACCAGTTGATGCTAAAGTTGGGCGGTTTGGTTTGATTGCGCGATTCCGCCGACGTCATCAATGCCAGCTTCGGTTTGTTCAACCGATACGGCGGCGGGAGACCCTGGATGGAGTTCTCAATGCGACCGCAGATGGCCCTGCAAGATAGTAAGGTTAGTTGATGTGATCGCGTTATGCGACTCGTTCGAACCGATCGTTTTCTTCTATTCAATGGAACTGTCCGTTAAAAGTTACGCAACGTATTGCTTCTATGTTTTTCTAAACTGCATCGAAAAATACCAAACTTATCATATATCGACCATAAAAATAAAAATACATGTTTTCCATGTCCAATTGAAGTACTAATATCAATCAGGCATCTACTATGTAGCTTTTGCGCTTGAACCATTTTCACCGGCAAGGTGGTACACTGGTACCTACTTCTTTTTGAAGCTATTCTTTTTTGCGTACGTCGACAAATTTAAATTATCATTTCAATTTAAAACTGAATTACATATTCTAAATAATTTGACAATAACATCCGCCGGAACCAATTTGCCTTTTTTTGTCAAGAAATCTGGAAGCGAATACCATAGGCTATTGAAATCACAAAAATCAAAATAGTGAATATCGATGAAACTTTACCAAAGAAAATGAATATTCTTCAACTTGTTTCAAAAATAGGCCAAAATCCGATACATGACAAGTTTGGCCGCTATTTACGGCGCTAATTTTCCCTACACAACAGCAAGTGTTCTCTTCTCCGTGCCCCGTCTTCTTACCGGTACATATGCGCCGGATGCAGCAAGCTGCCCAGCACGATCGAGTGCAGATAGATCGGCTCGATCACGGACGCGAGCAGCGATCCTTGCAAGCCGAGTACGTTCCAGCGTGATATTTTGTCCGAGCAGGACATCGTCAGCAGACGCTGCCCCTGCAGGACACCATCCCACGTCTGAATGCCCTCGCTGCTCTTGACCGGTATCGTCCCTTCGCCCGATTCCACCTTGGTGCGCAGCTGGCCGCGGGCTTTCCTGTGTTCATTGTTCGAATGGTTCCGAGAGCGCGGGATTCGAATGATGAATGCGACACAAGCAGTTCATTAGTGGTTGGAAGGGTTAGCTCCGGCCGCTAGAAGGGCCAACTAAAGTCTTACCGATTCGGGTGTTTGTCCACGTCCATGTTGTCGTTCTCGTGCGGGCTGAACACCCGGGCGTCTCCGCAGGGAGCGGTGTTGATGTACAGATGGAAATGGATGCCGTCCTTTAGCCTATACAGGGTGGATTCGTCGGCTGGTGCGACAAAGACACTGCTTTCCGGGGTCTGTTCGGAGCTTTCGACATCGTTTCCGTTGCACAATGAGGGATTGGTGCTCGGTTTGCTGGTCTGTCGCCGGCAGTGCAGATCCAATTGACTGTAGAAAAAGTCCAGTAGACCCCGGCGGGCGATGATTTCCGCGTGGGAATCATTTATGACCGATCCGGTGACGCTCATGTGCTCTCCGCTGACGCATTTTGTACCCGTGGCCAGCGAGATGACCTGCGGAAGATTCAAAGTTTTTGAAATCGTATACATTGTAGATGAAAAATCCACCAGAATGAATCTGATGAAAACCTAGTTCAAACATTATTATTGGATGGAAATACGTAATTAATTGGAGCTAAGTACGCTTTTTAGGCAAATCGGTAGTGGATTCTGATGGTTAAGTCGAAGTTTGATAGAAGGTAAACTAAAAGTAGATTCCTGGAAGAATCCGCGACAGATCGAGAGGAATACGCAACGGATCCCGAGTCAAATCTGCAGTGGGTTTCATGTGATGTCGCAGTGGACTCTGGAAGTTGAAACGGTTCCGAGAGGAGTCCCGAAATTCGAAACGGGAAGCCACAAAAGATTCCGAAGAAAATCCGCAAGCCAAAAATTAAAAAAAAATATGAAGGGTATTTCGTAAAGAATTCTAAAGAGAATCGAAGATTCCGAAGAATCCGCAAATGATTTAAAGGGGAATTCGCAAAGGATTTCGGGGATATCAACAAAGGGTTCCGAAGACAATCCGCAAAGGATTTCAAACAGAATCCATTAATGATTTCAAAGAGAATCCGCGAAGTATTCCGTAAAGAATCCGTAAAGGATTCCGTCGGGAATTCGAAAAGACTCCGAAGGAATACGCAAAGTTTTTTTAGAGGGCATACTATTGAGGATTCCCTTTGGAATCCGTTGAGGATTCCCTTCGGAATCCGTTGAGGATTCCCTTCGGAATCCGTTGAGGATTCCCTTCGGAATCCGTTGAGGATTCCCTTCGGAATCCGTTGAGGATTCCCTTCCGAGTCCGCTGAGGATTCCCTTCCGAGTCCGCTGAGGATTCCCTTCGGAATCCGTTGAGGATTTCCTTCGGAATCCGTGGAGGATTCCCTTCGGAATCCGTTGAGGATTCCCTTCGGAATCCGTTGAGGATTCCCTTCGGAATCCGTTGAGGATTACCTTCGGAATCCGTTGAGGATTACCTTCGGAATCCGTTGAGGATTCCCTCCGGAATCCGTTGAGGATTCCCTTCGGAATCCGTTGAGAATTCCCTCCGGAATCCTTGGAGGATTCTCTCCGGAATCCTTGGAGGATTCTCTCCGGAATCCTTGGAGGATTCTCTCCGGAATCCTTGGAGGATTCTCTCCGGAATCCGTTGAGGATTCCCTCCGGAATCCGTTGAGGATTCCCTCCGGAATCCGTTGAGGATTCCCTCCGGAATCCGTTGAGGATTCCCTCCGGAATCCGTTGAGGATTCCCTCCGGAATCCGTTGAGGATTCCCTCCGGAATCCGTTGAGGATTCCCTCCGGAATCCGTTGAGGATTCCCTCCGGAATCCGTTGAGGATTCCCTCCGGAATCCGTTGAGGATTCCCTCCGGAATCCGTTGAGGATTTCCTCCGGAATACGTTGAGAAATCCTTTTCTGACCCATTTGGTCTTTCTATCGGAATCCATTGTGAAATCTCTACGGAATTCGTTGAAGATTCTCTCCGTTAAGGATTCCCTTCAGAATCCATTGTGACATCCCTCCGGAATCCGTTGACGATTCTATTCGGAATCCGTTGACGATTTTCTCCGGAATCCGTTGACCATCCGGAATCCGATGAGGATTCCCTTCGGAATCCGATGAGGATTCCCTTCGGAATCCGATGAGGATTCCCTTCGGAATCCGTTGAGGATTCCCTTCGAATCCGTTGAGGATTCCTCCGGAATCCGTTGAGGATTCCTCCGGAATCCGTTGAGGATTCCTCCGAATCCGTTGAGGATTCCTCCGGAATCCGTTGAGGATTCCTCCTGAATCCGTTGAGGATTCTCCGGAATCCGTTGAGGATTTCCTCCGGAATCCGTTGAGGATTCCTCCGGAATCCATTGAGGATTCCTCCGAATCCGTTGAGGATTCCTCCGGAATCCGTTGAGGATTCCTCCGGAATCCGTTGAGGATTCCTCCGGAATCCGTTGAGGATTCCTCCGGAATCCGTTGAGGATTCCTCCGGAATCCGTTGAGGATTCCTCCGGAATCCGTTGAGGATTCCTCCGGAATCCGTTGAGGATTCCTCCGGAATCCGTTGAGGATTCCTCCGGAATCGTTGAGGATTCCTCCGAATCCGTTGAGGATTCCTCCGGAATCCGTTGAGGATTCCTCCGAATCCGTTGAGGATTCCTCCGGAATCCGTTGAGGATTCCTCCGAATCCGTTGAGGATTCCTCCGGAATCCGTTGAGGATTCCTCCGGAATCCGTTGAGGATTCCTCCGGAATCCGTTGAGGATTCCTCCGGAATCCGTTGAGGATTCCTCCGGAATCCGTTGAAGATTCCTCCGAATCCGTTGAAGATTCCTCCGGAATCCGTTGAAGATTCCTCCGGAATCCGTTGAGGATTCCTCCGGAATCCGTTGAGGATTCCCTCCGAATCCGTTGAGGATTCCTCCGGAATCCGTTGAGGATTCCTCCGAATCCGTTGAGGATTCCTCCGGAATCCGTTGAGGATTCCTCCGAATCCGTTGAGGATTCCCTCCGGAATCCGTTGAGAAATCCTTTTGGGACCCATTTTGTCTTTCTATCGGAATCCATTGTGAAATCTCTACGGAATTCGTTGAAGATTCTCTCCGTTAAGGATTCCCTTCAGAATCCATTGTGACATCCTTCCGGAATCCGTTGACGATTCTCTTCGGAATCCGTTGACGATTTTCTCCGGAATCCGTTGACGATTTTCTCCGGAATCCGTTGACGATTTTCTCCGGAATCCGTTGACGATTTTCTCCGGAATCCGTTGACCATCCGGAATCCGATGAGGATTCCCTTCGGAATCCGATGAGGATTCCCTTCGGAATCCGATGAGGATTCCCTCCGGAATCCGATGAGGATTCCCTCCGGAATCCGATGAGGATTCCCTCCGGAATCCGATGAGGATTCCCTCCGGAATCCGATGAGGATTCCCTCCGGAATCCGATGAGGATTCCCTCCGGAATCGATGAGGATTCCTCCGGAATCGATGAGGATTCCTCCGAATCGATGAGGATTCCTCCGGAATCGATGAGGATTCCTCCGGAATCCGATGAGGATTCCTCCGGAATCCGATGAGGATTCCTCCGAATCCGATGAGGATTCCTCCGGAATCCGATGAGGATTCCTCCGGAATCCGATGAGGATTCCTCCGGAATCCGATGAGGATTCCTCCGAATCCGATGAGGATTCCTCCGGAATCGATGAGGATTCCTCCGGAATCCGATGAGGATTCCTCCGGAATCCGATGAGGATTCCTCCGGAATCCGATGAGGATTCCTCCGGAATCCGATGAGGATTCCTCCGGAATCCGATGAGGATTCCTCCGAATCCGATGAGGATTCCTCCGGAATCCGATGAGGATTCCCTCCGGAATCCGATGAGGATTCCCTCCGGAATCCGATGAGGATTCCCTCCGGAATCCGATGAGGATTCCCTCCGGAATCCGATGAGGATTCCCTCCGGAATCCGATGAGGATTCCCTCCGGAATCCGATGAGGATTCCCTCCGGAATCCGATGAGGATTCCCTCCGGAATCCGATGAGGATTCCCTCCGGAATCCGATGAGGATTCCCTCCGGAATCCGATGAGGATTCCCTCCGGAATCCGATGAGGATATCCTCCGGAATCCGAAGAGGATACCCTCCGGAATCCGGTGAGGATTCCCATTCGGAATCCGGTGAGGATTCCCATTCGGAATCCGGTGAGGATTCCCATCCGGAATCCGGTGAGGATTCCTCCGGAATCCGATGAGGATTCCTCCGGAATCCGATGAGGATTCCTCCGAATCCGATGAGGATTCCTCCGGAATCCGATGAGGATTCCTCCGAATCCGATGAGGATTCCTCCGGAATCCGATGAGGATTCCTCCGGAATCCGATGAGGATTCCTCCGGAATCCGATGAGGATTCCTCCGGAATCCGATGAGGATTCCTCCGGAATCCGATGAGGATTCCTCCGGAATCCGATGAGGATTCCTCCGGAATCCGATGAGGATTCCTCCGGAATCCGATGAGGATTCCTCCGGAATCCGATGAGGATTCCTCCGGAATCCGATGAGGATTCCTCCGGAATCCGATGAGGATTCCTTCCGGAATCCGATGAGGATTCCTTCCGGAATCCGATGAGGATTCCATCCGGAATCCGATAAGGATTCCTTCCGGAATCCGATAAGGATTCCTTCCGGAATCCGATGAGGATTCCTTCCGGAATCCGATGAGGATTCCTTCCGGAATCCGATGAGGATTCCTTCCGGAATCCGATGAGGATTCCTTCCGGAATCCGATGAGGATTCCTTCCGGAATCCGATGAGGATTCCTTCCGGAATCCGATGAGGATTCCTTCCGGAATCCGATGAGGATTCCTTCCGGAATCCGAAGAGGATTCCATCCGGAATCCGAAGAGGATTCCTTCGAATCCGATGAGGATTCCTTCGGAATCCGATGAGGATTCCTTCGGAATCGATGAGGATTCCTTCGGAATCCGATGAGGATTCCCTCTGAAATCCGATGAGGATTCCCTCGGAATCCTATGAGGATTCCCTCGGAATCCTATGAGGATTCCCTCGGAATCCGATGAGGATTTCCTTCGGAATCCGATGAGGATTCCCTTCGGAATCCGATGAGGATTCCTATCGGAATCCGATGAGGATTCCCTTCGGATTCCGATGAGGATTCCCTTCGGAATCCGATGAGGATTCCCTTCGGAATCCGATGAGGATTCCCTTCGGAATCCGATGAGGTTTCCTTCGCAACCCGTTAAGGATTCCCTTCGGAATCCGTCAAGGATTCCCTTCGAAATCCGTTGAGGATTCCCTTCGGAATCCGTCAAGGATTCCCTTCGGAATCCGTCAAGGATTCCCTTCGGAATCCGTCAAGGATTCCCTTCGGAATCCGATGAGGATTCCCTTCGGAATCCAATGAGAATTCCCTTCGGAATCCGATGAGGATTCCATTCGGAATCCGATGAGGATTCCCTTCAGAATCCGTTGCGGAATCCTTTCGGAATCCGTTGAAAATTCCCTTCGGAATCCGTTGAGGATTCCCTTAGGAATTCGTTGAGGATTCCCTTCGGAATCCGTTGAGGTTTCCCTTCGGAATCCGTTGAGGTTTCCCTTCGCAATCCGTTAAGGATTCCCTTCGGAATCCGATGAGGATTCCCCTCGGAATTCGATAAGGATTCCCTTCGGAATCCGATGAGGATTCCCTTCGGAATCCGATGAGGATTCCCATCGGAATTCGATAAGGATTCCCTTCGGAATCCGATGAGGATTCCCTTCGGAATCCGATGAGGATTCCCTTCGGAATCCGATGAGGATTCCCTTCGGAATCCGTTGAGGATTCCCTTCGGAATCCGTTGAGGATTCCCTTCGGAATCCGTTGAGGATTCCCTTCCGAGTCCGCTGAGGATTCCCTTCCGAGTCCGCTGAGGATTCCCTTCCGAGTCCGCTGAGGATTCCCTTCGAAATCCGTTGAGGATTTCCTTTGGAATCCATTGAGGATTCCCTTCGAAATCCATTGAGAATTCCCTTCGGAATCCGTTGAGGATTCCCTCCGGAATCCGTTGAGGATTCCCTTCGGAATCCGTTGAGGATTCCCTTCGGAATCCGTTGAGGATTCCCTCCGGAATCCGTTGAGGATTCCCTCCGGAATCCGTTGAGGATTCCCTCCGGAATCCGGCGAGGATTCCCTCCGGAATCCGGCGAGGATTCCCTCCGGAATCCGTTGAGGATTCTCTCCGGAATCCGTTGAGGATTTCCTCCGGAATCCGTTGAGGATTTCCTCTGGAAATCGTTGAAGATTCCCCCCCGGAATCCGTTAATGAATCCAGTGAGGATTCCCTCCGGAATTCGGTGAGGATTCCCTCCGGAATCCGGTGAGGATTCCCTCCGGAATCCGGTGAGGATTCCCTCCGGAATCCGGTGAGGATTCCCTCCGGAATCCGTTGAGGATTTCCTCCGGAATACGTTGAGAAATCCTTTTCTGACCCATTTGGTCTTTCTATCGGAATCCATTGTGAAATCTCTACGGAATTCGTTGAAGATTCTCTCCGTTAAGGATTCCCTTCAGAATCCATTGTGACATCCCTCCGGAATCCGTTGACGATTCTCTTCGGAATCCGTTGACGATTTTCTCCGGAATCCGTTGACCATCCGGAATCCGATGAGGATTCCCTTCGGAATCCGATGAGGATTCCCTTCGGAATCCGATGAGGATTCCCTTCGGAATCCGATGAGGATTCCCTCCGGAATCCGTTGAGGATTCCCTCCGGAATCCGTTGAGGATTCCCTCCGGAATCCGTTGAGGATTCCCTCCGGAATCCGTTGAGGATTCCCTCCGGAATCCGTTGAGGATTCTCTCCGGAATCCGTTGAGGATTTCCTCCGGAATCCGTTGAGGATTCCCTCCGGAATCCATTGAGGATTCCCTCCGGAATCCGTTGAGGATTCCCTCCGGAATCCGTTGAGGATTCCCTCCGGAATCCGTTGAGGATTCCCTCCGGAATCCGTTGAGGATTCCCTCCGGAATCCGTTGAGGATTCCCTCCGGAATCCGTTGAGGATTCCCTCCGGAATCCGTTGAGGATTCCTCCGGAATCCGTTGAGGATTCCTCCGAATCCGTTGAGGATTCCTCCGGAATCCGTTGAGGATTCCTCCGAATCCGTTGAGGATTCCTCCGGAATCCGTTGAGGATTCCTCCGGAATCCGTTGAGGATTCCTCCGGAATCCGTTGAGGATTCCTCCGGAATCCGTTGAGGATTCCTCCGAATCCGTTGAGGATTCCTTCGGAATCCGATGAGGATTTCTTCGGAATCCGTTGAGGATTCCCTCCGGAATCCGTTGAGGATTCCCTCCGGAATCCGTTGAGGATTCCCTCCGGAATCCGTTAGGGATTCCCTCCGGAATCCGTTAGGAATTCCCTCCGGAATCCGTTGAGGATTCCCTCCGGAATCCGTTGAGGATTCCCTCCGGAATCCGTTGAGGATTCCCGCCGTAATCCGTTGAGGATTCCCTCCGGAATCCGTTGAAGATTCCCTCCGGAATCCGTTGAAGATTCCCTCCGGAATCCGTTGAAGATTCCCTCCGGAATCCGTTGAGGATTCCCTCCGGAATCCGTTGAGGATTCCCTCCGGAATCCGTTGAGGATTCCCTCCGGAATCCGTTGAGGATTCCCTCCGGAATCCGTTGAGAAATCCTTTTGGGACCCATTTTGTCTTTCTATCGGAATCCATTGTGAAATCTCTACGGAATTCGTTGAAGATTCTCTCCGTTAAGGATTCCCTTCAGAATCCATTGTGACATCCTTCCGGAATCCGTTGACGATTCTCTTCGGAATCCGTTGACGATTTTCTCCGGAATCCGTTGACGATTTTCTCCGGAATCCGTTGACGATTTTCTCCGGAATCCGTTGACGATTTTCTCCGGAATCCGTTGACCATCCGGAATCCGATGAGGATTCCCTTCGGAATCCGATGAGGATTCCCTCCGGAATCCGATGAGGATTCCCTCCGGAATCCGATGAGGCCTCCGGAATCCGTGGAGGATTCCCTCCGGAATCCGTGGAGGATTCCCTCCGGAATCCGTGGAGGATTCCCTCCGGAATCCGTGGAGGATTCCCTCCGGAATCCGTGGAGGATTCCCTCCGGAATCCGTGGAGGATTCCCTCCGGAATCGATGAGGATTCCTCCGGAATCCGATGAGGATTCCTCCGAATCCGATGAGGATTCCTCCGGAATCCGATGAGGATTCCTCCGGAATCCGATGAGGATTCCTCCGGAATCCGATGAGGATTCCTCCGAATCCGATGAGGATTCCTCCGAATCGATGAGGATTCCTCCGGAATCCGATGAGGATTCCTCCGGAATCGATGAGGATTCCTCCGGAATCGATGAGGATTCCTCCGGAATCCGATGAGGATTCCTCCGGAATCCGATGAGGATTCCTCCGGAATCCGATGAGGATTCCTCCGGAATCTGATGAGGATTCCTCCGGAATCCGATGAGGTCCTCCGAATCCGATGAGGATTCCTCCGGAATCCGATGAGGATTCCTCCGAATCCGATGAGGATTCCTCCGGAATCCGATGAGGATTCCTCCGAATCCGATGAGGATTCCTCCGGAATCCGATGAGGATTCCTCCGGAATCTGATGAGGATTCCTCCGAATCCGATGAGGATTCCTCCGGAATCCGATGAGGATTCCTCCGGAATCCGATGAGGATTCCTCCGGAATCCGATGAGGATTCCTCCGAATCCGATGAGGATTCCTCCGGAATCCGATGAGGATTCCTCCGAATCCGATGAGGATTCCTCCGGAATCGATGAGGATTCCTCCGGAATCCGATGAGGATTCCTCCGGAATCCGATGAGGATTCCTCCGGAATCCGATGAGGATTCCTCCGAATCCGATGAGGATTCCTCCGGAATCCGATGAGGATTCCTCCGGAATCCGATGAGGATTCCTCCGGAATCCGATGAGGATTCCTCCGGAATCCGATGAGGATTCCTCCGGAATCCGATGAGGATTCCTCCGGAATCCGATGAGGATTCCTCCGGAATCCGATGAGGATTCCTCCGGAATCCGATGAGGATTCCTCCGGAATCCGATGAGGATTCCTCCGAATCCGATGAGGATTCCTCCGGAATCCGATGAGGATTCCTCCGGAATCCGATGAGGATTCCTCCGGAATCCGATGAGGATTCCTCCGAATCCGATGAGGATTCCTCCGGAATCCGATGAGGATTCCTCCGGAATCCGATGAGGATTCCTCCGGAATCCGATGAGGATTCCTCCGAATCCGATGAGGATTTCCTCCGGAATCCGATGAGGATTCCTCCGAATCGATGAGGATTCCTCCGAATCCGATGAGGATTCCTCCGAATCCGATGAGGATTCCTCCGGAATCCGATGAGGATTCCTCCGGAATCCGATGAGGATTCCTCCGAATCCGATGAGGATTCCTCCGGAATCCGATGAGGATTCCTCCGGAATCCGATGAGGATTCCTTCGGAATCCGATGAGGATTCCCTTCGGAATCCGATGAGGATTCCTTCGGAATCCGATGAGGATTCCTCTGAATCCGATGAGGATTCCTTCGGAATCCGATGAGGATTCCTTCGAATCCGATGAGGATTCCTTCGAATCCGATGAGGATTCCTTCGAATCCGATGAGGATTCCTTCGAATCCGATGAGGATTCCTTCGAACTGATGAGGATTCCTTCGAATCCGATGAGGATTCCTTCTGGATCCGATGAGGATTCCTTCGAATCCGATGAGGATTCCTTCGGAATCCGATGAGGATTCCTTCGAATCCGATGAGGATTCCTTCGGAATCCGATGAGGATTCCTTCGGAATCCGATGAGGATTCCTTCGAATCCGATGAGGATTCCCTTCGGAATCCGATGAGGATTCCTTCGGAATCCGATGAGGATTCTTTCGGAATCCGATGAGGATTCCTTCGACTTTCGGAATCCGATGAGGATTCCCTTCGGAATCCGATGAGGATTCCCTTCGGAATCCGATGAGGATTCCCTTCGGAATCCGATGAGGATTCCCTTCGGAATCCGATGAGGATTCCCTTCGGAATCCGATGAGGATTCCCTTCGGAGTCCGATGAGGATTCCCTTCGGAGTCCGATGAGGATTCCCTTCGGAATCCGATGAGGATTCCCTTCGGAATCCAATGAGAATTCCCTTCGGAATCCGTTGAGGTTTCCCTTCGCAACCCGTTAAGGATTCCCTTCGCAATCCGTTAAGGATTCCCTTCGAAATCCGTTGAGGATTCCCTTCGGAATCCGTCGAGGATTCCCTTCGGAATCCGTCGAGGATTCCCTTCGGAATCCGATGAGGATTCCCTTCGGAATCCGATGAGGATTCCCTTCGGAATCCAATGAGAATTCCCTTCGGAATCCGATGAGGATTCCATTCGGAATCCGATGAGGATTCCCTTCAGAATCCGTTGCGGAATCCTTTCGGAATCCGTTGAAAATTCCCTTCGGAATCCGTTGAGGATTCCCTTAGGAATTCGTTGAGGATTCCCTTCGGAATCCGTTGAGGTTTCCCTTCGGAATCCGTTGAGGTTTCCCTTCGGAATCCGTTGAGGTTTCCCTTCGCAATCCGTTAAGGATTCCCTTCGGAATCCGATGAGGATTCCCCTCGGAATTCGATAAGGATTCCCTTCGGAATCCGATGAGGATTCCCTTCGGAATCCGATGAGGATTCCCTTCGGAATCCGATGAGGATTCCCTTCGGAATCCTATGAGGATTCCCTTCGGAATCCGATGAGGATTCCTTCGAATCCGATGAGGATTCCCTTCGAATCCGTTGAGGATTCCCTCCGGAATCCGTTAAGGATTCCCTCCGGAATCCGTTGAGGATTCCCTCCGGAATCCGTTGAGGATTCCCTCCGGAATCCGTTGAGGATTCCCTTCGACTTTCGGAATCCGATGAGGATTCCCTTCGACTTTCGGAATCCGATGAGGATTCCCTTCGACTTTCGGAATCCGATGAGGATTCCTTCGAATCGATGAGGATTCCCTTCGGAATCCGATGAGGATTCCCTTCGAATCCGATGAGGATTCCTTCGGAATCCGATGAGGATTCCTTCGGAATCCGATGAGGATTCCTCGGAATCCGATGAGGATTCCTTCTGAATCCGATGAGGATTCCGTTCGGAATCCGATGAGGATTCCTTCGGAATCCGATGAGGATTCCTTCGAATCCGATGAGGATTCCTTCGGAATCCGATGAGGATTCCTTCGAATCCGATGAGGATTCCTTCGGAATCCGATGAGGATTCCTTCGGAATCCGATGAGGATTCCTTCGGAATCGATGAGGATTCCTTCGAATCCGATGAGGATTCCCTTCGGAATCCGATGAGGATTCCCTTCGGAATCCGATGAGGATTCCCTTCGGAATCCGATGAGGATTCCCTTCGGAATCCGATGAGGATTCCCTTCGGAATCCGATGAGGATTCCGTTCGGAATCCGATGAGGATTCCGTTCGGAATCCGATGAGGATTCCGTTCGGAATCCGATGAGGATTCCCTTCGGAATCCGATGAGGATTCCCTTCGGGATCCGTTGAGGATTCCCTTCGGAATCCGTTGAGGATTCCCTTCGGAATCCGTTGAGGATTCCCTTCGGAATCCGATGTGGATTCCCTTCGGAATCCGTTGAGAATTCCCATCGGAATCCATTGAGGATGAACTTAGGGTGAAATCAGGAGTGATTCAGCTTCATTCTAAATTTTTGATCACTATTCTAGTTTGAATCTGGAGCAAAATAGAACAAACTCGCTGGTTTCCCCAAAAGTGTTCTATTCATGGTTTTCAAATTTTCAATTAATTGAAATCATTATGTTACTGCCAAGAAAGGCGCCGGAATTGCAAAGTGGATTGATCCGTAGATAAAATGACGCATCCATACACCAAAACAATTGAAACATATTTGAATCTCGTGATTCAATCGTGGTTCAAATCTGCAGAAAATAGAACGGAGCGTTATACCAGTTTTATTTTTTGACAGTTGACTGGTAAAAAACTGAATCTAGAACAGCTGCTGGGAAAATTAATGTTTCAGATTCATATTCAAACTGACAGCCCCGAACGATTTGAATCACTGCTGATTTTACTGAAATCCGTTGAAGATTTTTCTTCGGAATCCATTGAGGATTCCCTTCGGAATCCGCCGAGGATTTCTTTTCGAACCCGTCGAGGATTCCTTTTCGAACCCGTCGAGGATTCCCTTCGGAATCCGATGAGGATTCCCTTCGGAATCCGATGAGGATTCCTTCGGAATCCGATGAGAATTCCTTCGGAATCTGATGAGGATTCCTCGAATTCGATAAGGATTCCTTCGGAATCCGATGAGGATTCCTCCGGAATCCGATGATGAGGATTCCTCCGGAATCCGATGAGGATTCCTCCGGAATCCGATGAGGATTCCTCCGGAATCCGATGAGGATTCCTCCGGAATCCGATGAGGATTCCTCCGAATCCGATGAGGATTCCTCCGGAATCCGATGAGGATTCCTCCGGAATCCGATGAGGATTCCTCCGGAATCCGATGAGGATTCCTCCGGAATCCGATGAGGATTCCTCCGGAATCCGATGAGGATTCCTCCGGAATCCGATGAGGATTCCTCCGGAATCCGATGAGGATTCCTCCGGAATCCGATGAGGATTCCTCCGGAATCCGATGAGGATTCCTCCGGAATCCGATGAGGATTCCTCCGGAATCCGATGAGGATTCCTTCGAATCCGATGAGGATTCCTTCGAATCCGATGAGGATTCCTTCGGAATCCGATGAGGATTCCTTCGGAATCCGATGAGGATTCCTTCGAATCCGATGAGGATTCCCTTCGGAATCGATGAGGATTCCTTCGAATCCGATGAGGATTCCTTCGAATCCGATGAGGATTCCTTCGAATCCGATGAGGATTCCCTTCGGAATCCGATGAGGATTCCTTCGGAATCCGATGAGGATTCCTTCGGAATCCGATGAGGATTCCCTTCGGAATCCGATGAGGATTCCTTCGAATCGATGAGTTTCCTTCGAATCCGATGAGGATTCCCTTCGGAATCCGATGAGAATTCCCTTCGGAATCCGATGAGAATTCCCTTCGGAATCCGATGAGGATTCCCTTCGGAATCCGATGAGGATTCCCTTCGACTTTCGGAATCCGATGAGGATTTCTTCGGAATCCGATGAGGATTCCCTCTGAAATCCGATGAGGATTCCCTCTGGAATCCTATGAGGATTCCCTCTGGAATCCGATTAGGATTTCCCTTTGGAATCCGATTAGGATTCCTTCGGAATCCGATGAGATTCCTTCGAATCCGATTAGGATTCCCTTTGGAATCAGATTAGGATTCCCTTCGGAATGCGATGAGGATTCCCTTCGGAGTCCGTTGAGATTTTCTTTCGGAGTCCGTTGAAGGATTCCCTCCGGAATCCGTTGCAGGATTCCCTCCGGAATCCAATGAGAATTCCCTTCGGAATCCGTTGAGGTTTCCCTTCGCAACCCGTTAAGGATTCCCTTCGCAATCCGTTAAGGATTCCCTTCGAAATCCGTTGAGGATTCCCTTCGAAATCCGTTGAGGATTCCCTTCGGAATCCGTCGAGGATTCCCTTCGGAATCCGATGAGGATTCCCTTCGGAATCCAATGAGAATTCCCTTCGGAATCCGATGAGGATTCCATTCGGAATCCGATGAGGATTCCCTTCAGAATCCGTTGCGGAATCCTTTCGGAATCCGTTGAAAATTCCCTTCGGAATCCGTTGAGGATTCCCTTAGGAATTCGTTGAGGATTCCCTTCGGAATCCGTTGAGGTTTCCCTTCGGAATCCGTTGAGGTTTCCCTTCGCAATCCGTTAAGGATTCCCTTCGGAATCCGATGAGGATTCCCCTCGGAATTCGATAAGGATTCCCTTCGGAATCCGATGAGGATTCCCTTCGGAATCCGATGAGGATTCCCTTCGGAATCCGATGAGGATTCCCTCTGAAATCCGATGAGGATTCCCTCGGAATCCGATGAGGATTTCCTTCAGAATCCTATGAGGATTCCCTTCGGAATCCGATGAGGATTCCCTTCGGAATCCGATGAGGATTCCCTTCGGAATCCGATGAGGATTCCCTTCGGAATCCGATGAGGATTCCCTTCGGAATCCGATGAGGATTCCCTTCGGAATCCGATGAGGATTCCCTTCGGAATCCGATGAGGATTCCCTTCGGAATCCGATGAGGATTCCCTTCGGAATCCGATGAGGATTCCCTTCGGAATCCGATGAGGATTTCTTCGGAATCCGCTGAGGATTTCCTCTGAAATCCGATGAGGATTCCTTCTGAATCCGATGAGGATTCCTTCGGAATCCGATGAGGATTCCGTTCGAATCCGATGAGGATTCCTTCGGAATCCGATGAGGATTCCTTCGAATCCGATCAGGATTCCTTCGGAATCCGATGAGGATTCCTTCGGAATCCGATGAGGATTCCTTCGAATCCGATGAGGATTCCTTCGGAATCCGATGAGGATTCCTTCGAATCCGATGAGGATTCCTTCGAATCCGATGAGGATTCCTTCGGAATCCGATGAGGATTCCTTCGAATCGATGAGTTCCGTTCGAATCCGATGAGGATTCCTTCGGAATCGATGAGGATTCCTTCGGGATCCGTTGAGGATTCCTTCGAATCCGTTGAGGATTCCTTCGAATCCGTTGAGGATTCCTTCGGAATCCGATGTGGATTCCCTTCGGAATCCGTTGAGAATTCCCATCGGAATCCATTGAGGATGAACTTAGGGTGAAATCAGGAGTGATTCAGCTTCATTCTAAATTTTTGATCACTATTCTAGTTTGAATCTGGAGCAAAATAGAACAAACTCGCTGGTTTCCCCAAAAGTGTTCTATTCATGGTTTTCAAATTTTCAATTAATTGAAATCATTATGTTACTGCCAAGAAAGGCGCCGGAATTGCAAAGTGGATTGATCCGTAGATAAAATGACGCATCCATACACCAAAACAATTGAAACATATTTGAATCTCGTGATTCAATCGTGGTTCAAATCTGCAGAAAATAGAACGGAGCGTTATACCAGTTTTATTTTTTGACAGTTGACTGGTAAAAAACTGAATCTAGAACAGCTGCTGGGAAAATTAATGTTTCAGATTCATATTCAAACTGACAGCCCCGAACGATTTGAATCACTGCTGATTTTACTGAAATCCGTTGAAGATTTTTCTCGGAATCCATTGAGGATTCCCTTCGGAATCCGCCGAGGATTTCTTTTCGAACCCGTCGAGGATTCCTTTTCGAACCCGTCGAGGATTCCCTTCGGAATCCGATGAGGATTCCCTTCGGAATCCGATGAGGATTCCCTTCGGAATCCGATGAGAATTCCCTTCGGAATCTGATGAGGATTCCCCTCGGAATTCGATAAGGATTCCCTTCGGAATCCGATGAGGATTCCCTTCGGAATCCGATGAGGATTCCCTTCGGAATCCGATGAGGATTCCCTTCGGAATCCGATGAGGATTCCCTTCGGAATCCGTTGAGGATTCCCTTCGGAATCCGTTGAGGATTCCCTTCGGAATCCGTTGAGGATTCCCTTCGGAATCCGTTGAGGATTCCTTTCGGAATCCGTTGAGGATTCCCTTCGGAATCCGTTGAGGATTCCCTTCGGAATCCGTTGAGGATTCCCTTCGGAATCCGTTGAGGATTCCCTTCGGAATCCGTTGAGGATTCCCTTCGGAATCCGTTGAGGATTCCCTTCGGAATCCGTTGAGGATTCCCATCGGAATCCGTTGAGGATTCCCATCGGAATCCGTTGAGGATTCCCATCGGAATCCGTTGAGGATTCCCATCGGAATCCGATGAGGATTCCCTTCGGAATCCGATGAGGATTCCCTTCGGAATCCGTTGAGGATTCCCTTCGGAATCCGATGAGGATTCCCTTCGGAATCCGATGACGATTCCCTTCGGAATCCGTTGAGAATTCCCATCGGAATCCATTGAGGATGAACTTAGGGTGAAATCAGGAGTGATTCAGTTTCATTCTAAATTTTTGATCACTATTCTAGTTTGAATCTGGAGAATAGAACAAACTCGCTGGTTTCCCCAGCAGTGTTCTATTCATGTTTTTCAAATTTTCAATTAATTGAAATCATTATGTTACTGCCAAGAAAGGCGCCGGAGTTGCAAAGTGGATTGATCCGTAGATAAAATGACGCATCCATACACCAAAACAATTGAAACATATTTGAATCTCGTGATTCAATCGTGGTTCAAATCTGCAGAAAATAGAACGGAGCGTTATACCAGTTTTATTTTTTTGACAGTTGACTGGTATAAAAACTGAATCTAGAACAGCTGCTGGGAAAATTAATGTTTTAGATTCATATTCAAACTGACAGCCCCGAACGATTTGAATCACTGTTGATTTTACTCTTAGAAATCCGTTGAAGATTTTTCTCGGAATCCATTGAGGATTCCCTTCGGAATCCGCCGAGGATTTCTTTTCGAACCCGTCAAGGATTCCCTTCGGAGTCCGTCGAGGATTCCCTTCGGAATCCGTTGAGGATTAACTTGGGAATCCGTTGAGAATTCTTTTCGGAATCCGCCGAGGATTCCTTTTCGAACCCGTCGAGGATTCCCTTCGGAATCCGTCGAGAATTCCTTTCGGAATCTGTCGAGGATTGCCTTCGAAAAAATTCCGCAGAGAAGAATTTGTAGACAAAAACCAGGAAGATATTGTAAAAGGTTTTGAGAGAATCCGCAGAAGTCTGTTGTGGGCTCTGAGAGCATCCGAAGAGATTTGTAGCAATGAAAATATTTTAAGGAGAATCTGTATAAGATTTCGCAAACGAATCTAAAAAGGATATCCCAAAAGTCCTAAAGAAATGCCTTGAATATTCTGAGGCGATCTTCAAAAGAGATTCTTCAAGGGTTACAGAACAGATTTGTGGAGAATCAACACGTAGCATAGCATAACTGACCGAACACCATCCTGGGTAGGCTGTCGATAGAGACGTTAGATGCGCCAGAAAAAAAGCCTCGGCTCTGCCATGTTTTTCATTCAACGATCTCTTTGTTCAAACCTGGCCAGGTCCTTACGATCGGTGGGGATATGGGTAGCAAATGTTGATTAGATAAGGATGATCAACACATAGATAAGTTGAATCTAGATTAATTGTACGAATAATAATTCGCTTACCTTTGCCGACTTGGCGTCATATCCTTGGGTCATAACGATTCCAGCCAATACCTTCCGTCTCGAGTAGACGTCGTTGCCTTTCATCACTTCGTTGAACTTCTCGATGACCAACCTACAAGCGAACAATTGAATCAAAATTACTTTAAAATCCGCTCCATCTTCTACCCATCCACCGTTAAAGCAACACCTACTTTCCGACCGCGTCGGCAAACGTCTGCGGCAGTTCGACGTTCTTCTGCTGATCGTAGCAGCCCCCACCGGCGTCCCCGTTCATACCGACCCCACCGGGGCCGAGACCGCCAGCGCCTGCGCCCGCCCCCATCCCGGCCGCCGCATTCATCACCCCGAACTTGGCCTGCTGCAGCGGACTGAACGAGATGTTGCACATGGACGCGAGGGCCGCCTTGGCCGCAGCATTCTTAGCCATCTTCTTCGACGGGCCGGTACCCTCGAAGCGCTGGCTATCGACCGTCACGACCACGGTGAACTTGGAGTGCTGCAGTCCATCGGTCGAGACGCATTCGAAGTGTGCATCGGTGAACAGTTCGTGCAGCAGCATGACCGGTCCTTTTTCCGGTTGCGGCTTCGGTGGCTGGCCGGCCGGGACGTTGCGCGACGCGTTGACCGCCGACGCCTTGAGCTCTGCGTTCCGTCACGTCACGGAGGTTGTTGGTGGGGCGCGGGCAGCGGAGTAAACAGAGAAAACACGGGAAGATCGTTTTCGAGAGTTGTTTCGATTCAGTGGGCAGTGATAGATGGAGACGCGGGAAGTACAGTAGCGAACGACGGTTGCATGATTCAGTTTTTGGATTTGGAAGGTAGGCCGAGAATGGGGGGTGGAGAAGGAAAAGAAATGTTAGAAAACTATTGTTTCGATCACGCACTCACACACAGAAAAGTACTTTTCAGAGAGGTCAAGAAATACTAAAGACAAAACCAAAACCAAAGGTATGTTGTTGAAAATCATTCACGTAATCAATCGGAGATGATGAGAAATGAAGAAAAGTAGTGTTAGTATTCGCAAGAAGTCGAAATAGTCATAGGACAGATATCAAATCCTTTGAAATACGTTACGCGTTCCCATTGTATGTGTTTTCTTGGCTAGATATGATTTGTTGGTAAAGTAGAATAGAATTATGGCGATTATACAAGTCAATGTCATGGGAAGAATTCAACATAGAAAGAAACATCGAATAACATCGAAACATGCGATGCTGGGAATGGTGCGAGTTTCATCATTGAATATTTGACAACATTTAATAATGAAATAAATCTGATGTTCCTGTGGGAATTGAGACACGTGAGAAAAACGCATTCGTGGCGTTCCGCTTTTAAATGAATCGGCACAATAACAATTGGAATTCCTGTTCTAGTGGGAATCCTGAAGCACGATTCCTAAAGAATACGAGCACGGGACCAGAAAGCATTGGTAGGATGCGTGAAACGTGAGGGATTCAATTAGAATTCTGGGGATAATGACATTCAATTAAGTTTCCCAGGTGCCAAAATGTACAATTGTGAGAATTTTATTCCTATTCGAATAATATAATATAGTGTATGTTAGTAGATGTGACATCTGTTTGTCGATTCCAGCTGCCGAGAAACTGGATCAAGCGTGAGTGAAGATTAAGCTCTCTACAACGATCTTTTTTCATAACACATTGAAGTATATTTGGAGAGCTTCCACTACTGTTCTGTTTTAACACAATTTCATCTAGTTGTTCATTTGCGTCTAATTTATCTACTACAAACAGTAAATTGTATATACAACAGTCTAGTGTGAAGCATCTCGAATAGTTAGTAGTGCACTACCAAAGGGGCGGGGCCTAAAAGCTGCAAAGTACTCGCGCTCTCCGTTAGTTTTTTTATTTCTACATAGTAAAGCATACTTTTTCCAATTTTTGCTCTCCGTGTCGGCAGTAACGGCTCATCGTTGTCTATAATAGTTCGGAGATTTCAAGGTAAGATCATTTGAATTCAAGATAATTGACTAAAATTTTGAAGCCACACGCAGTGCAGTGATTTTTTGTTCAGTGTTAATTTCCAATGATATTAGTACAGTTTAAATGTATTTGAAAAAATCAATGAAAATTTTGTCGCTTTTTCATAGTTTTTTTTAATTAAATTAGATGGTATTAATAATAACTGAACGATAAAATTAATCAATTTATCAGTTTTGTTTGTTAGAAGCAAAATATAGAACAAAACCCAAAGTTTTTTTTCAACAAAAAGAAATACGAGTTTAGGTATTTGACATAAATGTAAATGTGTGGTGAGCTGTGAATAATGTGAAAACAAAGCTTTTTCAAATGGTTGACCCTTACATAAGCATTACTAAACAAAAATATTTAAATTTTCAATAATTGAAAGAAAAATATCTCAAATGTATTAAAATGCTCATTAAAAATCTAATAAGGTTGAGGAGTCATGAAATATATCTATAACTGATTTCTTTTTATAAATACATAAAAAATCACAAATGAGGGTGTCCAACGTTGGCGTCGAAAAACAACTTACTCCTGGGATAAATTTTTCAATAGGCTTTTCGTTTCTTAGATGTTCGTATATTGGAAGTTGACATGTACTTTTTTTCATGGTACTGTTCGTACGGTTCAAACGATACACCAATATTGGCACAAAACTGCAAAATCGAAACTTTTTTACTATACTCAACAAAAATTTTCTCAAAGTGTTACTCACACCCCTCTGCTTCTAACCCCCTCAATTTGTAAACTTTAAATGACAATAAAAAGGAAAACCAATTTGTATTACTTTTTCATAAATGCAAGATTGCGCAATAATTAAATTACATTTTAAGTTTTGCTTAGCTTAGAGCGACTGTTTTTGATATCTAGAATGTTTATATGAATTGTCACGCCTCTGAACTTCCACACTTCATGATGTACGTTATGGATGACCATTAATTACGTTCAGCAATTTTTATGAGCATCTAAACTAGCTCTGCAATAATCGATACATCTTTTCTAAATAGTTGAAAATTATCACGAAACTTAAGAAAAATCAATATTCATAATCATATGCATTTTCCCACCTGAGGACACCCACATTTTCGGCATTTCACGGATATTATCCATGTGCGGACTTCTAGAGGTCCGAATCTTGACTCTGATCGTTGTCGTCAGTAAAATTCGTACACGGTTGTCAACAGTGTCAAACGATGCGTTACAATATCCACAGACGTTTGACGGAAGGATAAGTGCAAACAACGTTAGCGAAAACATTTACAATCTATGAGAGTCGATCCATGGATCGGTGAGCACAATAGACCGAAAAACGATAAGCACTGCACAAAGGCGACCCAGGACTGGTTGTTTCAATGTAGAGTGCCAGAGATTGACAGATCGAGAAGAACGTTGCCAGAAGCTGGATGTTGGTGTCGGGTACCCAATCGAATAGAGATCGGTACCGCAGGAAGAAAAAAGAGTTTGAAGAACAAGTGATTAGTGAGGCGTAGGAAAGACAGTCCCATATCCCGTCATGCTACGTACACACCAGTCAAGCAGTTCGACGAACATTGGCTCCACCCCCAAGAAAACGCTTCGGTTGCTGCTTTGTTTGAACGTGTGTGAAGTTGTTCGAACAACCATTTGACAGTTGGCGGCTCGGTTGGAAAAAATTAAAACGGTTTGATTTTGGTTTGAGTTGTCGGGGGTGGAGTCAAGGTTCGCCGAACATGTTTGAGCATTTGTAGTGAAGTTGCACAAACCCCCATATATTTTTTGATGGTTGGTGCTCGAGTTGGTGCTTCGGTCGTTCGTGTGTGATATTGTTGGTCGAATAAATTGATTGTTCGTGTCGGTGTTGATAAAAATTGATGAATGTTTGAATAAACGGGAGGTGGAGTCAATGTTGGTCGAACTGCTTGACCGTGTGTACGTTCCATCATGTGCAACGACCAAGAAGGGAATTTGCTGACAGAAAATAAAATCGAAGTTGCTGCCAACTGCAAACAACACGTCGAATCTTTATTAAATTGTGGATGTGACGGTGCATCAGTGAACAGAATAAACATTAGCGATTAGCGAACAAAAAAAACTATAAAACTGCGGGGAAGGACCAACTTTCGGCTGAACATCTCAAACATTACTATGTCTGAAACTCAATTTATGCATATGCACAACATGTGAGATTTAGTTCGAAAAAGGTATTGGAGGGTAACTGCTCCCTTCGGTGGGGTTTGATCTCACGAAACTAGTACGCTAGACAGGTTTCCTAAATAAGCTACGAATGATCTTCGTCGTCCTCCGCAGATTAGCGGGTACTGATGAAACCAAATTCCTAGCACCAGGCACGTAGCCGAACTCTCGCAAACAATTTCCAGAATTACAACCAAGTAGGGCAGACCTGCCCAACCTTTTCAAGTCACGGGCCAGTTTTTAGAATTCACACTAGCTGGCGGGCCAGAAAATATTCTGTACATAATGTAGTGAAGCAGATAAAATATTAAACAGAAGTTATCATCTATCTCTAAATTATAATTTGAAAAACGTATAGCAACACACTTGGTAAATGTGATCTGTTCTGGGGATCTGGCAACCCTGATTGGTACCACGCCATGAGAATGCGTTGAGTGTTGCGTTTGAGAGACTCACCGGAAGTATCGAGCGTGCGAAAAGAAGAGAGTCACGTCATTCGGTGTACTACTTTCGCGAGAATAAGACGTGCTTTTTTCAAGAAGTTTATTCTTGACGTTGTTCACGAAGAACGGATTTAGATTTGTCCTTCGTTTTCATTGCCATTAACGGTTGGGATTTGATACGACACATAACTTTATAAATATTTTCAAAAAATATATTGTATTTATTTCATTTTCTAGAAAAACTAAACACATTTTAATTGCGTTAAAACAATCTTTTTTGCTTATTTTGTTTTCGTCGTTGCATTAGAGTTCCATTTGAAACATTATATTAATCTATTCACACCGTTTACCGGATGTTGAAAAAATAGAAATTTCGATACTTTACAAGCATTCTGTTTTCAACAGGATGAGAGAAATGTACCAAATTTGAAGTCATTGAGATGTTTGGCGATATCTGCTAGAAAAGCCGAGTCAATAATCTATTCAGGATCATTCTGCTCGAGCAGTAGTTTTCCTTTATCTTGCAGAGCCTTTTCGAAAAGAATGAAATCTCCCAAGGATGGTACCAAGGCTAAATCAATAATATTCGCAATAATACAGCAAGTCTCCGTATTCGACTTTCATTTCGGCCAACATCATTTATAATTGGTGGGGGTTCAGTTCTTTAACGTTGATAAAGTTGATTGTCTGATTAACGATCGTCAATACTAGAAATATTGATCATTTTCACATATCGATTCTTTTGGTGAACATGGAATGGCAGGAAATTATCACCATAAATGTGATTGCTTTTCCTTTCTTAGAATTGTCACAACGCCATTGTTCATTCTTGTCATTGCTGGTGCTCTATCAATTGTAAGATCAATTAAGTTTTCGAAGGAGAATAAAAGGTCCTTTACACAAGTCTTAACACCCCTTAGGGTTTCCCCGTTAGTTGTTCCATGTTGCCAATTTTTCTTTCCAATTTCACGTTACGTAGCTTTCAAATCTTCTGCGAGAACTTTTACTCTTCACCGTGTTCCGCTCAAACTATGCTACAGAAAGAGGCAGTTTCTTTAGGACACGATGACAACAACAACCGAAATGCATTCTTAACAAGTTCTCCGTCCTGGAAAAAAATCATCCGTTTTTCCAAAATTTTACTAACAGCAAAACTGACCCGTGCTGCATTTTCAGACTTCGTATTAGCTCGAGTGATAACAGTTTGTTGCTTCTATAATCTATTGAACCGATAAATTGATTAAATAAATGGAAACATAAATTGAAACCTTTGAAATTCTATCAACTTTTGCTTCCTACCTGAGCCCTTTAAAAAACAGATTTTTCATAGAGTGCTTAAATTCAGATTTTATTCCTTCAATATAGCAAAACTTTCCGAACAAATTGACCAAATCGGCTTTCCATTTTTCAACGTGAGCATAAACTACTTTGAAAAATCTCTTAATTAAAACGCGATGTTCCACATCCATCTTTTGTGTCTTGAGGTCGCTTTGCAATCATTTCAAATTATGTAAAATGATATTTTTTTGTTTCAAATTAAAATTAATAGTTTTGCAGCGCGAGCTTCGATTTAAAACTTACATATTATGAAGCCAGCGGGCCAATTATGAGGTTATTTTTCTTATATGCGGCGGGCCACAAAAAAATGAAGCCGAGGGTTGCATCCGGCCCGCGGGCCGTACGTTGGGCAGCCCTGAAGTAGGATGAGTATTTAGTCTTGTCTGGCTCCTACACACTTGCTTCATCAGCAACTGCGCTCGTGAGGACCGATCAACGACGGATCACATGTTTACCCTGCGACAAATCCTTGATAAATTCCGGGAAGACAATTTTCAGACACATCACAGCTAGGGTGGCTCAAATTAGTATGGGAAAAACTTTTCCCATTTTTTTTTTTGATGGGCCGCCCTCTTATTCGTTTCTATTTGATGCCCTGATGCTCTGGACAAAATTTCAGCCAAATCGGTCAACGTTTGGGCGGTGCTAAACTCGTTGGTAGTTTATATGCAAAAATGTATGCAGAAACATCCAAAAACAGTGAAATGCAGTTGGTCGGCACAATTTACGATGAAGAACTATGATGCTCTTCCAGATCTTGAAGAATTTAATACAGAATGTTATGCTGAAAACCGCGAGAAGATTAGAGTTTGGCCGGCTAAGTTATTAGCATTTCTCTGAAGTGGGGTTTGAGCAAATTTCGTTTCTTTTACCTTTGAAAAGAAATAAATTCACCCTTACAACACTCCAGTAATAAACTCTAATCTTCTCGCGGTTTTCAGCATAACATTCTGTATTTAATTCTACAAGAACTGAATGAGTATCATTGTTCTTGATCGTAAATTGTGTCGTCCAACTGCAAATCACTGTTTTTGGATGTTTCTGCATACATTTTTCCATATAAACTTTCAACGAGTTTAGCACTGCTCAAACGTTGACCGATTTGGCTGAAATTTTGTCCAGAGCATCAGGGCATCAAATAGAGCCGAATAAGAGGGCGGCCCATCAAAAAATTTGAAAAAGTGTTTTTTGAGCCACCCTAATCACAGCGTATCATTCAGTGATACGAAACAAATTATGGTAAATTATGCTAGGACATGGTTTTCCGGCGCAACTGATACGGCTGATTCATGTAACGTTGGACGGATTGAAATTAAGTGTGATAGATGAAATGTCAATATCATTTGTAACTTTAGAGGAATTGAGCCAGGGTGATGAAGTCTGAACTCTGCTGCTCAATATAGGGCTCGAGGAGCGTTTAGGAGAGCTGATGTACAAAAAAGTGGTACCATCATCACAAGATCGAATATGCTTCTGGGCTTTGTGGACGACTTTGTGGACTTTGAGAACGCGGAAAAAACCGTAGGGTTCGTGGAGGGCCGCGTACACAATGGCTTTTTGCAGTTGAAGACGACCTGAGAGCGTTTTGAAGCGATTGGCTCACGATTCAGTCCAGTAGTGAAATATACTTGATTCGGCGTGGACTCATCGAGGAGGAGCTGTCATGATCAGCTGCAAGGAGCCTTTTGAGTTACTGCTGAATGGAAAATTGAACAAAGAGTACACAAATAGAATCAGGATTGAAGATGATGGACAAACAGCTAGACGAAGTAACGACAAGGCTATGCGAGAGCGAAATAACGGGAAGGTCGCTGAGATGGACGGAATCCCGATCGAGATGTTAAAAGTTAGGGGTGACCGGTTGAACGAAAAAATCCACCAAGTGATTGAAATGATCTGGGAGGGAGTAGAAATGCCGTCAAGCTGGCTTGATGGCCTCATATGTCCTATCTACAAGAAAGGGCACAGGGCACACAATGACCATCTAGATAATAGTTCTCCTCAATACCACCTACAAAGTACTCTATTGAATTCTAGTAATCTTGTTAAGGAGACTGTGTCCGGTTGCTTTTTCGGCAAACTCTGAAGCGGTTTTCAAGAAGGACAATTAACAACGGACCAGATGTTCACACAAATCTTTTAGGGTCTGTCTTATGTGACGATCTATACAAAATTTTCAGATCTTTCATACAAAAACTGTAACATAGGGAGAGGGGGGGGTCAAAAATGTCCATTTTTTGCGTTACGTAATTAATGGATCTTCGCTTAAACTTAGGCTTTTGTCCGATTCGCGAATTAAAATAAAAATTAAAATCAAAAAGGACAGTTCGGAAATTATGAAATCACCCGCTCATAAGAATGGCTCTCAAATTTAAAATAAATGCGACAGACTGAAAATCATCGAATAAGCCTGCTCGCAGAACATGATTACTTTTAACAGATATAGAAATTAGCATTGTTGGGTAGCACCAGCCATTCTTATAACCGGTTTTTTCATCTTAGAACTGTCACTTTTAAATTGAATTAAATTTAATACGTGAAATGATACAAAGCTTAAGGGTCTGTCTCATTTGGAGAATTAAACTTAAAAGTGACAGCTCGAAAATTAGAAAATCACCCTGTCATAAGAATAGTTGGTGCTACCCACCAATTCTAATAAGACATCGATGAAAAATGATTCGATATCTCTCCAAAGTAATCTTACTCTGCGAGCAGGGTTATTCGATAATTATTGAAAAGTCACTTTTGAGTTTAATTTCAGTTTAATTCTCCAAATGAGACAGACCCTTAGGTCTCAGAATTTATTTGAAGTTCGAAAATGTGCAAATGTTTAGTCATTAATTGGTGAAAAAATAGTTATACATATTAAAATACTTTTAATTTCTTGTCGGGTGCAATTCTCCACCTGTTTTGAAAATTAAAACGTTTCACGCAGGAGGAAAACGATGTGGTTAATTAAAAGAAACGAAAACACGTCGACGTAAGTGGATACCCTATTAAATGTAGATGCATACTTAACAATATTCCCGAATTTTCTTAATTTGTTATATATCTCGCAGATTCGCATACAATTTTGCTATACCGAACCAAAACAAGAACACCACCCTAAATGCAGGATAACTATCAGCATCAAGATCTGAATCGAGACAACTATAGATACTTAGTGGAATATATAGATGAGCGAAGATAAATCCTCTGTCTCCAAACGAACTGTCAAACGTGTCTCCAAGCAAGCATGACGTCACGATTTCAATGAAAATATTAAGGGGTGTGATGCCATATGCACCTGGTACACGGTCAAAAAAACGAACCCATCCATGCTTTCGCTCATCTATAGATTCTACTATCTATAGCAGTGTTTCTCAATCTGGGGTACATGTACCGCTGGGAGTACCTTCGCTGGCCCTAGGGGGTACCTCGGACAAAAATGCGTAATGGCGGACGTATTGAATTCCAATCGTAACTTATTGATAAAGTTTTGATAATTGTTTTGATAAAAGTTTTGAACTTTGTCTTGTACATAACATGCATGGTGATCAGTAAATCAAAGCCAATTAAATTCTACCCTGCTCAAGGGCTGCGGAACAAAAGATCAAACGGACAAAACGTCGAATGAGCAAATTTGAAAAATCTTCAATGTAGTCTACCTGATCTAAACAAAATGTTGAATAATATGTTGGGAATATGCTTTTGAACTGAAATCTAGAATCTAAAGCCTTCGTTTGAGAGGCATGAAGGCTTTTTTCAGAGAAGACTCCTTTCAAGAAAGTCGGAGCCTTCTTTCAAGAGGCTCAGAAGGTTATTTTCAAAATAGCTCCCTTCAAGAGGCTCGGAAGCCTACTTTCAAGAGGCTCGGAAGGTTTTTTTCAAAAGGCTCGGAAAGCTCCTTTCAAGAGCCTCGGAAGCCTACTTTCAAGAGGCTCGGAAGACTACTTTCAAGAGGCTCGGCAGCCTCCTTTCAAGAGGCTTGGAAGCCTCCTTTCAAGAAGTTCGGAAGCCTACTTGCAAGAGGCTTGAAAGCCTCTTATCAAGAAGCTCGGAAGCCTTCTTTCAAGAGCCTCGGAAGCCTCCTTCCAAGATGCTTGGAAGTATCTTTTAAGAGGGTCGGAAGCCTTAGTTTAACACGCTCGGAAGGCTCCTTTCAAGAAAGTCGGAAGCCTTCTTACAAAAAGCTCGGAAGCCTCCTTTCAAGAAACTTGGAAGGTTCTTTTCAAAAAGCTCGGAAAGCTCCTTTCAAGAGGCTCGGAAGCCTTCTTTAAAAAGGCTCGGAAGCTTCCTTTCCAGAGGCTTGGAAGGTTCTTTTCAAAAGGCTTGGAAAGCTCCTTTCAAGAGGCTCGGAAGCCTGCTTTCAAGAGGCCCGGAAGCCTCGTTTTAAGAGGCCCGGAAGCCTACTTTCAAGAGGCTCGGAAGCTCATTTTAAGAAGGCCTTGAGGCCTCCCTCCAAGAAGCTTGGAATTCTTCCTTCAAAAGGCTCAGAAGTTTACTTTCAAGAGGCTAAGAAGCGTGCTTTCAAGATGCAAAA
This sequence comes from Armigeres subalbatus, assembly GCF_024139115.2. Classification (NCBI taxonomy): domain Eukaryota; kingdom Metazoa; phylum Arthropoda; class Insecta; order Diptera; family Culicidae; genus Armigeres; species Armigeres subalbatus. Next base: position 221,937,016 of record NC_085139.1, read on the forward strand.
GAAGCCTCATTTTAAGAGGCTCGAAAGCCGCCATCCGAGAGGCTTGAAAGCCTCTCTACAAGACGCTCAGAAGTATTTTATCAAGAGGTGAGGAACCCTACTTTCAAGAGGTCCAGAAGCTCCTTTCAAGAGGTTCAACCTTCTTTTAAGAGGTACCGGAAGCCTACTTGCAAAAAGCTCGAGAGGCTAAAGCTTAAGAGGCTCGAAAACCTACTTTCAAGTGAAACGGAAGCCTCCTTTCAAAAGGCTCGGAAGCCTCTCTTCAAGAAGCTCAGAATTCTTCTTTCAAGAGGCTTGGATGCAAAGGAAGCCTCCTTTTAGGTGGCTCGAAAGCCGCCATTCAAGAGGCTCGGAAGCCTCTTGTCAAGAGGTGCGGAAGCCTGCTTTCAAGAGTTTCAGAAGCTTCTTTCAAGAGGCTCGGAAGGCTCCATTCAAAGGGCTCGGAATTATTCTTTCAAAGGCATGGAAGCCTATTTTCAAGAGGGGGTACCTCAATTCATGCGAAAGTTTGGAGGGGTACCTCTCAAGAAAAAGGTTGAGAACCGCTGATCTATTGGGGCAACCATTCCAATATCCACGACGAGATCAGTGATTATCGTGACCATCAGCAGCGGATTGTGGCTGTTGTATACTATATACTATATACTTTATAGTGCAGAACACCAAACCGGTTGGTTTTCCAAGAGGTAAAAACCTAGGTGCAAATTTGCTTGAAAATATTGAAAATAAAATAACTGGTATTATCGAAAAATTCACGTTGTCTGTGCTCTAAGGTCATATTGACCCAAAATTGAAATTGTTATAACTCTTGAATGTTTGGTTAAAATCCGGATTTTTTAGATAGATCGAAAAATGAATTAATCGTTTTTTAGGACGTTACCTAAGATTGACCATAGGTTTTCGTTTTCGTAAGGGGTTTTCGTAAAAAAAGGGTTAAAAAACAGTGTTTCCTACCCATTTCGAACTGCACCTTTTCAAAAAGGTTATGCAGGAAGGCATGTGCTTTGATATGAGGCATTGATTAGTTCATAATTTGGCCGCTAGGTGGTAATATGTATGAAACCATTATTTTAGACTGCCCATGATACTCCGATAAATAAAATATTGTACATTGTAAATATTCTTATCAAACAAATTTGGAAATTGTAAAGATGATGTCTTCAGCAAAGATCGTCTGAAGGGAATGGACTGCCATGTGAAAGGAGATGTTATTAGGAATTTTACAAATAGGTGGAGCGAGTGTGCCTGCAATATTCTTATATTAGTGAAATATTGCTCTAGCTTGAAATCCTTTGTACCTACACTCAAGTTGTATTCGGCAAAATAGTTCCGCATGTCCAGGACTACAAAGCAGTGCTCAGTATATTGAGTACTTCTTCCAAGAAGCGGCGCTAGTGAGCAGTTATATTTGAGCATATTATTCCATGTAGGATCTTATGTATTTTGAGGCGTAGTTTTTTTAAACAATGTTGCGGAAGGGTCTTCCAAAGGTTTTTGGTTATTCAAGTAATCCCTGGAGTTAAGGCCTTTGACCTACGCGCGTAACCAAAGGTCAGCCAGTCTGTTTCAAATGTGGTACATACTCTTAGTGATATTAAGATTAAAAATTTCAAATACAGTGAAATTGTATTAGGTATTGTTTTACACCTAAACATAGTCCGAAAACACAATTTTATCTAAATGATTATTATATTTGATCAAAAGAAACATCAATATATTACGCAACGCTTAGCTTCATACAATTTATTGAACGATAGCATAACTGACCGCACGCCATCCTGGGTTGGCTGTCAATAGAGACGTTAGATGCACCAGAAAAACAGCTTGGAACTTGATATTGTAATTTGTCGCATATGAATAGGAAACCCAGCAAAGATTTTCACGACCCCTCAAACGTCATAAATTCTTAGGGAAGTTCATTTTGCGTTGGTCTATTCCGAAGTATGTTGCTGCTAATGGAAACGATAGCTATTTTTATTTCACTATTTTATTTGTATAAAAATCAAGCAGATATTCAATTCAATATATTTTTTATTTTTAGTAATAATCAAGAAGTGGACAATTGCATAAAGTGGTTTTCCCATTGGAAATTTGTCGTGAAAGGCAGATCCATAACAGTCAAAGGAATGCTGTTTTCTTTAGCAATGCAGCATGGCCATGGGATTTGCAGGTGCAAATTTGATTCGGCAAATGATTACTCAAACATTTCTACTTTTACACAAACAACTTATTGAAATGGAACCCTTTTTCTTTAAATTGTGTGTTTGGACCTAAGCTATGTTAATAATTGGTGTATATTTAATATATTATACAACTAGCAGACCCGACGAACTTCGTTTCGCCTAAAATTTGATTTATTTTCTGATTAATTCTCAAGTTATGAAGAAATTTATGTTTCATTTGTTTGGGAGCCGCCCTTTCCAAAGGGGGGAGGGGTCTCGAAACATCTTAAGAATCTTCCCCGGCCCTAAAAAGCTCTGCATACAAATTTTCACGCCGATCGGTTCAGTAGTTTCGGAGTCTATAAGGTTATGACAGACAGAAATTCATTTTTATGTATTAATTTAATCCTGTATTTTAGCCTACTGAGGCATTGGTCCGATTCGGTTTTGTTAATTTTTCGGTTTTGTTAATTTTGAGACTTGTTCGCTGTTTGAGTTCGTACATCGTTTTCGACGAAAAGAGATACAGAAAATTTCTAGTTTGAATTTTTCTGGTCAAAAATTGACTTAATTAAATTGCTTACCAATGTAAACGGGTCGGGTTCGGGTTTGCTAAGAATGTTCTGTCCGGGTTCGGGGTCGAGTTTGAGAGAAATTTATAAATCGAGTTCGAGTCAGGTTCGCGTTTGCAAAATCTAAAATCCGACCACCTTTACAGCTAAAGATGCTGACAAAAACAACTAACGGCTGGAAACGAACCAGAAAACATGCGAACAAACCTCAACCGGAGGATCTACTACAATTATGTCATTGCCAACATGAAGGAACAGCTGGCCAAGGTCATGAAGGAGAACATGCAGACATTTATTTTTCTTTAAAAATTTATTTGCTTATATTCCGGGGATTAAACCACCCGACTTGGACATTAATTTACAATGTTCTGAAAACTCATATGTGAATATGTACATTACGTAAAGGATATTGATTTGAAAAATGTATTGGAGGTAACCACTTTCCCTTTGATGGGACTCGAACCCACGACCCTTAATACGCTAGACTGGTGCTTTAACCAACTTAGCTACGAAGGGCCTCCGTCGGGCTTCGCAACCTAGCGGCTACTGAATGAGCTCGAGATTCCCAAATTGAACGCATAGTCAAATCACTCGCAATCTTAATCTTAATCCATGAAGTCTTGAAATTGTTAACATTTTCTCCTTCTAAATCAGTAATCCCCAAAGTGCGACCCTCCTACTCTTTTCCTGCGGTCCGCGAAGCATTTCAGAGAATACACTAAATGTGGCCCATTGTATGGCGTTATACGACAAATTAAGCTTTCATAGTGCTATTTTTTTGCATTCGAGGATTCTATCCAGTTTGCAACATTATGTTTTTGACATATAAGGCATGAATCGTGTTATCATCATGTTTATGAAATTCATCACTTCATAAAAATTATGTAGGCCAAGCCCAAAAGCAGACGTATTTCGATGTTATTGCTCCGGGCTATCAAAAAGCAAATGTGTGTTTTTTCATCGCGGATTTCAACGAGCTTTATAGCTGAATGTAAGAATACCGTTGCCTTAGACTTTTATTCATAAATAAAAAATAAGTTAGATTTCGGCGAAATTCAACTGGAAAATTGATGGGAAATTCTTCAGAAAACACGCTGACCATCACCTGTCATGTCAACGTACTTAGGGTCTGTCTCATTTGGAGAATTAAACTTAAAAGTGACAGTTCGAAAATTAGCAAATAACCCGCTAATAGGAATGGCTGGTGCTGCCCAGCAATTCCAATAAGATATCGATGCAAAATAATTCGATATCTGTCAAAAGTAATCTTGCTCTGCGAGCAGGGTTATTTGATAATTATTGAAATGTCACTTTTAAGTTTAATTTCAGTTTAATTCTCCAAATGAGACAGACCCTTAAAGCTACGGAAAATATTGAATTAAATCAAGATTTTTTTTTCTAAACTCCGATATTGTTGAAGAAAAGGTTCAGAAAATTCATTCATTCAAGCATAAAAGCAAGGCTCGGAATGCAGATTTATTCAATTTCTATTCAATACTGCTGGAATGATCACCTGGCTTCAAAACACTTTTGAAACATGCTGTCGTTATATGCATAATGGCCCGTTTACATATTTGCTAGTTCTAGCGGAATATGTAAACGGGCCAATAAGGCCATATGTTCATTTGGAAAAAAAAAGCTCAGAATATTTTCTACCAACTGAACCGAAAAGTCTGAAAGAGCAGAAACCGTTGTATCTACTTATACTATAGTCAGCTACGGCAATAAAACCTGCAAAATGCATTGTCCTTACAAGTATGTTATTTGAAAAAGACTAGTTATAAACTGGGTGCTGCGGATAGAGCCACTTTTCCGCGCTCAAGCGAGTAGAGGGATATTTTGAAATCACTTCCATAAACAAAATTATTTTGCAGTTACTTGGCTGTCAAACATTTCCCGCTCTTCGAATTTCTCTTTCCACGCTGCATGAGGGCGCACAAATGCGCTAGACTCTACATGACTTTACGATTGTTTACGTACTTTCATGCTCCAATCAGCTGCTGAATCTCGTGAAATTTCGTAACGAGTGCTTTTTAGTTGCATTCCTACTAATTTTCCACTCGAAATATAATGTGAGAATATTTGTTACAAAGAATACAAAACTCAAACAGTTTAGTCAAAAGTTTATTTTTATTTTTTCCCCAAATAATAACAATACTTCTCAATAGTTTAGTTTTATTTTTATTTTTTCCCCAAATAATAACAATACTTCTCAGTATCAGATCAGAAACGAACATAACCACAATCTTCAATGTTTGGCTCCGGCACAATAGAAATTTTTGGCTTCAGTTTGACAACCAAATCGATTCTATCCGCACCACCCAGGTTATAAAAACTCATGTTCAGGGTTGTTATGGAGATCCTGAAATATTTTCCGCGCCAAATCTGCGCCGACTAAAATCAAATCCGCGCCATTTCCGCGCGACATGAAATCCATTCCGCGCCAAATCCGCGCGACTCACAATTAAATTCTGACACGTGAAATATCAATTTTATTCTTCTTTAAAGTTCTTTTTATAATATTACTGATTTCAAATATGATTTTAAACTGAAACTTTACATATGTTTGTTCCAAATTGAAAACAGGACTAAGAAAAACCGCAGTCAGTATTACAACCCTTCTAGATGGCCCTATTCACCACTAGAAGTAATGAAGCTAAGTAAACATGAACTAAACAGCCAAATCTATTTCAATAAGCATAGCTTTTTAGATGAGATGATGATTTTAGCATGTTTTGTTCTGTTATTGTCAGTGGATTTTTTGTTGATCGAACTTTATACAATTCGGCGCAAGATGCATAATTAATTATAGATAAGCTTGGCAAATCATAAAAAAATTGCCAAAATCGTAACTTCTTCTGAAGTTATAAAGTATGCAACTTTGTTGTAATTATTGATCACAAGACAAACTTGCGTAGATATTAAGGAATTAGATAATACAGGAATTAGATAAAATAAAACTTCTGTAAAACAATTATTTGATTGTTTTTGCCGGAATTTTCGCTAAAATCTTCAAGAATATCTGCGAAAATTCTTCCGAGAATTCCTGCACAAATTCATATTTTGTGCGCAGGTTCAACCCAAAAATTCCAGTGAATTCTAGCGGAAATTTTCCTACAAATGTTGGCAGAAATCCAACTGCTCTTGACTTTTTACAGAAATTCCTGTGATCATTTTTATAACCTTCCTGATTTGTTTTTGTATATTCAAGGCGGCATTCTTGGGGATTTTTGAAGTCATTCCTGTGATCATCGCTCCAAGAAATTCCGATGAAATTCTTTCAAAAATTTCATTATAATTTTTCGAATTTCAAATGCTGCAGAAAACCCCTTTAGGCTGTGGAAATTTTTTTACAAGTAATTTATGCAAGGATCCTCTTAGGTTCTGTTGGTAATCCTGTAGAAATACCATCGGAGTTTTTTGAGAATCATCTTCTTATTTTTGAACGACTTCTGCAGAACCACTTAATATAATGAGGCATCAAACCAAAGAACATTTTTGTCTTTTCAATTGTTGTATACCTCTTATTCGCTAAGGGCTTGGACAATTCCTAAAAAAAAGGTTAACAGCATTCAAACGTGATTTTGTTCTCAACAACATTTGCTAATAAAAATAAGGCCCAATAGACTTAAAAATAATTTTTGAATTGTCGTCCTTAGATCTAGCATTATATTTATTAAATTTCACCTAAAACTAAATCCGTGCGAAACCCCAAAATCGTTATGTAAATCCGCGCCAAATCTGCAAAAACCGCGAAATCCGCGTAGTCGTAACAACCCTGATGTTGTACTAACATTCAATTTGAAATAAAAACAAATATTTCAAATATACTGCGGCCCGCTTCAACCAGGAGGGTGAAACGCCTGTCATCCGCGGTACAATGGCACTCTACCCAACATCGTTTTTGGTACTTCTGTTTTCGGTACCCAGTTTCTGGGTAGTATACCCGAATTCAGCGCTCATTTTGGGTGATTGGTTCGTACGCAGTTAGTGCTAATTATCGGCAATCAATTTCTCCTGGCGAAAACTTGCAATTGGTTGTGGTACATCAAGCCTTTTGTGTTTGTATGGCTTCTTTATGTCGAAAAATAGCTCGTTGCTTCTTCCGAAGTTTTGTTATCATGAATCAAACGAAATTAAAACAAAAACATTGTACGCCATGTGAAATGAATGGTGGGTAAGCGTATTAACCTTCTCTTCAGTCCCCTGGCTTCAACAGTTCAAAATTAGTTTTTACTATAAAGGTTAGCTTGCGATCGCATCTTGAATTTTTGGATAAATTTGTTTGTCAATTCCCCAGAGGCAAATAGTATTCGGTCCAGTCATGTGGTACAGACCAAACAGTTTAGTTATTTCTACAAAATTCATAAAATGTTTAGACACTCTTTAATCAAGAAAAATCTAAAGTCAATCCAATATCTAAGAAATGTCCCTATTGTCAATATGAGCCATTTATACAAAAGCACAATCAGTAACACCAATCAAGTTAATTTATTTGAAAAGTGTAAAGGTGTAACCGGTGTAACATGAACGAACAATATTTTAGTGATTGATGAATAAACGAATCAAATGTGTAAGGAAAATTAAGAAGGGGTTATCGTTATAAAATGCACTACAAGAGTGAGACAGTTAGAACCTAACAGAGGTCGCAATAAGGAAACAATCCGGGAGACTATAGAAGCTACAAATACAAGGTCCAACAGAGACAGGACGATAGACAGATACAGACACCAAACTAAAGTAGAATTCTCAAGAGGCACATGTGTTGGTCCCAAATAAACAATCGTGTAGTCACTACATTTACGATAGCTACCAATACGCGCGTGTTACACAGAGAAGTTACCCACAAAACTAAACGCAACAGAAGAACAAGGTGAGATACTCATCGTATATACTAACATAAACAAAATTAAGAAATAAGAACTAGAATAAAAAGGGTAAAACTGAAAAAGATACTTGCTTTCTAATCGCTTCTTCCATGCTACATTTTTTTCATTGGAATTTTTAAATAGATCTAAACTTTGCTGTATCTTTTCGACCACCTGCCGATGGCCGTTGTGCTGCTGCTGTTGGGCGCCAATGGCGGTGGCACTGCAACTACTGCTAATCAGGGCGTTCGAGCTGTTCGCGTTCGAGGGGGGGCTGCTACCACCACTACCACTGCCACTAGCGTTGAAGCCGCCGCCACCGCCGCTGCTGCTGCTGCTGTCATTGTGTGTGGGGTTCGCGACAGCAGCAGGGGAAGAAGTAGAAGATGGCGCCGCCCCAACCGCCAGTACTGATGGTGGCAACAACCGCGACGACGATGATTGTTGTAGTGATGGTGGTGATGATGGTAGTTGTACAAGAAGGTGTGATCGATGTGTTGATCGGGTTGTTGTTGTTGTAGTTGTTGTTGGTTTTGGTGATGGAGTTGGAAGAAGTGGTGATTTTCGTGGTAGTAGTGGCGGCGGTGGTGGAGCATTAAAGGATTCAGAATTAATAACATTGGTCAAACGCTTACGGGCTTGAAAGTGGTAATAGTTGGAACAGTTGCTAATGCTATTACTATTACTATCGGTTAGTCGGATGGTAGTAGTAGTAGTAGTGGTATTGGTAGTAGAGAAAAAATCATTACTATTGTTGGCATTACGGCTATGGTTCGTGGTGGTGGTGAATTTGGTGGTTTTATTGGTTGTTTTGGTGGTATTATTGGCAATTTTGGTGGAAGAGGAGTTGGAGACTGCGAAGGCATTCGCGTTGCTGCCGGTCTTGCTGTAGTAGTGATTAGACTGCGCTAACGGTTGCTGATACGGCACCACTTGGTTCTGATTGTGGTGTGGTTCTAGTGGTTGTTGCAGTCGCGGCTGCTGTTGCAGCTGATTGTGGTGGTGATAGTGATAACTCGAATAGTGGTTGTGGTTGTTGTTAGTGTAATGGTAGTGGAGTTGGTGTGGGTTGTGGTGGGAATGGAAGTGACTAGAGGGTGTGCTGTTATTGCTATAGGAACCGGGGTAGTGGGGGAAATAACCGGAATTTGTGTGGTTGTTGCTATTATTGTTAATGTTACTGTAACTAGCATTTCTAGTAACACTCTTATGGCTAGCGGTTTGGTGAAAGTAACTATTGGTAGTACTGTTATAATGACTGAAATTTGAACTTGGACTGGCTTGATAAGGGGAATTACTGTTGTTTGTTGAGTGCACATTGTTGTTGTTGTTGGTATTATTATTGTTATTGTTGTGGTTGGGTCCGTTCTGACGATCCTTGTATTCCCTTTCGGAACCACCCTTGGTTCCCTTGATGGGAGTTGTGGCCGCCGGAGTTGCTGCATCCGACTCCGGCAGTGCCGGCGGGTCTGACAATGGGAAAATGCTGTTCTCGATCATCGGATCGTCGCTGGTGAAATCCACGTTCTGTAGCGGTTTGATCGGGGTTAGCGTGGCACCGTCTTTGAACTGGATGAAACTTCGTAGGGCTGCCGCCGCAGCTTCGATTCGTGCTAATTTCTTACTTCGACCGTGACCCATGAATTTTTGACCGTCAACCTAAGAGAATGAAAAGAAACAGAATTCGAGTTCAGCTCAATATTTTTTTTTAGTTATTATAATTTATATAAAATAAAATTGAGCAACTTAAGACACGCGATTGCAGATAGCTCTGCTCGGCCATATTTTGAGCTATTGTTAGCGCAATATCATGTTTCTCTGTAAAACGGAAGCTAGAAATTTCTAATATCGGATCAGATCAGACGATGACTGAACATCGTCTCCGGGTTTTTTATCTTCCTCCGGAAATCACGGATAATGAACTGTCCTCAACCCTTGAAAGATAGGAAAAAGTGGATCGAACCGTTTGCGAGAAATGTCCTGGAGTCTTGGGTGTGAGAGGTGTATATATTGGCCTTAGAGACTAAATTCCGCCACGCCATCGATTGAGGCATGCAACAGAAAAAGAAAGTGTCCCCTCTTTCACAATCATGTTTGTATGAGGATCACGATATACATAAGTAGTTCACTTTTATGTGGATATTTAATCAAGCAAAAAAGGACAGATTGGGTTGCGAAGAGAAGACAAAACCGCGATAGAGAGATGAAAACAAGAACAGTCAGAGTCATAACCCGATTGCGAGTAAGAGTAGTTCGTTGCGGTTCTGTGTGGACCATATTATCACGATCGGTATCATTCTGGAACGAACGTCTGACTTACCGCAGTTCGCATATTGAATCCGATTAATACCTCGTTACGGTATGCATGCACTCACGTTTCGAAGCCGAACGCCGCTGCCTAACATTAGGCGGCTACAAGACGATAGACTAGCTCAAGATTACTCGCAGCAGTGGTTCCCCTAATGCGCCTTCCTATGGTGTTGCAGGATTATTCTTCTCCACTAACAGCTTCGGCACCGTGCCTAGTTCAGTGGTTGCGGTTGTGGATCGAATATCTCTCCAGCCATCTTTGAGATAAGCTGCGCCAAGCTGCTCTTCCGTTATAACTAGCTTTCCAAAAGAAAGAAGAAGAAGTCTTTTCTAATATCCATTTTTAAATCAGGGAAAAAAATCTGATATTAGAAATTATCGTGGAGTGACCATTATTTCATGTATTCCTAAACTTTCTGAATCAATCATCAATAGTTCAACTAAATGAAACATAAAATAACAGATGCATAACACGGGTTCTTTAAGCGATTCAAGACGGGTTTTTTTCGTCATATTTTAACATAAATTTTGGAAAAACTGTATCAAAAACGGATGCAAACCATAAAAAAGTAGAAACATGGGGGAAATTTTTTTTTTTTTTTTGAGATCTTCCAGGGCTTTCAAACCTTCCTTGAGTTCAGATCTTGATGGTCTACATAAACAACAAATCGTTTAAGGGGCCTAATTTGAAGTTGGCAATGATACATGAGACATAATTAAACTATTGTTATCAAATCGCAGTATTTCCAGAACATCAACGGTACTCCAAACTATTCTTGAGTTCAGATCTTGGAGATCTACAAGACCAACAGAGTGATAGATAGTTCCTGATAGTTCCTGAGCTTGTGTGTTAGTTGTAGAAATCCCAAGGGACATCATTACATCAGTATATAAATAAAATCATTCCCAGAAAGCTATGGTACTCCAAACCATTCTTGAGTTCAGATATTGAAGGTCTACAACACCAACAAAGTGATTCATTGGTTTTCGATCTTGTGTGTTAGTTGGTGAAGCCGCATGGGACATCATTACACCAGTATATACAAAATACAATATTCCCAGAATATCTAAGGTACTCCAAACCATTCTTGAATTAAGATCTTAGAGATCTATAAGACCAACAGAGTGATTTAAAGGCTACTGAACTAATGTGTTAGTTGCAAAAACCCCGCGGTACTCCAAACCATTCTTGAGTTCAGATATTGGAGGTCTACAAGGCCAACAGAGTTATTCATAGGTTCCTGAGCTTGTGCGTTAGTTGGAGAAACCCCATGGGACATCATTATACCAGTATATACAAATCATAACATTCCCACAATATATCTACGATAACATACATGAGTTCAGATATTGGAGGTCTAAAAGACAAAGTGATTGATAGGTTCTGCTTGTTAGTTGTAATTGCTCCAATGTTAAGAAAAAAAAACGTGTTGTTATGATCACAAACATCGCATCCACATTTTTTCGTACCTTTTATCGTCAATAGTGTTATAGAATAAAGCGTTTCTTGATGACCAGCTGTACATGTGTATTGTTGCTACTCTATAATCGATCAGAATTAGAGTAAGTTGCACCCAGGAAGCATTGACACTCTCATACTTACTTGCTTCATACTTATTATACATATTATATATAAACAATATTCTCAATCAGAACTGCAATTGAGTTTTTAGATTCTTTTTAGATTCTATATGACGTACGATGCACCATAAGTTTACCATTTCTATTGGTATTGAAACCACCAAGGGGTATTATGAGATGACAGTCTAACCAGTAAATGAGAATTGCGTACTTAGAACTGAATAAAGCTCGTAACACATTCAATCGACAACATAATTGGTTTCAGTATTGCACGAAAGTGGATTTTACCAAAACTTGATATGTAAGAGTAAAATAATTTACGTATGAATAATATCACAAAATTTCACTTCAGACACTTTTCACCATACTTACACCTGTGTTCAGAATAATAGCAGCGGAAGCCGTTTTTCATACAAAATGGTCAACTTTGACAAGCTGTAACTTTGCACCCCGATGACCGATTGAGCTGAAATTTTGGCAGTGAACTACAAATATGATGAATTTTACACATAGTAAGTATCAATTTCTTCGAATGACGCGTTCAAAAATTACGCACTAGGTCAAATTGTTCAAAATAATAGCAGTTTTTGTTTTGGAAATATCAATAAAACAATTGATTGGAATGTTATCAATTTGAATTCAGGTGCTGCGAGACACTAAGTTTAAAATTTAAAAAATATAAATGGTTGAATTTGACATTTGAATTTGCCAATTTAACAAAAATAAAAACTGCTATTTTTTTGAACAATTTGACCTAGTGCGTAATTTTTGAACGCGTCATTCGAAAACATTGGTACGTGGTATGTGTAAAATTCATCATATTTGTAGTTCACTGCCAAAATTTCAGCTCAATCGGTCATCGGGGTGCAAAGTTACAGCTTGTCAAAGTTGACCATTTTGTATGAAAAACGGCTTCCGCTGCTATTATTCTGAACACAGGTGTATCCCAAAATGAATTAAATGTAATAGCTAAAACATGTTGCTAAAAAAAAATTATCTTTCGGTTCATCTGCAACCATTTGATGTGATTCTGCGAGATCGTCAACAGAAGGCATTTCAGTAAAACTTTCATTTTAGTTGTGAAATCATCAAAAACAACCAGATTCGAATCGACACGTTAAGCTCTGGTGTACTGCTAAAAACATGCAGCACACTAGGACTCTAGGAGTAAACTTTTTGGAAGCAGTGTACCAAGAGGTATCAATTGTTACGTTTCTCAATAATAATCTTCTTCATCGAAAAAAAATTATTGGACTGATAATTGGTGATTGTTTTTTCGAGAAATGCTCCTATCTACATTCACAAGGTGCGTCACATCCTTACTGGGACGGGGGATTTGAGCAGCCTGACGATTAATAAAAACACGAGAAAGACAAAATGCTGAAGGTTCTTTACAAGAAGTGTGTCGAAGTGGGAGGGGTGTTGAGAATGGTAATTGTTTTGCGTGACGTACTTTATGGATCTTCTCTAGATGACCTTCACCATACAAATCTTATTGCGGTAAATTCATGCTAGATTATCGTAAATCTTCTTGTTGGTCGATTTGAATACAAATAATTGAACTCATGGACAGTTTAAATCGTCGTACTAGTTCAACGAATTCTATATTGTGTCTATAATGGTGTAACGAAGTCGCGTGGAGCTATTTCAACTCAAAACAATAGTGGGGACATCGAAGATCTCCATGTTGATCGATTTGAACATTAGGATCTGCGCTCAAAAAAAAGTTTGGAGTGTCGTAGATATCGAACGAATGATGTAGCGTGTTTGTAGGGGTGTAACGAAGTTCCGTGTAGCTACTCCAACTCATAAAACTAGTGAGAACATCGAAGATCTTCATGTTGATCGTTTTGAATATCAGATGCTGCGTTCAAAGACAGTTTGGAGTGTTGTAGAAGTTCAACGAATTCTGTAATGTCTCTATAATGGTGTAACGAAATCCCGTGGAGCTATTCCAACTCATAAAAATAGTGGGGACATCGTAGATCTTCTTGTTAATTGAATTGAATATTAAGATCTGAGTTCAAGGACGGTTTGGAGTATCGTAGATATTGAAAAAGATCTGTTATATCGCTGGACAGGCGCAGGATTTTATCATAACGCATTTCAAATTCAATCATTTAACCAGAATATGGTAAAGTATGGTATTGATTCCTTAGAACATCAAAATTACAATTCAAGGATAGTTTGGATGCTCTAGATCATCCTAGTGCCCGTAACCTGACCTGTGCAATATTTTTCCTGCATGGAATAGTTAATTTTGAACATGTTTGCTGAAGATTGAATCGGTTAATGCAGCGGTTCTCAACCTTTTTCTTGAGAGGTACCCCTTCAAACTTTTGCATTAATTGTGGTACCCCATCTTAAAAGTAAGCTTCTGCCTTTCTTCATGAGAGGCTTCTGAGTTTCTTGAATGCCAGCTTTCGAGTCACTTAAACAAAGGTTTCCTTTGCATCTTGAATGGACGTTTCTGAGACTCATGAAAAAAATGCTTCCAAGCCTCTTGAAAGAAGAAATCCGAGCTCCTTGAAGCGAGGCTTTCGAGTTAGTTGAAAGAAGGCTTCCGAGCCTCGTAAAAGGAGACTTACGAGTTACGAGCCTCTTACAAGCTTACAGTCTCTTGAAGTAGGCCTCCGAGCCTCTTAAATGAGGCCTCAGCGTCTTTTGAAAGGAGTTTTCCGGGTCTCTTGATAGCAGGCTTCCGAGCCTTTCGAAAGAAGGCTTCCGAGCCTGTTGAAAGGAAGCTTTCAAGCCTTTTGAAAGCAGACTTCCGAGCCTCTTGAAAAAAGACTTCCAAGCCTCTTGAAAGGAGCCTTCCGAGCTTTTTGGAAGAAAGCTTCCGACCCTTTTAAAAGGAGGCTGCCGAGCCTCTTAAAAGTAGGCTTCCGGGCCTCTTAAAATGAGGCTTCCGGGTTTCTTGAAAGGAATCTTCCAAGCATCTTGAAAGGAGGCTTTCAAGCCTATTGAAAGGAGACTTCCAAACCTCTTGATAGGAGGCTTCGAAGCCTCTTGAAAGCAGACTTCCGAGCATCTTGAAAGAAGGCTACCGAGTCTCTTGAATGGAGGCTGCCGAGCCTCTTAAAAGAAGGTTTCCAATCCTTTTGAAAGGAGCTTGCCGAGCCTTTGAAAAGAACTTTCCGAGTCTCTTGATAGGGGCCTTCCGAGCTTTTTGAAAGAAGACTTCCGATTCTCTTACAAGGAGCCGTCCAAGCCTTTTAAAACGTGGAGGCCTCTTGAAAGGAGGTTTTCGAATCTTTTTAAAGCACTCTTGCTGGCCTTTTGAAAGGAGTCTTCCGAGCCCCTTAAAAGGAGCTGTTTGGAAGAAGACTTCCGAGAAGCGTAGAAGGATGCTTCTAATCCTCTTGCAACAAAGCAACCGAGCTTTGTTAAAAAAAAAAACCTTCATGCCTCTTAAACGGAGGCTTCCGAACCTTTAGATCCTAAAGTTTGGTTCCGAAGCATATTCTTAACATATTATTCATCATTTTGTATCGATCAGGAAGATTGCATCGAAGATTTTTTTTTTAATTTGTTCATTCGACGTTTTGTCAGTTTGATCTTTTGTTTTGCAGCCCTTCATACATAGTGCTGGTTGTGGAAGCTTTAGTTTACGAATCGTCTTGCATATTATGTACAAGACAAAGTTTTGAAATTAAAAACAGACAATTTATAAAACTTTATTAATGAGTTTCGATTAGAATTGAATCATATGTTTGATAAACTGTCTATATACATTTTAAACGATTTCGAGAAAACAACAAAAACTGTTTTTAAACAAATTGGCACCGAATTTTTTGATTTCTTTGATACAGATCAATAATTTTTGGCAAAACTTTACACCCTGCAGCACAAAGCAGTACTCCATAATTGCACATATGTAGTTTCTCGAACAAACAAACAAACAAATTATGCATTCCAGAACAATTTTTTTTCTCATTTTTTTTCCTTGAAAATGTATATTTTTGGACGAGAAATCAGAATATATAAAATTCTCATTTTGACACTTCAAAGTGATCTGACCACCATGAAACGATTTTGGGTCATTTGGCCGAATGCCGTTTGAAAGAAGTAGAAAGGAAGAAGGAAAAAGGAGGAAGAATGAAGAAGAAAGAAAGAAGAAATAAGAATGAAGAAGGATAAAGGGAGAAGGAAGAAGAACAAAAGAAGAAGGAAGAAGGATGAAGAAATAAGGAAAAGGAAAAAGTAAGAAAGAAGAATAGAGAAAGATGAAGGAAGAAGGAAGAAAGAAGATAGAGCAGAGATTCCCAAACTGTGGGTCGCGACCCCCAGGGGGGTCGTGGGCTGATCAGTGGTGGGTCGCGAAAGACATATTTTAATTCATAATTTTGTTACTATTTTGTCCCACAAATCTATTCTATAATTTGAATTAGGATCTAACTAATGATTGGATGATTAAAGAATAACAAACCTGACGAGGTCAACGGCCTTTTTTTTGTTATGCGATATTTGGGCAAGTAGAAAGAAGTCCTATACAATCCAAATGTAAGCCCCGAACCCAATCCAAAACCAATCCTAATCCAATTCGATTCCGATTTAAATCAAATCCAAATCTATTTAAAAACCAATCCCAATCTAACTCAAATCCAATCCAAATCTAATTCAAATCCAATCCTAATCAAATCGAAATCCAATTCAAATCCAATCTGAATAAATTTCAAATCCAATCCAAATCCAACCCAAATTCAATTCAAATTCCATCCAAATCCAATCCACATCCAATCCAAAAAATTGACGAATTTCCAACAAATACAATGATGGGACATAAAGCAATTTATTTTAATTTGTCCAATCTAAAGCGAACTCATTTTTATCTAATTTCACAAAATCTATGCATTTGGTACCTGGTGGGTCGCAAGCAATATGGGATTCTGCTAGGTGGGTCGCATATCCAAAAGTTTGGGAACCTCTGAGATAGAGGATGGAAAAAAGAAGAAAAAAAAGGATGGAGGAGGAAGGAAGAAGGAAGCAGGATGAAAGAAGAAAGAAAACCACTCGTAAACTGAGGTCAATTTTTTTAACTATTCGGCCAAACGGCATTCGACCAAATGACCCGTTTGGTCAAATGGCGTTCGGCCAAATGGCCTGACACCCATGAAACCCCGCTCTATTGTTTCATCACACTGTTTCCCTTCAGGAAATATAAATTTATTGAATAAATATCAGCGTCAGTTCGAGGCATAGCAGAAATATTATGATTTTGGGGCAAAATGGGAAGTTTAAAGTAGTCTTACCAGCAAAAACCCAGCGCAATAGATTCATCGCACCTTTTCCCTTTTGGATACATATATTTTTTGTAGAGAGATCTGCATCAGTTCGAGGCATAGCGGAAATATTGTAAATTTCAAGGGATTTGGGGTAAAATGGGCACTTCAAAGTATTCCGACCAGCAAAAAACCCTGCGCAATAGATTAATCGCACTTTTTCCCTTTATGGAAAATATATTTATTGAAGAAATATCAGCGTAGCGTAGCGTAGATTATTTCAATCAGATTTTAGGAGAATTAAGGCAAATGAATACTTCAACCTGACCAGCACGAAACCCCGCGCAATAGTTTCTTCACACTTTTTCCCTTTCTATCGAAAGATAATCTATAAGTATAACTAACTTGGAAAAATGGGATTCATGTTTGATAAACTAACTAGAACAGCGTTTCCCAAACTGTGGGTCGCGACCCCCAGGGGGGTCGTGGGCTATTCAGTGGTGGGTCGCGAAAGACAAATCTCAATTCATTATTTTGTTACTACTTTGTCCCACAAATCTTCTCCATAATTTGAATTAAGTAATGATTGGATGATTAAAGAACAACAAACCTGACGAGGTCAACGGCCTTTTTTTTTGTTATACGATATTTGGGCAAGTAGAAAGAAGTCCTATACAATCCAAATCTAAGCCCCGAACCCAATCCAAAACCAATCCTAATCCAATTCGAATCCAATCTAAATCAAATCCAAATCTATTTAAACCCAATCCAAATCTAATTCAACTCCAATCCAAATCTAATTCTAATCACATCGAAATCCAATTCAAATCCAATCTGATTAAATTTTAAATCCAATCCAAATCCAACCCAAATTCAATTCAAATCCCATCCAAATCCAATTCACATCCAATTGAAAAAATTGACGAAATTTTGACAAATACAATGATGGGATAAAAAGCAATTTATTATGATTTGTCAAATCTAACGCGAACTCATTTTTATCTAATTTCACAAAATCAATGCATTTGGTAACTGGTGGGTCGCAAGCAATATGGGATTCTGCTAGGTGGGTCGCATGTCCAAATGTTTGGGAACCTCTGAACTAGAACGTATCGAATTGATGTCAGTTCGAGTACGTAGAATTCAAATACTCGTGCTATTTAAAGTTAATAACACATTAAAAGCAAATCGATAGATCTATAGGTCTTTCTCCAAGATTGTAGGATGGCTAAGAACTTATGCTTTGAATACATCCTATTGTTCGTTGAATATAGAGTTTGTATCGCATTTAAAACAGGACGACAAATCTTTGGTAACGCGTGTAGATCAAAAAGCCTTTAGATTTTTTTTTTGATGATCAAGAAGTTATGCTGTGTACTAGGGTCCCAATGAAATCGACTTTTCGAATTTCAAAAACGGGTAGTGCTCAAAAGTTTTATCTCCTCAAAAAAAGTCTCTATGCAAAATTTCAGCTCAATCGGACTTCGTTAAGTGTTTGACAAAAGCGTTCAAAGTTTGACTTTTTATGAAACACGAAAATTTACAGGAAAATTTCGAAATCGAATTTTAATTCTTGATTCCAAATTTCTTAGAAATGCATGAAACGTCGAGATCAAATGCCATCTCGAAGAAAAAAAATTGAAAAAGAATGACCTTTTTGGGACAAATTTTTTGAAGTATATTTGGCATATAAAAAACTCGATAAGTCCCGAAAAGTAAATAATTTTGGCAATGAAAAAAATCGATTTCAAAAGCGCCAAAAAAGATCCTGACGTTTCATACATTTCTAAGATATTTAGCATCAAAAACAAAAATTTCAAGTCCCAAAAATCGTGTTTCAAAAAAGTCAAACTTTGAACGCTTCGGCCAAACCCTTAACAAAGTCCGATTGAGCTGAAATCATGCGTGGGGTCATTTTTTAAGGAGATGAAACTTTTGAGCACTACCTCTTGTTGAAATTCGATAGTCAAATTTTTCCAATACGTTCCATTGGCACCCTACTGTGTACACATTCTATTTTATGTACCACAAGAAGCATGCCCCATATTTGAAACAGGTCGATAGATCGCGTAAAAATCGCGAAAAACTTATTCCTCCGCGTAAAAACCGACTCCAGTGTACTGGTGATCTCATTTGTTAGGTCACCCTGGCGCCTGCCACTTGCCCACTGCACGCACGCCGAATATACCTTTGCACTTGTCGCGAGTTCATGCGGAATTTATTGGAAATTTTTTGGCAAAGATTCGTCTTAGTTAACGAGTTCCCAATGTGATACATAGTAGGAAGCACTTGATGGAATTTCTAATTGGGTGTTGGAGGAAACGTACATTTTCGTTCATTTCCTATTCTGGCAGTTACTGCTAGAATAGTAGAATAGTTATATATAGAATAGTCAATTTAGTCTTCTTCTTCAATGGATCTACAGTTCAACTGGAACTTGGTTTACTTTTTCAACTTAGTGTTCTATTAGCATTTCCACAATAAAAAGAGCGTAAACAAAGAGAGCCTCTCTTTTAAACATACGACCTATTCTCAAAGCAATCTAAAATTTAAAAATTGAAAGCTTTTCTATGCCCGCCAATTTCATGAATATGTAACTTGCGTGTCAAGTACAATGAATACACTATGCCCAGAGAATCGAGAATGTTTCTCATCCGAAAACATACTAGACCGGACCGAGAAACGAACTCGCCATTTCCAGTTTTAACAATTGTTAGAACATGAGAAATAAAGTGAAAGATATAAAGTAGTAGAATGGAACGGATCTGGGATTGAACCCACGATCTCCTGCGTATGAGGCAGAAGCAGTAGGTTTATAGCTACCAAGCTCGTTTAGATTTCGGCTTTAATTTATTTACTATTAGCAGACCCGACGAACTTCGTTTCCCCTAAAATTGATTTATTCTCTGATTAGTTCTCGAGTTATGCAGAAATTTCTGTTTCATTTGTATGGGAGCCCCTCTTTCCAGAAGGGGGAGGAGCTTCGAACCACCACCGAAACATATATTTTCATCATTTGCATGATTAATTCTCGAGTTATGCAGACATTTTTGCTTCATTTGTATGGAAGCCCCCTTTTCCAAAGCGGGTAGGGGTCTCGAACCATCTTAAGAACCTTCCCCGGCCCCAAAAACCTCTGCATACAATTTTTCACGACGATCGGTTCAGTAATTTTGGAGTCTATAAGGTTCAGACAGACAGAAATTCATTTTTATGTATATAGATTATTATTATTATAAATATTAATACCGCTAGTTGGTTGATAAATTACTAAGCTTTTGTCCAACTAAAATTTTGAAAATAGGTTATTTTTATTGTGTGAGAAGCAACTCAAGATGGAAAACGCTTAAATCGTTCGTGTCAAACTGCTATCACTGCATGGAATCTGAATCTCGCTTATGATGTACTATTCCAAACTACTACTGTTAATCAAAAAGTAAACAAGCTCGTGAAAAGTCACAAGTTTGATTTAACAATAGCAATTGCGTCATAAATAAATACACAGTAAGTGCTTCCTTAGCCTTCCTTTAGCCGTGCGGTAAGATACGCGGCTACAAAGCAAGACCATGCTGAAGGTGGCTGGGTTCGATTCCCGGTCCGGTCCAGGAAATTTTCGGGTTGGAAATTCTCTCGTCTCGTCTTCTTTGGGCATAAAATATCATCGTGTTAGCCTCATGATATACGAATGCAAAAATGGTAACTTGGCTTAGAAAATAAATGTGGAAGTGCTGAATGAACACTAAGCTGCGAGGCGGTAATGTCCTAGTGGGGGATGTAATGCCAATAAGAAGAAGAAGTTGCTATCTGCATAAAATATCATAAAACCGTCATCAATAAATAGGATCGATATTTCTATAAACATTCCGTCATAAAATTCTGTTTATTTTCTTCCGCGTAAATACAACACCTCTTCAATCGCACTTGAAGCTAATCATCGATGAAGAGGCAGTAATCAAGAGGTTATTATTACCTCATTTGAGATTCGTGCTTCAAGACACATACACACACAGAGTTGGTATAGCACATTTATCTACCAAGTGGCTTACTCGTGATGACGTTCCCGAAAACAAAAAGAGTCAATAAGTCTACCGGAAAAGTCGGTCAAACAGAAAGCCGAATAGGGAGAAAAAACGTAACTCCACGCGAACTGTTTGCTCCCAATCAGATACTAATTATGAAGCTCCTTCCCCCTAGGCCCGTTTTTATGTAGGTTTGATGCGTTATCTTTGTTTAGCTGAAACGAGTCCTCTGCGGTAGTATCACCTGCCCTTATCGCCAGAGAAAGCAAAAAGGAAATAAACTATGCCTAATGAAGTCACGCTCGACATTTGGTTAGTGTTTTTGACTCATCGTTGGAACTTTTGTCTTATCTAGGATAAATTCGTTGCGTATTGATTATTTTAATTTACCTTAGTCAAATGTCATACCACAGATACCAACAGTGCATCTTCAGAGGACATATTATCTATTTGTTTAGCGTCGTCGGGGGTGATAATAATAATAATAATGGGTAAAATGGGGGTGAGAATAGGTCACTGTTTCAACTACTTAGAATGCTTGTAGAATAGATTCAATGTTCTGAGCGAAAGAACACTAAAATATAAGAGACTTGTCTTAGAACCCTCGCAGTTAATAAATGTGGAAGTGCTTGATGAATACTAAGCTTCAAGGCAACAATGTTCCAATGGTGGGTATGATGCCATTAAGAAGAAGAAAATTAGGATTTGGTTAAGATTTGGATTGGTTTCAAATTCAATTTGGATTAGATTTGGTTTGGGTTTGGTGTTTGATTTTAATTGGATTGGATTTGGAACAGATTTCGATTGAAATTGAAATTGGATTGAATTTGAAATTGGATTGGATTTGGAATTGGATTGAATTTGGATTGGATTTGGATTGGATTTGTATTAAATTGAATTAGGATTAGATTTGGATTGGATTTGGGTTTGGATTGGATATGAATTAGATTTGGATTGAATTTGGATTGGATTTGGAATGGATTTGGATTGGATTTGGATTGGAATTGGATTGGATTTGGATTGGATTTGGATTGGATTTGGATTGGATTTGGATTGGATTTGGATTGGATTTGGATTGGATTTGGATTGGATTTGGATTGGATTTGGATCGGATTTGGATTGGATTTGGATTGGATTTGGATTGGATTTGGATTGGATTTGGATTAGATTTGGATTAGATTTGGATTGGATTTGATTGGATTGGATTTGGATTGGATTTTGATTGGATTGGATTTGGATTTGAATTGGATTTGGAATGAATTTAAATTGGATTTGGATTGGATTTGGATTGGATTTGGATTGGATTTGGATTGGATTTGGATTGGATTTGGATTGGATTTGGATTGGATTTGGATTGGATTTGGATTGGATTTGGATTGGATTTGGGTTTGGATTTGGATTGGATTTGGATTGGTTTGGACTGGATTTGAATTGGTTTGGTTGGTTTGGATTGGTTTGGATTGGTTTGGATTGGTTTGGATACGATTTGGATTGGATTTGGATTGGTTTGGATTGGTTTGGATTGGTTTGGTTGGTTTGGATTGGTTTGGATTGGTTTGGATTGGTTTGGTTGGTTTGGATTGGTTTGGATGGTTTGGAATGGTTTGGTTGGTTTGGATTGGTTTGGATTGGTTTGGATTGGTTTGGTTGGTTTGGATTGGTTTGGTTGGTTTGGATTGGTTTGGATTGGTTTGGATTGGTTGGATTGGTTTGGATTGGTTTGGATTGGTTTGGATTGGTTTGGTTGGTTTGGTTTGGATTGGTTTGGATTGGTTTGGATTGGTTTGGATTGGTTTGGATTGGTTTGGACTGGTTTGGACTGGTTTGGATTGGTTTGGATTGGTTTGGATTGGTTTGGATTGGGATTGGATTGGGATTGGATTTGGATTTGGATTGGATTTGGATTGGATTGGATTTGGTTTGGATTGGATTTGGATTGGATTTGGATTGGATTTGGATTTGGATTGGATTTGGATTGGATTTGGATTGGATTTGGATTGGATTTGGATTGGATTTGGATTGGGTTTGGATTTCGATTTAATTGGATTTGGAATTGGACTGGATTTGGATTGGATTTGGATTGGATTTGGATGGGATTTGGATTGGGTTTGGATTCGATTTGGATTTGGATTGGATTTGGATTGGATTGGATTTGGATTGGATTTTGATTGGATTAGATTCAGATTGGATTGGATTTGGTTTGGATTAAAATTGGATTTGGATTGGATTTGAACTAGATTTGGATTGAATTTGGATTGGATTTGAATTGGATTTGGATTGAATTTCGATTGGATTTTGACTAGAATTGGATTTGGATTGGATGTAAATTGGATTTGGATTGGAATTGGATTGGATTTGGATTGGATTTGGATTGGATTTGGATTGGATTTGGATTGGATTTGGATTGGATTTGGATTGGATTTGGATTGGATTTGGATTGGATTTGGATTGGATTGGATTGGTTTGGATTGGTTTGGTTGGTTTGGATTGGTTTGGTTGGTTTGGTTTGGTTTGTGTTGGTTTGGATTGGATTTGGGTTGGATTTGGATTGGATTTGAATTGGATTTCGACTGGATTTGAATTTGAATTGGATTCTATCTCTAATAGTATCTGATTTGGATTTGGATTGGATTTGAATTGGGGATTGGATTTGGATTAGATTTGGGTTGGATTTGGATTGTATTTGGATTGAATTTGGGTTGGATTGGGATTGGATTTGGATTAGATTTGGGTTGGATTTGGATTGGTTTTGGATTGGATTTGGATTGGAATTGGAATAGATTTGGATTAGATTTTGGTTGTATTTGGATTGGATTTGGATTCGATTTGGATTGGATTTGGATTGAATTTGGATTTGATTTGGATTGGATTTGGATTGGATTTCGATTGGATTTGGATTGGATTTGAATTTGAATTGGATTTGTATTGGATTTGGATTGATTTGGATTGGATTTGGATCGGATTTGGATTGGATTTGGGTTGGATTTGGATTGGAGCTGGATCGGATTTGGATTGAATTTGGGTTGGATTGGGATTGGATTTGGATTGAACTTGGATTGGATTTGGATCGGATTTAGATTTGATTGGGTTTGGATTAGATTTGGATTGGATTGGATTCAGATTGAATTTGGATTGCATTTTGAATGGAATTGGATTCAGATTGAATTTGGATTGCATTTTGAATGGAATTGGATTCAGATTGAATTTGGATTGCATTTTGAATGGAATTGGATTAGATTGGATCTGGATTTGATTTGGATTGGTTTTGGATTGGTTTTGGTATGGATTTAGATTGGATTTGGATTGGATTTGGAAGGATTTGGATTGGATTTGGATTGGATTTGGATTGGATTTGGGTTGAATTTGGATTGGATTTGGATTGGATTGAATTTGGATTGGATTTGGATTGGATTTGGATTGGATTTGGATTGGATTTGGATTGGATTTGGATTGGATTTGGATAGGATTTGGATTGGATTTGGATTAGATTTGGATTGGATTTTGGTTGGATTTGGATTGGACTTGTATTGGATTTGGATTGGATTGTGATTGGATTTGGATTAGATTTGAATTATATTTGGGGTGGATTCGGATAGGATTTGGATTGGATTTAGATTGGATTTGGATGGGATTTGGATTGGAGTTAAATTGGATTTGGATTCGATTTGGAAGGATTTGGATTGGATTTGAATTGGATTTGGATTAGATTTGGATTGAATTTTGGTTGGATTTGGATTGGATTTGTATTGGTTGGGTTTGGATTGTGATTGGATTTGGATTAGACTTGGATTAGATTTGGGTAGGATTCGGATTGGATTTGGATTGGATTTGGATTAGATTTGGGATGGATTTGGATTGGATTTTAATTGGATTGGATTTGGATTTGAATTGGATTTGTATTGGATTTGGATTGGATTCGGATTGGATTTGAATTGGATTTGGATTGGATTTAGATTAAATTTGGATTGGATTTGGGTTGGATTTGGATTGGATTTGGATTGAATTTGGGTTGGATTGGGATTTGATTTGGATTGAACTTGGATTGGTATTGGATTGGATTTAGATTTGATTGAATTTGGATTGGATTTTAATTGGATTGGATTTGAATTTGAATTGGATTTGTATTGGATTTGGATTCGGATTGGATTTGAATTGGATTTGGATTGGATTTAGATTAAATTTGAATTGGATTTGGGTTGGATTTGGATTGGATTTGGGTTGGATTGGGAATTGATTTGGATTGAGCTTGGATTGGTATTGGATTGGATTTAGATTTGATTGGATTTGGATTGGATTGGATTTGGATTGGATTTGGATTGGATTTGGATTGGACTGGATTGAATTTGAATTGGATTTGGATTAGATTTGGATTGGATTTTGGTTGGATTTGGATTGGATTTGTATTGAATTTGGGTTGGTTTGTGATTGGATTTGGATTAGATTTGGATTAGATTTGGGTTGGATTCGGATTGGATTTGGATTGGATTTGGATTGGATTTGGATTAGATTTGGGATGGATTTGGATTGTTTTTGGATTGGATTTGGATTGGATTTGGATTGGATTTTAATTGGATTGGATTTGGATTGGATTCGGATTGGATTTGAATTGGATTTGGATTGGATTTAGATTAAATTTGGGTTGGATTTGGATTGGATTTGGATTGAATTTGGGTTGGATTGGGATTTGATTTGGATTTAACTTGGATTGATATTGGATTGGATTTAGATTTGATTGGATTTGGATTAGATTTGGATTGGATTTGGATTATATTTGGATTGGATTTGAATTGGATTTGGATTGAATTTGGATTGAATTGGATCTGGATTGGATTTGGATTGGATTCAGATTGAATTTGGATTGTATTGGATTTTGGATTGGATTGGAATTTGGATTGCATTTTGAATAGAATTAGATTGGAATTGGATTTGGATTGGGTTGGAATAGATTTGGATTGGACATAGATTGGATTTGGATTAGATTTGGGTTGGATTTGGATTGGATTTGGATTTGGATTGGATTTGGATTGGATTTGGATTAGATTTGGATTGGATTTGGATTGGATTTGGACTGGATTTGGATAGTATTTGGATTGTATTGGATTTTGGATTGGATTGGAATTTGGATTGCATTGACCCGTAATGCTGGGTAGACACCTTTACGTGGTGTGTTACGGGATAAGATCTACCACGGTTACATTGCCAGCTACAGGCAAATCCTGACCCAACGATTACCTTCCTCATTATCCAACTCCGTGGTACTTATGAGGGTGTCGCTAAGTCGGTGGCCTCTCGTTAAGTAAGTACTACATCAACACTTCCTTCCTCTTCCTAGTTACGGTGAAGATGGGCGTGGCCAGGAGTAGTAATCCTCATGCTTTTGTTATTTTTGTTTAAGACTGGAATCAAAGACCACTCCCCTTCTTGATTTCTGATAGCATTCTAGATAAGGATCTCAAAAGTAAAACATGAGTATCACTAGTGTCCAATCTACGAATTACACCGTAACAATGCTAATGCTAATGCTAATGCTAATGCTAATGGATTGGAATTTGGATTGCATTTTGAATAGATTTAGATTGGAATTGGATTTGGATTGGGTTGGATTAGATTTGGGTTGGATTTGGATTGGATTGGATTTGGACTGGATTTGGATTGGATTTGGATTGGATTTGGATTGGATTTGGACTGGATTTTGATTGGATTGGATTTGGATTTGGATTGGATTTGGAGTGGATTTGAATTGGATTTGGATTAGATTTGGATTGGATTTGGGTTGGATTTTTATTGGATTTGGATTGAATTTGGGTTGGATTGTGATTGGATTTGGATTGGATTTGGATTAGATTTGGATTAGATTTGGGTTGGATTCGGATTGGATTTGGATTAGATTAGGATTGGATTCGGATTGGATTTGGATTGGATTTGGATTAGATTTGGGATGGATTTGGATTGGATTTGGATTGGATTTGGATTGGATTTGGATTGAATTTGGATTGGATTTGAATTGGATTTGGATTTGTATTGGATTTGGATTGGATTCGGTTTGGATTTGAATTGGATTTGGATTGGAATTGGTTTGGATTTGGATTGGATTAGGATTGAATTTGGGTTGGATTGGGATTGGATTTGGATTGAACTTGGATTGGATTTGGATTGGATTTAGATTTGATTGGATTTGGATTAGATTTGGATTGGATTTGGATTATATTTGGATTGGATTTGAATTGGATTTGGATTGAATTTGGATTGGATTGGATCTGGATTGGATTTGGATTGGATTTTGAATGGAATTGGATTCAGATTGAATTTGGATTGCATTTTGAATGGAATTGGATTAGATTGGATTTGGATTTGATTTGGATTGGTTATGGATTGGATTTAGATCGAATTTGGATTGGATTTGGATTGGATTGTATTTGGATTGGATTAGGACTGATTTTGGATTGGATTAGAATTTGGATTGCATTTTGAATAGAATTAGATTTAGATTGGAATTGGATTTGGATTGGGTTGGAATAGATTTAGATTGGACATAGATTGGAATTGGATTAGATTTGTAATGAATTTGTAATGGATTTGGATTGGATTGGATTTGGTTTGGCTTTGGACTAGATTTGGATTGGATTGAATTTGGATTGGATTAGGATTGGATTTGGATTGTATTAAGATTGGACTTGGATAAAATATGGATTTGGATTTGGATTGGATTAAGATTGGATTTGTATTGGATTGGATTTGGTTTGCATTTTGACTGGATTTGGATCGGATTGGATTCGGATTTGGATTGGATTTTTATTGGATTTGGATTGGATTTGGATTGGATTTGGATTGGATTTGGATTGGATTTGGATTGGATTTGGATTTGAATTGGATTTGTATTGGATTTGGATTGATTTGGATTGGATTTGGATCGGATTTGGATTGGATTTGGGTTGGATTTGGATTGGAGCTGGATCGGATTTGGATTGAATTTGGGTTGGATTGGGATTGGATTTGGATTGAACTTGGATTGGATTTGGATCGGATTTAGATTTGATTGGGTTTGGATTAGATTTGGATTGGATTGGATTCAGATTGAATTTGGATTGCATTTTGAATGGAATTGGATTCAGATTGAATTTGGATTGCATTTGAATGGAGTTGGTTCAGTTGGTTTGGATTGCATTTTGAATGGAATTGGATTAGATTGGATCTGGTTTGATTTGGATTGGTTTTGGATTGGTTTTGGTATGGATTTAGATTGGGTTGGATTGGTTTGGAAGGTTGGATTGGTTTGGATTGGTTTGGATTGGTTTGAATTGGTTTGGTTTGGTTTGTGTTGGTTTGGATTGGTTTGGGTTGGTTGGATTGGTTTGGTTGGTTTGGACTGGTTTGGTTTGGTTGGTTCTATCTCTAATAGTATCTGATTTGGATTTGGATTGGATTTGAATTGGGGATTGGATTTTGATTAGATTTGGGTTGGATTTGGATTGTATTTGGATTGAATTTGGGTTGGATTGGGATTGGATTTCGATTAGATTTGGGTTGGATTTGGATTGGTTTTGGATTGGATTTGGATTGGAATTGGAATAGATTTGGATTAGATTTTGGTTGTATTTGGATTGGTTTGGTTCGATTTGGATTGGTTTGGATTGAATTTGGATTTGATTTGGATTGGTTTGGTTGGTTCGATTGGTTTGGATTGGTTTGGTTTGAATTGGATTTGTATTGGATTTGGATTGATTCGGATGGGATTTGGATCGGATTTGGATTGGATTTGGGTTGGATTTGGATTGGAGCTGGATCGGATTTGCATTGAATTTGGGTTGGATTGGGATTGGATTTGGATTGAACTTGGATTGGATTTGGATCGGATTTAGATTTGATTGGGTTTGGATTAGATTTGGATTGGATTGGTTCAGTTGGTTTGGATTGCATTTTGAATGTAATTGCATTCCGATTAAATTTGGATTCCACTTTGAATTTAATTCGACTCAGATTCAATTTGGATTCCATTTTGCATGGAATTGGATTAGATTGGATCTGGTTTGATTTGGATTGGTTTTGGATTGGTTTTGGTGTGGATTTAGATTGGTTTGGATTGGGTTGGAAGGTTTGGTTGGATTTGGATTGGTTTGGATTGGATTTGGATGGGATTTGGATTGGATTTGGATTAGATTTGGATTGGTTTTGGTTGGTTGGATTGGACTTGTATTGGTTTGGATTGGTTGTGATTGGTTTGGATTAGATTTGAATTATGTTTGGGGTGGATTCGGATGGGATTTGGATTGGATTTAGATTGGATTTGGATGGGATTTGGATTGGAGTTAAATTGGATTTGGATTCGATTTGGAAGGATTTGGATTGGATTTGAATTGGATTTGGATTAGATTTGGATTGAATTTTGGTTGGATTTGGATTGGATTTGTATTGAATTTGGGTTGGATTGTGATTGGATTTGGATTAGACTTGGATTAGATTTGGGTAGGATTCGGATTGGATTTGGATTGGATTTGGATTAGATTTGGGATGGATTTGGATTGGATTTTAATTGGATTGGATTTGGATTTGAATTGGATTTGTATTGGATTTGGATTGGATTCGGATTGGATTTGAATTGGATTTGGATTTGATTAAATTTGGATTGGATTTGGGTTGGATTTGGATTGGATTTGGATTGAATTTGGGTTGGATTGGGATTTGATTTGGATTGAACTTGGATTGGTATTGGATTGGATTTAGATTTGATTGAATTTGGATTGGATTTTAATTGGATTGGATTTGAATTTAAATTGGATTTGTATTGGATTTGGTTTCGGATTGGATTTAGATTGGACTTGGATTGGATTTAGATTAAATTTGAATTGGATTTGGGTTGGATTTGGATTGGATTTGGGTTGGATTGGGAATTGATTTGGATTGAGCTTGGATTGGTATTGGATTGGTTTGGATTTGATTGGTTTGGATTGGTTGGTTTGGATTGGTTTGGATTGGTTTGGATTGGACTGGTTGAATTTGAATTGGTTTGGATTAGATTTGGATTGGGTTTGGTTGGGTTTGGATTGGTTTGTATTGAATTTGGGTTGGTTTGTGATTGGTTTGGATTAGATTTGGATTAGATTTGGGTTGGATTCGGATTGGTTTGGTTGGTTTGGATTGGTTGGATTAGATTTGGGATGGTTTGGATTGTTTTGGATTGGATTTGGATTGGTTGGATTGGTTTTTAATTGGTTGGATTTGGATTGGATTCGGATTTGGTTTGAATTGGTTTGGATTGGTTAGATTAAATTTGGGTTGGTTGGATTGGATTTGGATTGAATTTGGGTTGGATTGGGATTTGATTTGGATTTAACTTGGATTGATATTGGATTGGATTTAGATTTGATTGGATTTGGATTGGATTTGGATTATATTTGGATTGGATTTGAATTGGATTTGGATTGAATTTGGATTGAATTGGATCTGGATTGGATTTGGATTGGATTCAGATTGAATTTGGATTGTATTGGATTTTGGATTGGATTGGAATTTGGATTGCATTTTGAATAGAATTAGATTGGAATTGGATTTGGATTGGGTTGGAATAGATTTGGATTGGACATAGATTGGTTTGGATTAGATTTGGGGTTGGTTTGGATTGGTTTGGTTTGGATTGGATTTGGATTGGATGTGGATTAGATTTGGATTGGATTTGGATTGGATTTGGAGTGGATTTGGATGGTATTTGGATTGTATTGGATTAAGATTGGATTTGGATTGGAATTTGGATTGCATTGACTCGTAATGCTGGGTAGACACCTTTACGTGGTGTGTTGCGGGATAAGATCTACCACGGTTACATTGCCAGTTACAGGCGAATCCTGACCCAACGTTTACCTTCCTCATTATCCAACTCCGTGGTACTTATGAGGGTGTCGCTAAGTCGGTGGCCTCTCGTTAAGTAAGTACTACATCAACACTTCCTTCCTCTTCCTAGTTACGGTGAAGATGGGCGTGGCCAGGAGTAGTAATCCTCATGCTTTTGTTATTTTTGTTTAAGACTGGAATCAAAGACCACTCCCCTTCTTGATTTCTGATAGCATTCTAGATAAGAATCTCAAAAGTAAAACATGAGTATCACTAGTGTCCAATCTACGAATTACACCGTAACAATGCTAATGCTAATGCTAATGCTAATGCTAATGCTAATGGATTGGAATTTGGATTGCATTTTGAATAGATTTAGATTGGAATTGGATTTGGATTGGGTTGGATTAGATTTGGGTTGGATTTGGATTGGATTTGGATTGGATTGGATTTGGACTGGATTTGGATTGGATTTGGATTGGATTTGGATTGGATTTGGACTGGATTTTGATTGGATTGGTTTGGTTTGGATTGGTTTGGGTGGATTTGAATTGGTTTGGATTAGATTTGGATTGGTTTGGGTTGGTTTTGTTGGATTTGGATTGAATTTGGGTTGGTTGTGATTGGTTTGGTTGGTTTGGATTAGATTTGGATTAGATTTGGGTTGGATTCGGATTGGTTTGGATTAGATTAGGATTGGATTCGGATTGGTTTGGATTGGTTGGATTAGATTTGGGATGGTTTGGATTGGTTGGATTGGTTTGGTTGGTTGGATTGGTTTGGATTGGTTTGGATTGGTTTGGATTGGTTTGGATTTGTATTGGATTTGGATTGGATTCGGTTTGGATTTGAATTGGATATGGATTGGAATTGGTTTGGATTTGGATTGGATTAGGATTGAATTTGGGTTGGATTGGGATTGGATTTGGATTGAACTTGGATTGGGTTTGGATTGGATTTAGATTTGATTGGATTTGGATTAGATTTGGATTGGATTTGGATTATATTTGGATTGGATTTGAATTGGATTTGGATTGAATTTGGATTGGATTGGATCTGGATTGGATTTGGATTGTATTTTGAATGGAATTGGATTCAGATTGAATTTGGATTGCATTTTGAATGGAATTGGATTAGATTGGATTTGGATTTGATTTGGATTGGTTATGGATTGGATTTAGATCGAATTTGGATTGGATTTGGATTGGATTGTATTTGGATTGGATTAGGACTGATTTTGGATTGGATTAGAATTTGGATTGCATTTTGAATAGAATTAGATTTAGATTGGAATTGGATTTGGATTGGGTTGGAATAGATTTAGATTGGACATAGATTGGAATTGGATTAGATTTGTAATGAGTTTGTAATGGATTTGGATCGGATTGGATTTGGTTTGGCTTTGGACTAGATTTGGATTGGATTGAATTTGGATTGGATTAGGATTGGATTTGGATTGTATTAAGATTGGACTTGGATAAAATATGGATTTGGATTTGGATTGGATTAAGATTGGATTTGTATTGGATTGGATTTGGTTTGCATTTTGACTGGATTTGGATCGGATTGGATTGGATTTGGATTGGATTTGGATTGGATTTGGATTGGATTTGGATTGGATTTGCCTTGGATTTGGATTGGTTTGGATTGGTTTGGTTGGTTTGGATTGGTTTGGATTGGGTTGGATTGGATTGGTTTGGATTGGATTGGTTTGGATTGGTTTGGATTGGTTTGGATTGGTTTGGTTGGTTTGGTTGGATTTGGATTATGTTTGGTTGGTTTGGTTGGTTTGGATTGGTTTGGTTTAATTTGGATTGGATTGGATCTGGATTGGTTTGGATTGGTTCAGTTGGTTTGGATTGCATTTTGAATAGAATTGGATTAGATTGGATTTTGATTTGGATTGGATTTGGATTGGTTCAGGATTGGATTTGGATTGGTTTGGTTGGTTTGGTTGGAGTTGGATTGGTTTGGTTGGTTTGGATTGGTTTGGTTGGTTTGGATTGGAATTGGATTGGATTGGTTTGGGTTGGTTTGGTTGGTTTGGATTGGTTTGGTTGGAGTTGGATTAGATTTGGATTGGTTTGGATTGGTTTGGATTGGTTTGGTTGGTTTGGTTGGAGTTGGATTGGATTGGTTTGGATTAGATTTGGATTGGTTTGGATTGGTTTGGATTGGTTTGGATTGGTTTGGATTGGTTTGGATTGGAATTGGATTGGTTGGTTTGGATTGGATTGGTTTGGATTGGTTTGGATTGGTTTGGATTGGTTTGGATTGGTTTGGATTGGTTTGGATTATGTTTGGATTGGTTTGGATTGGTTTGGATTGGATTTGGATTGGATTGGATCTGGATTGGTTTGGTTGGTTCAGGTTGAGTTTGGGATTGCGTTTTGAATAGAATTGGATTAGATTGGTTTGATTTGGATTGGTTTGGATTGGTTTTGGATTAGATTTGGATTGGTTTGGATTGGTTTGGATTGGAGTTGGATTGGTTTGGATTGGTTTGGATTGGTTGGATTGGTTTGGATTGGTTTGGATTGGTTTGGATTGGGTTGGATTGGATTGGTTGGATTGGTTTGGATTGGATTTGGATTGGTTTGGTTGGGTTGGATTAGATTTGGATTGGTTTGGATTGGTTTGGATTGGTTTGGATTGGATTTGGATTGGATTGGATTGGATTGGTTTGGATTAGATTTGGATTGGTTTGGATTATGTTTGGATTGGTTTGGTTGGTTTGGATTGGTTTGGATTTGATTTGGATTGGATTGGATCTGGATTGGATTTGTATTGGATTCAGATTGAATTTGGATTGCATTTTGAATAGAATTGGATTAGATTGGATTTTGATTTGGATTGGATTTGGATTGGTTTTGGATTAGATTTGGATTGGATTTGGATTGAGTTTGGATTGGATTTGGATTAAATTTGGATTGGATTTAGATTGGATTTGGATAGGATTTGGGTTTTATTTGGATTGATTTTGGATTGGATTGGAATTTGGATTGCATTTACATTTTGAATGGAATTTGATTTAGATTGGAATTGGATTTGGATTAGATTTGTAATGAATTTGTAATGGATGGAGATTTGATTGGATTTGGATTAGATTTGGATTGGATTTGGATTGGATTTGTATTATATTTGGATTGGATTTGAATTGGATTTGGATTGAATTTGGATTGGATTTGATCTGGATTGGATTTGGATTGAATTTTGAATGGAATTGGATTCAGATTGAATTTGGATTGCATTTTGAATGGAATTGGATTAGATTGGATTTGGTTTTGATTTGGATTGGTTATGGATTGGATTTAGATTGAATTGGGATTGGATTTGGATTGTATTTGGATTGTATTTGGATTGGATTTGGATTGGATTCGGATTGGATTTGGATTGGATTTGGATTAGATTTGGGATGGATTTGGATTGGATTTGGATTGAATTTGGATTGGATTTGAATTGGATTTGGATTTGTATTGGATTTGGATTGGATTCGGTTTGGATTTGAATTGGATTTGGATTGGAATTGGTTTGGGTTTGGATTGGATTAGGATTGAATTTGGGTTGGATTGGGATTGGATTTGGATTGAACTTGGATTGGATTTAGATTTGATTGGATTTGGATTAGATTTGGATTGGATTTGGATTATATTTGGATTGGATTTGAATTGGATTTGGATTGAATTTGGATTGGATTGGATCTGGATTGGATTTGGATTGGATTTTGAATGGAATTGGATTCAGATTGAATTTGGATTGCATTTTGAATGGAATTGGATTAGATTGGATTTGGATTTGATTTGGATTGGTTATGGATTGGATTTAGATTGAATTTGGATTGGATTTGGATTGTATTTGGATTGGATTGGGACTGATTTTGGATTGGATTAAAATTTGGATTGCATTTTGAATAGAATTAGATTTAGATTGGAATTGGATTCGGATTGGGTTGGAATAGATTTGGATTGGACATAGATTGGATTTGGATTAGATTTGTAATGAATTTGTAATGGATTTGGATTGGATTGGATTTGGTTTGGCTTTGGACTAGATTTGGATTGGATTGAATTTGGATTGGATTAGGATTGGATTTGGCTTGTATTAAGATTGGATTTGTAATGGATTGGATTTGGTTTGCATTTTGACTGGATTTGGATTGGATTTGGATTGGATTTGGATTGGAATTGGATTGGATTGGAATTGGATTGGATTGGATTTGGATTGGATTTGGATTGGATTTGGATTATATTTGGATTGGATTTGAATTGGATTTGGATTGGATTTGGATTTAATTTGGATTGGATTGGATCTGGATTGGATTTGGATTGGATTCAGATTGAATTTGGATTGCATTTTGAATAGAATTGGATTAGATTGGATTTTGATTTGGATTGGATTTGGATTGGTTTTGGATTAGATTTGGATTGGATTTGGATTGGATTTGGATTGGATTTGGATTGGATTTAGATTTGATTGGATTTGGATTAGATTTGGATTGGATTTGGATTGGATTTGGATTGGATTTGGATTATATTTGGATTGGATTTGAATTGGATTTGGATTATATTTGGATTGGATTTGGATTTAATTTGGATTGGATTGGATCTGGATTGGATTTGGATTGGATTCAGATTGAATTTGGATTGCATTTTGAATAGAATTGGATTAGATTGGATTTTGATTTGAATTGGATTTGGATTATATTTGGATTGGATTTGGATTGGATTTGGATTTAATTTGGATTGGATTGGATCTGGATTGGATTTGCGGATTTGGATTGGATTCGGATTGGACTTGGATTGGATTTGGATTGGATATGAAATGGATTTGGATTGTTTTTAGATTGGATTTGGATTAGATTCGGATTGCATTTGGATTGGATTTGGATTGGATTAAGATTGGATTAGGATTGAATTAAGATTGGATTTGGACAAAATTAGGATTGGATTAAAATTTGATCAAGATTGGATTTGGACTGGATTTGGATTTGGATCGGATTGGATTTGGATTGAATTAAGATTGGATTAGGATTGAATTTGTGTTGGATTGGATTTGGGCTGGATTTGGATTGGATTTGGATTGGTTTTGGATTAGATTTGGATTGAATTTGGATTGGATTTGGATTGGATTTGGATTGGATTGGATTTGGATTGGATTTGGATTGGAATTGGATTGGATTGGATTTGGATTGGATTTGGATTGGATTTGGATTATATTTGGATTGGATTTGAATTGGATTTGGATTATATTTGGATTGGATTTGGATTTAATTTGGATTGGATTGGATCTGGATTGGATTTGCGGATTTGGATTGGATTTGGATTGGACTTGGATTGGATTTGGATTGGATATGAAATGGATTTGGATTGTTTTTAGATTGGATTTGGATTAGATTCGGATTGCATTTGGATTGGACTTGGATTGGATTAAGATTGGATTAGGATTGAATTAAGATTGGATTTGGATAAAATTAGGATTGGATTTGGATTGGATTAAAATTTGATCAAGATTGGATTTGGACTGGATTTGGATTTGGATCGGATTGGATTTGGATTGAATTAAGATTGGATTAGGATTGAATTTGTGTTGGATTGGATTTGGGCTGGATTTGGATTGGATTTGGATCGGATTCTGATTGGACTTGGAGTGGATTTGGATTTGGATTGGATTTGGATTGGATTTGGATTGAATTTGGATTGGATTTTGATTGGTCAAAGTAGTGATTCAAATTCGTCGGTGATTCAAAGTCGCTTCTCCAAACATGTCGATGAGTTGATCAAATACATAGTTTTTAATATATCATGATATTGAATTTAGAACAAAATTATCTTACCTTAACGTTGTACCTTGCACTCACTGATAACTTATTTGTTCCGATTCATATAAGTCACGTAAAAATTAAAGATGTTGATAGCGAAAATCCATTCAATTGCTCTGGGCCACCTTCCAATTGTCCTCTGTGAAATTTTAAGTATAAGAAAATAGACAAAGGAAAACATCGATTAACGGTACTTCAAAGGTGATATTCTCACGACGGCCATTCAGAATGGTTCGACGGCTGCAGATGAGAGATCATCAAAAAACGCGAGTTTAATTTATGATCCATCAATTCACAACGATTCGTTTTAAATTATTATGCTGTAGGTATTTTTTTTTCTACATTTAAAAAAAACTATAGATGAATGATCTTGCAACCCACTTTCAAGCGATCATACCATTTCTGAACCAAAGGGCAGGGTACTAGATCAATGAGCAACTCTGAACATAAATATGTACCAGATTCCACATTTCAATACAATATTCGCAAAAATGTCATTTTAATGTGTTGATCGACTACTAAATGCAACTTTTGACTTGAGCCCTTAAAACGTGAGAAGCGGGCAAGGCCGTCTCTTAGAACGGTCGTTTTTGGATTCTACTGAGTTCATTCATCAATTAACATCATTCAAAATGGGCTGCGTAACATGACAAAGAAAATTCATAAATAGAACCAAACGTAGGCAATATAAATAAATTAGCTTCGACAAGAATATCCTGCAGATATACCCCCCTAAGAAGAGAAAACGATAGTCATCAAATACGCCACGTTATCGTGCTCTTACAACTAATTGAAAATGGGCAGCAGCAGTACATAAAAGTCAATCAACTTACCACCACAGACATCGTGAAAAGCGGTGCATGAACCGGCCCGGTCTGCGACTCCATGTTGTACACCAAGTTGCGCTTCAGCTCGTTCAGCACCGCGACGGTGTTCTTCGTCTGGGGACCCTGATCCGTGGCGCCGCCGGCCGAATCGCCGGTTTTCAGCTGGGCCTGCTGGAGCTTGCGACGCTTTCGGGCCGCAGCATTGCCTGCAAAACGGACGAAAAGCGCGTGCATTAGCTCTCGTCACCATAATGATGAGATAACTACATACTGGGATGGAGGGGGGGGGGGACAAAAGGCCAAAGTCAGAATGGGCACAAAACAGATTGCTATCTTCTGCGGTAAACGAGCGAGGTTGCGGCAGCGCTTCTCTATAGGGTGGCTCAATGAACGGGTATTGGATTGGGTATTTGAATACGAATCGATAAATTGTCTCTGCGAACTAAGTAACAATTGTCCTAAAACTATATAGAATGTTAAGAAACGCGACAGAGACAACTTTTTTAAAAATTGAGCCACCCTATTCAGAGTTGCCTTTTTTTCTTGGGGACGATTCGGCACTCGAAGAAGATAACGGAAGTCAAGTGGCAAAGAAGCCACAGGACGAGAAGCAATATGCTATGGGAGGTGAAATTGATCGCTTATCGATAAGCGCGTTTGGGGAAATAATAAATGGCAGAACCGAAACTCAACACAGACAGTGCGGAAGGTTCGCACCGGTTTGCGGTTTGAACACACATAAAAAAAGGAACAACGTGTCGCAAAACAAACAAGAAAGCAAACAAGTAAGCACATACCAACAAAAAAAGAACGCGCCCAAAAATATGGGGTGCGTTGTCGCCGATGAGGGACTCACCTGTCGCTAGGTTGACTGTTTTTATTTTTGCCCAGATTCCGCGCGTGATTTACGTGGTTTTCGGTGGTGGGCGATTTATTTTTAGATGGGAAGAAACGGATGTATTTAAGAGGGGAAACGAGATGAAGAGAGAAAGAAATTTGGTCATTATTATGTCGAAAGAATGGTCATTGTTACAGCATGTGATGGCGGGCGCGCGTTCTTGAACATTGCACAATGGTCGGAAAAGGCTGTAACTCGGACAAGACACTGTGAATTTATTACTGCTAATTAATATAAAAGCTTTTTTAGAATATTGAATTACGTTCGTTAAATTGATTTACTCAGACAGCACTTTAAGATTAAGATTTGAAGCTTGAAACTTTTATGTTTTTGATTAAGGGAACATCTTTTCCACAAATCGGATCGTATCTAACAAACGTGAACAAATTGTGACGAACCGGTTTCATTTTTTACAAACTCAAACCCAATTCGAACCCATTTTTCGATCCATGCGTTTACTCGAATTAACATAAGAACTGGAACGCAAGATTAGGACCATGACAAAATACACTCACGCGACGAGAAAGCCATTTTTTTGTCAAAAGATGCCATGCGCTTTATACTCACAATTGTTATCTGTTGTACAAAGTTGAAGGATCATTCGAGCGTTAAAATCCTGAATAGAATCGATTTCTGAAAAAAGTTATTTGCAAATTAGTCAAATAACACGGAATAACACTTTTCATCCCTGTCCCTAATATCCATGGCGATGAATCTCAAGTAATTCCCTAGCGGGATGAAATAAGGCCAAGATATTTCGCTTTATTAGTTGCTAGTGCCATTTATCATTCCAACAATGTCGTATCATCATATTTCCTTACAGAGCAGGGAACAGGCTGAAAACGATATCAAATTACATGTCGTTCTGTCTTTCTGTAGATTCAATTTTGGAACCGTGTCACGAAAAGTGGCCAGGAAGTATGGGCCGTCTTCTTGAGTCAATCGATCGACGAACTCGAACTCTCAGGTTTTGCCCAACTATTTAAAACAATGAAATAAGGCACCCAGCTTTTGAAAAAAAAATTAATTTCGCCAGACACTGTTGAAAATTGGTAAACCAACCAAACCCATACGTGCATCGCGATCACAGACATGAAAATCGTGCAACTTACGGGCTGGGCTCTGATCCTCAGTTCAATCAAGACCTCACGGAGACACGAGGGCCGCTAATCAGCTGTCAGTATGGGGAATCAGGTGACCGAAAATCAAAAATAGACTTTCTCCTATTTGTAATTTAAGTTGACCTACTAAAAGCTTATGCTTCGGAGCATTAAATCCTAGATAATATTAGCACTCTAAGCCATATGGTTATCGAGATATAGGCATCAGAACCAAGCACTTTTTAGATTTTGAAAACCAATGCATTGTACTACTGTCAATGTCAATATCTTCGGCAACAGTAACTCTTTTTTAACACTAGAAACAGCTTCTGAAAGTTTGTTTCATGTACTTTCGAGTAGTGGTCAACATGGAAAAAATAGGTAGAAAAACATCCTAAAGTGACCAGATGAAAAAATATAAATTAATCTAACAAAATGTTCAATACAAAAAAAATCTCAATGTTTCGCCTAGGGACTACCACTACGACTTCCTTTGGACTTCCCAGAATACATTAAAACCAAATCCAGCAGCTTATGGCTGCAAATCTGCGATTCCGATCACTTTTAAAAAAAATCAATATTTTTGAAACACTAAATATGGGTATTCTTATAATACACAGCAGGCTACGATGGACTGGATACCTATTTCATACATATGCTAAAAGAGCATCAAAAGCAGCTTAAATAGAGAGGGTAGTTACCTTGGAAGATGCCGTTGGCTTTGTGATAGGCTATGTAAACTATGGCTTATGCAACTGACGACGGATACTCCATTATTTAGGCTTGCCAAGAGAAGGTAGCCCATTATTTATCATGTAATCAAGTTATTAAATATGAAAAAACAATA
The DNA here is from genome assembly GCF_024139115.2 of Armigeres subalbatus. Classification (NCBI taxonomy): domain Eukaryota; kingdom Metazoa; phylum Arthropoda; class Insecta; order Diptera; family Culicidae; genus Armigeres; species Armigeres subalbatus. Next base: position 221,977,065 of record NC_085139.1, read on the forward strand.
GACTCATGAGTGTAAACGTATATTTCCTTTTTCGAACTCCTAGAATATTTACTATTAGATTAGTTACTAATCATTAGTATATTTACCAAGTTCCAGCCCAATCTTTAATGGAACACAATGGGACAGGATTCCGCGTCGAACGCAATTGTTGCCGATTGGGTCAATGGGTCAGGGTCACTGAATTAATGGAAAGAGCTTGGAAAATTTTCGAGTTTTTTCACGTATTTTGACCATAGCTTCTGATCATATCAACCCAGTTTTCAATAGAAAGCAATAAGACATGAATCACAGGGGCCCTCCTTAGCCGTACGGTAAGACGCGCGACTACAAAGCAAGACCATGCTGAGGGTGGCTGGGTTCGATTCCCGGTGCCGGTCTAGGCAATTTTCGGATTGGAAATTGTCTCGACTTCCCTGGGCATAAAAGTATCATCGTGCTAGCCTTATGATATACGAATGCAAAAATGGTAACCTGGCTTAGAAACCTCGCAGTTAATAACCGTGGAAGTGCTTAATGAACACTAAGCTGCGAGGCGGCTCTGTCCCAGTGTGGGGATGTAATGCCAATAAGAAGAAGAAGAAGACATGCATCCCAGTCGAATACAACTTGTTGCTAGCAAATCGGTTAAGGATAAGTGGCAAAAAAGTGATCTAGACTTTTCCACTTGTTTTGACGTAGGACTTACGTCTCTCTTTACTATACCGGGTGTCATTCCAAAATATTCAAATCGACCGCGTTACGCTGTGTTGAAAGATTTTAAACGTTAATAGCGTTCGTCTCAATGGACGAATTTCTGCGGAAAGCCCCTCAATCGACAGATTTCAAGTATGCCTTTCATGTCCATGCTTGATAAGACCCGAAAAACTTGTTTCAATAGGCATGAAACTGTTTTCAATGAAAAACATTGAGATCAAGGGAACCTATAAATATGGGTACCGCATAATTCTTGCATCATTCCATTACCACGTTCTCATTGGTGCAGACACCAGCGAATGAGCAGCCGCTGGGTCTGCCGAGAAGCCGTAAAATAACGCAACGCGATTTTTTCCTTTCATTCTGACCGGGACAAGCGAAGCAACCATCGATTGAACAGCACTCACATCTTTTAGCAGGGAATGAAGTCTGCACCGATCGCTTTTTCGGCTCGACACCATCGAAGCCACCATCATCAGCCGAAACCTAGCCAGTACAGCAGCAGTCCACCCTACAGACCCGACAAAGCAGCAATGCTGAGCAGATACCGGCAGCAGCAGCAGCAGCAGAGTCGAGCCGAGACCGGCCGGCATCGGTGATGAGCCGAGACAGGCTGAAGAAAAGCCACATGATGCTGCATTAGAGTGATTCAAATTTTGACTTTTTCGCTCCCCTATCCTTAAACGATTGTTTTTGCTATTTTAATAGTCCTCCCAAATTTTTAGCTGATTTGGATGTAATTTGGTTGTGCACGTGCAGTTTGAAGGTTGTATGAAAATTACTATGAGAATTGCCACTTATGTAAAGGATCGTTCCGTGAAGCAGCCCAGAATCTATTTGAATATATTTAACGCATCGCCATCATAGAATAGATCCTAAGCTGAAAGTCAGTTGTTGTTGCAAAGCAATCTGACTTTTTTGAGCAAAATTATAAAGAAAACAGAAATGCTCATTATTGATATTGATGTTATTCTTTTACGTGTTAAATTGAATTTCCTACAATTCAGTATTTCCCTAATAACTTTTGTTGCCAGCATCAAATCGTTTAGCAACAACGACGATATTTTCCCTTGTTAAATTTTCTATGTTGCCAACGTATTCATACATTTTTAGAGCTTAATCGGCAATGATGGGGAACGGTTTTTCACAAAAGTTACTGTTTTCATAGTAATTTTCATACAAGCTTCAAACTGCTTGTGCTCAGTCAAATTACATCCAAATTAGCTAAAAATTTAGGACGTTTATTAAAATGGCAAATGCCATCGTTTAAGCATAGGGGAGCAAAAAGTCAAAATTTGAATCACTCTAATGCTGCATGTATGTCCAAAAAACAAGCGGTTCTTCAGAGTGCCAATAATAGAGATCAATATCAAAGCTTTCAATACCCTTCGGGATAGAAATTGTACTTGGGTGCCAAATCCAATATTCTAGCGATAAAATTTTATGCGTGATTTTCATAAATAGCGTCAAAACTAACAGTGGATTATTTTCTGATTTAACCGCGAAGTGGACGAAGGACTTCGCTTGACCATGCCTAAAAAACATAAGATGTCCAAATCTCTCACATAATATTTGGATATTTGGATTAAAAAAACACCGATAACAGCTCAAACATTAATAAACTATCAATCGATTTTTCATCAAATGTTGGATTTTTTGGCATTGATCAAGAAATATCCAGATAAACATTGTTTGACACTGACCGCACACAAAGCGAACGTGACTGAATGATCGTCCCATGTTACCAATTCTAAATCTTATCACCCGAAATCCCATGTCCTGGTGTTTCCTTCCATCTACTACTAACAATGTTGTCTCAGAAAAGAACACGTACTTCTCACCTGAAGTGCAATTCTAAGCTCGCTTGCCCGGCTTATTGGCCTATATCAAGCGAAAAGTCCCGTTAGGAAATAGACTCCCCTTCTCGCCCTTCTCGAACGCGTTGATGATGATGACGCTTTGGCTGACAAAGAAGCGGGATACAAGACACTGGCTGATTGGCCCACCAATTGGGAAGCAGAGAAGATTCAAAATAAGATATATAAAAGAAAAGTGCATTCGCTCGCAGAGCATACAGTCTTTTTTATACCACCACTAGAAATTCGCGGTTATTTGAAAAGATCGTTTTCTTACTTTTTGCACTTAGCCGAAGCAAACAGCCTTTTTCAAGGCTCTAAGAGTTAAAAATAATGTTCTCCTTCAGTCGCTATCGCACAGATTAGGAGGCCCTACATCCCCTGCTTGGCCAACTTGTGGCTTATTTCAGGCAGTCCTTCAGTGGGAAGGTTGCCACTGTCGAGGCTAATATTCCGTGACCGGACAGATACTTCCTGAATTGTTTTTGATGATTCTTGTTCGAGGTAGATTTGATTTCTGTGTCGGTTAGATGAGAAGATTTTGCCAAGGAATGGTATGCAACGCCTATTATTTATCCAAAATAGTTGATGTGAGAAATTTGGACATATTATGTATCTTAAAGGCATGGTCAAGTCAAGTCCTACGTCCACTTAGCGGTTATGTCACAGACATTACCCACTGTTCGTTTTTGTCTTGAGAAAATGTATAATGGCCATAGTCCGATCCGGTCAATTTTCAATAAGAAGCAATAAGACAGGATTCCGCGTCGAATGCAATTTGTTGCGAGCAGATCGGTTAATGGTAAGTGTTCAAAAAGTGAGCTAGACTTCGGTACATCTAATTAACCTTCTGTCTGTGTTCAAAAAAACTTACGTTGTCTGTGCTCTGGGGTCAAATTGACCCCAAATTGAAATTGCTATAACTTTCTTAATGTTTGGCCGATTTTGGATTTTTGTGGCTGTTTCGAAAGATAATTTAATCATCTTTCAGGTCGCTACTAAAGATTGACTATTGGTGGGCGGGTACATAGCGGGGAGGGGTCTTAGTAAACAAGGGTACAAAAACAGTGATTTTTCATGAATATTTTAGTTATATCCGAAAATCCTTCCCATTTTGAACTGCACCTTTTTAAAAAAGGTTATAGGCGTGTGCTTTGGGATGAGGCGTTGTTTAGTTAGTTAGTTTAGAACTTGGCCGCCAGTTTGTGGTATATTTGAATTCATTATTTTAGACTACTCAAGTAATTCCGATATATAGAATTCTCCTCAGTGTAAATATTCTTATCACACAAATTTAAAATTTGTTAAAATAGCGTCTTGATCAAAGGTCATCTAGTGGGAATGGACTGTCTTGTGACGGAAGTAATAATTGTGAATTTTACAAACATTCGGAAAATTGGCTGATCTTTGGTTACGCATGTAGACCCAAAGGTCTTAATTCCAGGGTTTTCTTGGATGACCTAAACATATTCTGTGAACATATTCTATTATTTGCAGCATCGCTGGAGCAGGTATACAAAGAAAACTTTTGATGAACTCTACCACAACATTCATGTTTGTCAAAAATGATGCAAACCAAAATACATCAGATCTCACATGGAACAATATACTCAAATATAACAGCTCACTAGCGCCGCATCTTGGAAGAAATGCTCATTATATTGAGCACCGCTTTGTAGTCCTGGACATCCTGAACAATGTTACCGAATACAACTTGGGTGTAGGTATGAGGGATCTTAAGCTAAAGCAATATTTCAAACATGCAAGAACATTGCAAGTACACTAGCGCCGCCTATTTGTAAATTTCCTAATTCTTTATTCCATAACATGACAGATCATTCCTACCAGACGAACTTTGTTAAAGACGTCATCTTTACAAATTTCAAATTTGTGCGATAAGAATATTTACAATGAGGAAAATTCCGTACATCGGAATTACTTGAGTAGTCTAAAATAATGAATACAAATATACCGCCACCTAGCGATCAAGCTCTAAACTAATCAATGCCTCATGTCAAAGCAGTTGCAGTTGCAGGTGCAGTTCAAAATGGGTAGGATATTCTGATATAAGTAAAATAAGCATGAAAAATCACTGTTATTGCACCCAGTGTTGTAAAATGTCATTTGCATTTGTTTGTATAATTTTCCCAGAACTTTTTCCAGAAGGTAGCTATCAATTCATGATGTATGACGAACTTATAGCGCTTAAATGTGCCTACAACTTTGTCTAACAAGACATTGCTGTAAATATGTAATCTGGGGCGTGGGAGGCAAAATGTCATTCAAATGACATTATGTCAAATGACACGTGACATTTTGGAGAGTTTTCACTCTCCAGCCTAAGATGTTATATTTAGAGCAATGTACCCTTGGACAAAAATATAGCACTACTCAAGCGTTATGAGTACATCTAAAATTATGCAATAAATTTGGCTTCTAAAGAAAGTTATGAACAAATTAGTCAAATGACATGCAGATGACATTTTACAAGCCTAATTGTACCCTTTCTTACAAAAACCCCTCCCTGCTATGTACCCGCCCACCTATAGTCAATCTTTGGTAACGACCTGAAAGATGATTAAATTATCTTTCGAAACAGCCCCAAAAATCCAAAATTGGTCAAACATTAAGCAAGTTATAGCAATTTCAATTTGGGGTCAATTTGACCCCAGAGCACAGACAACGTAAGTTTTTGAAAAAAGTACTCTGTAGCGCATATTTTCAAGATTTTTCAAGCGAATTTGCACCCAATTTGCATCGGCGAGTTTTATCAAATTACCAAAAATTAGAAGAATCGGTTGAAAACTAAAAAAATGGCAGCCACTCAAATTGGCCTGGGGTCATATTGACCCCAGAGCACAGACAAAAGGTTAAATAAAAAAAACTTCCAAGTCCATAGTTCGATCTGGACAATTTTCAATAGGAAACACTGAGACAGGATTAATCGTCGAATGCAACTTGTTGTGAGTAAATCGGTTAAATATAAGTGCCTGACGAATAGTTGCGTACCACGGTGACAATTCCGTAGACAGTCAACAGAAAAACAGAGACAACATCTGTGCTACCGAAATACAGGGGTTAGGCAAAATGATTGAGATAGGCAAAATTTGGCCCAAATTCAAATCCTTATAACTTTTTGAAAAATTGATGAAATTGGACAAAACCGGAAGCATTCGACGGCAAATTTAGTTAAGATTTAGGAACATGTGCGATCACGATCAATACTGGCCACCGGACACCGGAGATGTTCCGGATTTTCGGAGGCCATGTCAAAAACACATTTTTTCTGCTGCTCGTATTTTTGTGTGGTTTAAAGTTACATCGATAAACATTATTTTCCTAGAAACTAGATCTTATTGAAAATTGAATGCGGGCTGTTGCGCTAAGATCCGTTGAAAAACATCCGAGATATGGCCATTTCAGTAAAACTGGTTCCGGATACTATGGTCAATTATGTGTATCCTTCCAATCACGTATATATTATCCGGTACCATATCAATATTGGTATCAAACTTCAAGATTTTTCATGGAGATGCTTCAGGAAGCATATGCAGGACGATCAGTTGCCCTGACCACTCTGTAGTAGGTTCCAGGTGCCCGGGGGAAGTGGCCAATTTGAAAAACGTTCAGAACCCTATCAATATGGGTATCAAACTTCAAGATTTTTCATGAAGATGCTTCAGGAAGCATATTCAGGATGATCAGTTGCTCTGACCACTCTGTAGTAGGTTCCAGGTGCCCCGGGGAAGTGGCCAATTTGAAAAACATTCAGAACCTTATCAATATGGGTATCAAACTTCAAGATTTTTCATGAAGATGCTTCAGGAAGCATATTCAAGATGGTCAGTTGCTCTGACCACTCTGTAGTGGGTTCAAGGTGCCCCGGGGGAAGTGGCCAATTTGAAAAACGTTCAGAACCCTATCAATATGGGTATCAAACTTCAAGAATTTCCATGGAGATGCTTCAGGAAGCATATTCAGGATGATCAGTTGCCCTGACCCCTCTGTAGTGGGTTCAAGGTGCCCCGGGGGAAGTGGCCAATTTGAAAAACGTTCAGAACCCTATCAATATGGGTATCAAACTTCAATATTTTTATGAAGATGCTTCAGGAAGCATATTCAGGATGATCAATTGCCCTGACCACTCTGCCTGATGATCAAGTGCTTCGGGGGAAGTGGCCAATTTGAAAAACGTTCAGAGCCCTATCAATATGGGTATCAAACTTCAAGATTTTTCATGAAGATGCTTCAAGAAGCATATTCAGGACGATCAGTTTCCCTGACCACTCTGTAGTAGGTTCAAGGTGCCCCGGGGGAAGTGGCCAATTTGAAAAACATTCAGAACCCTATCAATATGGGTATCAAACTTCAAGATTTTTCATGAAGATGCTTCAGGAAGCATATTCAGGATGATCAAATGCTCTGACCACTCTGTAGTAGGTTCCAGGTGCCCCGTGGGAAGTGGCCAATTTGAAAAACGTTCAGAACCCTATCAATATGGGTATCAAACTTCAAGATTTTGCATGGAGATGCTTCAGGAAGCATATTCAGGACGATCAGTTGCTCTGACCACTCTGTAGTAGGTTCCAGGTGCCCCGGAGGAAGTGGCCAATTTGAAAAACGTTCAGAACCATATCAATACGGGTATCAAACTTCAATATTTTTCGAGGTGATACTTCTTAATGGATTTTAGAACCAGCAGCTGTCATGACCACTCTGTAGTAGGTTCCAGGTGTCTTGGGGAAGTGACCAATTTGCAAAATGTTCGAAACCATATCAAGTACTCAATACTCATTATCAAAGTTCAAGGTTTTTCATGGAGATGCTTTTGGACTCTCCTGTCGAATAGAGTTCGCCGCCACACGAAGTTGACCATCTACAAAATGCTCATTAGACTGGTCGGCCTCTATGGCCACGAATGTTGGATGTTGCTGGCGAAGGACCAACGCGCCCTCGGTGTTTCCGAATGGAAGGTGTTGCGGACTATTTATGGTGGGGTGCAGATGGAAGCCAATGGAGGTGGTGGTGGAGGTCAATGAACCACGAGTTGTAACTGTTAGGAGAACTACCACATGGTACAATTTTGGCGGTTACGGTGGGCCGGGCATGTAGCCATCTGCACCCCACCATAGATGGTCCGCAACACCTTCCATTCGGAAATTCCAAGGGCGCGTTGGTCCTTCGCCAGCAAAATCCCACTTTCGTGGCCAAAAAGGCAGACAAGTCTAATGAGCGTTTTGTAGATGGTCAACTTCGTGCTGCGGCGAACTCTATTCGACAGGAGAGTCCAAAAGCATCTCCATGAAAAACCTTGAACTTTGATGCTCATTTTGATATGGTTTCGAACATTTTGCAAATTGGCCACTTCCCCAGGACACCTGGAACCTACTACAGAGTGGTCATGACAGCTGCTGGTTCTAAAATGCATTTAAAAGTATCACCTCGAAAAATCTTGAGGTTTGATACCCATATTGATTGGGTTCTGAACGGTTTTCAAATTGGCCACTTCCCCCGGGGCACCTGGAACCTACCACAGAGTGGTCAGAGCAACTGATCGTGCTGCGGCGAACTCTATTCGACAGGAGAGTCCAAAAGCATCTCCATGAAAAACCTTGAACTTTGATACTCATTTTGATATGATTCTGGACGTTTTTCAAATTGGCCACTTCCCCCGGGGCACCTGGAACCTACTACAGAGTTGTCAAGGCAACTGATCGCTCTGAATATGCTTCCTGAAGCATCTCCAAGAAAAACCTTGAACTTTGATACTCATTTTGATATAGTTTCGAACATTTTGCAAATTGGCCACTTCCCCAGGACACCTGGAACCTACTACAGAGTGGTTATGACAGCTGCTGGTTCTAAAATGCATTTAAAGGTATCACCTTGAAAAATCTTGAAGTTTGGTACCCATATTGATAGGGTTCTGAACGTTTTTCAAATTGGCCACTTCCCCCGGGGCACCTTGAACGCACTACAGAGTGGTCATGACAGCTGCTGGTTCTAAAATGCATTTAAAAGTATCACCTCGAAAAATCTTGAAGTTTGATACCCATATTGATTGGGTTCTGAACGTTTTTCAAATTGGCCACTTCCCCCGGGGCACCTGGAACCTACTACAAAGTGGTCAGGGCAACTGATCGTCCTGAATATGCTTCCTGAAGCATCTCCATGAAAAATCTTGAAGTTTGATACCCATATTGATAGGGCTCTGAACGTTTTTCAAATTGGCCACTTCCCCCGGGGCACCTGGAACCTACTACTACAGAGTGGTCAGAGCAACTGACCATCTTGAATATGCTTCCTGAAGCATCTTCATGAAAAATCTTGAAGTTTGATACCCATATTGATAGGGTTCTGAACGTTTTTCAAATTGGCCACTTCCCCCGGGGCACCTGGAACCTACTACAGAGTGGTCAGGGCAACTGATAGTCCTGCATATGCTTCCTGAAGCATCTCCATGAAAAATCTTGAAGTTTGATACCAATATTGATATGGTACCGGATAATATATACGTGATTGGAAGGATATACATAATTGACCATAGTGTCCGGAACCAGTTTTACTGAAATGGCCATATCTCGGATGTTTTTCAACGGATCTTAGCGCAACAGCCAGCATTCAATTTTCAATAAGATCTAGTTTCTAGGAAAATAATGTTTATCGATGAAACTTCAAACCACACAAAAATACGAGCGGCCGAAAAAATGTGTTTTTGACATGGCCTCCGAAAATCCGGAACATCTCCGGTGTCCGGTGGCCAGTATTCGTGATCGCACATGTTCCTAAATCTTGACTAAATTTGCCGTCGAATGCTTCCGGTTTTGTACAATTTCATCAATTTTTCAAAAAGTTATAAGGATTTGAATTTGGGCCAAATTTTGCCTATCTCAATCATTTTGCCTAACCCCTGTAAGTGCCTGATTAATAGTTGCGTACCACGGTGACAATTCCGTAGACAGTCAACAGAAAAACAGAGACAACATCTGTGCTACCGAAATACAATCAAAACATCAGACCCCCACAACAATGACGCTGGTAGCAGCTCTCTAACTTTCATCTACTTATTGACTGAGTAAAATTGTATTGTCGTCTCTTTTCTTCCCAAGGAAATTTTACTCAATTTTGAGTTGTCCTGCTTTTGACGGAAATTGAGTAAAATTTCCATCGGATAGAAAGCGAGAGCAATTCAATTTTACTCAGTCACTGAGTAGGTGAAAGTTAGCGTGTATGTTTTGTTTACATATGGATTTATTAGCCATTGTTTTAAGCGAAAAAAAAAAATTCAACAATGAAGAACATGCAAAATCGCGATTCGATTCATGGGCGATTCTCTGGGCTATGATTGAGTCTGATGGGATATGAATTGCGCTGGATTTGAATCGTCCATAAGATTTGAGAATTCGGGATTTTATCAACACTCAGCGGTCCCCCACACGGAGAAATTAGAATACTCAGAAATGGGTGTTTTTTCACCCATCTTCAAGATAACTGGACTAACCCACAAGGTGGGTAAAGCGGCTTTACCCATAAGTGGGAAGAAGGCTTGTACGTCAAAATAGATGTGTACTTTTCAACCATCTTCACGAAGCTAAAATTTCTTCGGATGGGTAAAAAACACCCACCTACAATAAAAATAATTTCTGCGTTGTGGATTTTTGTCCAGTAATGAATTATTATCACACAATAAATACGTTTTACAACACAAAACTTTATTCATTTATTTTTACTTTTGCTTTTACAATTATTATTCACATTCACAACATAATTTACAAACCGTATTAGATGTATTGAACCTGTTATTTTTGTTTGGTCTATGAAGTCCAACAATGTCCCTATGCATGCTAGTTGAATCGGTTTAAAGCCATCTGTATCCATGACCCGCCGTTGTTTTTAAATATAATGCCGGCTGAAAAAAAAAAAGTCAAAGTCACTATAATGACTAAAGCATCCGAGCAAATAAAGCAAAATCAAAATCTGAACATTATTTTCAGCGCTAATCAACTTCTCCGATGGCACACACCATCATTTTACTTACATTTATTGTGTACAGCTTCACAGCATCTAACTGGTATTTTATTTGTTCCAAATAAGTTGGCTTCAATAAATTAAAAAATAAACAAATAAGTACTAATGAAGTCATTCTCAATTTCACGAAAAACTGCAAAGTGTTTTTTCAACCATAAAAGAATAAAAATAACTCACATTCTTGAAAGAAAAGAACTATTTAAAGATGGGTACTTTTGCTCCATTTTGCAAATTTTCATATCCCCCACCTTTTTGACAGCTGCATATAGATTATGAAGGTGGGTGATTTTAATACATAAAATGTGTATTCTCAATTCTCCGTGCAGTGGAAAAGAATCATCGGTTGGCCGTAGCCAAAAGCAGCGCTAAGCAGAAAGTAAATAATTAAGTGGCCGACAGCAGCAGTACTCAAGTGAAATTTCGCCGAAATGCTCGGACTATCGCACTAAGGGGCGGATCCATACAAAGAGGTAGCCGAAAATATTTTTTTAGGTTTATCCGCATTTTTTTATTCTAAGTTTAGCATGAAATTAGTCATATTTCTGTATTTTCATCGTATCCGGAAGGTGTAACTAGTAGTTAACCCAGTAATGATGGAGATGGCGAGAAGTTGGAAAGCAGGACAAGTTCCAGTTAGAATGTAGAACCATTGAAGAAAAAGAAGAATGGGAATCTCGGGCAATAGAGGTAATAAACTATAGAGGAAGATTGTCGCTGTCATAACTATCGAAACCTCTTTTGCTGGCGAAGATAGGGCACTAAATGTCAACGAAGGAAAAATCAGTACGTTTTGACAGATAGGTACCCAACATGTTCGGGAACGATAACAAAGGGAACCGCAGCGACAATCGTCCTCCATAGTTTATTACCTCTATTTCTCGGGCTCATTCAGCAGCCGCTAAGTTGCGAAGGCCGACGGAGGTCCTGCGTAGCTTAGTTTATTAAAAGCACCAGTTCAGCGTACTGAGGGTCATGGGCTCGAGTCCTATCGGAGGAAAGTGTTTACCTCCAATACATTTTTCAAATCAAAATCTTCCACATAATGTACATATTCACATCTGAGTTTTCAGAACACAGTGAATTATAATAAGGTTAAGTACATTCAAAGTTAATTGCCTATATGCCGGGTATTAAACCACCCGGAGTGGAAATTAGTTACTATGTTTGAAACTCGATTATGCATATGCACAACATGTGATAGATTTAGTTCGGAAAAGGTATTCGAGGGTAACCGCCCCTTCGGTAGACTTTGATCCCACGACCCCAGTATGCTAGACAGGTGCGGAGGACGACGGGGAAAGCGCCTGTCTAGCGTACTGGGATCGTGGGATCAAAGGTTATAAATTATAACAGTAGGAATCGTTTTGGTAGAACATGAAATACAGAAAGAACTAAGATAGAGATAATAAGTAGGAAAGGGACAAGCCTGGAATTGAACCCACGACCTCCTGATTATGAGTCAGAAGCGGCAGCCACTAGACCACCGAGCTCGTCATTTAAATGCAATGCAGCAGTATCCGTAAAAAAAATCGATTTTAATTTTATTTTCCAAAAAACATGTTTGCCTTTCTCGTGCAACAAAGTTGTAGCAAAAGGCTATTCTTCTTCTTATTATTGGCATTACATCCCCACACTGGGACAGAGCCACCTCGCAGGTTAGTGTTCATTAAGCACTACCACAGTTATTAACTGCGAGGTTTCTAAGCCAGGTTACCATGTTTGCATTCGTATATCGTGAGGCTAACACGATGATACTTTTATGTCAGGGAAGTCGAGACCATTTTCAATCTGAAAATTGCCAAGACCGGCACCGAGAATCGAACCCAGCCACCCTCAGCATGATCTTGCTTTGTAGCCGCGCGTCTTACCGCACGGCTAAGGAGGGCCCCGTACCAAAAGGCTATATGATTGCCAAAAAATAACTTTCGATAGAAGGCCCAGAGACCCATAGTGTTATATACCAATCGACTCAGCTCGACGAACTGAGGTGATGTCTGTATATGTGTGTATGTGTACAAATTTTGTAGACACACTTTTTGGAACTCATCCGATTTACTCGGAACAAGTTGCATTCGAGGGGAATGTGGTCCCATTGTTTGCTATTGAAAATTGGCTCGAACGCACATTGCATTTCGGAATTATTGAAAAATCATTGTTTCTTTTCAATCAAAGGTAATTGCCTATTTCCGGGGATTAAACCACCCGACTTGGACGTTAATTTACAATGTTATGAAAACTCATATGTGAATATGTACGTTATGTGGAAGATATTGATTTGGAAAATGTATTGGAGGTAACCACTTTCCCTTCGATGGGACTCGAACCCATGACCCTACAGTACGCTAGACTGGTGCTTTAACCAACTAAGCTACGAAGGACCTCCGTCGGCCTTCGCAACCTAGCGGCTACTGAACGAGCTCGAGATTCCCAAATTGGACGCATAGTCAAATCACTCGCAATCCCCGGAAATAGGCAATTACCTTTGATTGAACTGAACTTGAGTTGCGTGCTCTTGCCTACGCAATGCGGTCGGGTCTGAGCTTGACGACCGACTGGCAAATAGCTTACACAACCTCACTTGATCAGTACCGTTGCTGATGAAGAATGTGTATAGCCGCCAGACATTCTAAATACTCACGCTCCTCTAATGTGGACGTGTACAATACACATGTGGAAGTATTGGCTTGAGAAATGGATTGCGAGTGATTTGACTGTGCGTCCAATTTGGGAATCTCGAGCTCGTTCAGTAGCCGCTAGGTTGCGAAGGCCGACGGAGGTCATTCGTAGCTTAGTTGGTTAAAGCACCAGTCTAGCGTACTGTAGGGTCATGGGTTCGAGTCCCATCGAAGGGAAAGTGGTTACCTCCAATACATTTTCCAAATCAATAACTTCCACATAACGTACATATTCACATATGAGTTTTCATAACATTGTTTCTTTCCCAAGGATCCTCTCTTGGAAAAAAAAATCAAAATCGATTTTTTTTTCAAAAATGGTGACAATCCATTTTAATTAATGCAAAAACATCCAAAATGACGATGAAAATGTGATCTATTTCCTTGAGGATTTTTTTTACCTTTCTAATGTGATTTTTTTTCAATATATTTTATAATGCACGAGAAAGGCATCATCACTGCTAGGTAGATTAATCTGTTTTTAATAACTCTGAAACCATTACGTATGCTTTGTATACGAGAAAAGCAAACAATTTAAAAAAATCCATTCTCGACCATGTGCCAAAATGACGCTCATCCGCAGCTGTCTGCAGCTGGATTCGCGATTCGCACATAGTAAACGGTGGTAGTGGTCTCTTGAGACTGCTTGGCCTTACTCGTTAGATTCCAACTTAGGCAAAAAAAGAAAATTTCATTTGTTTGAAATGCATTTTTTCTACAATTTTCCTAAGTCTGATGTCTGTGGCGCAATGACTTTTTATCACAGAAAGCTTAAATTTTGCGAATCAAGGTTTGAACTATTTGGCTATGAAATGGTATGCAAGGCACGTCATTCAAAACAAGTCATTTTTTTTTGGCCACCCCTTTCCACATAGTGATTGTTGGGTTTGTGTTAGTGATTTGAAAGGCGTATTGTGAAATGAAAATCAGTTTCTTTAGAATCAACACTATTATGAAAAAACCCAGATTAATCCACCTAACGGTGATGGTGCCTTTCTCGCGCAAAAAGGTAATAAATGTAGCCTTTACGCTTACACCTCGATGATGTACAAGAAAAGCAAAACAGTTACACCGTCTAATGTAGTGATAGAAAAATTACACTAGTAGACGACAGATGGCGCTGCCAAAAGTTTCTCGAATTTCCTATGTTCGAATTTTGACTTTCGAACATTTTCATAGTACTATGAAACTGAACGAAGAGCATACTTACGCCTAAATGCGTGCAACACGAGCATCTTTATAGTACGATGAAACTCTTAATGGGAGCAAGCCAAGCATAACACATTATTGTTCTATGTGACTATGTCTCATCACTATTTTAATATTATCTATTTTTTGCAATTCGCAATTATTATGAAATTCAATAGTGATCAACAGCGTTTTAGTCCCTGTCGGATGCAACTTGTTGCAAGAAAATCGGTTAAGACTTTCTATGTGAAAATTTGGCTAATGTTTTTTATGGCCTTTTGTGCACACACACACACACACATACACACACACGCACACACGGACAGACAGACATTTGTTCAGCTCATCGAGCTAAGTCGAATGGTATATAACACTATGGGTCTCCGGGACTTCTATCAAAAGTTCGAATTTGGAGTGAAATGATAGCCTTTCTGTACAACTTAGTTGTACGAGAAAGGCAAAAAGGGTTGAAAGCAAAAAATGACTTCAGTTGCCGTCTCGGAACTAAGAACTAAGTAGCGAGAAGTGTGAACTGAGAAGCGAAAAGTGAGAAGTGAGAAATGAAAGGTTAAATGTGAGAAGTAAGCGAGAGAAGTAAGAAATGAGAACTGAGTAATGAGAAAAGAAGAGTAAGAAATTAGAAGTAAGTGAGAACTAAAAAGAAAGTAGCGAGAAGTATGAAGTGATAAGTGAGAATCGAAAAGTGAGAAGTGAGAAATGAGAAGTGAGCGAAGAGGAAGTGACAAGTGTGTGAGAAATGAGAAGAGAGTAGTGAGAAGTGAGGTGTAAAAAGTGAGAACTGAGAAGTAGGTAGAAGTGTGAAGCGAAAAGTGAGAAGTGAGCGATAAGGAAGATGTGAGAAATAAGAAGTGAGAAATGAGAAGATAGGAGTGAGAAATGAGAAGTAAAAAGTGCGCATGATCAGGATGACCGTACAATTCGACCGTACAATTGCTACTCCGTGGTTGATTAGAACCTGTGAAATTGCACAGGGAATCAAATGAATGGGGCTTGGGATTTGGCAATCATTCTCAATGTACAAATTTCGGAAATTTATTGCATTTCACCAAGTCAATAATGGCGCCGACCACGTCCTTGCGGTCATCAAGGAAAAGTATCAGAGTGAATTCTAATGGGATTACAATTTGAATTTGAATGCTGTTGGATTCTTCTGCCAGGTACACGTTTACCATACCACCGCTACGCTACAACAGGCCATTCGTACCTGTATGATCCCTGCTCGAGAACAGCGGCCGTATATAGCACCCGTATTAGGGTGGCTCAAAAAACATTTTTTCATTTTTTTTATGGGCCGCCCTTTTATTCGGTTCTATTTGATGCCCTGATGCTCTGGGCAAAATTTCACCCAAATTAGAAGAATCCAACATACAAAAACAGTGATTTGCAGTTGGACGGCACAATTTACGATCAAGGGCCATGATACTCATTCAATTCTTGTAGAATTAAATACAGAATGTTATGCTGAAAACCGCGAGAAAATTAGAGTTTATTAGGCCAAGATGTTAGCATTTTACTGGAGTGTTGTAGGGGTGAATTTATTTCTTTTCAAAGGTAAAAGAAACGAAAATTGCTCAAACCCCACTTCAGAGAAATGCTAATAACTTAGCCGGGCAATCTCTAATCTTCTCGCGGTTTTCTGCATAACATTCTGTATTAAATTCTTCACGGTCTGAATGAGTATCATAGTTCTTCATCGTAAGTTGTGCCGTCAAACTGCAATTCACTGTTTTTTTATGTTTCTGCATACATGTTTGCATATAAGCTTCCAACGAGTTTAGCACCGGCCAAATGTTAACCGATTTGGCTGAAATTTTGTCCAGAGCATCAGGGCATCAATTAGAACCGAATAAAAGGGCGGCCCATCAAAAAAAAATGATAAAAGTTTTTTTATACTAATTTGAGCCACCCTAACCCGTATACAGGTACATATAAACACCAATCTATTTTTACATTTATTTACTGCTACTAAGTAACAGGCAGCTTGTTATAGCAATTCTATATTCAGAACTGCTTGCTAGTAATGAGAATTTGATTTGCAAAGAAATTTAGCTATATTATCGAAATTATCTAATATGATGGGAAGGGGCCAGGGATAAAACCCTTGATCTCCTGCTTAAGAGGCAGAAGTAGTGGCACAAGACCACCAAGTCCCATTAAAAAATGAAGTGTTAAAAGTGAGAACTAGGAAGTAAGTAGCGAGAAGTGTGAAGTTATAAGTGAGAAGCAAAAAGTGAGTAATGGGAAATGAAATGTGAGAAGTTAGCGAGGAGAAAGTTAGAACTGATAAATAAAAAGTGAGAAATGGAGAATTAGGAGTGAGACGGGAGTTGTAAGAAATGAGAACTTTTAAGTTAGTAGCGGAAGTGTAAAGTGGGAAGCAAAAAGTGAGAAATAGAAGCTGAGAAAATCACAGCAAGGTAGTTTTGGGACTTTCTAGGTTATCCAAACTATTCTTGAGTTCGGGACTTGAGATCTACATCTGTTTAGAAGCTTTTTCGGTACTCAAAGCATCGATATATCGCATATATGCATTCAGTTATATCCATTACATCTCCTGAGAGGTCAACAGATATTGTAGGATCTACTACAGCTGTAAGAAAACCGTTTTTTTAGTACTCTAAGCTTCAATATACATTCAACTATATCTATTACACCTCCTGAGAGGTCAACAGATACCATAAGATTATTTTGAGATATTCTAGGTCATCCAAACTGTCCTTGAATTCAAGATTCGAAATCTACAACTACAAGAAAATCGTTTTCTAAACTCAAAGCTTCAATATGCATGCAATTATATCCATTACTCGTGATGGGAGGTCATCGGATATTGTAAGATAGTTTTGAGATATTCTGGCTAATCCAATTTTGACCTCTCTTATGTGATTTTCTTGTTACATTTTACAATTCACGAGATAGGCACTATCACCGCTAGGTGGATTATTCTGGGTTTTTAAAATTCGAATTGATTTTTATGCATTTTTTCCCTCGAATATCGGGATTTACGCGATTTATCAAGATAAATTTTGAGATTTACCTGTTTTTTCACGTTGTTCTCATTTACGCGGCTCATATAGTCCGCGTGAGAACCGACTCCAGTGTGTTATGAAATTTATGTATGATTATTTACTATTAAAAACGGTTTCGGTGAATCAGTCAATCTCGTTAGTGCATCACAAGCTTCTTCTTCCATAGCACTACAATCCAACTGGAACTTTACCTACTTTTCAACTTAGTGATC